>NW_027437201.1:20085000-20795000 GCF_033239565.1 Halichoeres trimaculatus | reverse complement strand
CGAGTTATCTGCACAGAGGGATACAAACAAGCAGCAGCATGTTACACAACAAATAACCTACTTTTAAATGTTTAATGAGCCAAAATCAATTTAAAGCAGAGAAAACTCTGGACTTACACCCTGTGGACAGCAGGGGAACAGGTTTAGTTTGGGTGCCAAAGCTGCTCCTTTTCTGTCGTTGAAAGTTGTTCTCAAGAGAGCTACTCATCTGCATAAAAACTGCACATTTCTGAGCACAATGAGAGACGTCAGGAACAGGGTGAATCATTTCTCCTGAAAACAAACTGTGTTGCAGCACATACTTCTCGATATGCATCATAATACGGCCAAGATACGGTTGTAGCACAATATTGTGCTGTATTGCAATATTCTACGCAGCTAACCAAGAAAAATGGAGGTGATGTTTTAGTAAGTCACACAATTTTACCCACAATTTAATACACGACTAAATTCAAAACTTTTTGATTGAAAAAAACTTTTCTATGTTATTGTTTTTAAAATACTGAAAGTTAAATGTATTGTTTCATTGATTTAATTTAGCTTGAAAACATAATGTCAGAGGTGTGCAACCTGTACTTTCAAAGGAGATATTTTGCCTCAGCTCACCCGGATTAAAATAAATGCAAAATTATATATTTTGTTAAAATGTAGTGAATAATTAAAGAACAATTTTTTTGATTATTTATTTAATCAAACATGTGATTCCAAGGTTTTTTTTAATTTTAATAAATTTACAAAGATTCAAATTTATTTGAAATTTTAAACCTTTGCAAAAGTTTCAAAAATTTTTAAGTTTAAAAAAAAATCCAAAAACCTTTTATTGTAAAAAAAATTGTGAAAGTTTCAAAATTAAGATAATTTGCATCCCCCCTCCCAAATAAATCTATAATTTGCAAAAATTGTGATTTTTTTAAATTAAAAATAAAAAATGCTTTTTTTTTTTCTTCTCTGGAATTTCTGAGCATATTCTAAAGTTAAAAAAAAAAAATTAATTGTAAAAATTTTTGTAAAACTTCGCAAAACATTAAAATTCGAACAATTTGCAACCCCCCCTTTAAACAAAATCCATAATTTGCAAAAAAAATAATTTTTTGAAATGAATAATCAAAAATATGCTTTTTTTTTCTTTTTTTGAATTTCAAAAATTTTGTTAAATTTCAAAAATAAGTAAAATGTTATTGAATTACCATTTATTTTTATTTTTTAGAAAAATATCAATATTAAAAAAATGTAATATTGCTTGGTATGGGTACCAAATTCAATTTAGGTACTTAGGTATTTAGTCACCGACTGAATTCTGTCAAAAGCACCGGGTACCGATTCACATAAAATCAATAGGTACCATGTTTAGGTACCTAAATGCATCCTTTTGACTGTGAGGGAGTGGAAGAGTGGGCGACTTTCCATGCTGGACATGAACACAGCATTGCAAGGTTATATATTGAAGACTAAATGTTAAAGTGATTTTTCTTTTTATAATTTATTATTTAAAAAAAAGATATTTTTTACCACATAAACACAAAAAAGTACCAAAAAATTGGTACGGCAACGGAACCGTATCGTTTCAAATGTGAAAGGTACCCATCCCAAAATATTGCTATTGTATCAGAGGTAGTAGTATGGTATAAGTAAGGTGTAAGTATTGCTATAATTTGCACCCTACAGCCCAGTGTGATATAATCTAGTTCTTCAAACCATAACCTTAAAATATCCACAGTCAGCTTTCACTCTGTGTGGCTGTCACGCTGTGTGAGAACGTATCATATGGCGACTGAGCCGCTGAAAACGAATGTAAAGCCCAATGATTCACCACAGAGATGACAGACTGCATCCAAAAGGAGGTTTAGTCAGTCGCACAGATCTGTGGGAAACAGATGGTGTGTAAAGACTACACCGATGTGAAGCAGAGAGCTGATTTCACACGGAGAAGATGCTTCTTTATCACCAGACAAATCCCATGGACAAGCGATGAAGATCATGTTTTACGAGGACAAATCATCCCTCCTCGAATCAGGAGTGAGAGCTACTGTCCAAAAATGAAAGCATCAGTTTCTTCAATCTGAATTCTCCTCAAAATGTTGACGTACTGATCCGGTAGTCAGGTGTATCTACCTTTAATGCTCAATCGTTGCCTTGCATTTTGAGATGATGTTGTGATTAATTCATTTGTTCTTGATTTTGTTTCATTGTTTTGTTCGTGAAGCTTGTGCATCCAGCCGCCACATAACCTCAGCCTCCCTGACTGACTGACTTCCTTTTCGTTCAGTTTGTTGCAGGTGTTTTTGAGCAGATGGTCTGCTGGGGTAGATAAGTTGCTTAAGCTCATAATTGCCTTGCAGGAGCCCCGGAGCTGTTGATGGAAATGTTTTTTGAATGGGTCCCTGCAGCCACTTCCTCCAGTGAATGATTCCTGCTGGTGAAGCCGATGTGCTGGTTTCCAGACAGATCATGTTGTCAGCAATCGGCTTCAGGACTGGCTGTACTGTATCAAATCTAAGCTCTTTTCAATATCTGTATTTACACGAGATGTTCTCTGGCTGTGTTTCCTCTGCGTGTGTCAGTGTGTGTTTTTATGAATGATTATGTATGAGCACACTCTGTGCCGATTTCCTGCCAGCAGACTCCAAACTGAGACTAAACCACAGGGAGCGGGGACATATCTCTTAAACCCATCCAGACTACCCAGAGCCTCTTTATCAGAGCGACGTGCTGAATATCATCCGCCTCGTTGGACCAACAGGGCGCCGCTGCGTCCTCTGCCTGTGTCGATGAAGAGATCTGCATGTGTGAGAGTATTTATCAGAGTTCACCATCAGGTTAGGATTACTGTCCTGGTGTTTCCTGTGGGTTTCCAGGGAATCAGAAGGTTTTCACTCATTAGCAGCTCTGGTTGGTGGAAACGCTGGCTGCTCTTGTCATCGAGCAGACGGAGGGCGGTAAATAAGCACGGAGAAAGCATTATGTAGCTACAGCCGTTCAATCAAGAGGAATTATACGGCCTGTACTTTCATTACGCAGTTAGTCAGACTGTAACGCTCTGAGTGTATCTGCACTCTGAGGAAATGAAGGTTGGATTTTTGAAATTCACATGAAAATCATTTAACAGTAGCCAGGTTTGCATGCAGACCTGTTGTCATCCTGATTGAAGAGCTCAGGACAGCTGTTTACACGTAACATTAAATGTTGATGGCAGAAGTGAGACATCTAGTGTCTGAAAGTGGTTACTGCATGTTTTAAATTTATTTAGAAACTTAAAGTGATACTTTGGGATGGAACAAGTTGGGTCCTATCACAAGGTTTAGGGCAGAAATGACCCCTACAGCAGTGTTTTTGTGCAGCAGAAGCCCAGAGCGCTCACACCAAACACCCCCTCCCTGCTCCTCTGCAGGTTTCCTCTGCACTCAGACGGGGCCATATTTACTTGACCAAAAACACAAATAAACAGACTCCTACTGAAAAATCTGATATCAGTCTGCATTCACGCTTTATTTAGAGAATTTTCAGCGCGTTGCTTTCACACAAAAACACCGCTAAATAAGGCTCTAGTTCTCATCGTGTTGTAAAACGGCGCTACCTCCGCTGCAGAGCCACAGCTGGCTACAAGGTGCTCGCCGCTTGGTGTATCAGTCCGCGCGCGGCGTGCCTGATATAAACAAACGCAGGTAGTCTGCCAGGACGAAGAGACACGATGAGAACTAGAGCCTTATTTAGCGGTGTTTTTGTGTGAAAGTAACGCGCTAAAAATTCTCTAAATAAAGTGTGAATGCAGACCGATATCAGATTTTTTCGGTGGGAGTCCGTTTATTTGTGTTTTTGGTCAAGTAAAATTTGGCCCACTCTGAGTGCAGAGGAAACCTGCAGAGGAGCAGGGAGGGGGTGTTTGGTGTGAGCGCTCTGGGCTTCTGCTGCACAAATACACTGCTGTAGGGGTAATTTCTGCCCTAAACCTTGTGATAGGACCCAACTTGTATCACTTTAAGCTTGCTCTGAGGTCAGCCATAGCTCTACACATTTTCCTTTTTTTCTATTTGAGGTGAAACGTCATCGTGTATCGGCCTTGGAGCCACACTGGGCTGAGAGCACCAGGCCTTTTTTGAAAAGCTGTACTGTGAGCTTTAGTCACAGTTTATAAAAAATGTGTGCCTCTGACTTTGATATGTGTGCTTTAAAACGTACCCACTGGCACATGAAGTGCTGTTAATGTCCACAGTCGAGATGAGCACCCGCTAGTTCAAGCAGCAAGCCGCGGTCAGGTTGTTCAGATAAAAGAAGCTCTTCAAAAGCCAGTCGCTGCTTTTTGTGTCTGAGTGACCTCAGATGCACGGAGAAAACTTCTCTGTGTCGTACGCGTCGAGGCTCAGGAGGTGTCACCTTGAGGAGCAGACGATGTGTGGCTGCCTGAGCGTGATGGATTCACCGTGAAGCTGTTATATTTTCTCTCATTGTGATGCAGCGTTTGGCAGCTTTACAAACATGGAGTCACAATCAGCCTGATATCCTTCCTTTTACCTTGAACTTTCCCACACAAACACAAACACACAGATTATCCCTGTGTTTACAGAGATTAATATCTCTCAGAGTGTGTGTGTGTGTAACAAATCAAGCCTGTAGGACGACATTAAACACCCGACGAATGTAACCTGCAGAGGAATCACAGACACAGCTCTTCCTCTGCTGTGAGCGTCAAAATAAAGCTCCTGCATTTCTTTACACTGTGCAGATGCTGTTGTCGCTGTAATTGAGAGAAGCTGCTCACCTGCAGAGTGTGAAAGACGAGCAACAACGAGCTGCTCTCAACATGCAAACACTGAGGATGTTTTTCTTTATTACAGCAAACAAACCTTTCTGCCTCCTATTCCAAAGACCCAGGAACTTGTTTTGTCCCTTTAACTTGAAAAAAAGAGCACGTATCGTGGAGAGGAAAAACAATCCACCTCACCTTACACAACCTGTCTCCTGCTGCTCCGTTAATACGTTTTTATTTCTGTCCGTTTCTATCAAGCTGTCCAAACTGCTGTACCCGCCGCGGAGCTGCACAAAAACAGGTACGGCGAACAAAAGCCCCTCCAGACGTGTTAGATTCAGTCGGCGGGTGCTACATTTCAATTCCTGGGTTCAAACTGATGCATTAAGAGGTGATGTTTTCCAGGAAATGCCTCCAGTGCAGCCTGAAATGTTGGATAAGGTATCGGACAAATACATGTTTATGCTGTATTCAAGGCTGAGGAAACAGTGCTGTGCAAGCAGAAAGTGGGATTGTAGTGCAGTCAGCAATTTCTGCAAAATTAAACAAGTTCGACAACCAAAGCTGCAACATGAGCAGACGCAAAGCTTTAGTTTTCAGTAAGGATTGACTGAGAGTTGCATTTTAGGGTCTATTTTCAGATTCTTTTATTTTTTTTTAAACCTTTAAATGGTCTGGCCTATTGACTGTGTATAGAGTGGATAGCGTGGTTTTGAAGCCAAAATACCCCCGTCACAGGTACCACAAGAGTCTGCGCAGTAGAGTGGAGCCGGATGACAAAAAAAAATATATATTTTTTTTTATTTTCGAGAGTCTAATCACTTCTTGACTCTACCTCCCGATATATTTTACAAGCCCCGAAAAAAATACACAAGAATGTCAGCTGTCAATCATCGTTAAATGTGACGTAAAGTCTTGTTTTTAACCTCTCATGACTGAAGATAACGAACTTTTCAGAAAAAAAAGGACTTGAATACAAGACAGCCAAATGATATCTTCAAATCACCGCAACAATCAGACATGAGAAACATTTCTACGAGGTGTATTAATTTTTTAAAGTTTGACCACAGCCCATCTGGAATGACTGGGGAGATGGATTTTTTGACCTATACTGCAGCCAGCCACCAGGGGGAGCAGTTTTTGTGGTGACCTCACTTCAAGCCAAGTAAGATGACATCCGTTTTTTTATTTCTGCAGTCTATGGTCTATGGCCCCGTGGTACCTCTGAGCTTCGCTTGTCTCCACAGCTGGAGACCCACCTCCTGTTTTAAGGTTTTATTGGGTTTTTTTAGCCTTTAGTAACTGTTTTTGTTGTTCTTAATTGTTTCTAAGAACAACGGAACAATTATTTTCGTGCTTCCATCTTTGTTTTATTGATTCATTTCTTTTGTTTATTGACTTATTAGGTTGAGATTATAAGCTAGGGTGATTATCAGCGCCTATATTTGGCATTTTGAAGCATATCGGCCTCTTCTTTTTTTTAATATAGTGGCTGATAAGAAAATTAAATTTCAGACTGTGTTATTTTGTCTCCAATGCAGCCGTTCCTCCAGACAAAATTTTTCAGAATACTTGACTTACTATAGAAAACTTAAGGGAGCACTTTTTTTTTTTTTTTAGTTTTCATTTAACATAATAAGATAATTGCTGAGCCTGGAAGCTGTTGAAGAAACATATGCAAAAAAGGCTTTAAACAAAGTTAAGTGTTGGAGTTTTATTATCCCAAATTTTGACGCCAATATTTTCACTTTTACTGTAAATGAATATCGGCCCCAAATATCGGTTATCGGCTTCCTTTGCTACAGATAATCGGTGTCAGTATCAGCCCTGTTTGATTGCTCTGTCTCTTCCTTTCCTAAACCTCTAAAATCCAATACTGTCCTTGTTTTTTTCTTCATTTTTAACTTTTAATCTAGAGTTGTTAGAGTTTGTGGTTCGTAAATGAATATCAGCCCCAAATATCGGTTATCAACTTCCTTGACTACTGGTTATCGGTATCAGTATCAAGCTAATGTTCACTTTATATCTGCATTTCAAACGGCTTTTAAGCCAAACTTATTCACCCTTTATGGATGGAAATTCCAAAGACCTTTCCATTTGGATGTAGTTACTCAGTGCATCCACTAGGGGGCAGCACTCAAAGTCAAACCACAGAGTCAGAAGTTTCTGATAAACATGGAAACAGTGAAAGCGCTACAGATGATGTGTCTGCAGAGAAAGAGGGCAGAGCGGACTGTGAGGGTTTTCATCCATCAACACGCGTCAAGAGAGAGCTCTTTCTCCTCGCCGTACCGCTAAGAGAAATTACCCGCGCCGCAGCCCAGGCGCTGAAGGATTGAGGGGTCATTCACCTCGTCAACAGCATCCCCGCTCCACCTGTTCTGGGCTCGAACAAACCGGTCTCCTGTGAACCTCTGCTGCCCGTCTGACATTAAGTTCCTGCCTGATCCTCACCCAGCTGTTGGGGTGCAGCGGTCTGACCCTGAGCTGAGGGGGAGTAACATCACAGACGTGCTTGCACAGCTTTTCACAAAACACCAGAGTATTTTCCTGCTTTTTAAGCTTTTCTTTAACCATCAACGCAGAGCATAAATCAGCCTTAAACTTCAGGAAACAGAAAAAGACACAGTCTGACGTTTCTGGCACAACTTCTTCACCTTTAGGGGATATAAGTAACAAAACAGAGCAACATCTCACCCCGAAACAGCCGGCGCAGGTCATCAGATCCAGCGCTGTCCCCATTATTTCAGCCGCAACACTTCACAAGACGCTGGATGATGTGATGAGCTCTACTTCCTCTCTTTCTACTTCAGGTCTGAATAATTTCTCCGTGAAGGTCCTTCAACGCTGTGACATTTAACCACCATCTGAAATCCAGGTAATTAAAAAACCCTTCGACCTGAACCTTAAATCTCATGGCCCAGGTTTTTATGGGTGCACCTCATCCTACGCTGTTCTGGAGAAAAATGTCTCCCCTCAGACTGTCCCCTCACCTTTGCTGGTGTCCTGTTACACCTGAGACACCGGAGAATCAATTACAAAGCTGGGGCTGGTAATGAGCTCTCTGGTTACCTGATCCAGTGACCAGGGGACAATATGGAGGTCTTCAATCTTTAATGTAGAGTCAGTGAACCTGCTGTTCATGTCGGGGAACGCCGTCTCTACAGAGTCCAATAAAACTAACCCTTAAAGTGATACTCCGGGATGGAACAAGTTGGGTCCTATCACAAGGTTTAGGGCAGAAATTACCCCTACAGCAGTGTTTTTGTGCAGCAGAAGCCCAGAGCGCTCGCACCCAACACCCCCTCCCTGCTCCTCTGCAGGTTTCCTCTGCACTCAGACGGGGCCATATTTTACTTGACCAAAAACACAAATAAACGTACTCCCACCAAAAAAATCCGATATCGGTCTGCATTCACGCTTTATTTAGAGAATTTTCAGTGCGTTGCTTTCACACAATAACACCGCTAAATAAGGCTCTAGTTCTCATCGTGTCTCTTCATCCTGGCAGACTGCCTACGTTTGTTTATATCTGGCACGCCGTGCGCGCGGACTGATACACTAAGCGGTGAGCGCCTCGTAGCCAGCTGTGGCTCTGCAGCGGAGGTAGCGCCGCTTTACGACACGATGAGAACTAGAGACCGATATCAGATTTTTTCTGTGGGAGTCTGTTTATTTGTGTTTTTGGTCAAGTAAAAAATGGCCCCGTCTGAGTGCAGAGGAAACCAGCAGAGGAGCAGGGAGGGGGTGTTTGGTGCGAGCGCTCTGGGCTTCTGCTGCACAAAAACACTGCTGTAGGGGTAATTTCTGCCCTAAACCTTGTGATAGGACCCAACTTGTTCCATCCCGGAGTATCACTTTAAAGGTCGGGTCTGCTGGAGTTTTGGTTCCTTGCTAGCAAACACAACATTCAAACTAGCTCCTTGTCCTCCTTGGATCCAGAGACTTCAGCCATGACTAAGAACACACTCTCTAGCCCAGCAACCACCTGTAGCATCACTTTTCTGCATAGGAGAGACTCAAGAGCCGTGCACCTGATTTAGCATGTTAACACAAGCAAACCACAAGTATCTGACACGTACATGGTTAGCAGAAAGCTAACTCATGTCACTCCCAAGTTCCTGAAAGCGAGTGAAAGTCAAGCCAAGCTTCACCCTCGTTTAGGAAACGTCCAAATACAACCAAAACATCAAGATCCAGGCTTAGGAGGGGGTCGAGGCAAACACTGATGCTGACACACATGTATAGAGGCCCAGAGGAGACGATTGAGCAGGATTACTCCTTTAAAAGCTGACATTTAATTTTTTTTTATTTAGACTCTACCTTTAATCTTAAACAGCTGAGTCCACAGAGCGGAGGGCACAAAGAGGCTGAAAAAAACAGAGCAGAGATTATCCTGGAGGATTATCTCGTATGACCTGCTGTTGTCATTGGTTGCTTTACGGGCTCCAGTGATTGATCTTTTTGAGAAATTATCTTGTTTGGATTAAAAACAGGAGCTTAACTTACAGCCAGATGCCAAAGCAGCTGCAGGAGCCAGGAGGAAAGCGACGAAGAGGAAACGGCAGATCGCACAGTAAGAAACGTTTCCTGTCGTGTCATGATGTTTAAAAATCAAGAAAGCAGACCAGCAGCCTGCAAGATCTGCAAAAGCTTTGAGAGTCCAAGAAACAGTTTGTATGTTATTTCATTGTGACAAAAGTAATCATGAAATACAAACACTGTGCTTTTACTTTGAATGAGTGAATGTTTTCTTTGAAGCTTTTGACACAAACAACAAACAAAGCACAGCTGATGAAGAGGAGTGCCTGTGGCTAAAAATCATGAGCCTATATTTAGTTTGCAAATGTCATCCAACCTATAATTTGTCTGTTTAACTTAATTAGTGGATCTGTGTGTGTGTGTGTGTGCAGGTGAGAAAGAGAGAAAAGACATGAATCAGCGCTTTCATTAATTTCTCTGAAACAAAGGCTGTAATTACACAGATTATTACCACTCCAATTATCACATTTCAGCGATTCAGCCGTCAGTGCTGCTAACCTGAAGCTAGCAGATAATTTCCGTCTCTTTTGAGGTAGTGTCTGCAGGATTGTTCTTAAAACAAAATAAAATGTCAACTTTTACAGGAATAATCCTGCTCAATCGTCTCCTCTGGGCTTCTATACATGTGTGTCAGCATCAGTGTCTGCCTCAACCCCCCTCCTCTGCATGGATGTTGTTGTTTTGGTTGTTTCAGGATGTTTCTGGGCAGAGAGTAGGAAACACGAGAAACACAATGCTACAGATGCTTTCTGGGCTAGTGAGTGTGTTCATGTACTCATGGTTGGAGGCTGTGGGTGTGTGCTGCAGCTGGCACTGAGCCAAGGAGGCGGAGCCCAGTTTGAATGTTGTGTTGGCTGATGAGTTGCAAAAATTCTTGCAGACCTAGACCCTTTGTCCCGTTCTTACATCCTGGAAGTTGGGAAGACTCATCTGCTTTTCCCAAATATACAGTTATTGAAAAGTATCCAGCTAGAGCCAAATTTGGAGGCTACTTGCAAATTTCAATCAAGTCTTATTGCGACATTTTGACACTTAATCCCAACTATTCTGGTTAAAATTTCAGAGTCTGCAAAACAAAACAAAACAAAACAAATTGTCAACTTTTATAGGAATAATCCTGCTCAGTTGTCTCCTTTGGGCTTCTATACAGGAGTGTCGGTGTCTGTGTCTGCCTCAACCCCCCTCCTCTGCCTGGATGTTGATGTTTTGGTTGTTTCAAGATGTTCCTGGGCAGAGAGTAGGCGTGGTTACACTTTGAGTGTTGATTAGCAAGTGGAAGAAGCTAATCAGAGTAGCTACCATCGCAGACGTAGCATGGAGGAAGAAAACAACCATAAAAAAACAAAAAGGCAAACAGATAAAGCTTTTTCCTAAAAACTGTGTGACTGTGGGTGTGTGCTGCAGCTGGCACTGAGCCAAGGAGGCGGAGCCCAGTTTGAATGTTGTGTTTGCTGATGAGTAACCAAAATTCTTGTAGACCTAGACATCTTTGTCCCGTTCTCACATCCTGGAAGTTGGTGAAGAATCATCTGCTTTTCCCAAATATACAAAGTTGGTGAAAAGGGTCCAGCCAGAACCAAATTTTGAGCCTACTGGCAAATTTCAACCCAGTTCTGCTCAGTCGTCTCCTCTGGGCTTCTATACATGTGTGTCAGCATCAGTGTCTGCCTCGAACCCCCTCCTAAGCCTGGATGTTGTTGTTTTGGTTGTTTCAGGATGTTTCTGGGCAGAGAGTAGGCATGGTTACATCAGCCAATCACAGCGCGCCGTGTGTGCATGTGACTTTGGGTGTTAATTAGCGTGTGGAAGAAGCTAATCAGAGCTGCTACGATCACAGATGTGAGGAAAAGGAATTTTCAGGAACTTGGAGAGCAGGACATGACGAAGAGTGATGTGAGTTAGCTTTCTGCTAACCAGGTATGTTAGCTTGAAGTCAAATACATGTGATTAGCTTGTGCTAACATGCTAAGTTGGGTGCATGGCTCTTGAGTCTCTCCCACGTAGAAACGCGATGCTACAGGTGGTTGCTGGGCTAGTGAGTGTGTTCACATAGTCACGGGTTGAAACTGTAGGTGTGTGCTGCAGCTGGCACTGAGCCAAAGAGGAGGAGCAAAGTTTGAATGTTGTGTTTACTGACAGGGAACCAAAACTCCTGCAGACCCTCAGAAAGCAACTGGTTTGAGATGTGGCAGCACCCTGAGGACACTGCAGCCATCCTTACTTTGGGTAAAAGGTATAAAGGACAGCAACAACTCACGCAGCCAGTCTGAGTCAGCCGAAAGAAAATGTCAACCGTGTCGAACTAAATGGCAGACTGTTATTGAGAAACCTCCAGGGGATCCTCCTCAGTCTCCCTGAGCTAAAGGTGAGCTCACTCCTTTGGTTGTTGGATGTGTGAAAGTGAAGACAAAGAGAAGACGCTGGTTTCAAATCGTACTTACAAACTTCCTCTTCAGCTTCCCCTTGTTGCCCCTGCTCGGCTTGCCCTCCACTGAAGTCCCAGAGCTGAAGTCAGAGCCCAGGTCCAGGTGGTCGTCTGCGGAGATGCTCTTCCGTAGGTACGCGGCCCGGGCCCTGAAGTGGGAGAACGGGGACTGGGAGCGAGGGCGGGCTTCGTTGAACGCTGCATGCTGCGGCTCTTCTTCGCCCTCCATGTCATCCTCCAAACGCCACAGCTCACCTTGAGGAGGAGGAAAAGACAAGGTGGATGAAGATGGAGGCAGATCTGAAGGGTAATTACTGCTTCTGCTCTCTAACAGACTCAATATGGCAGTGATGGTGTTTTCGTCCAGCTGAGCTTTCACAGCTGCAGCGCAGAGATGGACGTGCTCCGTCAGTTGGAGCTCAGCTCTGCACTAATCACACACCACTCCCATCCCTCTGCATTTGATGTCCCTCAGACGACGGACGTCTCGTCAGCTTCCAACAGCGTGCTGAGGGCGATTATAAGTCACTCAGCGCTCTGTCAATCACCTGCAGCGTGTCGGGCTACAGAAGCTCTGCCCATCAGGGTGAAGGAAAGCAAAAACCAACCTGTGTTTTCAACATTTGATGCATGAAACAGAGCCCAGTTAAAAGTTATGACAGAAATAAATTGGCTGACAAAAAAAAAGATTCCTAAACCACGAGAGTGAAAGAAACAGCAGGTTTCTCGATCAGATTTTTTTTTGTTGATTAAAAAAGGTGTGCCACAAGGTTCAGTCCTGGGCCCTGTGCTTTTTTCACTGTGTACGTTAATACCATTTTTTCCACTTTAAAAAACTGTCATCTCATCTTTTTGCTGATGACACTGTTGTTTACTGTATTGCAGATACATTTTAATCTGCCATCAACAACCTTGTTTTGGAGTTAAATGGAGATCAGATCAAAACAAATTTTCTTTGTTCAAATCAACTTTTACTGGATAGAACGGTGTTTATCAGCACAAGTACGTAGTGATACAATTTGGAATGTGACATCAAGCAAATGTTGTAGCTGGCTATATGTAGTGCTATCGGCAGCCCAGTGCTCTGACTTGACAAAAAGCTAACACTGTCAGGAATAAACATTAGCACAAACAGTTTAGCCCTTTTAGCCTTAAGCTCGTGCTCTATCTCTCTCCTGTTTCTCTTTCTTCTGCTCTTCTGTCCTTTTTCTGTCTGACAGTTAGGCTCCAGTGTCCACCATCACTACAAAATTAATCACAGAAATTAAAAAGAAATCGAAACTTCATCAGCCGGCGTGGTGTTGTCATAGAGACCTAGACGTGCTGTAAACCAATCCAGTCTTACTCAATCAGAAAGCTAAGTAGTAGCATTTAGGTAAAATTTTTATTGGTGCTGATAATCTCATTTGAAAGTGTGGATTAGGATCAGGAAATATCTAGAAGCAATTCACCTTTAAACATCATGTCAACGCTGTAAAAAACTGAAATCTTATTACTTATCTTTTTTTTTATTATTAATCTTACGTACTTGGGCTTAACTTTTATTGGGACTTTAGTTTATTGCACTTTCTTAACTTTTATGTTGTTTTTTTTTGGTGCTCTTATTTTGGTTATACTTCAGAGGTCTGCAAATTTCTTCACACTAAGGTAATAATTAGACAAAGTTATTTCTGATTTCTTTAAAATTAGCACAAAACTTCTTTAAAATAATGTCCAAATTTATTGTCACAAGTCACAGTTGATAGGTTACTGTTTTTTCCAGTTTCTTTGAAGCTTTCTCCAGGTTGCAAGGTAAGAAGGTGACAATTAGCAAATAATTTATTTGAAATGTTTTTAGAAGTATCCCAACGTTTTTGCTTACCACTGTGTAAACAGCGGAACTTCTTCTTCTACGCTTGCAATTTAGCACAGTGGTCCCTGAAAGCGCGCAAGCGTCTGGCTTGGTCTGCCGCGGCCTCCATAGTTCAGGGAGCGCGCAGACGTGCACTGCAGGAGTACGATATAGCACTGTTTAGGCTTGAAAAATGTACTATATGGCCTCGTTTCGAATTAATTATGGACGTTACCCGCTCAGGACACTTGGATTACAGCGGACGAGCAGTATGAAGGAAAATAGGCACGTTTTTGTGGACTTTTATGGACCTTTTTCTTTCGGGCGCCATTGGCCCCTTTTACATGGAAGTTTGTTGACAGCAAAAATCCCCCCAGATCTCCGGCTGCATTTGAGACATCAAAAAAGTGCTCCAGAGTGTTGCTCAGCACGAGGGTGAGTAGAAAATGAAGGCATATCATTCTTTGGGTGAAATATTCCTTTAATGTGCTTGACATTTTTGGATGAGCTAGATGTTGCAAAAACAAATTTCTGAGCAATCAAACGATAAAGTATTATCTTATCTTAATTCAGGAAAAATGTCTTTTAAGACTCAAGATGAGACATGAAAATGTGTTGTATGTATGAAATGTCTTGTTTCAAGTTATTTAAAGACAAAATGAGGTCTGAATTGCTGTAACAAGCTAAAAAAAATCTGCCATTGGATCAAGAGAAAAGTTTCTTGTATTAAGACATTATTCTAGTTTCAAGCAAATGTTTCTATTGTTCCATTGGCAGATTTTTCTAACTTGCTCCCAAGTCATCCAGACCTCATTTTGTCTTAAATGTCTTGAAACCAGACATTTTTCTGGACTGATCAGGTGAATGTGGCTCAGATTTAGTCTAAAAAGACATTTTCTACTGAAATTAAGACAAAAACACTTGATAAGATGTCAGTTTTGCAGTGAGGTTTTATTTGGGCCCAGTAATGACTGAGTTCATTAGCGTCTTCCTCCTGCAGGTTGATTGGCTGTAACGGCCTCCCTCTGTGAGCTCACCAACGATCTCCAGAGTGTGAAATATTACTTTCCCAGCCCTGCTGTCTGAGCACTCGCCAAATCACATCAGGCTTTTGAAAGCAGTGTCAGATAAGGCTCCGTCAAACTGACAGACCAGCTCTGATGCTCACCTGTCACTGCCAGAGACGCTGATTCACAAATCTGTGAACCAAACGTTCCTGTAAACAAACTGGATAAAGAAGAAGTTATCTCCGCTCCGACCACAAAGACAGACAAAGAGAAGGAGAGAGGTAGCCTCATCATGCTCCATGACAGTGGTTGCTAAGCAACAAGGGGGCCACATGAGACTGAAGTCTCTCACAATCTGATATTTGCATCGGAGCCGCAGTAGGGCATGGGAAAACAGGCGGGAGGGAGGCAGACGCCGCCAGAATCAGAGAGGTGAGCTGAGGACAGGAAGTGGAAGAGCTGGGCCGAAATGAACGTCTCCTTCACCGTGTCATTAAGTCCCCGACAATTAAAGGAAGAAGTGAGAAGATAAATGAGATTAGAGCCGCAGAACGAGGTTAGCTCCCTGCTCCTTAGCAAAGTGGGCTGATTGAGGTGGCAGCACTCGGAGAAGTGTTGGAGGAGAGGTGGGGGTGCAGGGAAATTAAAGAGACTCATTTATCGAACCAGGATGTTTGGTGATCAGTTTCCACTTCGCTGGATTCTACTTTCAGTTAAACACCAGATCTGTCAGCAGAAACTTTAATGAAACACACTATGAGCTCCTTGGAGGAACTTTTAGTTTATGTTGGCGCCCCCTGTGGACAAAGCTTGGAGGAGCAGAAATTCTCACCACTCTACTCCACGTCCAAGGCAAGGGTCTTCAACCTGTGGCTCTGGAGCATCATGCAACTCTTTGACTTCTGCCTCTTGTAGTTTTAAAAAAATATTATTGAAAAAAATGTTTTTTATTTTTCTTACAGAGGGTATTGATGATTACAGACACTGACACTAAATAAAATCCTGTGTTAATATTTAGTTGAACTAAATCTTCATCCCATCTGTCAATAAAGCCTGCCACCGCTCTACTTCACCTCCTACAACATCAACAGCCCACCAACTTTCCATGCACCTGTGGCTAACCTCAAGTTTTAAAGCCCTGGGAAGATAACTACATCTACAAAAAGACTAATCTGGGAGAAAATAGAAATTTTAATTCTATGCTCCATTTAACTGTCAATGCACCAATTCAGTATACATGCTTGATATATGGCAAGACATGGGCAAACATCAAAAATGATAAGTTGAGCAAAATCATCAACTTATGTTACCCAATTAAAGATTTCTTCAAGACTTAAAAAAAAAAATTGCAGAATTTAAAAAAATCAGTTAATTTGAAATATTTACAAATTTCTAATTTTCAGTGATTTTTTTTAATAATAATGAAATAAAAAATTCACATTCAATTTAAACTTTAAAAATATTTTTATTTCAATTTTTTGAAATACATTTTGCAAAATTTAAAACAATTCAATTAATTTTAAACGTTAACAAAGTTTTACTTTTTGGTGATTTTTTAAAAAAATAATAATATCAAAAACTTTCATTTTTTTTATTCAAAATTCTTTCTACTTCATTTTTTTACATAAATTTAGCAAATTTATAAAATTTCAATTAATTTTAAATATTAAAAAATCTTATTATTGTTATTATTTTTATTATTTTTCCAATAATAAAAAAATCTAATTATTTTTTATTCAAAAATATCTTTTTATTTCAATTTTTTCATTTTTTTTTTCTAAAATTTTAATTTTTATATTTGCAAATTCTTGATTTTTTGTAATTTTTTTAAAAAATACCCTCATTTTTTTCAATCAAAAAAAAGATTTAACTTTTTTTTTTTTTTTTTAAATTCAGTAATTAACTTTCACGTCACATAAAACATCTTGTTGGTTTAATCATTCACTAATTTTATACTATGTGTAGAGTTTTAATACACTTAATAGTCTTTTTTGTGAAGATAAAGTAGATTTTGTGGTTCCTAGGTGAGCTGAGGTGAAGTGACTCCTTTGTAAGTAAAGTTTGCAGACCCCTGGTCCAAGGTGACATCTGGGATTGGTTAGAGTCCTCTTTGACCCTGAACATAAATGCTGGAGTTACAGATCATGGATGGATGGTTGTAAGTGAGACAAATACAGCTTGGACCAGAGTAAAGCTCATGTTGTGTCATTATCTTTAAAAACTTCTGGTTTGTTTTTAGCTTTTTTCAGAGCTGGTACCTCCTGTGTGGCCGCCTCTCTGTCTCTCTGGGACTTTGACTTCAAGCAGAAACTTTGGCACTTCTTTCCTCTGATGTTTCAGTTTTTTCTGTCGTCTTTGTGGAGAAATTTGTTTCCCTACAGAGAGTGTTTTCAGGAAGAAGGGGGCTGAGACTGTCTGCAGCTCTGTCACAGAGTAAGCCCTTAAAGAGGGACGATAACGACGGCGTTTTCCCTCGAAACGAGCTAAATCTCATCAACCTGCTGGTGTCAGGGAGCTTTGATCGAGCGGAGCAGAGTGACGTCAATCAGCGGTGACAGAGCGGCGCTGAGTGTGTTTACGTCTGTCAGAGCGTGAGGAGGAATGAAGCACGCCGTGCTCTCTTCCTGCAGCTGTCGGCTTGCTGCTGAAATCTGGAGTCCGTCCATGTCTCTGATTCGGTGTTAAAGGGTTGGAGAGGAGATTACTTTACAAATGACCCACTTTAGGAAATTGTGAGAGCTGCTCGACTGAGGTTTAATCATCCACTGAGAAATTATGGATGCATTAAAAGTTGCTGTATGTAGGTCACTTCTGAAACTGTTACAAGGGAGCTCCAGCCTCTAAGTTGGATTTAAACAAGCCGTTCGTTTTTATTAGTTAGTTTTTATATGAGGATTCTTTGAAGAGCTGTAATTACACGGCAAAAAAACATAGAAAAATGTTTTGGCACGTGCTCACCTGGAGCACAGAAACTCAGGTTTTGTTACCTTCACCTTTCTAACTTCTTACAGAAAAGCTCCTTCTTGATCGTAGAAATCAAAGCTGCCTCCATTCACAAAACATGTTTTCATCCCTTAAAAAAAGACACATCATCCGTCCATAAGATGAAAGGCATCACTGCAGCATCAGGATTCACCGCGACGGCTTCCTCCTCGTGAGGGAAGGAGCTGTGTTTGATTCATAAACAAAAAGGCGGCGGGGAAACAGAGGGAGGAAACGGCGAGCTGCTGTGTGCACAGCAACACAGGAAACAAACATGTGGGATTGGAAAGTTGAAGAAGATTCTGGTTGTTTCTCGGAAAGGTGAGGACGATTGGAGCTGCGCGCAGATTGATTGTTTGGACGAGCCGAAGGGTCAGACACAAACAGTCGTTTCAGGGTGAAAATGAATGTTTTTGAGCGCCGTGACTGTGTGCTGACGTGCGTTCAGGAGAGTTTACTCAGGCTTTGTCACATTTGTTCGTGTTATTATGTGAACAGATGATTGAAAAAACAAACAGCAGAGCTGGAGGAAAAACACTCTCCATCCTGCAAGGTCACAGCAAACCAAACAATCCTGAACGTGTCAGCATCCATTTTAACTTTACCTGCAGGCGGCAGGGTGCAGGCCTTCGGGTGGCTGCTGGCGACAGGCGGGTTCTTCCTGCGAGGAGGGCTCCCACCAATCAGGTCAGCGTGGTGGACTCGTGAAACCGTGGGGGACTGCGGGATGCTGGGGAGAGTACGGGACTTAGCCAGGAGGGGTCTCTGCAGCTTTCTCTCCAGGGACCTGACCGAGAAAGAGAAAAGAAAAACAATTTTAGATTTTTATGTCACAAAATGAGTCTGGGACAAATGCAGGTACCAGAACAATAGGTGCACCAATTTATTTACCATACAATACAAGCTTAGCTTAGCCAAAAAAAATAAATAAAAAAGCTTGATGGTGGTTTTAATGTTTTTCACTGTTCAGAAATTTTCTTAAACGTGTCTAAAATAAACCAACAGGAGCTTAAAAAAGTCCCCAAACATCTTAAACCTCAACCTAAAAAGACTTTGTCACCACACAGACATAGTAAGGAAGAAGTCAAACCCCTATTAGCCGCAGCTAGCATTAGCACCTACCGTGCTACTGTGCTGATTCAAGGTCGTTTGTAACGATGGGTGAGAAACAAGACGCAGACAAATTAAAACAAGTTTAAGAAACAAAAACTTACTTAAAGCAAAATCCACAAGAAACACAAGAGCACGCAGAGAAAGATGTGATTAAGTGATTAAAGGAGAGCAGAGATGCTAACAGACGCACAGGCTGATGAACACAGGTGAGATTAATCAGAGCAATCAAGCAGAGGGGAGGAACACAGGACAGGAAGTACAACTTAACCAGACACAGGAAGCAGGAAGTACATATTAAAACTACAAACTAAAAACAAGAAACAGCACAAGTACAAGTTTTTCCAGCCAGATATGAAGTTTTGATGTTAGCCCAAAAGGTGGGCAGTCGATAACCGATATTTGGAGAGAATTATCCTTAACAGTAAAAGTGAAAATGTTGGCGTCACAATTTTGAGTAATACAAACTCTGTCACTTAACTTTGTTTAAGCATATGTTTGTTAAACAGCTCCCAGCCTCATAAAGTTAAAGGTCCCATATTCTGCAAAAATCACTTCATTAAGTCTTTTAGTGAAATTTGTGGGTCTTTGTCTTTCCTCCCAGCCCACAAAATGTGATATTTAATGACAAAACCTGACCTAAAACAAGCTGTTTGGATTTTGGGGATTTGCTGACGTCAGCGATTCCCTTTTTCGACCAATCAGGAGCAAGTCTGACCTCATTGGTCCACCCGAGCAGATACCCCTGAACTTCCTCCCCACCCATTCCCCTCGGAGAATGCCAAAGTTGAAGAGCCATCACTGCTCTGTTTTTGGCTGTAAACAGCCACATAGTTCCATGCTCAAGCTTTCCATCTCAGAAGAAGACAGACTAAGTGTCTAGAGTTCATTTATCAAGGAAATGTTCCAGCTACACTCAGTAAAACTGTGCATGTGTGTGCTAGTCACTTCACGGCCGACTGCTTTTCCAACTTTGGACAGTCCAACAGAGGGCTAGCCAATAGACTGGTCCTGAATCCAGGCGCATTACCAACCATCCTCCAACAAACCTGGGACCCTGGAAATGTGAGTATTTTAAATGCTGTGTGCCGTGGAGCAGATGGAAGAGCTTTTCCTTAGTGTCCCCCCCTGTCTCTGTGTTAGCTTCAGGATGCTAACTTTAGCTTCAGTTAGCCTGTTGTTTTAGCCTGTAATGTTACGGTAAACGAGCTTCTCTGTTTTCTAAACATTGTGCACTCGGAGCTCGTGGCGCCGCTCTCAGTGACGCTGAAGAGCAGGGCGGTATCAGCGGTGGCTCATTTACATATGAGGGCCACGCCCACTAAATCAGAGTGTTCTGAACAGAGGGGCTATGAGAGCCTGGAAACAATGCTGCTGTGCTTGATTTATTGGCTTTTTGGACCAAAACATGTTACTACCATTTCATGACATCGATGATAAACTTTAAATAAGTTTCCTGATACTCGGTCATGTGATCACTTCCTGTTTCTGGATGTTAGAAGTTGACATGTTGGTTTGGAAAGACTTCGCCTCGAGTGTATGTCGCAAAATTCCTGCACAGCTCCACGTCAACATCTGTGTGTGTAAGTGTGTGTGTGTGTGTGTGTGTGTGTGCAGTCATTCGACTGAGTCTAGGAATTTTTCCATTAAGCTACCATTAAACACTCTCCTCAAATCACTCTGAGACACACACGAACACACACAAACACACGGCTAATGAGCAACAAGAGAGCGGCTGTCTGATCGATAGTGAAATCTTCTCCACCTCAGCATCATGAAGCTGGAAGCCAACCAATAGGAACGTGATGTTTGATAGCAGAGGGTACCACACTCCATCCAGAGGGACGCCAATCAATGGCTGCAATCACAAGATCAGCTTAATGGCAAACCAGTGACTCGCCACGACACAGTCAGACGACCTACAACAACAACGAGCAGACGCTGCAGATCAGTCAAACTGATGTTTTCAGCTTCTCTGTTTCTGAGGAGCTGTTGTTACAACAATTGGTTTGTTAATATCACTCTGAATATCAGAGCAAACAAACCCCAACGTGCTCCTCAGACTTTGATTTTCCAGACTCAAAGTGAGACTCTAAATTTGTCCCGGTCTGAGAGACTTCAGTCGTCGTTCACTCTCAGATGTCTGCCTCAGGATGTTTCAGGCTCGGGGATATTTATCACAGAGGAGCTTTCAGCCGCAGCGACAGGCAGCTCCAAGTCAGCACATCCACGAGCTCCAGGAGTGAAGTACCGACATCCTGCACGGCGCTGTCAGCCAATAAACCGCTCCCCTGATGGATGAGGCGTGGATATTTGACCCGGGATCAGAGGGGCACGGGAAGAGATCCAGAACAGTGATGCAGTCTGATGATGAATAATACACACACACACACACACACACACACAGACACACTTTGATGCTGATAGAAACAGGCAGGTCCCTCATTTTTCCGCAGTCCCCACTGACCTGTGTGAACACACATTTGCCCGAAGCACACACACACGCACCACACACACATGTAAACACACATCTCTCATGTCATAAGATGAAATATCTCAGGATCCATCACTGAACACACACACACAATCAGTGCCTCCCACCAGCGCCATGATGACACACTGGGCCAAACAGCCGGCCCGACCACTCTGACAATTTGGACCTTACTCATTCTACAGACCTGTTGCTAGGCAACGGCGTTTACCAAAACAAGGGGAGAGGAGCGGTAAACGGGGGGAAAGGGAAAAGGAAAAAAAAAGAAAAAGAAAAGAAAATTGAAGAAAAAGGAAAAAGGAAGTTGAAAACAAAGCTCAAAAAGCAAAAAGAGAAGTAGAAGAGAAACTTAGAGAAAGAGTAAGACCTGATAGAAAGATTACATTGATTTTGGCGACAGAAAAGACAAAAGGTAAAGTAAATAAAGGGAAGAAAAGATGTAGAGAGAGGTGCAAAGAGGAATGAAAAATGAAATTATACAAGACAGTGGGGGAAAAGGATGGAAAGAAAGTCAGGAGGGACAGAAAGGGAAGAAATACAGAGGAAAGAAAGAAAAAAAGACACAGAAAAGGAGAAATGGAAGGGAAGAGTAGGAAGTAAAGGAAATGACAGGAAGGGTATAAAAAAATAGAAAAGTAGGAGTTTAGGGGAAGGACAAGATGGGATAGAGAAGAAAAGAAAGGAAAGAAGGAAAAAAAGGAAAGGAGGGAAAAAGGGAAGGAAAGAAAAAAAGAAAAGGAAAGAAGGGAAAAGAAAGGAAAAGAAACAGAAAAGGAAAGGAAAGGCAAGAAGGGAAACAAGGAAAGGAAAAGAGAAGGAAAATGGGTAAGAAAATGACAGGAGGGAAAGGAAACAGAACAAATTGGACAGGAAGCAAAGACAAGGAAAGAAGGGGGGGAAAAGGAAAGGAGGAAAAAGGGAAGGAAAGAAACAGAAAGGAAAGGAAGGAAAGGAAAGGAAAGGGAAAAAAGGGAAAAGAAAGGAAAAAAGGAAAGGAAAGGAAAGAAGGGAAAACAGAAAAGGAAAAGAGAAGGAAAAGGGGTAAGAAAAGGACAGGAAGGTAAGGAAAAAGAAAAAATAGAACAGGAAGCAAAGGAAAGGAAAGCAATTGTATAAAGGGAAAGAAAAGAAAAGGAGGAAAGAAGGAAAGGAAAAAAGAAAAAAGAAAGAAAAGAAAAGAAATGAAAAGAAAAGAAAAGAAAGGAAAGAAAGGAAAGGAAAGAAAGGCAAGGGGAAAATGGAAAGGGAAGGGAAGGGAAGAAAAGGAAAGGAAAAGAAAAGGAAAAAAGGAAAGGAAAAGAAGGGAAAAGGGAAAAAAGGAAAGGCAAGAAGGGAAAAGAGGAAAGGAAAAGGACAAGAAGAAAACAAAACGAAAGGGATGGAAATTAAAAGAAAGAAAAGGAAGAAAAAAAGAAGGAAAATGAAAGGAAAGGAAAGGAAAGTGAGAGATATAAAATATTATAGGAAAAACTGGGAAAAGAAAAGGAGGAGAGGATAGGAAAAAGGAAAGAGGAGTGAAAGTAGTGAGAACAGAAGTGTAGAGGAAAGGAGAGAAGCGTTCTGACTTGTAATCGTTGCTGTGCCTCGTGTTTTCGCTGCCAAACTCATTTTCTTTCTCAGTTTCTGCAGCTGAGGGAGGAAAATCTCTCCTTTGTTTGAGTTTGTGTTGTTCTCTGTTTCTTTATTCATAAAAATCAGAATGAGTCTGTCAGCAGAAGCGAGAGGAGAGGGTGAAAGAATCGCAGGATGATGGTGTGAAAAAAAACACTCAGGGTGAAAATCGATGCATGCTCAGGATAATGTGTTGATTTCAGTTCACATCCAGAACAATACTTTCATCCCTGCCCCTCAGAGTCCGATCTTAGGTTTCATCAGGTTTTAGCTTTGTGTACAGCAGTTTGTCTGAGCGACCTCCTTTCGACGCTCTGAAACAAGAAAACTGAGACTGTCGGAGTATTTTCCAGCCTTGGTGCTGGAGTCCATGTGAGAATCCAAAAAGCTGGATGAATGAACGCTGCGCGACCATGAATGGGGCTCGCCTGCATGAAGCTGTCCGTGGTGCTGAATCACCGCACACAAAAACACACACACACAGCCGCACATTCATATCTTCACACTCATTTTTCACACTGAGGTTTTTTTATGAATCTGGTTCAGAAAAACGAAGACTCCAGCGAAATGAGAGATCCGACACAGACTGAAACACTCCAGGTTAATGACTTTGGACTCTTTCTGTTTTATCTTATCTCTGCGTTCTCCCTCTGGTACCGAGGCTGTGATAAATGTTCCAGTTATTAACACAATGTTCTTCTGGAGCCAGTAACAAAGCTCGGGGTTTCTCATTCACCAGCCAAATTCACTGCCCGGAGCAGAGCCATTCATTAAAAAGTCTTTTTCACTTCTATGTGTTCTGGCTCTGTCTGAATGGGGATGTGCGCTCGGCGGACGCGTTGCATCATCTTCCTTTGTTTGGTCTTTTTTGTTTCATCTTTTCTCCTCACTCATTCAGCTCTTCTTTGGCCATTTTCACCATTTATGCTCCTATTTTACCAACCTCTTTCACTAGTCAGACTCTACTTTCTATAACAAGAGCTCTAAGGGTATAAATCAGTCATAACCTGAACCCAGCCCCAGCAGGTGGCGCTAAAAACAACTGATACTGAACAATCTTCACAGAAATATCTCTGTCCATACGAAGAGCCAAACTGAAAATGATTGCCTTTGAAGCCTGCAATGCCACGCCTGGCCAATACGTGGCAGGTTAGCAAAATGTGAAAACCATAGAAGAAGAACGTTATGAGCATGTGCAGACAAAAACAGGAAGAAGAAGCAGTCAACAGAGTAAAGAGATGGCAAAGACCACAGAAACAGCGCGGCAAATGTCGGCCATCATTCTTGTTGTTGGCAACCGTTGCTACAGTGACTTGTTGCTAGGCGCCTGACATCATCCCGTCAACACCAGCTTCGTTTAACAACGCTACACGGATCCACTCAAATGGATATTCACTTTTTTTTATCCATTTTAAAAAATCTCTGTTTATTCAGGTGAAATTGCCGTGTTAATGTTAGGGGTGGGTAAAAATATTGATGAATCGATGCATCAAAATATTGCCTCACCCAATTTAATGCCGCGGCCACACCAAACGCGAACACACGAATTTATTCGCGTGAATGGCCTGTCACGCGCCGCGTGAACGCCCGAGTCTCGCTGCTGGACTTTTTTGACAAGCTGAGTCGCGAACACGCAAACGCGCAGTACTGCGCATGCGGAGTAGAGAGCTCGTTCATTTAAAGACCGAAAGTCCAAAAGAGCATCTGAAAAACAATGAGCTGTGGTTTCCAAAGCATGACAGGAGAGTGTGTGAAAGCTTTGGAGATCACAATCAATGCCTGCTGCCTCTCCCTGGTGATCCACCAGCCCTGCTTGGCTGTTCCCTACAATCTCATCCCCGATCCCCCGAACCTCCGACCCCTCGTACCCCCGACCACCCGAACCCCCGACCCATGTTCCCGGAGGTCTCCCTGGGGATAATGAAGGGGTGGAGGAAAGAGAGGAGCACAGAGAACTTTCATCTTTTCCCTGGCTCTGCCCCTGCCCCGCTCCTCCCTCCTCTCTATCAGGCTTAAAACTCCGCTGAGGAAAACACAGTCGGACTCAGTGATAGCCCGTACAGGCAGATCCAGCTGGGAACGAATGTTTTCAGAACTTACCTTCAAAACCTGTCTGCACAGAGACTTTCAACCAAGCCTGCTCCTGTTTTTCCGGTCTCTGTAGAGTACACACGTCGTATCGTATAACTCTGGATGATGACACACCGCACAGATTGTTTTCTCCTCCATCTTCTGGCAGAGTTGGAGCCGGAGCAGGCGGCAGTTGCCCCCCAACGTTGTCAAAACAATGACGTCACGGGGGAATATTTTGAACTCCAGCGAATTCGCGTCTACCGCCCAAACGCGTGAACCCTCCAAACTTGCCGCGCCAAACGCGCAAATCGCGCCGCCCGAGGCGAACCGGCGGCTAAACGCGTCTTTGCATTGACTTTGTATGTAATCGCGCCGCAAATTTGCGTTTGGTGTGGCCGCACCATAAGATTTATTTTAGCAATTAATACAGCAATAATAATAATAATAATAATAATAATAATAATAATAATTTAATACAGCAAATCCTCTGGATCTACGGTGGCCGAGACCCGCCACTGATGCAAACAAAAGTACCTGCAAACAATAAAGAAACACTGCAAACAAAAATAAAAACCGCTGCAAACAAAAAGCGCAACAAATAAAAAAAGAAACGTCACTGCAAAAAAAAAAAGAAACACCGCAGCAAATTGAAAAGTCAACGCTGTAAATAAAAAAGGCACGCTGCAACGGAAGTGGATTACGGGGGACTATATTTGCAGATGCACCAGAGTTTCCTGAGAACAGACGAAGAAGAAGAAGAAGAAAAAGAAGACGGAGAAGTTGGCGAAGAAACAACAGTAGTGGAGTGGAAATTGTAAAACAAAAGAAAGAGAAAGTGAGAATGCTAGGCCTAACCAAACAACACAGTAGAAAGTACACACACTGACATTAAAGACTAGCATTCTCACTTTCTTTCTCTTTTATTAAACAATTTCCACTCTACTACTGTTGTTTCTTCGCCAACTTCTCCGTCTTCTTCTTCTTCGTCTGTTCTCAGGAAACGCCGGTGGGTCTGGAAATACAGTCCCCGGTAACCCACTTCTGTTGCAGCATGCTTTTTTTATTTGCTGCATTAAATTTTTAATTTGCTGCGGTGTTTCTTTTATTTGCAGTGGCGTTTCTTTTTTTATTCGAACCAGCATTTTTTTTTTTTGTTTGTAGTGTTTCTTTATTGTTTGCAGGTACTTTTGTTTGCATCAGGGGCGGGTTTCGGCTACCGTACTGAATCCACATTTGTTCACATGGGGCATGAAAATCAATAACCAAAGCATTTAAATCAACACCGAATCGCATCCATATCGAATCGAATCGTAACCTAAAGAATCGGAATCAAATTGTTTATCCAATACCCAGCCCTAGTTTGTGTGGTTAAGAGGCCAAATGGGACGGAAAATTTGTGCGTTAAGGAATATGTAAGTTTGATTCTATATCAACATTCTCGTGGTCCAGGCCTAAGTATCTACCACAAACCTTGGCTTGATGACATCACTCATTGGTAGGGCTGAACGATTTTGGAAAATAATCTAATTGCGATTTTTTTAGACCAATATTGCGATTTAGCATATGATTGTTTGGAGGGACGTTTATCTTCTGTATTGTTCACTTAACACAAGTTTTAAGTCATTTTATAGTGTGACTAACCCAAAAATGACACTGTTATTATTTAAACAAGTCTTTTTTGCATTTCTTAGTTGAAAAAGAAAAAGGAACACTGTGAAATTTTACTGACCTCCAGTTGTCAGTAAGAGTAACAAACCATACAAAAAAGTGACCTAGGGGCTCTACGATCTACTGGATGGATCTTTGTAGCCCACAGGGGTTTTTTTGCAAGACAAAAACAGTATTTTGACTTTTGCTGGTTTTAGGGGGGGGAACAAGTACAAGTTACTATATTCCCTCCAGGTCTGTGTAGATGAAACTTTGTTTTTTTCTAATTGCAGCCTTTGTGATTTGAAAATTGCAATCTATTACATTGCGATGTCGGTTTAAAATCGATTAATTGTTCAGCCCTACTCATTGGTTACTGAAGGGAACTTTTGAAGGCTAGCAAGCGTTGGTTGAGGTTTTGGAATAGCTAACTCAAGCTAACTTGATAGCCTCAGGTATGATCTTGCTCGGGTTTCTGTGGCAAAGTAAACCCTTTACCATGAACTTTCATTTGAATTAAAGTGTTTTTATGAAATGCGTTCGCTCGCACTGGGGCGGTTTGCCGCCGAGTGTGAAGCGGTCCGGATGATGATCCGCACCTTAAATTCGGAGGCCAAGGTTATCGGGGTCCAGAGAGAGTCTTTGCCCAAAGTGAAGGAGTTTGGATATCTCCAGGTCTTGTTCATGAGTGAGGGGAAAATGGAGTGAAAGACTGACAGATGGACTGAGTTCATCTGAAACTGATGTGTCTGCTACACTGCATAAAACTGAAATCGTATCAAGAGAATTTTTTTTTTATTAAAAGTAAAAATTGTCTTATTGCACTTAATATGAGCCACATTCACCTGAAAAATGTCTTGTTTCAAGTTTTTTAACAAAAAAATGAGGTCTGAATTGCAAGAACAAGTAAAAAAAACCAATGGTACAAGAAAAATTTGCTTGAAACTAGAAAAATGTCTTATAACAAGAAACTTTTCTATTTTTAAACAGGTAGATTATTATTTTTTTACTCGTTACGAGAAATTCAGACCTTGTTTTTGTCTGTAAATAACTTGAATTAAGACATTTTTCTGGACTGGTCAGGTGAATGTGGCTCATATTAAGCCTTCAAAGACGTTTCCTACCTAAAATAAGACAAAAACACTTGATAATATTTCTGTTTTTGCAGAGCAGAAAACTCAGTCATCATTTTTTTTGACAATTTTGCGTCCAACAGCCAATATGTCAGAAATGCTTGCTTGTTTTTTGACCTCATTACATCCTATCGACTCTCTGAGTCTAAACTGAAGCTCCAGCGTTTATCCCCGCAGATGGTCCGCTCTCGCCGCGCCCTCTCCGGGGACTCGGCTGTGATTGATGATGACAGGTCGCTCTGTCTGTAATGAATGATGAGTGATGACGAATCAGTAACGTAGTGAAGAGGTTAATGCCAGTTATCCTGGGACATAGAGGGATAAATCTGCGCTCCACTGCGGCTGCCCTCTGCTCAGTCAGCGTGGTGAGTCCTGGTTTACTGAGTCACTGAGACCGAGGTTAATCCACATCCTGCGGTCTCTGAGGGTCAGCTCTGTCCCTATCAACATTAGATCAGCCTTTCATCACACAGCACTGAGAGATTTAATTACTGGTTTTTAAAAAACCTTTAAAACTCTGCATCAGAAATTAATCTGACCATGATCAATTTGCTCATTAGATTTTAAAAAAACAATATTTGTTCTGCTTTTAACCTCATGTAGCAGTCATAAATCAAAAACAACCCTCTGTTAAAGAAAAAAGGTTGTGGATTGAAAGAGAAATTGATTGCTTATTGATACCTAACTGTAGCTTTACAAGTTATTAATTGAAAGTATAAGCACAGTTAAGCAAAAGTAATCATGTTTTTGTATTTTCCCATTTTTTAAAATACAGGTCAGAGATATTTTAACAATCACATTTTCCCGGGTGGAGAACAAAGAAAAGAAAAGGAAGAGTAGGAAAGGCAGAAGGGAAAGGAAATGAGGGAAAGAAAGAGAATTAAAAAGGGAAAGGAAAGGACAAGAAGAAAAGGAAATGAAAGAAAAGAAAAAGAAAGAAAACAAAAGGTAGGAAAAGAGAAAAGGAAAAAAGAAAAAGGTAAAGGAAGGAACAGGAAGAAAAGAAGAAAAGAAGAAAAAGTAAAGGAAGGGACAGGAAGAAAAGAAGGAATAATCAGAAAGAAAAAGAAAGGAAACACAAGGAAGGAAAGGAAAGGAAAGGAAAGGAAAAAGAAATAGTGAAAGGAAAGGAAATAAAAGAAAATGAAAATGAAAGGAAAGGACAGGAAGAAAAATAGGAAAGAAAAAAAAGAAAAGGTGAAGGGAAAGAAAGGAGGAAAAGAAGCTAAAAGAGGAAAGGAAAAGAAAGAAAAAGGAAATAAGATAAAAGGAAAGGAAAGGAAAGGAATGAAATTGGGAAAGGTAGGGAAATAAAAGAAAAGAAAAGGAAAGGAAGGAAAATAGGAAAGAAAAAAAGGAAAAGGTGAAGAAAAGACGAAGAAGGAAAGAATGCAAAAAAGGAAAAGAAAAGAAGGAAAAGGGAATAAAATAGAAGGAAAGGAAAGGGGAGGAAAGGAAAGGAGAGGAAAGAAAATGAAAGGAAAGGAAAGGAAAGGAAAGGAAAAGAGGAAAGAAAAAAGGAAAAGGCGAAGGAAAGGACAGGAAGAAAAGGAGGCAAAAGCGGAAAGGAAAAGAAATAAAAGGAGTAAAAGGAAAGGAAAGGAAAAGAAAGGAAAGGGAAGAAGAGGAAAAGAAAAGGAAAGAAAAGAAAAGAAAAGGAAAGGAAAGGAAAGGAAAGGAAAGAAAAGGAAAGGAAAAGGAAATGAAAAAGGAAATGAAATGAAAGAGAGGAAAAATAGGAAAGGACAGGGGGATAGAACAGGAAAAGAAAGAAAAAGGAAAATCACAACTTATTGATTGAAAGTATAAACACAGTAGAGCAAAAGTAGTCGTGTTTTTTGGTATTTTCTCATTTTGTAAAACACAGGGTGGAGATTTTTTAACAATCACATTTTCCCAGGTGTAGTAACCTTTGGTTTGAGGATGCATTCAAGCACTAACTGGTTAGCACAGAATGCATCTGTTTGTGTTTTTTTAATGAAAAGCAGGGAAAGGTGCACTGCTCTTTCTGTGGAGGGGAAAATGGAAACACTGATTTTAAATCGAGAGAATATGTCATGAAAGTGCATCTCCACCTCTTTGGCACACTTATCAACTTGTTGACCAACACCGTCTCTTAATCGTGAGGTTGGTGGTCTGACTGAACCCCCTCACTGTCTCCATAGAGAGGTTGATAGACTGATATTTTCCATAACAGCCTCTGAAACACCACAAACGGCAGGAAACTGCTCTGACTGACATTTAAGACGGACAGATTCTCGAGCATTTCAGACTCTGAAGGTCGAAAAGGACTCTGACTTAAACGAATGGCTCCGTGAAATCAGACTGAAGTGTTAAATTCTCCTGCGTCGCCGACAATCAGGGGGAGAAAAGTGCAGCGTTCTGTTCAGAGTGACCCTGGAGCGAGTCTAAAATTAGAGACAAGGTCGGTCATTAGTCTCAGCGGAAAGCGGCAGGTGACATTGGCACTTTCTGGACAATACCGCAATACTGAAGGGGCGTATTAATCCACACATGACTTCTGTTCTTTCTTCATTTTTCACTTTTCTTCCTTCTCCTTCACTTCCAGATAAAGCTGTCCTGGATTAGCATCTACAAACACAGTGGATACACCATGTCGTAGTGCTGTCGGTAATCAAAGAGAGCATGGTCATACCCTGCATAGTCCACTCAGTGTTTCCCACAGTGGAGCACTAGTGATGCTGGCTATGTGAGCAATATATACCATCATGCATTGCGGTTTAAACAGAAGAAATAGCTGATTACTGATAACATGAAACAACATTACAAACTGCTAGAGAATAAAACTGAACTCTGTTTAACTTTCAGACGAGATTGTCTCAAAACAAACAACACAGACGTTAGCCTCTGATGCATTCACTGGACCTTGTAATTCTCAAACACAGCATAAGTTGTTGTGTGAATATACTGTTTAAATTTATTTATTACTCTTAAAAATGATGTGTAATAAATGTAATTATTATTTCTGGCTGTCGTGGAAAAATATGCTAAGTATAAATTGAGTTATCACTGAAATCAATGCTGTTTTATAGTGTTCCTGAAAAATTATAACTGTAAATCCCCAGCCGTCCGTGAGCGACATTGAAATGATGTTTGTCCACTATATCTAATTAACTTTATAGGGAGTTCACTGCAAAAACAAAATCTTGTCAAGTGTTTTTTCCTTTTTCAGTACAAAATATCTTTTAAGACTGAATATGAGCCGCATTCCAGTCCAGAAAAATGACTTGTTTCAACTTTTATGAAGACATAAATGAGGTCTTAATTGCTTGTAACAAGTTAAAAAAATCTGCCAATGGAACAAGAAAAAACTGCTGGAAAACTTGCTTGAAACTAGAATAATGTCTTGATACAAAAAACTTTTGTCTTGTTTCTTTGGCAGATTTTTTTTAACTTGTTAAAGCAATTCAGACCTCATCTTTTTCTTTAAATAACTTGAAATAAGACATTTTTCTGGACAGGTCGGATGGATGTGGCTCATATTAAGTCAGAAAAGATATTTTCTGCTGAAAATAAGACAAAAAACACTATAAGATTTCAGTTTTTGCAGTGTATATCTTATTTACTAAACAAGGAGTACACTGCAAAAATAAAATCTTATCAGTTTATTTAAAGACAAAAATGAGGTCTGAATTTCTTGCAACAAGAAAAAGTTACTCGTATTGAGACATTTTTCTAGTTTCAAGCAAATTTTCCAGCATTTTTTTTTATTCCTTTGGCAGATTTTTTTAACTTGTTACAAAAAAATCAGACCTCTTTTTTGTTTTTAAATAACCTGATAAGAATTTATTTTTGCAGCATACTTCCCATTTAGTAAACTAAATAACTAAATAACTTGAAAAAAGACTTTTTAGGACTAATCAGTTAAATGTGGCTCATATTTAGTTTAAAAAGACATTTTCCACTAAAAATAAAAGAAATTATATTTTTGCTTTTTTCACCAAAAATTTTCGTACCAAATATTTTTTTTTACCAAAAATAAGAGAAAAACACTTGGTTTTAGTTTTTTGTAGTCTAGGGAGTTGGAAATGAGTAAGTGGTTTCGGACCATAGACTTTTAAGTTCATAGACGTCTTGCCACCATCACCCATCTGTTACTGTAATATGTTTTTGAAGCATATTGGCTATCGCAGCCATAATGGGAGTGACAGGCACTTCGAGTACAGCTATAAGGCGCATGTCAGTCACGTGAGCTGGGCTGTGCCTCTGATTGGGCGAGCCCGCGATCTTATTATCCTCTTAACCGCAGCGTTAAACTTAGTGTGTATGTGACTTCCTGGAGCCAGCCTCAAGCGGACACTGAAGAAACATCAGGTTTGAGCACTTCAGCATTGTCTCACAATCTTAGACCGGAGGTTGCTGCTCCTTTCGTACAAAACCAAGATTTTTAAGAAAAGCCAAAGAAGCTCGATACAATCCTGAGATAAAAGCCGGGACAAGATGTTCGGGGCGTAGGCAAGGTTCGGAGACAGAGACAGAGACAGTGAGTGGGTGAGCCGGAGACAAAGACACTGTGGGGATGAGAGGGATGCTGGATTTTCACTGGCAGAGGATATGAGAGTTTTTTTTTTTTGTCCCACATGTCCACCCACTCTCACGCTCACACTCTTGTGCTGTGATGATGATGATGATGCGAGCTTTGATGGGAATGATTGAGTCTGGAGTAGCTGCTGTTGTTTTTGCACACAGGGATCCTGATTTGAACTCTCCTTCTGTTTATTCCACTCGGATTGGAGTTAAACACTGGGAACACAGGAATCTCAGCTCCTGTCTTTAACAAGAGGAAAAATCATTACACTGGATTTCTATTTGAGGCTGTGACTGCAGAGCTGTGACACAAAGCAACGCCACGCACATTAGGCAGGCAGGCTGCAAATTAACACAGCGTACTGAATGTTGCAGTGACAGTAAAACGTCTAAATGCATCCGATAAAATCTGTTTCCTCAGATTGGACGAACAGCTCAGGCCTGTTTTGAGGTGACTGGTTTGGAGAGGTGGGTTAAGGACAGTGGATTTACACCCGAATCGATGCAACCCCACATTCCCTCCACGAAAGCCAGGAAATAATCTGTGTGAGTGCAGAGGATGCTGGGAGAATCTGCGAGACAGGCTGTTCCTGGAGACAAAAAATGTACAGGAGGTTGAATTCACTCAGAGAAACCCTCCCCGCCTCCTCCTCCTCTTCCTCCTCTTCCTCTCGTCTCCACATGCAGCACATCGACTTCATCCTCTCCCGTTTCTATCTATAGAAAACCCCCCCTGACTGATTTCAGCGGCGCACCAGCGGGAAGGATCCATAGTAGCGCGGCGCGTCTGACAGCACATCCTCCACACTTACTTATGTAACACAACACAGGCTTCGCACATGCATGGACTCACATGTGCAAGAGATGCTTACAAACACCTGTGTGCACACTTCTCTGCTCTGATCCAGATCAGATCTTTCCACATGAAACATCCTGAATGAGATGTTTTCATTCATGGTTTCTGGATGGGTCACAATCACAACACACACTCCTCACACTCTGACACACACAGGGTTACCTGGCCTCTGCCACGGTGCAGCAGTAGCTGCCACTTCGCCGGGAGCTCCTGCCCACACGCAGCTCCTCCTGAGACTTCCGTCGGTTGAAGTAGTCTGTGAGTTTCCCAAAACTCGCCATCTTCCCTGTCTGGTCTCACCTCCACCTCTGTGCTCCTGTTTTTCTCAAAAAATCAATGATTCTCGGCTCACGACCTCCTGACTCGCCTCCTTTTTTGCTTCTACCTGGATTCAGCAGCACGTCTCAGCATCAGCCACAGGTCCGAGCATCCCTGAGCTCCTCTCCTCATCCTCCTCTTCTGTTGCTCGGCAAAAGGAGAAGAAGAAGAAGAAGAAGGAGGAGGATGAAGAGGAGGGGGAGAAGCCGAAACCTCTTGCTCTGCCTTTTCCCTGCCTCTCTGCTCTCTCCTCTTTCGATCGATTGCGAGAGATGAGCGCACGGTGCCTTCACCGACTCCCTGGGAATAGTATCGTTTGTAAGTGCCGACCAATCCAACGCGGCTGGCGGGAGTGCCCCCCCCAAGCAGGAGGGAGGGAGGAGGTGTCTGAGGGCTGGCTGCTGATGTGAGAAAATGAGCTGCGATGATGCTCGTCTCTGAGCCTCTCCCTCTTTCCTGTGTTTTTTTTTTTTTTTTTACAGCTCACGCATGAATTCTTTCACACGACTGCTCGACACTCAGCGAGCGCTCACACACACACACACACACCCTTGATCAAAGCTAGGGAGCAGGTGGCAAACAATGCGCCTTGTCTGTGTGTGTGTCTCTATCTCCTCGCCTCACACACACACACACACACACACACACAGAAATGTAACCTGAGGTGCACCTGCACCCCTCACTCAACTATTACTTTGCTTGTGTGTGTTTTTGTTATGTTTGCAAGGAAAGAGGAAGCAAGGGAGCAAAAGAAGGAGAGGAGGGAAGAGTGTGAGAAAAGAGAGGATGTAAAGAAGTTTTTTCACTTGTCACTTCCACCCTTTCCTTACATCCTGTTATGTTGTTATGTTTGCAAGGAAAGAGGAAGCAAGGGAGCAAAAGAAGGAGAGGAGGGAAGAGTGTGAGAAAGGAGAGGATGTAAAGAAGTTTTTTCACTTGTCACTTCCACCCTTTCCTTACATCCTCCCTCTTCTCCTTGCATCCTTTCCTACTGCCTTTTCCCACCCTAACACCTTTTTCCACCTCTTCGGAGAGCCAACAGGAGGCTGGTAAAGTATCATACACGTGCGTCATGATGACCTAGGATGGTAAACATCAAAGTCGTAGAAATGTTAGCGACACATTTCCGAACACAACCGGACCCCCCCGCTGCTAAAAAATAAAAAACGATGTAACGTGCAAACTTCTGTCGGATGAAATCTTCTTCATTAGCCGCACAAGTCGATCAATGGGAGCCAAACAGCACCCATGAGTCCGTGAGTCACACAGGGTGACATTTTTCCCAGCTCGAATGGTAAATCTGTGACACATTTCAGAGCATCACCGGAGAGGCTGTCGCAGGAAACACACACTTACACACATTTGTCTGAAAACAAGGGAAAAGTAATTCACTTTGGACGGTCGATGAGACAAAAATAGCCAAACAAGAACAATAATCAACAGTAATGTGGGACAGGAAACGACATTTTGCAATATAGGGAGGAAAACGGTGCTCTTCTGCTCGAGCTAAACTCCTACTCAAGGTTTCAAAACTGGATTTTAAAGAGAATAAGAGCATTAATGTTTAGCATTAACTCCATCCTGGAGCTACCGCTGACCCTAAAGAGGCTGAAAGTATGCAAAGCACCACCTTGAGTGATTAAAACAGGAACTTTTTAACATCCCAGATTTTAATCAGGATCTAATTAAACTGCTGAGACACAATACGATCCAATTCTATTAAAAGTTGCAATGAAACCAGAATAATTGCATCGGTGAAGTCTGGCGTAAAGAGGAATGGGTCTGGTGCAGATTACAGCCTTGACAATTTACAGATTAGCTTAGTTGTGTGAAAGGTGTGGGCAGTGGGAGCTCAGCGTATTGATCAGTCTCGAGATCAAAATTCCTCTCCTTCTCCGTCCTGACCTGCCCATTGATCCAGGAAGCAGCGCGGTCATATTTTGGGTCAGCGTTTTGGGGAAAACAGAAGCTGATGCCAACAATTTCGACTTTGGAAATGTTTGCGTTGCTCTTCTTCGCAGATGACCCCACATTCTTCTTCAGTAAATCAGTAAACCATAAAGCGTCCGACTCTTCAGTATTCCAAATGCAAGTCTTCTGTCCTGAGTTTTAATATTCTTCTTTCACCTTCTCCATATTTATTGGACATTATCTGAAAACTGTTTTCACATAGCCTCCTGTTTTGTTCCATTTTGTGGTGGACGTGCCAGCAGTACATAACGTGTTTTCCCTCTTTATTAAACTAGGCTGAAGCTCCCTGGAGTCTGATGCTGTTTTCATGAGGAATATCTTTTTTTAAGGGCAGCTTTTGGTGAATATGTAATTTCTAATTGCAGCTACAGCATCTTAACAACAGGATGTCATCCATTTATAATCTGTGTGTGTTACACATTCCATTTTCCCGCCTTCAGTGTGTCACATGACCAGCTACACGGAACTCTCAATCATTGTGACATCATCACTAACTGCTGCTCTCTCAGGAGGGAAATTGACTAAACTTTTTGAAACGTCTCATCATAAATGCCACAATTTTGAACAAATGTCTCTAAAGATTTGATATTTTGTCGTAAATTTTGTCAGGAATCCATCAATGTCATTTTTAAAGCTGTACCACTTTTACTTTTTCATGTAGAGGCCTAACTACCACTGTTTGTGTGGAGCTGGATCCTCCTCTCCCATTCATTCTTATTAGGCTAGCTAAGAAGGCTTCTTTGGGATTCACCGACTTTGAGGGCTCGTCATTCAAAAACTGTTTGAAACACACCAAATTCCTTCATAACTTTTGTAAAGCAGGGTCCACTCTGTCATCTGAGTGAATTTCAAGCTGGTACCATTTATGTCCCAGGAGAAGATAACTTTTGTTTAAGACCCCAAAATTTGGCTGAATTTTACTTTGAAAGGCACACTACTGGCTTCCTGTTTGATAAAGATCAGGGGTGTCTGCATATGATTTGTGCGCCTTGATGAGACAAACATTTTGGTCTTGGTTTGATCTCTTTATGATATTTCTACTGTCATTGAGAGCCGTTTTAGTGTGCCTAGGTGGCGCTAGAGAGCAATTTTGGTATGTTGGGGGTCAATTTTTGTATCGTATCAATTTTATATTATAGTATACTATATATTATATATTGATTTATTATTATTTTATATTATTATATTATATTATATTTTATTATATTATATTTTATTATATTATATTTTATTATATTATAATATTCTATACTATATTATATTATATTATATTATATTATGTTATTTAATATGTTAATTTATATTATAGTATATTTTATTATATTATATTATATTGAAGACCTTAACAACTCTTAGGAGGGACACTGATTGCTGCTAACAGAGACTCCAGACTGCAGTCTTTTTCCTTTAAGAACAAACCTCATGGCTACACAGCGACACTAGACTCCATCATCAAATGTCCTGTTAAATTTCATGTCTCGGCTTTAATTATTCATCTAATAGCCTGCGCCCTCACCTCTTGGTTACAGCATGTCAGCATGTTATCAAGAAGCTCCGAGAAGCACCAGCAGAATTGTGTTAAAAATCACCTTTGTCTGAGGGACGAATTAAACTGGAGCTGGGATAAAGATTGGATGGTTTTAAAAGCAGAGGAGAAAAAGAAAAAGGACGAGTCAGAGTCAGGGAGATGGAAGAAAAGAAAGTAAATCTTGACAAAAAAGAGGAACAGCAGTAACAGAGCGCTGGAAGCCCTCAGAGGGAGATTTACCACAGAGAGGAAGAGCTGAGCTCACACCATTGACAGCTCAGGCTTCTTCTGCCTTTGCTGTGTGTTTGGCTCTGTAATATTGTCTCCCCCAACTGATGAATTAATCATACACTTTTATTTTCATCCACATAAAAAAAATCCTCCACTTTGGAAAAACATGCATTCAAAGACGAGATACTCGACTTGAATAAGTTGTTTCATTCGAAGAGGAAACAGAGAAGGTCAGCTGTGGACACTTGACCAAAGTTTTCATGTAAACTCTGAATAATTAAAGCCTGATTTAAATTGAAATTAATTCAAATTATTCAGGAGTTCGTTCATTAAATCAGCTGAGTTGCTCATTTCATTCAGGTTTAAGGCCAGAGCCATGTGATTTTCTGTGACCAACAATGAGCTCTGAAAACACAGAGAGCAGAGGTAACCGTCTATCAGCCTGAAGGAGAAAATGTTTCCACCGTCTCTGCACACATCACCCGCTGTCACCAGACAGGACTTTAACAGGACAGCATCTCCTTGTGCTGTTGCTAGAAGAGGACACTTGAGCAGGTTTCAACACTCTGTCATCGCTCCAGAGAAAGGCTAACATCGACACATCCACACCTACAGAGCTCAAGGATCTGTGCCTGTGCGTCAGTGCTCTGTAACTGCTGCACAAAAATGCCAAAGACACTCGACGTATGACGTTTGTTGGACCAGGCTGCGTCACGGACAGACACAGAACTTCTCAGACACTTCTCTCTCCAATCTCACAGGTTGTTGAACACACACAATGCTTTATACCAAGGGTCTGCAACCTGTGGCTCTTTGACTCCTTTTAGCTTTAAAAAAATATTATTGAAATAAAAAATTTTTATGTTTCTTCTTCTAGGATATTGATGATTAAGACACTGACACTAAATAAAACCCTGTGTTAACATTTAGTTGAACTAAATCTTCATCCCATCTGTCAATAAAGCCTGCCACCGCTCTACTTCACCTCCTACAACATCAACAGCCCACCAACTTTCCATGCACCTGTGGCTAACCTCCAACCAAGTTTTACAGCCCTGGGAAGATAACTACATCTACAAAAAGACTAATCTGGAAGAAAATACTGATTTTAATTCTGTGTGGATGGATTCATTTTACTGAAAACGGCTTGATATACACGCTTGATATGTGGCAAGACATTAGCAAACAACAACAAAAGAATAAATAAAGCAATGTTATCAAAATATCTTATCAGATTTAAATGTACTTTCAAAAAATGTTGACGTTTTGTAAATTTTGATTTTTTTTTCATTTATTGCAATTTTTTTAAAATTTGAATATTTTTGAGGTTTCAGATATTTTTGAAACTGTAGGAAATTTTTAAAGATTCAAAATGTTTCAAAATTTTGCAATTTCAAAATTTTTGCAAGTTTTAAAATATTTCAAAATCTTCTCTTTTTTGCATTTTTTTACTCTTAAAGTTTTGAAATTTTTGCATTTTTTTAAAACTTCCAAAATTTTGAAGTTTTTGCATTTTTTTTATTTTCAAAATTTTTAAAAAAAGTAATTTTGGAATTATTGGAAATTTAAAAACTATTAATTTTTGGTTACTTGATTTCTTTGTTTGAAAATTTTGAAACTCATTAAAAACCTCTTTTTTGCATTTTTGTAGAATTTTTTTTTTTTTTGCAAAATTTATGAAAAACAAAAAATTAAGACAATGTGCAATTTCATCAATCCAAAAAAATGTCTACTTAAGATAATATTTTACTAGCTTTTACCCATGTATAGAATTATATTGTCTTAATTGTAAAGCTCAAGTAGATTTTGTGGCTCCTGAATGACTCTAATCCAGGTGAGCAGAGGCAAAATCCCTACTTTAAACGTAGAGCTTGCAAACCCCTGGGCAATGGGGACCTCCTAAATACTAATGTCTTCCTTAAGATGTACCAAGGCTGTATTTTTTTGTTTGTTTGTCTTTTGTCTTTTTCTTTTTTTTTCTTTTTTTTATTATTTTTTGTCTTTCTCTTCAATTATTTTACTTTTTAACTGTCTTGTTGTATATATATATATATATATATATTTATTTTTTGTCCTGTTTTGTCCTGTATTATTCTCCTTTTTGATATTTGACTCTGTTCTTTTTGGTTTTGTTCTTGAAAAAATGTGAAAAATCATAAATAAAAAGATAATTGAAAAAAAAAAAAAAGATGTACCAAGGGAACGGCGATATGACTTGGATTTATCACTGCCTTGATTCTGCTCTTCAACACATGCTGTTATACGGACTGTACCGAGTCTGGGGGGAGTCTTTGACGTTTCGTCCATGAGCTAATGTGATTAGGTTGGGAAAGGCGGCAGGATGGATGTCAGGACTTAAGCTGCACCATCGGATCCCAGCTGCTGAGGAAGGCTCTTAAAGCGCTTTATGTCCGTTTTGCACTGTTTGGGATACTTTGGCTTCACTTTTGTATTTTCAGTGTTTGTCTCTGTGAACAGGTCAACAATCATTCAATAAAAAGTTTATTTTTGACTTGTTAAATGTCAAATTTGAGCAGTGTATGTTGTCAAATTTGGTGTTTATCTAAAAAAAAAGAAAAAAAAAAGAGAGAAATATCTTGACATGTCATCTCTAATATCAGTATTAGACATTCAGCATGCATCGCAACAAAATCAAGCCATGATGCTGTGAAGAATAATAACTGATGATAAATATTCACTCAGCGTCTCAGTCTGCAGACACCTTAATACATCCATCCAATCTGCAGCTCAGTTAAAGAAAGTGAGCGACAGTTAAAGAAGCTTCCTCCTGTAATTACCCAGCAGCCCTCTGCAGCTTTCCCCACTGAGATTAGTCTGACGGCACCATTTACCAGACTCGCTGGATCCAGATATTCACGGGAAAATGAACACCGTCATACAGGAGATTCTTTCGTATCCTCCAGGAATGATAAGTACTCTATAGAGACCAATACACACACTGTCAGACTGAGGCTGAACACTGCAATGAGTCATCTCATCAGTGACGGACCCTACAGATAATCTCCTCTCTGTGTCAGTGACATCTTTGCCTCCCAAAGCCAATCATCACCTCTTCAAACTTTACTCTCGTCTTTATTCATCAGTCTTCATTTGTTCCTTTATCTCTTGCTCGCGCATCCACCGTCGTTGATGAACAAATGACCCCCTATACCCGCACGCTAATATGGTATCAGGTATTTAAGATGTTGATTTAAAGAAACTTTTTCACACCAGTGTGTGTGTGTGTGTGTGGTACACTCTGTATCCAGCTCACTGGGTGTCAGGAAGGAACAAACAGCTGGGCTCTGAATGATTCATATCCCCCACTGTCCTTTTCTGTTTGAGCACAGAGGAAACTTCAGCCTCCGTCACTGCTTAACATTTGCATAAACTTGTGTGTACATACATGTTATCATCGTCATCATCAGGCAGCCACAGCCCCCTCAGACGATACTAGAGGTCGTTTTTAAACTGGAGTGCTGGGTAAGAGCATTTCCTGTCCACGTCTGTTCACTGCACTGCAAAAATCTGAAATCTTACTAAGTGTTTTTGTCTTATTTTCAGTAGAAAATGAGTTTTTAGACTCAATATGAGCCACATTCACCTGACCTGTCCAGAAAAATGTCTTATTTCAAGTTAGTTAAAGAAAAAGATGAAGAGTTTGTCTTTTTATCTGTGAACAATATAACTCAAAAAGTTACAAACCGATCTTGATGACATTTTCTGGAAATGTTCAAAATGGGATGAGGAAGAAGTGATTAAATTTTGGAGGTGATCCGGATCACCGTCTGGATCCAGGACTATTTTAAAGGATTCTTTATCATTGTGAGATAGGGCTGTTTTCACCATATGTGTAGATAACTCCACCATAAATGGTCGGATTGCTTTGCAAAACAATACAAGACAAGGTCACCATAATATCTAACAGATGTAAAAGTATGATCCAGATCCTGACAATATTCTGGGACCAGTTGTTTAAAGGTATTCCAATCAGATTTTGGTTATCGGATTGGATTAAATCCTAAAAATGGGTTGATCAAAAGGGAAAGAATGATTTTCGAAATCAGATTGGATCACATTATCCAATCCCAGTGTTAATCTAGATCAAATCTTCAGTTTGTGTTGATCAGAACTATTCAGGAGGATCTGGATCACTTTGATCCAGAAAAACAGGATTTTGCTGATCCCAACACGGTGGCAGGATTTCAAGGTGGATTTCAGAAAGAAGATGTAGTAATAGTTGGGTCATTTTGGACCAAACATGACCGCGGTGAGTGAAAGTCCGTTTCTCAATGGATTTGTCATCTAGGAGGGCTAAAAAACAAATTTAGCCGGGTTTTTTTTTTTATGCAGCAGTATGCAGTGCCTACTACATACTACCTTATACACAGTATGTAGTAGGCAAATTTGAAAACGGCCTGCGTTTTCCTTGTGGCATCACACTTATGTCTTTGCTCCAGTGGTTTCCATGGTGATGGTGTATATCCATTCATTTAAATGGGAGCAAAATAAAGGAATCTATTAACTTCCATTGGTCTGAAACTGCAAAAAAGTTCGATAAAGCCAAAAAAGCCAGAAAAGTCATAGTCGTAAAGTCCTTTTTAATGGGAAATAGTCAATCAACAAGCGTTGTTTACACATCAACATCTAATTTATTGACTTCAGATGTTAAAATCACCAAAAGTGGCAGCCATCTTGAATTTGAAGGTTAAAATAAGGTCAAATCATTGTGTAACCCAGAAATATGTATTTCTTAACAAAAATAAGATCTGAAAACATGTATTGTCCATCATTGTAGGTCGGAGCCTTTAAAGAGATCATTTCCACGATAGCCATTTTGGATTTTGGAATTCAAAAAAAATTTCCCCGCCATTTCAAAAAATACATTCCGCTAAATTTGTTTTTTTGGCCCTCCTAGATGACAAATCCATTAAGAAATGGACCTTCGCTCACCGTGGTCATGTTTCGGTCCAATGACCCAAGTAAAAATTTTAAAGTTGGTCAAATAATACAACATTTCTACAATTTAGTTTCCATACTTTGATTTGTATTTTGAACTTGGCTTGTTTAACCATTACTGTGATAACGTGGATAAAGTTAATTCAGGCTACCAATGAAGGCCTTCAGTACAGTAAAGTAAAAAAAAAGAGAAACAGAAAGAGCAAATCAACAAATCAAGCTGAGCAAACTGCAGCAAGCCAGAGAAAAAACCTTAGATCCACCTTCTGAAAGCAGAGTTTAAAATTCTGGACTCTCCTTCACAGATGAAGACGAACCCTGAACATTCTTTCATTTTGCTAACTATTGGACATTTTGGCTATTTTTTAACATTTCTGACATTTTTTTTAAATATCTACTTTGTATTTTTTATGTATATTTCTTATTCATTTGTTGTGGCTCAGGTGACGGGTCATAAAAAATAAAACAAAGAATTGAATGTTTTTGTTATTTTTTTCCCTCAAAATAATAACAAAAAAACACCTACAATGACCCCATGTTGGCTCTTCTACCTGTTGTAGAAGCTGGTGGCCCACATTATGATAAGTTGTCCCATGTAGAGCACTGGTAAACTGTGTATCCAGGTCGGGGTGATCCAATCCAATGTTGCTTTGAAAAACCGGCATAAAACTGAGACGGATTACCTGATCCTGGATCGCAAGAAATGGGATTTCCAAATCCGGATCATATTCTTTGAACAACTGGCCCTTGGATACTAAGATCTGGAATATGAACTGGGTTTTCATAATTTTCCGACACTGTCAGGAAACAAAAGTTCGTACAAACCTACAACACCTACACCAAATTGTAGCAGACAGTCTGCTGAAAGGGAGTATAACATTAAAGTCGGACTAAGTGTTGTGTCACAATCACAATATGCTTGCTGGAGGTCTGTGCTCCTCTACCGTGGTCTCGTTCAGTATTCTGACCCGTCTTCTCCAATTCATGTATTCCAGCTCCACCAAAAGTCTGAATTTTGTTGGGGACGCTCCTCGGCTCTTTGTGGAAACAGCCTGAGGGAAGAGTTATCCAGCTTTGTGGTAAATGTGAAGGTTTAAAAGGAGAAGACTCCCTGAGGCGGTTTCACTTTGGCTCCTTTATTTCATCCTCCAGGCTTGATGTCTGCTCTGTGTTCACACTCTGTACATATTTAACGCTCCGACCTCTTTGTCGGACTCTTTCTGAATTAAAACTCTCGCTCTTTGTCGTCTGAGTTCCTCAGCTTCAACTTCCACAAAACTTTTATTTTAAAGACTCACTGTGCCTCTCCACTTGCTTTAACCTTGTGTTTTGAATAATGATGTTTTTCTAATGGATTTAATGAGCAGTGTGCTATAAATACATCTGCACACACACTTCCACACACACACACACAGGAACACTGTTGCTGTAAATGAATCATCCTCTGAGAGGAAAATGGAAACACCGTGCCCGGCGGCCTTGGAGCTAGACACATATTTATTCCTCCTTCCTCCTCTCTTTTCCTACCTGTCCATCCTTCCTCCCTCTGCTGTAACCTCCCCCGTCCTCCCAGTCTGCATAATGTCAGTCAGACATGCTGCGATGCAACGAGAGCTGCGAGTCCTGAGGCTGGACTGAATAAAAGATGAGGAGTGTAAGTACGGGCTGCTGACTTTGAACTTCTCTTTAACTCCCTTTACCCCCCTCCACCCTTTGACCTTACGTTTCCAATGAATCATCGCTCCCTGGGTGCCAGGGCGAAAAATCCCCAAGTCAACTTATTCATGGCTGAATAAAGAGAAAATAAGAAAGTACCAAGGTCTGAAGATGGGTTGGATGGGTGGTAACGTGTCCTGAAGCGGCTCTTTAAGCTCTCTGGTTCTCTCTTAGAGCTTCCTTCCTGATCTGGGTGGTGGTTTTCCAGCTTTATCCTCAGTGATTAAAGAGCTAATCGATGCGGTGTAGCTTACAGGGAGTATTCTGCTGGTCCAAGCCACCATGTCAGCCAGCATCCGCTTGGTGTGTGTGTGAGTGTGTGTGTGTCCATGAGTGCGGCACTCTGAAAGCTCTCAGGTCTCTTTGAACCTGGATTCAGTCTGAAACTGTGTGTCAGCCTTTTGTCATGTGATGTCTTAGTTTTGTATTTTTCATTAATTTTGCAAAAATATTTCAAAGTTTTTGAAAAATTCAAAATTTACAACAACTTCAACAAATTTAGAAATGTTGAAAAAAATTGTGAAATTTTTCCCCAATTTTTTTTTTTTTAATTTGAATAGAATAGGGAGTCATTAGTAATTTAATAAATTCAAAAAAAAACTCAAAAGTTTAGAAATATAAAAATTGCAAAGAAATAAAAAAATGCCATCATTTTTAAACATTTCTATTGTTTTTGAAATTTCAAATATTTTTAGAAAAATGCATTTCTAGATTAATGAAACTGTACATGTGATGACTAAGTTTTGTATTTTTTATTAACTGGGCAAAAATATTCCAAAGTTTTTGAAAATTTAAAAAAATTCTAGAAATTAAAAAAATATTGCACAAAACATCAAAATTTAAAAAGAATTGCAAAATTTGCAAAAAATTCTATTGTTTTTTAAATTAGAAAAAAAATTAAACATGTTTTAAATTTTTAAAGAATTTCTAATAGTTTAAAATTTGAAATGTGAAAAATATAATAAAGCTTAAAAAATTGCAAAAAATAAAATAAAATTTGCAAAAGCTTCCAGAATTAAAAAAAAATTGTAAAACAAAAATAAAAATTGTAAAAATTTTCCCAAATTTTTCAAAAATTTCTATTTTTTTGGAAATTTCAACATTTTTTGAAATGAATGTTTCTAGATTGATGTTACTTTACATGTGATGTCTTAGTTTTGTGTTTTTCATTAATTTGGCAAAGTTTTCCAAAGTTTTTGAAAAATTCAAAAATTTTAGATATTAGAAAAATATTGCACAAAAATCAAAATTTTTAAAAATTGCAAAATTTTCAAACATCTCTATTATTTTTGAAATTTTAAAAAATGAAACATTTTTTTGAAACATTTTTTGAAAAATTTTCAATAATTGCAAAAAATGTTGAAATGTTAATAATATCTGAAATCTTAAAAATTTTCAAAAAATTTGAAAATTTCACAATTTAAAAAAAAAATAAAATCTAAATAAATGAAGAAATTTAAAATTTTTTTACAATTCTGAGAGTATACTTAATTTAATAACAAATGTTTATGATATTGCTCAACTCATTATTCTTTGTCGGCTTATATTGAGTTAAAGGGCCCCAAAGCCACAGATTGAAGACCCTTATTCTAGTCCGTCAGCCTGTGCTGATGAGAGCATTTGGAGGAAATTTGGACAGCTTCCTGTTCTGGGTGGTGGTTTTCCAGCTTTATCCTCAGTGATTAAAGAGCTAATCGATGCGGTGTAACTTACAGGGAGTATTCTGCTGGTCCAAGCCACCATGTCAGCCAGCATCTGCTTGGTGTGTGTGTGTGTCCTTGAGCGTGGCACTCTGAAAGCTCTCAGGTCTCTTTGAACCTGGATTCAGTCTGAAACTGTGTGTCAGCCTTTTGATGTTTGAACTGTTCACTTTAAATTTCATACTTACACACTAACCTTTCTACAAAGCAGGCGCTGGTTTCTCTTTCTTTGTGTTTCTTTCCTTCCAGGCAGCTGCGGGATTTCATTCATTTCACTGTGCGCTGAAATAAACTCGCAATGATGATGAAAATCGTGTCATTTGCCCAGTGTGTGTGCATGAGTGTGTGCGGTGAAGTAGCTGTATGTGAAACTCCAGCAGCAAGCAGCGCTGGAGTTTTGGCTACGGCGTTTTGCAGGGCTGCAAAATGCAAACTGTTCAATACTGCAGTGAGGAGCTGGCCAGCGTGACGGCAACAGATACAGCTACAACTGTGCAGAAATCTCTATCATCACCGAGCAGTTTCAACTCTCCAAGTCCTGCATCACAACAGTCGAGATATTGCTAGAGAAAATTGCTAAACATGAATAAAAAATTAATGTAGGGATGGATAATATTCACAGGGGGCTTGGAGAAGAGTTATGCTTGATATGGGCCACAATCAAATGGTCAGTCCAGAAAAATGTCTCGTTTCAAGTTGTCAAAAATGAAAATAAGACAAAAACACTTAATAAGATTTCATTTTTTTGCAGCGAAGTGTGGAGTTGTTGGTGTTTTTTATCAAGTTTCTTGTTTGAGACAGATACAGGGGGGTGTTAGCGTCTCTGCTGCTCAGTGAATATTACCCAGTGAGTGAGAACACAACAACCGATGTGTGTATTGATTATTGGTTAAAACCCACTGTCAGTTAATTGACTATCAGTGAATCCCACAGTCTTACTCATGCTACATTCATCATGTTTGCTGCTGTGTTTGAGTAAACACACTCAGCGTGTTCTGATGGACCCTGTCCTCTGTTTCTTCCCTCACTAGTGTCTGACGTCCGGCGTCCTGCCCTCAGTGACTCATTGTGCAGCAGCCTGGTTGGATCAGAACCTTTGCCGTGTGTCATGTGTCATCGCCATCACTGTGGGCAGTGTGATTAAACCACTGCTGCTGCATGTATCTGAGTGTGTGAGTGTGTGTGAGGTGAGAGCTCTCCTCTGGTGATCCTGACACCTCAACACAGGAAGAATCTCCCCAGAGACGAGTGAATCACCGCCTGAGACAAAGATCTGCGCAAAGACAGAAATGATCGCACACAATCTAAAGAGAAGACAGTCTTTAGTTAAAAATGATCATAATCTAAATCAGGGGTCTGCAACCTTTAATTCAAAGAAGCCATTATGCCTCAGCTCACCTGGATCAAAGTCATTCAGGAGTCACAAAATCTACTAAAAGTGGATAAAATTCTATACATAGAAAAAATGAAGTGAAGTTATTTAGAAAATAGCATTTTTAGACTGATGAAACTGTAAATGTGATGTCCTATTTTTTTTTAATTATTATTAATTTGGAAAAAATATTCCAAAGTTTTCAAAGAATTCAAAAACTTCAAAAATTGCAACAAATTTTGAAATAAAAAAAATGCCCCCCAAAAATTCAAAATTTCAATAATTAGCAAAAATGTCAGTTTTGAAATTTTCAAAATTTGAAAAAATTAGGGAGTCATTAGTAATTTAATACATTTGCAACATTTAAAAAAATGTTTAAAAAAATGCAAAAAAAAAACCCTAAAATATCCAAAATTTGTAAACATTTCTAATGTTTTTGAAATTTCAAGAGTGTTTCTAGATTGATGAAACTGTACATATGATGTCCTAGTTGTGTAATTTTCATTAAATTGGCAATAATATTCCAAAAATTTAGAAAAAATTTAAAAATTTCAGAAATGAAAAAAAAAGCTAAATAAATTTAAAAAAAAATAAAATAAAATGTAAAAAATTTGCCAACATTCCTACTGTTTCTGAATTTTCAAAAAGTTTTAAAAAAAGAGAATTTCTGGATTGATTAAACTTTACATGTGATGTCTTAGTTTTGTATTTTTCATTAATTTGGAAAAAACTTTCTAAAGTTTTTGAAAAATTGAAAAATTATAGAAATTAAAACAAATTGCAAAAACCCAAAATTTTAAAATTTCAAACATTTTTATTGTTTTTGAAATTTAAAAAAATTTGAAACATTTTTTGAATTAAAAAAAAATTAAAAAGTTAAAAAAATCAAATAGTTAGAAAAAAATTATATTAAAAAAATATTTGAAATAGTAAAAATTTGTGAAAATTTTCAAAAACTTTTTCCAAAAAAACAATTTCTGAATGTTTATTTGAATTTAATAACATATATTTACAATATTGCTAATAAGGGGTCAAATGGCCACTTGGGGCTCCAGAGCCACAGGTTGAAGACACTTGATCCAGTCCGTCAGCCTGTGCTGAATAGAGCAGTTCCAGGACATTTTGACAGTGTGCTGTGATCATGTCACTCTGTACACACACACATGAGACTTCCCTGCTATGCTGTTCACACACGCCTGAAGAATCAGACACACACACACACACACACAGCCAGTCCCTGTGGCAGTGATAATCTGTCATCTAAACCCCACATGCATGCAGCGGGCTACCTGAGCTATTATCCTGCCGCCTCAGGCATCAATAAACAGACTTCTCACTGACGAAAGGTGTAATAAATAAACACACCAGGGAGAGCTCACAAATCATACGGTGATGTCAGCGTCCTCAGGCCACGCCGGTCCTCCATCTGTGATTTGACAAACCAGCAGGAAGTGGCTACTCCATGAATGAAGTGGACCTTTAACACCAGACCTCTGTAATGAGCCATTGTCATGCATGTATGTCTCCAGTATGCTGCTAATGTTAGAATACAGGAAGAAAAGTTTGAGTGCATGAGTCATGGAGACCCTCAGGACTGGAGCACGTATGAATCATCTTTAAAGCCGGTTGATCAGCTCATGGTTGTTTGCCTCAGACAGACGTTCAGGCTGTGGAGTACATTCATCAGTGTTTCCATCAGAATAAGGGAGGAGGAGCCGGGGACAGGAGGCTGGGAGTTTAGACGAGTGAAAACCAACCTTTGACCTCATGATGAACAGCAGGCAACAAGAAAACATTACGCCTCTCTGGTTGTCATCTGCACCAAGGCACGTCAACAATCAACACAAAGTGTTTCAGCGTAAACGCTCGCTGTAAACGTCAGCCCGGCGTTCTCTCAGTGTGACAGCTCAGCCCCAAATGACCAATTTACAACCCGCGTTGAGCAGAAAGCAGCTCACTGTGACAGGAAGTGTTTTCACAGCTCATCAGAATGGAGATTAACAAGCTAACACCCAGAGTTTTGATGAAGACGAGCACTGCACAAGCCTCTGACTGTGAACACTCCACATCTGTAAAAATGAAGCCAAAAAGAAGAGCTTGTAGGGTGAGGGTCAGTGTTTTTCTTGGTTCTTTTTAGGGATAGAACAATTATCAGTCAGGCCGATGTTTAGCATTTTTGAAGCATATCGGCATCTGCCTTTTTTTTAAATCTGGCAACCAATAAGAAATTAAATTTCAGACTTAAATAATAACACAATAAATGCAAAGGTCAGGTCAGGTTTTTTGCTAACCACTAACAGAATGCAATTTTCAATAAATATTAGCATTAAGCTAGCACTATTATTTTTTGAATTGTTTTTGTTACATGGTGATTGTGAGGCAGTAATGTTAATTTCTTTGTGCTCAGTTCATCAGGAAATCTTTAAGCTGAAAATCCTGAATCAGTTTTCTTAAGAAACTGTTAGCATCTGCCAAGCTAAGCTAGCTGCGCTTAGAAGTCAACATCCAGCAGCTCTGATGTAATGCAACAATTTTATGAGGAAACTGTTGATTATGAAGGCTAACGATATCAAGCCTCTAATTTCTTTCCTTTTTTATTTTTTTGGCGCAGTGTTTCCAGATCATTTCAGAGAGCTAAATGAGTTTGTTATCACCAGCTTCCAAACACAGCTGCACACTGTTGTCTCTCTCATTTGTGTCCCGAGCCGGCCTCATTTTGCATCTAATTAGACAAAATGTCAGTCTTGATGGCGCCGACTGTTGCAGCGGCTTCCAGCGTAGACTGACCCTAACCGACCCGGACGCACGGCAGGACTCGGCAATCAGTGACATCATAAACTACACCCCAGCATCTGTCTCTGACAGCCTGACCATGACGACGGCTTTCAGTGTCCAGAAGGATCATGAATTATGCACTGAAGCTCTCCTCGGTTTACACCAGTTTCCGGAGGCGACCGTAAAACAAATCAACGACAGCTTCCAAAACAGAGCCGTCAAAACTTTCAGCTCCTCAAATGACAAAACAAAGAAATGCATCGTATGTCTCCACAAATGGAGAATCTGTGGATACATAGTATTTAACTTCTGGAGCCATATTGGTCAGACAGACGGAGAAATGTCAGATTTCTTCAGCAAGAAAGTAAAACTTACACAGTATTTTACTTACACAGAAATTTTAACCAGAATAGTTGGGATTAAGTGCTACAATGTCACAACCAGACTGGGTTGAAATTTGCGAACAGCCTCCAAACTTGGCTCTGGCTGGATTCTTTTCACACACTCCTAATATTTGGTAAAAGCAGATGATTCTTCACCAACTTCCAGGATGTAAGAAGAGGACAAAGATGTCTGGGTCTGCAAGAATTTTGGTTACTCATCAGAACATTCAAATCGGGCTCCTCCTCCTTGGCTCAGTGCCAGCTGCAGCACACACCGGGAGCCTTCGACCATGAGTGCATAAACACACCACCAACTTCCAAGATGTAAGATAAGGACAAAGATGTCTGGGTCTGCAAGAATTTTGGTTACTCATCAGTAAACACAACATTCAAACCAGGCTCCTCCTCCTTGGCTCAGTGCCAGCTGTAGCACACACCAGCAGCCTTTGACCATGAGTGTGTAGACACACTTACTAGCCCAGAAACCACCTGTAGCATTGCGTTTCTACATGGGGGAGACTTGAGAGCCGTGCACCTGACTTAGCATGTTAGCACAAGCAAACCACAGGTATTTGACACATACTTGGTTAGCAGAAAGCTAACTTGCGGCGCTCTCCAATGCTCTCGTTTAAGAAAAACCTTTATCTGTTTGGATTTTCATTCACTTTTATTGTTTTTCTTCTTCCATGCTACATCTGCTATCGTAGCTGCTCTGATTCGCTTCTTCCACTTGCAAATCAACGCACAAAGTCACTTAATTGGCTGATGTAACCATGCTTGCTCTCCGCCCAGAAACATCCCACTACAACCAAAACATCAACATCCAGGCTGAGAAAGGGGTTTGAGGCTGACACTGGCACTGACACACATGTATAGAGGCCCAGAGGAGGTGATTGAGCAGGATTATCTTGTAAAAGTTGATATTTTTTAGGAAAAATCCTGCAGACTCTACCTTTAAATGTTCAAAACTTGTTGTAAAGAGAAAAACTTTATGATATGATTAGAAAATAACTGTTGCCAAACTAAGAAGAAGGATGATTTATGAATGAATGAACATCTACTGTCTCCATGTGGAGTGAAAGTCAGCGTGCTGCTGTTTCCTCAGAAACCAAAGGTTGTGTCGCCCTCTAGTGGCTAAACATGCACCTCTCTGGATCTAATTTAGCCCAGATATCAGAGGAGTCTTCATCATCATCATTCTCGGCCTTATCTTATCCAGGCTGCGTCAACACAGAAGTCATCTGAATTCACCGAGTGTCACACAATCATCCGCTCTGCTTTCTGCTCTTTATCAGAGAAAGATTAACTCCACTAGAAATATCTGGGTTATTATAAAATGTTTCTTTAGAGGAAAGATGGCTCCTCTGAGAGGGACAACATAAAATGTACACACTACTTTTTTAACACACACACCTGAGTATGAAGGTGTGTGCACAGGCACTGGGTGCATGTGCAGCCCTTCACTCCAGGGGATGACTCACTGATGAGTCACAGGTCGGAGAGCAGAGAGGTGTTGCGTAAGTCAGGAGCTCCTGTCAGTCAGGGTTCAGAGCGGCGGCGCGCTGAAGTGGCACAGAGTCGTCATTAAGAGAGAGCCTGTGACGCTGGCAGAAAGGCCGAAGGGGCTGAAGGGGCTGCGGCTAACAGGGAGGGTGATTCAACAATCACTAACATGCTGTAAATGAGCGGTTTCATTTGACAGGCTGAGGTGTAGCAGGTGGGAGGAGACGCATGTAGGTACGCATCCCTTCCCGGGCGCCGTCAGAGCCATGAAGTCTACGTTTTTACCCACTCACACGGCTGAGAGAAAGGGCTAATGAAGTGACAAGTGATGGGGCTGTGATTCACACACACACATACCTGAACGCTCCGTCAGACATGAACACACACACACACACACACAGACCATACAATAACAGTCCTGTTTCTGCCTCTATCTGCAGAATGTGAGGAGGAGAAGGGAGGAAAGTTGGAGGAGATACAGCACATATCAGAGTCTGACGGAGGAGGGAAGAGATACATTCACAAGGGAAGCTGCTGAGGTGTGTAGGGACTGAGGAGAAGCCTGTTAAAGGGACAAAAACATGAGCCAAGACAGACAGAAGAGGAGCTGGGTCGGCTGGTAGCTTGTTAGCTCAGTTAAAGACGGTCATATTTTTTAAATACTCAAATATTTGCTAATAAATAAAAATATTGAAGAGCTAATGCAAATATTTTCTCATCTTTAAACAACACATCACGTTTGAGGTGGTACCTGGCTGTAATACAGTTTCCCTCCCAGATGTATCTAGGGATGGGTACCTCTCACATTTGAAATCATACGGTACCAATCTGGCAATCGGTATTTATACTTTTTATGTTTATGTTGTAACAAATATTAATTTGTCTAACAAAAAAAATCTCAAAGTTTTCAATTTAACATATTTATTTCTCGATATATAACCTTATAATGCGTGGAAAATCTCCTACTCTTCCACTCTCTCACAGTCACAAGAATGGGTTAAGGTGCCTAAACATGGTACTGTCTGATTTTATAGAGGGATTATTTATTTATCAACAACGCCAGATGCAACTTGGATTCAGAAGCACTGCAGAGTATAATGGTTTCTCAACAGACGTGGAGGAGTTGACCACCAAAAAACATATTTTTAAACGAAATATCATCACTTCTACGGATGGTAAATGGCTCCCAACAAGTGGACAGATATTAGGTGGACAGCTGTTTTTAGAGGAGAAATCCAGCATGTACCGTTCGAAATCAAATTTAAGACCAAGTTGACAACGAACCACAATTGAAACAAAAAAAAAAAAAATAAAATAAAAACACCACATGATTTACCTGGGTGAGAGGCCATTTTAACCCAATGTTTATTTTAAATAAAACATCACTTTTTGTCTTCTTTTTAACCCCATTTTTACAGCTTTATGCCTATTTTGCCCCCCATTCATCATTTTTTGGCCACTGTCGGAAACAATTTTGTAATTTTTACATTTTTTTTTAAATTTAATATCAAATTAAATTCCAATTTTGCTGCCAAAAACTATTTTCCTAAGCTACTTTTGGATTTTTCTGCACATTTTTCCCAATTTTTTTTTTTTTTTGCAATTTCATACCTATTTTGCACCTACTTATTATCCTTTTTCCACTTTCATACCATTTTTGCCCAGTTTTTGCAATTTTTATCCCTTTTATGACCTTTATTCATACACTTTGTCCCACTGTTGGACGTTTTTATCTTTTTAAGCCCGTTTTTATACCTTTATTCCTATTTTGCCCCCATTATTTTTTTTGACCACTGCCAGAAACATTTTTGGAATTTTTACATGTTTTCTGACATTTAATTTCAAATTAAATTTCCAAGTTTGCTGCCATGATCAATTTTCCTAAGCCACTTTTGGATTTATTTTTTTTTTTGCCAATTTTTCACCTTTTTTTTCCCTCTCCAGGCACTGTAGTTAAAACCAAGACATGCATCTGCTCTGAGAGATCCTGGTGCAGCCACATCACTGCTTTGTTAGTTCTGCTTTTGTGATTGCCCGATGTTGCCATGACAATAAATCAGTGAATTCTTTTTGAAAAATATATACATTTTGCTAAATATTTTTTTAGTTCAATCTAACATAAATCTTATTAATGTGGTTAGATTTTTAAGACTTTGAAAATTGGATTTAAGACATTTTGATGCCAATTAACGCCTTATTTTTAGAATTATGAATTCAATGCCTTTAAAGACTTTTCAAGGATCCGCGGGAACCCTGTATTTAGCGGTGTTTTGTGTGAAAGTAACTCGCTGAAAATTCTCTGAATAAATTGTGAATGCAGACCGATATCAGATTTTTTTGGTGGGAGTTCGTTTATTTGTGTTTTTGGTCAAGTAAAATATGGCCCCGTCTGAGTGCAGAGGAAACCTGCAGAGGAGCAGGGAGGGGGTGTTTGGTGCGAGCGCTCTGGGCTTCTGCTGCACAAAAACACTGCTGTAGGCGTAATTTCTGCCCTAAACCTTGTGACAGGACCCAACTTGTTCCATCTCGGAGTATCACTTTAAAAGTTTAAACTTTTTACTTTAACTGCAAATGAATATCAGGTCCAAATATTGGTTAACGGCTTCCATGATGACTGATAATCAGAGTTGGTATCGGCTCAGTCTGCAAAGCTAAGATGCTACACGTGTGAGGAGAAAGCACTGAGAGTATTTTAAACTAAAAAGTCAGCGAATGGCTCCAACAGCAGAAACTGTGTCAGACTGTATCAACAGAGTCTTCCAGCTCCCTCAGAGATTGACGGACTGTGTCGGATCGGGTGAATCAGCTCCTCCCCTTCATACAAACAGCTTGGTTATCACTCCCCTGTGGCGTCAGTCACAGGATTGTCTCCCTGTGTAATCGCTTCTTTAAAGACGGACAGAGTGACCAAACTTTGGCGGTCGTGACGTACAGATGTGTGTTTATGATGCTGGGTTGTTTACGTCCCCTGTCTGACCCTTGCTTTTAAGAAGCTGTGTTTATCAAATCAACAACTTTTTCCAAGTCCTGTTGTGTTAAAATTACAAAACAGAGGGAGACAACAGCATCTGATCAGACGTCGGTGGCTCCCAAAAGAGCTTTCCGTTAAGAAATAAGCTCCTTTTCAGTTTCTGTCAGGACGCTGTTTTTTAAACAGAAGGGAAGTCAGAGTAATCTTCATGCTCCCACTCAAACCAAAACACCGCTCTACAAACCCTCTACGCCTGGAATGTTAAACAGAAGCTTTAAAAGCTTCTGTTTGTGAAATGGCTTTCATAAAACCAACCGCCTTGATGTGAGGTGTATTAAGGTTGAATCACTGAGTCTACTGTACAGTATCCCAGGGAATAATCAGCAATCTGCTCGTATTTACGGCTGACACGCCGCTCCTGCAGGCAACAACAGTTCCAGGAAACCCCCAAATAGAGACAGGAAGTGCATTTTACAAACACAATAAAAACCTGAGCAAACTGCGTGAAACTGTCCGTCAGCGAACAGGAACACACTTACTCTATGAGCTGATCCATTCCAGCACCCCGGGGCTCCAGCTCCTCTCCAGGTTTGGGTTTCTGGTCCTGACAGTGTGACTCCAGAGTTTCACCTGGGAACACACACAGACACACGTGTTAGCAGGAGTTAGCATACACCTGGTGCTGTGGGGGAAAAAAAAGCTGAGAAAGCAGAGGGGATATCCCAGCTTTCATTCATTCTCCAGCGGACACAGGTATCATAAGAGGAGGTGTTGGTGATGTTCCTGAAAACAAGTCTTTGTCTGTTCCCCGTCACCCTCCTCTCTGTCTCTTTAAGGGCCTCTGTGGGCCTCTCACATCTCGAGGTGTTGAGTTTCAAAGTTGTCTTCATACTGTGTGATTTATGATGGAGACACAGGGAGCCCTGCTGTCTCTGCTGTCTCGGACTTTCCTGTATTCATCCGTAATGACTTAGCAGGATTCGGTCCCTCTGTGTAAACAGATGAAGAATTTTAAGAGCTGAAAAGCAAATAAGCGTGGTGACTGCTTCTGTCACATCATGCTCACACAGAGAGCAGGTTATGGGAAAATGTTACATAAGCTACAGGAAGTTATAGTTTTGTGACACCACTTGATTAACATCTTCACACAGGTAAAGAGTCGGGGTGGGATGTTCATCTTTAGGGAAAATATGGCTCCTGATATTGTCTGTAGACATCATCATCATCATTCAACTTTTTCACCTGGTTTAGTGTTAAAAAATGAACTAAAAATTGCAAAAAACGGAAACACCAAAGAATCACAATTTACCGTAATGACTCAAATATAAGAGAATGTTTTTTTGGTTAAAAATAACATGGAAAAAGGAGGGTTCGTCTTGTGATCAGGTCTAACCATTGACACATGCTGATAGTCACTACAGAGCTGAGTGACAAAAAATAATGCTAACTATTTTTTTCTTCTCAGAGTTTGATCTCTTCTTGACTCTACCTCCGACATATTTTACAATCCCCCAAAAAATACACAAGAACGGCAGCTGTCAATCATCATTAAACGTGACTTGAAGCCTCGTTTTTAGCCAAATGTAACTTTTCAGAAAAAAGAGGACTTGAATACAAGACAGCCAAATGATATCTTCAAATCACCACAACAATCAGACGTGAGAAACATTTCTACCAGGTGTATTAATTTTTTAAAGTTTGACCACAGCCCATCTGGAATGACTGGGGAGATGTTTTTTTAACCTATACTGCAGCCAGCCACCAGGGGGAGCAGTTTGTGTGGCGACCTCACTTCGAGCCGAGCAAGATGACGCCCATTTTTTTACAGTATATGGTTGATACCAGTGTTGCCAACTTAGCGACGTTGTCGCTATTTTTGGCAACTTTCTGGACCCCCCAGCTAGAAAATGAGAGAAAAGCGACTCGTGATTTGTTTTGGTGGTCGGAGGCTCCAAGATCATGGGAGAAAAGTTTAAAAAAGCGCTGTTTCCTCTTTCCCCGTTCATGCACGGCCAGCTGTACACTACAGGCATACATACAGCGGAGTAGCTCTTGGGCGCCATCTACAGCCGTGGAGGTGCAGAAGTGGTATTTTACTTCAAACAGCTAAAATATGATTTTTTTTCAGGGTATATGCTGAAATCCTGCGGTTAATTTCAATACCTTTTACTTTTAAAAAACTTTTTAAAAAGTTTCAAGACCTTATGACAAATTTCTTCATTATCAAAATTTAGGAAATGTGCCTGAGATTGTGCGAATTGCTTTCCATCAGCTTCTCTGTGTCCATCAGCATGTCATTGATGACATGTGAGCAGGCGCCACTGAGGTGATCTAAATGGACTTGTATGATTCATTATCTGAAATCCTGTATGTCCGTCTTGCCAAGCTCCAATAGCGGACAACTTCACCAGCCGAATGTTATACAGATAAATCAACTTTTTATACTCTTTAAGACTCCACGGACACCCTGTTTTTCAAATTTTTCTAAATTTTCTAATTTTTCGATTATCTAATTTTAACAAAAATATAAATATTAAGAGTTAAAATATAGATACTCTATCACAGGTCAAAGTATCGCAATATGTTGCTGTATCGATTTTTTTTTCACACCTCTACTTAAGAGCATTCAGTTGAATGTGCATTCACTTTAGAGCACACCCAACACACTGGAGAGAATTACCCACAAACCCTTCAGTGAACCAATAACACCAGCCTGTTTCCCTCTGAAGGAAACACACCATGAATTTAATTATTATCATTTTAATGTGGCTCAGTTATGCAGCGCCGGGACACCTGGGTAAACTGAGTACAGGTGGTGACACTTCTCTCGCCTCCAGCCTGCATGCTGATTAAGCCGAACATCTGGTGTGAGCGGAAACGCGTGCTGTAGAGTTGAACTGACGGGCCGACGCTCTCTTGATCCAAAGGGGCTGAGCGCTTTGGAAGGTGAGCTCCGTTTAAACCACGGCTGCGTGGATCTCCCCGTGCCAAATCGCAGAATTGTCACGCAGCCAATCCCTGCTTTCTGTTGATAGGAAAACCCTGGCACCGGCTGCAGATACTGGATATTGACAGTGTGTGCTGCATTGTGCTGCAAGGTCAAGGAATGAGAGTTAATTCATCTTTACACACAGGGACATTCCCTCTGTTTGAGGTTTGTGCTGAAGAAGAAAACACAGAGCTAGACGTTCATATTATGCTGAGGAGGGGTTACATCGGTCATTCCTGTTTTAGATGAGCACGACCTGTGCTGAAACTACTGCAGGATTAATTTGGGAGTTTTCTGAACAAGTCACTCTGCTTTTCATTAGGGATGCACCATATTATCGGCGTGTTATCAACCGATATTGGCTTCAAAACAAATATCAGATAATGAAGCTGCAGATATTGTTTTTAACTTTTGTTTGCACAGTAGCTGGGTCATTTTGGACCCCAAAGGTCTGTTCCTTAATGGATTTGTCATCAAAGAAGGCTAAAAAACAAATTTTGCTGGGTAGTATTTTTTAAAATGGCAGGGAAAATTTTTTTGAGTCCAAAATCCAAAATGGCTATCGTGGAAATGATCTCTTTAAAGGCTCCGACCTACAATGATGGACAATACATGTTTTCAGACCTTATTTTTGTTAAGAAATACATATTTCAGGGTAATGACATAATGATTTGACCTTATTTTAACCTTTTGGGTTTTTGGGGGGAAGTTTTTGCCATTTTTGGGGCATTTTTATCTGTTTCGTTACAGAGTCTCTATGAGGGTTATTATGAAAGCTCTGCTCATGATGAATTGAATAATATACAGTTAAAGTTCACAGAAACAACATTTAAAGTCAATAAACTAGATGTTTGTGCCTAAACAACCCTTGTTGATTGCCCATTTCCCATTAGAAAGGACTATGCAGCTATGACTTTTCAGGTCTACATCACGATTTTTTGGCTTTATTAAATTCTTTTGCAGTTTCTGACCAATGGAAATTAATAGAATCCTTTATTTCGCTCCCATTTAAATGAATGGAGATTTACAATCACCATCACCACGGCCATGTTTTGGTCCAAAATGACCCAACTACAGTTCAGATTGTGTCGTCCAGTATTTGCCTCCAGTTTTACGTTACATTTGAATTTAAGCAGCAGTCTGAACAGTACATGTATCTAGTTACTTCAGGCATATTTAACATATACCACAGTAAACTGTTTATTCATTTTAATTGCTGTACAGTTGCACTTCTCATATGTTCCCTGTGAACAGAGGTTGCGTTTACTGACCCTCAGTTATGAAATTGGCCAAATTTGCCCTGGTTGTGGGTAATGTGGTGATTTTCTCAGGAACAGCATCCTCCAGCTGTCAGGTAGGATTTCTCTTTTGGAGTTTCCTGAGGAAGCTGATATCTGATATTTGGGGTTGATATTAGCTTGCAGTAAAAGTGAAAATATTGGCATCAAAATTTAGGACAATACAAACTCCAACACTTAGATGACAGTACAGATACATAAGAGACTGCAGACAGAAAGGCTTGACTATGTTGAGGCCAAAATAACAGTCTGAAATTCAATTTCTCATTGGCCGCCAGATTTAAGAAAAAGACTGCTACCGATATGCCTCATAATACTGATAATCAGTGCCAATAATCGACCTTATTATGCACAAGAAATGATAAGGGTATGCACCATGATACAGTATGCTTCTTCCAATACAAGAGATTTGATGATCTCTGCGATTATCTGCACAGAAAAAAACATCAGCTAAATGAGTTGTCAAATATCAGCATATCATATATTGGCAAAAATCCAATATCATGTATCCCTGCTATAGAATTCAACAGTGTTTGATACCACAAACAGAATGTGCACTGCAAAAATTGAAGTCTTATCAAGTGTTTCTGTCTTATTTTAAGTAAAAAAATGTCTAAATTGCTTTTAACAAGTTAAAAAATCAAACAATTCAGACCTCATTTTTCACATTTTTGTTGGATGTGGCTCACATTAAATCTAAAAAGACATCTTCTACTGAAAATAAGAAAAACACTTGATCAGATTTCACTTTTTCCTGTGCACATTTGTTCCAAGCCTCCTAAATTTAGGCAACTTCCTAGTTGTACTCAAACTGGGTGTAAAGCCTGTCAGAGAAACGGGTTGATGCCGTTTTTGTGACAGTCGCACAAAAAAAGCAAATTATGGGCAAAAGATTGACAAGCAGACGAAGAGGCTTAGCAGCTGCTCAGAGCTAAAGGCAGACAATCCATCAAACAACAGACAGCTGCACAGCTGGGGAGAGATATTAACTCATTAATGTCTCAACGATATGATGTGCTGCAGTTTTATCCACATATTTGCTCATTTAGTCTCTGCAGAGGATTTACTTCAGTCATTAGAAACCTGCACACCTGGTTTTAAAGCATCTATTTACCCAGATTTCATCCATAAACCAGAACGAGGTGACTCTTCTGTTTCATCTCTCTTCATGTATCTGTACTGTACCCACCCTCCTCCTTCCTTCACTTCCACTGCGTCTCCTCCACCTAGCCATGCATACTAATCCACGCTGTAACTCGGAGCGGTGGCCAGCCGCTGCCTGCCTGTCCCATCAAACATGCATATGAGACAGATGTATCTTTGATGTAGGCTTGTTGCCCCATGTGCATTACTGTGTGTGTGTGTGTGAATGAGTGTGTGTGTTTGTCAGTGTGCTGGGAAGCCCTGCGGGTGGAAGCCAGACTGTGAAGAAGCAGCTGCATGTTCTGACACACAAGGAGAAGTGAGGGGCTGACATAGATCACTGGCAGGACAAATTATCAATGCAGTGATGTGTTACTGGCTGTGTTTAATACTTTTAAATACATAATTCATGATCCTGGAAGCAACTCTGTTTCTAGATTTACAGCTGTGGTTTTGTGCTTTAACTGAAAAGATAACGCAGACTTATGTAATTTTAATCTGAACTGAGCTGCCCTGTGATCATTTGCAGCTATGACTTAATGCTCTATTAACAACTGTACTCACTGCATTTAGCTCATGCTCAGAGTCTGGGGATCATTTTTTATTCATATTTATACAGTTCTTCATAAAGTAAAAAAGCCAGAGGAATAAAATTCAATATTTTAACTGATAAATTCCAAATGTTAAAAATGCTGTGAGGAGGATCTGTTTTAATGTGACTGCAGCGCCACCTTCTGTCATAAAAATGTGACTTTAAACCAGGCGTGTGTTTGTTTTGGAACAAATTCTCTTTGTTCATGACAATTTTTTACCTAATACAATGCCACAAGGTAAGGTATTTATCAGTACAGTTACATAGCCCTGTTGTTTGAAATGTGACATCAAGCAAACGTTGTAAGTTTGTACCGTACGTCAGTAGCCAGCTATATGTAGTGCTATCGGCAGCCTGGTTCTATGATGTATCTGTAAGCTAACGAGACAGCAAGTTAACAGTCAGTTCATACAGTAGTTTAGTAGCCGCTCATATGTAGTGCTATCGGCAGCCTGGCACTATGATGTATCCGTAAGCTAACGAGACAGCAAGCTAACTCTCAGTTTGTACAGTAATTTAGGAGCCATCCATATGTAGTGCTATCAGCAGCCTGGTAATATGATGTATCCGTAAGCTAACGAGACAACAAGCTAACCGTCAGTTTGTACAGAAGTTTAGTAGCCGTCCATATTGAGTGCTATTGGCAGCCTGGTAATATGATGTATCCGTAAGCTAACGAGACAACAAGCTAACTGTCAGTTCGTACAGTAGTTTAGTAGCCGTCTATATGTAGTGCTATCGGCAGCCTGGTACTATGATGTACCCGTAAGATAACAAGACAGCAAGCTAACTGTCAGTTTGTACAGTAATTTAGGAGCTGTCCATATTGAGTGCTATCGGCAGCCTAGTAATATGATGTATCCGTAAGCTAACGAGACAACAAGCTAACTGTCAGTTTGTACAGTAGTTTAGTAGCCGTCCATATGTAGTGCTATCGGCAGCCCGGTGCTGTGAGACGTGTCTGTAATGTGTAACGTTAGTGAATCCTGGTTATGTCCTGCCAGTTATTTACTAGCAGAGCTAGCTTAACCTTACTCTTCATTTCATTGATAGACTCTCAAGTTTGAACAGACCACTGCAGATAACTGCTGACTGTGGGTTGGAGGCAACATTAGCACAAATAGTTCAGCCCTGTTAGCCTTTAGCTTGTGCTCTATCTCTCTCCTGTTCATCTTTCTTCTGCTCTTCTGTCCTTTTTCTGTCTGACAGTTAGGCTCCAGTGTCCACCATCACTACAAAATTAATCACAGAAATTGATTTTTACAGAGAAAAACATAGATCTCTCTTCTCTCTACTAAACTTCGTCAGCAAGTGTGATGTTGTCATAGAGACCTAAACATGCCGAAAACACCTTGCAGCTCTAAAATCCCAGCTCTTTTCTTTTCTTTTGTCATTCCTCCATCATAAAGAAGAAATTTCCAACAGTATAGCCTAGGTTTAGGAACTGCAGTGGGCATTTTTTACATACTTTATTCAAAGGCTTAAAATTCTTGATGCCTCTGGATTTTGTGTGCTTTACTGTGCATGCGTTTTGGGCCAACTAAGCGGCAGTCATGATGTCTAAATATTTGAGATATATTTCTCTCATTGCACTGAATGAACAGTCTGACAGTGTTTCCATGAGACTATCTTCTTTTACCACCTGAAGTTGTGAAACTACCCTCTCACAGGATTGCACACAGGTATAATCATGAGTCACCAGACGGAAGAGCTTATCCCACTTGACATTTGCTGCTCTCATGCTAGCAGCTGCCTGCCTCAGTGTGTTTTGGTGAGTGCTAACATCTGTAGTACCTGTGACATAAATAAACCCCTTGCTTCCTTTTACCCTTTCGCCCCCACATGTCCTCACATGAGTCCATGACCAAGCAAAGTGACCCTGATCCCACCTTCCTGCCAGCTTCACACAAAATCACAATGACACATTTTTTTGTCCCTGGAGCACTCATCCACCCACCTACACACACATCTTTTTCCTTTTCCCCTAAGACAATCATGTTATTCACTCTCTATTGTGGAAGCTGCTCATTTCCACATGTGTGCTGGCTGTGAAATAGCAAAGAGCCGACTAAAAGCATCCCCTTCCTGGCTGACAGGGTCACAAGTTGTCTCATATAAACACAGGACACACCTTAGTCCAACAGTTTGCACATATCCTCCTGACCCCCTTAAAGTGCTCTTCCCTCCACTCACACAGGATACACTGACCGTAAAGCTGCGTGTCTTTCTCTCACAGATCCACGCAGGGGAGCAGAGGAGAAACCAAAGCAGTGTAGGAGCTGGTTCATACTTTGAGGAAACTCTGAGAGGACTTTCTTTTTGTTTGTCAGAGCAGCTCAGCTCTGAAGCTGGCGTCTTTTGTCTCCAAACGTGCCTCGCGCTGCGTTTCCCGAGCATTGTCATGACAACAGTGTGTACGCACCGACACGAGCTGCTGAAAACAATACAAGTGCTGAGTGAAGTCTACGAAAGCTAGCTTAAAACAGCAACACGGGATAAAAGTTAGCTTCTCGTAGCTTTTCATTCTCTCTGCAACAAGTGCACGTGTTTCCAGGTTAGAGAGACAGAGTGTTCAGAGATGTTTTCACTCACTTCCACAAGGAGAAATCCAGCTTTCCTGCGTGTCCCGAGCAGCACCGTGTCGAAGTTTCTTAACTTTCTGTCGCTTTCTCAAAAGGAAACATTTTTCAAGCTGGTACTTAACTTTTTTTAACGTTTGTTAACAAGAAAGTCGGGCACCATAAGCGTCACTCGACATGTGAATAAGCGTCCAGCGCTAACTTTCTCCGCCCAGGCTCAGTCCCAGCTCCTCTGTTTCTGCCTGAGTGTGTCTGCTCCTATCAAAGGATGCTTTGCTCCGCCTCATTCCCTCACTCAGCCGTGAAGATAAATCACTTTAATCCACCAGATTCATAGTCTGTGCGTCTTAAACACCCAGCTAAATGTTTCCCAAGGGTCTACACTGACATTTTGAATACAAAACTTAAATTTTATCAAGTGTTTTTGTCTCATTTCAGTAGAAAATGTCCTTTTAGATTAAATATGAGACACATTCACCTGACCAGTCCTGAAAACTGTCTCATTTCAAGTTAATTAAAAGAAAAAAATGAGGTCTGAATTGTTTGTAACAAGTTAAAAAAAAATGTGCCAATGAAACATGAGAAAAGCTACTTATATAAAAAAGACATTATTCTAATTTCAAGCATTTTTTTTCCATTTGCAGACTTTATTTAACTTGTTTCTTTGAATTCCATTAAACAAAATATTTTTTCTGGATTTTTCAGGTAAATGTGGCTCATATCAAATATAGCGTTACAATTTCAAACCAAAATAAGGCAAAAGCAATTGATGAAACTTCAGTTTTTGCAGTGTTAGGGAGTGTGTTGCCAAAAATTAGAGTCATTAACTTTGTTTTAAACGATAAATGAAAAGCATGGACTGAAATTTCAGTTGAAAAATTATGAAATATTGTCCACTCGACGTGAAATTATCAGAACACTGATGACAGAGTTTTCTGGTTGTTTTTCTTCCTAACACTGCAAAAACTGAAATTTAATCAAGTTTTTTTTGTCTGATTTAAGTAGAAAATATCTTTTTAGACTTTACATAAGCCACATTCACGTGAGCAGTCCAGAAAACTGTCTCATTTCCCGTCATTTAAAGACAAAATTGAGGTCTGTATTGCTGTAACAAGTAAAAAAAAATATCTGCCAGTAAAACAAGAGAAAAGCTACTTATATAAAGACATTATTCTAGTTTCAAGCAAATTTTTATTCCATTTGCAGATTTTATTTACTTATTACAAGCAATTCAGTCCTCATTTTTGTCTTTAAATAACTTGAAAAAGACATTTTTCTGGACTGGTCAGGTGAATGTGGCTCATACTGAATATAGCCAACAATTTTTTATTAAAATAAGACTAAAGCAATTGATAAAACTTCAGTTTTTTCAGTGTTAGGAAGTGTGTTGCCAAAATGAAGGTCATTAACTTTATTTTGAAAGATTAAAAAAAAGTATGGGCTTAAATGTCAGTGGAAAAAAATATGAAATATTGGCCACCAGATGCAAAATTATCAAAAAACTTACGACAGAGTTTTCTGTTTGTTTTCCTGCCTAACACTGCAAAAACTGGAATCTTTTCAAGTGTTTTTGTCTTATTTTCAGAAGAAAATATCTTTTTAGACTAAATATAAGTCTCATTCACCTGACCATTCCAGAAAAATTTCTTATTTCAAGTTGTTCAAAGACAAAAATGAGGTCTGAATTATTCTAGATGGAAGCAAAATTTTGAGCAAATTTCTTTTGTTCCATTGGCAGATTTTTTTTTTTACTTACTAAAAGCAATTCAGACCTTATTTTTGTCTTTAAATAACTTTAAACAGGACATTTTTCCTGGACTGATAAGTTGAATGTAGCTCATAAAAGTATAACAAGACAATTTGGCTGAAAATAAGATAAAAACACTTGATAAGAGTTTAGGTTTTTGGCAGTGTAGAACCTCCACCCTCAGTAACACTGCTGTAAAACAACTTAATATTAAAAGAAAAACGTATGAATGACATAGGTAGCAATAAGTGAATAATAAATAATTAAAATAAAGTGAGAGACAAATAAACAGCAGTCCAAAAAGTTGCTAGGAGTTCAAACACTTTATTACCTCGGCACTGAAACACATGAAACAGAGGAGCAGTGACTCATGAACCGATGTGGAATCTTAAGAATCTATGCAGCTTTTTGTTTCAGATATTGTCGTATAGGCTTTTCATCCTTAGAGTGATCAGAGCTTAAGTCATCAACAGGTCTCTAATCCACTATGTAAATGTTGAAGGGTTACAGCAGGAACACGTGTGGCAACAGCCAAACAAGTCTTAGAGCTGTTGAGTTTTGTTTCCTTTGTTTTTTTATTTTTTTAAATCTTCCTCTGATAAGGAACCCGACAACTTTTTTTTAATATTCTATTATGTCACTGTGTTTTAAAGCATTGTGTTGTGTCAGTGGGGAAAATACAGTCCAGGCTTATTCTGCTGATTGATTGCACACAGTACAATTATCTTAATAAGACAATAATGGGTTTTTAGGTTTTGCCAAGCTATCTCATTATCCAACTGTACCAAGCATGTTGATACCCAAGCCTAATCCTTTGAACTTCCCTGGTTCCAACAATCCGGGTGACACCAGCATTAACGATAATCCAGACTCACCCGGCGTTTCACATGCTACTCTTTTGTCCTGCTAAAATTTAAATTTCACTCGTGGCTTTTGAGGAGTATGAGACCATTGGGCTACACTGGGCAAACAAAACCCGCTATAACTTTAGTCTAATAGTAAATGTTACATTGACGACAACTGTCTAATCTGCTCTCAGCCTTCATTGTCAGAGGGGTCAGCTAATATGAGTCAAAAATGTAGGTTAAATGCAGAGAAGTGCTTGTTATAAGGTATTAAGAAAACCTAACAAGGCTTGTGCTGGTATCCTAGAAAATTGCACAGAAATAATCAAATGCATAAAGTCTCTCTTGGGGAAGAATAATGGCACTTAAGTAATTTGTTTCCACAAATGGTACCCATAAAAACAAAACCCATTAAGAATTTATACAGCTCCTGTGAGGAGTTTTTAACTTGTTATGAAACCAACTGAAAGTAATATTGGTGTCTTAATGACCTTTACAAACAAAAACCCTGAAATCTTATCAAGTGTTTTTCTCTTATTTTCAGTAGGGCAACATTCACTTGACCAGTCAAAAAATGCAATTTTTCCAAGTTTTTAAAGACTAAATTCAGGTCTGAATTATTGTAACAAGCTTTTTTTTTTTCTTAAATGCCAATAGAAGAAGACAATAGTTAGTTGTAATTAAGACAATATTCCAGTTTCAACCTATTTTTTAGCAAATTTTTCATGTTCTATTGGCAGATTTGTTTTTTTATTATTATGATTATTTATCATTATTTTATTTTTTTTGGACTTGTTGAATATAATTCAGAACTCATTTTACCTTTCAATAAACATCTTTCTGGACTGACTAGTTGAATGTGGCTCGAATCAAGTGTAAAAACATGATAATAAGATGTTTTTTTTTTTTTTTTTTTTTTTTTTTTTTACTAATAATAAGACAAAAGCACTTAATATTTTGCACATAGACAGGATAAGATCAGCAAGCTCGACTTTTGTTGATTCCACAATGGGTGAAAAATTTTCCTCTTTTGAAATCTGATGGTCCGCCCTATTATTATATATTATAATAATTATTATATTATTATATTATATTATTATATATTATTATTATTATTGGATAAATAAAGTATTTTCTATTCTATTCTATTCTATTCTATTCTATTCTATTCTATTCTATTCTATTCTATTATATCTGAGGCTATGAATGATTTTCTGTCTCTTCAGATGTGAAATTTATATATTAAAATCAGCTGTTTGGGTGATGTGCATGTTGTTATTTTTTACAAACTAAGCCCAGAAGATTTACTTAAGGAGGTACTGATTCTCTCACATATCAAACAGCGAGGGTTTAAGATGTCAAACTGTTTCCTTTACACATTTAAAGAAAAACTTGTAACTTTAAAAATAAATGCAGAAAAGAATATAACTGTAAATGGTATATAAGCATATCAGAGCTCTAAGTTTTTGGCATGACATCCCAATCAATGGATTCCTTTAGAGTAAACCCTTTTATTCTTGCATATAAAATCTGCACCACAAAATATTGATATTGTAGATCATAACCAAGAGTTTAATTTAGTGCCACTAGATGACGCTAGAGTGCCATTATCAGATGTAGTCTGTAGGAAGCTTGGGAGAAATCTGTTGACATTTGTTTTAAAAAATGTCACTACTAATCAGATTAGTTTGAAAATAAAGCTTATATGATATAAAATTTCAGGCTTTGGGGGAAATATTTTTTGTGAGGCCTCATTAATGTATTTTCTGTTAGTGTTGTCTCTCAGTGATGGCGACATTCGTACCCGGATATCCTTGGGTAAAAATGTCTAAAGTGCTCATGGGAAGTTGAGTTTTCTACCTCTCTATTCTCAAACGGGGTTTACGTGAGTTAGCTAGCGCTAGCATTGAGTTAGCCATAGCTTGTACGCATTTGACGTACGTCCGCTTTCTCCTTGCTCCTTGGAGATTCCCCTTCCTTCCTGGGCTGTTTGAGGTAAACGTACGCGATCGCATCAGTCACATTAATACCTCACAGAGTGGAAATAAACTCTTTTGTCACAGATGTAGAAGACATGCGGCGGCGGGAAGCTAAAGGCTAACGCCTGGAGAGGTTACGGAGGCTAAAGTACGACCCGGGAGGAACTTATCGTCTCGATGGCTACGAAAAGTTAACACACAGGCGGCAGAAAAACAGGAATATCTCCTTTTGAATCTACTTGAGGTAAGAATCACCGACGTGTGAGTGGACTTGTTGAAGTACACACCGGTGGGGACGCTACAGTAACGTCGACCAAAGCAATGAATAAGAGTGTCTTTGTTTACAAGGTCCCCGGCGTCCTCGTCTCTTGTTGTCTCAATGGGATTGTTAAGAGTTTCATTTTGGCAGGGCTCTATAGCTAATGTTAGTGTGGGTGACAGGGCTCTCTGGCTTTAAGACTGTCCACAAATAGATCGATTATGTGACCAGGTCTTGTATTCAATCGTGTTTTCATCGAAAGCTCTTTTATTCTCACCTTCTCATTGAATTACACTGCTTTGATAGAATGTCAACATGGACATATTTCCTGCTCCTTCCCTTTCAGGGAGTCTGCTAGGTCAAAGAGCAATAACCTGTTCTCAGAGCTGCTCACCTGCTCACTATTCAGCAGGTGGATGACAGGACAGGACACCCCAGGCCTAAGCTTGTCCTTATTGATGTGCAAACTGTGAAATCACCATAACTTTAACATGCAGATCAATATCTGTACACTCTTTTATTGACCGTGAGCTTCAGACTTGCAGTATCATTCAGCTTGAGCTTATCCACCGTAGAGGAGAACAGGGTATGTGGGAGTCAGGACATTTCTTGGATGGTGTAGAAATGACAGCTAACAATGTACCGTGAAATCAGCTCACTTCCTCCCTTTCCCTTTTTTCCTCCTCTGTGTCCCCGGAGAGCAGAAATGAAATCTAATCTCTCTCCCTCCAAAAGCTCTTTGGCTCTGACCGTGTCAGCTGCTGCATCTCTCTCTGGGTGCTGACTCGCAGAGGGACAGGTGGCACTTTGGACAGGTGCACCCTCAACAAAGAGGCGCAGTCGTCTGACTTCAGCTGTGGTTTGCTTGCGTACTGCAGTTGTTTTAATAATCTATGAAAGCTGTTTTTCTTAGATGGTAATTCAGAATATGTTTGCTTGTGGGATTGCAAACTTTAAACCATATCAGCCGGGTAGATCAGGGGTCTTCAACCTGTGGCTCTGGAGCCTCACGTGGCTCTTTGACCCCTCTGCAGTGGCTCCTTGTCGCTAAAAAAATATTATTGAAATAAAGAGCTTTCATTTTTCTTACAGAGGGTATTAATGATTAAAGACATTGACACTATATAAAATCATGTGTTAACTGCCAATGTGCAAGCTTAATTTACATGCTTGTTATGTGGCAAAACATTAGCAAACAACTAAGAGTAATGACTTAAGCAATATTGTCAATTTGTGTATTCAAATTCAAGTATTCTTTCAAAAAATAATAATAATAATTTTTGCAACTTATGATATGTCACTTGTTTTTTTAAGTTAAATTTTTTTTGAAAATCTCAAAAAAGACATTTTTGCCATATGTTTTAAAATTTGCAAATTTTGTAAATTCCATTTTTTTATTTTTTCAAATTTAATGATTTTTTTTTCATTTTAATTTTTAAAACTTTTGCAAATTTTTGAAATTTCAAATTCTTTTGCAAATTTATTGAAATGAAAAACTAAGACATCATATCTACAGTTTCCTGAGTGCATATAAAACTTCTTGTTTAGATAATTATTCACTGGGTTTTAATTATTTGTAGAATTTTATTATTATTATTATTATTTTTTTGTTTTTTTTGTACTATTTTTTAGATTTTAATTTTTAAAACTTTTGCAAATTTTCGAAATTTTAAATTGTTTTGAAATTTTTGCGAATTTATTGAAATAAAAAACTAAGACATCGCATCTACAGTTTCCCGAGTTCAAATAAAACTTCTTGTTTAGATAATTATTCACTGGGTTTTAATTATTTGTAGATTTTTTTTATTTTTTTGCAGTGTTTTTTAGATTTTAATTTAGAAACTTTTGCAAATTCTCGAGATTTCAAATTCTTTTAAATTTTTGAAAATTTATTGAAATAAAAAACTAAGACATCACATCTACAGTTTCCCGAGTTCAATTAAAACTTCTTGTTTACATAATTATCCACTGGGTTTTAATCAGTTGTAGAATTTTATAAACATTTTGTTTTAATTGTGAAATAAAGTAGATTTTTCGGGTCCTGAGTGACTTTGATCAAGGTAAACTGAGGAAAAATGGCTCCTTTGAAAGTAAAGGTTGCAGACCCCTGGGGTAGATAATAGGCGCCAATATTTAGCATTTTCAGGCATATCGTCATCTGCCTATTGTTTTTTTAACACATTGGCTGTTAAAAAAAATGAATTTCAGACTGTGATCTTTTCGCCAATATTTTCAATTTCACTTTATCAGCTCCAAATATTGGTTATCAGCTTCCTTGACTACTGATAATCAGTATCAGTATTGGCCCTGAAAAAAAACATATCGGTCTATCTTAACTATTCACTCTCTAAATGACAAATTTCCTCAACTGTACTGCTTCCATCTTGTATGAGGAATTATTAAGCTTCACCTGCAGAGTCAACTTCCTCGGTCAAACCAGTTTCAGTCTTGGCTGCAAACTAACTACATGGTTTAAACTTGTTTAACAAAACACAAAGACAACGACAGGAGTCATGCTCAGAGCTATGTGTTAAGAACACACCCTCGCAGACACCATGAACCTTTCCTCGCAGCGAGTCTGACGAGCTGCTTAACGGTCTTCACGCCCCTCATCTCCAGGCATGCATAGGAAATATGAGTGTCTCCATGTTACGGTCAGTCCTGTGCTCTTTTGTTGAGCACTGTGGGCTCAGAAGGAAGGAAGGAGGCTGGAAGATCAGAAAAGGGGTCAGCAAAGTGATGTGAAGTGGAAGGGAGAGGAGAGGGGAAAGTTTGAAGGCTTATCTCAGTAATGCGAGGAGACAGTTGAGCGATGATGAGTGTTGCAGTCACTGTTGACCATCCAGACTTTTCTCTGGCATTGACCATTAAAGCTGCTGAATATAGCTTTGTCTTTCTTCCTGCTTTAAAAGAAGGTCATAAAAACTGAGATCGAAATATTTAGATTAATAGCTGTATGTGAGGTGTGTCATTGGTGAGTGAATCGCTTTTCATCCAATCCAACTTTATTTGTACTTAAAAAATTTAAGTACAAATATTTGTACTTAAGCACTTAAAAAAAACACTCTGTATCATTTATTTATTTATTTCTAATTTTATTTATTTATTTTATTTTTATTTTATTTATTTATTCTTTTTTTCTACCTCGTAGGATTCTCTTATCTGTTTGTGGATGTCGCCATAAATTTTTGTTTATTATTTTAAATATTTTTAAAAATAATTCCTTGTTTAGTTAAAACTGATTTATTGACTGAGATCTGTAGATACAAATGAGAAAAGCGGAATGAAAATGTAAAAAAAAAAAGACCCTGTTGAGCAAAGTGCTGTACAGAAAAATAAATAAATAAATAAAATAAAATAAAACAAAATAAATAGCAGCTGACATGAGACAAAAAAACACTAAGTGTAAAATAGAAAAAAAAAAAACCAATTTAAATCATACATTTAAGAGCAAGTAAAAGAACAATAAAATAAATAAATAAATGAATTAAAAATAAATAGCAGCTAACATGAGACAAAAAACACCTAGTGTATAATAGAAAAAATAAAAGAATTAAAAAAATACATTTAAAAGCAAGAAAAAGAACAATAAAAAATAAATAAATGAATGAATAAAATCGATGATTATTGTGTGGTAAAAGCCAGAGAAAGGAGTGTGGTTTTCAGGAGAGATTTAAAAACAGACAGAGAAGAGGATTGTTAAACATGTCTCAACTTGTTGAAGCTGTCTCTCAGATCCCTTACTTGTTTTTCCTCTGGTTTCCCATCCACATCAATGAGCAAAACCCCTACAGAGGCTAAAATCTAAACCTCTTGAACGCAGCCTCCCTCTCCAGTATCTCCCTCTCTTTGCGCATGCGCCCTGCTGACACTCCAGTAATCCTCTGTTGGGAGGCGATTGCATCCCCGTGCACTGCGCTCACGCTATCAGTGAGGGAGAATTAAAGCCCGTGGAAAAACATAGAGGAGCAGACTGGGAGCGTAATGAGACCTAAGTGGAGTCATTAAATAGAGAAATTCCGGGATGGACCGGTTTGTCCTGTGAGCCCGCGACAACGGGACCGGATCGGGGATGTGTCTCAACAGGAGAACAACAAGGCTCCAGCATCTACAGCTGTGGAAATACGAGCTGCTCACAGGCTGGGCTGGGATGGACCGAGCAGAGGATGGTGGTTTTTGCCGCTAAGCGCTGCTCCCTCGCGGATATTTTGACGTTTCTCAGCTGATCGCGTGCCCCTCGGTGCACGAGACTCCACCTGGCCTCTTTAACAGCTATGAGGAACCGAACACACACCGTGTTTTCACGCTTTGTCAGAGGCTAGAAGGGGAAGACAACACATGCGGTGGTGTTATTAGGGATGAAGGATCATGTAACGTTCACTGGAAACTGGAAATTAAAGCTACACGTGATCTCTGCGCTATCTTTATAACCACCACTTCATGTTAATGAGAGCCACAACGAAACTACAGGATATCTCCCTCATCTGGCTTTCACCTCTGGGCTGTACAAGCTGTCGATACTCGTCAACATGCATGTAAATTGGCTTCAGATCCTCCCGTAGCTGCCCCACCAGCAGGGACTTGCTATGACAGGCCGGCGAGTCTACAGGAAAGCCAAGCGAGTTGATGAACGGTGTGATCAGACACATATGAAGCTGCCTCGGACTATCTCCAGCACTGCAGCCAGAAAGGAGCATTCCTCCTGGGTCTTTTTGTCGGATATTACGCAGAACTTACAGTTTAAAGAGCTGAATCTCTAGTTATCCAGTTAACTTCACATCACAGTCTGAAAAAGTAAGTTTCATAAGTGGTCTGTACTCTGTAAAGACCTTTCACACATGAGTTTTGTCCAGTGGGAGAAGTGCAGCTGGGGTGTTTCTCTGCTAAACTTCCACAGCAGCTGTTACTCAGACTGAAAGATGAGACTTTCGATATTAGCATGCTTGTAGTTTTGCCAACACCCTTCCCAGGATATGCAATGCATTGATTCCCTCCAGTTGCCGCATTGTAAATAACTCAGTGGATGTATTTTCCTTGCATTTCACCGCCGTTCATTAGGATCAGCTGTCTACATGGATCATGATGTTTTTACACTTTCTTGGATGCTTTTTGCGAGTTTTTACTCCACGCCTTGAACCCAGCTTTTCCCGGAGGTGTGCTCTGAGTCAAGGAAGGAGGCAGCAGGCATGAGACTGCACAGACTTGGGAGATGTGTCACAAGGAATGTGGGAGGAATTATGAGTGGCACTACGCAAGACACGGAGGAGAGTGTTACAAGTTTGAAGAGCACAGGGGAGAGAGTCACGAACCTTTCCTGTGAGAAAATAGTGTTTTCTCCTCTTTGAGACACACAGCTGGATTGGAATCGGAGCTCCGTGTGTCCAATTACTGTTTGATTTCCAAACTCTTTCCCTCACACACTGTGGGATATTTACCCGGATCGGCAAATCAGGCCACCTCCAAGTTCTGCTCATTTCCTGATTCTCCGTCGCTGTAGCACTCTCATGAATTCTTTAGATTTGTAGCAGAGAGATGTTAACACACATGTGATAAAAAGCGTCTTGTCGTCCAAACAAGCCAGTATTCAGTGTTTCCTAGTTTGTTTCCTTGAATAGAACTGTGGATCCCCTGTCACGTCCTGCTGCCCGGGAGAGCCAAAACAAACAGACCCCCCCCCAACCAAGAGATTAAGCCCCTATTTGCCGTGGTGATGGGGAGCTCAGCCTCGTCTCTCGCTGCAGAGTCAGAGTCCGACCATGGCTTCCGCAGCACCCCGTACCCGTCGTCTCCCCCTGTGGGCTGGCTCAGGAACAGCCACAGCAGCCCAGTGTGGGGCACCACCTTCATCACACGTCAGCAGCAGCACCCTCTGCCTCACCGAGAGCGCAGGTAAGAGCCGACCCCCAACCTGAGTGCCAAGACTTTTAGCAGCTGGCTGCACACAGGGCGCAGAGCGGCGGCCCGGCTTGGCCTGTTGTTTGGGGAGTCATAAGAGGAGGGAGCCGGGGAGTTGTATTACACGGCAGCGCTTTCATTCAAAGCTCTGAGTGCACCAACTGGCATTAATTTAAGCCTCTTGTGTTTGATGCGCACTTGCTTCTGAAGTGTTCATCAGTGTTGTTGATTTGAGAAATTTACTGCTTTCCTTTTCTCAGACGATTTGAAACGCTCACTAAAGATTCAATAACCTCACAGCGATGGATCAAATCCCCTGTTTCATCAAAGCTTATCTAATCAAAGCCTGCATTTTGATGTTTCTCTATCATGCACCCAAAATCTGGCTAAGCCGGATTTGTAAGGCAAAAAATCCCACCCTACTGGTTCCTCCTTGAACAGCCGTACAGTATGTGCTGTGATTTATGCAGCGCTGAGTGAATTGCTTGGACAGACTGACTGCTCCGACCTCTGTGAACCCAGTAAAAATAACGGCCCAGGGTAATTAGAGGATGAGTTTTGCTGTGATGCCGTCTATCGGGTCAAAAAACGACTTTGGGGTCAGTTTTGTATTTGGTGGGGAATGATCAAAACAAAAGTTTTTAAACACTCTGAAGCCCCTTTTCGCATTGGCAGTTCATTATTAATATAAAGCCACGTTTCCACCAAGAAGTTCAGTTGGGTTCATCTTGGTACGGTGTGCATTTTGTGGCGTTTCCACTGACAAATCCTGGGATGAGCCATCCTACAATTTGGGACCTTTCTTAAACCAATCTAATCCTAGAAGGTGGAGCTACAACACTACAGTCTGTTGATTGGTGGAAAGAATCGTCACTTCCTGTGCGACAGCGTTTGCTGTATTTCTCCCGGTGGTGCACAGCCTTCTCTAAAACAAAGCCACATGCCAATCACAAAGAAGACGAATTGCTGGATGTCTTCTATCGTTGCTCTTTGTTTACTGTGACACGTTTTTCTTCTGCGTTGGATTTATTAGAGGGGTATGGGCGACTAGCTTACACACCTCCTAACACGAGGGGCCACAAACAGGACCAGGCTTAACCGATCCGACCTGTACCAAACTTTTCTGATCCAAACTGGACTGCTTGGTGGAAACAGGGCTAAGATGTACTGCTTCCAATTCCACTAGGTCTGTGTCCTGTCCGTCTCCACTTTATGGCATTTTTGGCCCTTTTCCACCAGCACGTCTTGGCCCGACTCGATCCTAAAACAAGCTAGTTTTAGTACCTACTCCACTCTGGTTCCAAGCGAGCTAAGTGGATACTAAAAGATGACGTCACATACTGCCGGCTTCTGATTGGTCAGACAATGTCGTCATCGATGAGTCATGAGCACGACTCCCAAAACAGGACGGGAAATAAGAGGTCGAGAGCCACCCGACATTTATTAACAACCTGCAAGTTCTGCTTTCCTCTTTCATTCGGTTTATGACAAAAAGCCACAGACTGAGCAGCAAGTATACTATTGCCTCCAAGTCCTCCATTGTTTGGGATTGCTGTGTCACGCTCAAAATGAGCCCAGCTATTTTATGGCGACCCTGCCCCCTGGTGGTCAAAGAACTGGGCTAGTGGAAAACCATCATAATAGGAGTAGAGTAGGGCCAAGGCGTGCTGGTGGAAAAGGGCCATAATTGGTTGAATTATTATCAATGTGTTAACTTTCACTGGCTCCCACCTGTTTAGTCCTGGTTCCAGGAAAACAGGCACCAAAACAACATCAAAACACCTGATTGGTTTTCAGAATAAAACACTATTGATGCTAGGTCTTATTTCTCTCAAGTACAATCCAAAATAAAAACTCACGATGACTGGAGCTAGGCCCAGAGTCAGCCAGTAAGAGGTCTTCGGGGGCCAAGAAAGACAACATGGATGCAGGGCGGCTCATTATTGGAAAGAGAGAATTATTGATCTGGAGATTAGTGTTGGAAATCCTTGGCCTTGTGGCTCCAGCTGTCTGGCGGTTTGACGACTAGCTGACCGACACAGAGTGGAGACCCACCAGTAGGGATGGGTGCCAAATTAGGTTCCTCTATAGGTACCGGCCACATTCTGTCCGTAGTACTGAGTACAGATTCATGGAAATCAAACAGTAACCAGGTACCGGGCATCGTGATGTGAAAGGTACCCATCCCTACCCACCAGACCCTGATCAGGTGGTAGTCTGGCAACATGGCACCTTGTTTAGACAAAGTTGTCCGGCCAGCAAGCCTTCATTAGCGTTAGTGACAGGACTAAGATGGCAATTACTGGCAAAATCTGCTGCCATTACAGATTCAGTGTTTAAGCACACAGTAGTTACACATGCTGTAATTGTAGCAGAGCTCTTCCATGGTGTTTCAAGGGCTTTCAGTGCTTCTTTGTAGCTTTGGTTTTCCTCTTTGTGCCGACCCCCCACAGAATGGTGCGGTTGAAAATAGAAGCTCCCTAGTTCTGATGTCTGAAAGGGGTTTTCAGTGTCAAACACCTATTCATAGTTTGTCGAGGAACAAACTTCCCATTGAGCAAGCAGCGACTGTGTAATTGGGTGAGGATCACTTCTAGCATAGAAACTATTTGTAGAAGAGCAGGTCTATTCATAAACACAGTTTTGTCAGCATTGACTGCAAGCCCAAAATATATTCAGTTACTGTATCTCCAAGAAAGCGTATGCAGCAATAATCCATTGTTCCAGTTAGTGCTTTCTGAATCACTGTCAACACCGTGAAAGGCCTGTCAGCGGTGTGTAAGAAGCTCAGTTTGAGTGTTTGCCGCTCATCCAGCAGTTCTCACTGACTCTCTTCCAAACGATGATCTCCTCAACCACCCGCACACAAACTTGTTCAGAAGTGTTTCCAGTTTTCTTTCAGCTCTTTTTGGGTCATGTCTCCCAGAACGAGAACAAGGCGGTTGATATCGACCGCATGTAGTGTATTGAAGTAGTTGCTGAGTCACTCAGGGCATCATGGTCCGGTTGTTAGTTATTGATTTTCAGAGAGCGCGATCACATTTCCCCACAATGGATGTCATTATTTATTCAGCATCGGTCTCCAGTCGGGCTTTCATCTTTCTTGATTCCTGTCAATGCTTTCCTTGCAGTTGCTCTACATTTAACAGTCAAGCTGTCACGGCTGCTGGTGATAACTCCTCTAAGACTTCAGAAATATACACAGGGATGATTGTAACCCACGCTGAACCACAGATTCTAGCATGAATAAGAAATCAAGAATAGGTCGTACTGTCAGGGCCGCTCAGCATCACACACTCATCTTGTTTAAATAGTCAATAGACTCTACCATTGGATCTTTGCGTCTCTGTAGCAACTAGCACTGATCAGCCTCCACCAGCTGAGTCTGATTTATATTCAGGGATAATTTATAGAGAGTGGGTAGTTGTGAACTTAATCCACTCTTTTTTGTGTTCATCCAATAAGGCGAACTCAGCAGTTCATTCAATTATTTTCCGACAGTAGTTCAGTTTAGTATTTAACAGCCTTGGCAATGAATTTAAAGGTCCCATATTATGCAAAAACCACTTTATTAAGTCTTTTAGTGAAATTTGTGGGTCTTTGGCTTTCCTCCCAGCCCACAAAATGTGATGTTTAATAACAAAACCTGTACTTAGTAGAGCTTGTGAATGTAAAATCCTGACCTAAACGAGCTGTTTGTATTTTGGGGATTTGCCGACATCAGCGACTTCCTTTTTTGACCAGTCAGGAGCAGGTCTGACCTGTTTGGTCCACTGGAGCAGATACCCCCAAACCTCCTACAGAGAGGAGAATACCAAAGTTGAAGAGCCATCACTGCTCTGTTTTTGTCTGTAAACAGCCACATAGTTCCATGCAAGAAGACAAGACTAAGTGTCTAGAGTTCATTTATCAGGAAATGTTCCAGCTACACTCAGTAAAACTGTGCATGTGTGTGCTAGTCACTTCACGGCTGACTGCTTTTCCAACTTTGGACAGTCCAACAGAGGGCTAGCCAATAGACTGGTCCTGAATCCAGGCGCATTACCAACCATCCTCCAACAAACCTGGGACCCTGGAAATGTGAGCATTTTAAATGCTGTGTGCTGTGGAGCAGATGGAAGAGCTTTTCCTCAGTGTCCCCCCTGTCTCTGTGTTAGCTTCAGGATGCTAACTTTAGCTGCGGTTAGCCTGTTGTTTTAGCCTGTAATGTTACGGTAAAAGAGCTTCGCTGTTTTCTAAACATTGTGCACTCGGAGCTTGTGGCGCCGCTCTCAGTGACATGGAAGAGCGGGGCGGTATCAGCGGTGGCTCATTTACATATGAAGGCCACGCCCACTAAATCAGAGCGTTCTGAACAGAGGGGCTATGAGAGCCTGGAAACAATGCTGCTGTGCTTGGTTTATTGGCTTTTTTGCCCAAAACATGTTACTACCATTTCATGAAGACATCAATGATCCATATTACACTGCAGAAAAGGAGCCGAATATGGGACCTTTAAGGTATATCCTGACAAAGATTCCTTAACCCGGTTGTTATGAACAATGTGATGGCCAGAACCACATGGAAGCTTGACAATAATGTGATTTTCCTATTTGTTTCAACGAAAAAGGACTTTGAAAAGTAAAAAAAAATATGTATAACGCTTGTTTAGATAGTATATATATAAAGACAGTGAATCGATTTCTGTTGCGATCACGTATTTTTACTACAGCTACATCACAGTCAGAAAGACTTGACAATCTAAACCCAGATGTGATCGTCTCTCTCTGTCCCCACATTGTCTGACAATAGCTGCTTTGGAAACACTGCAGTGGCACTTGCTCTCATATCTACCCCCAACCCTTTCCCCTCACACACACTCACACACACACACACACACTCAGTCTTCAGCACATAGAAGCGCCGCTGTGTGAGCCTAACAATGTTAGGCGAGCTTTGCTGAGCTGTGACAGAGCATGAAATGTAGAAACAACAGAACACCACTAACCCGGCTCAACCCGTACACTTTATTCTGCACTCTATCATCCCATAAAGCATTTTCTTTCTATTGTTTTTCTTTCCTGCGTGAACAGTGTTGTCCTTGGGTGATTCCAATTTGATTTTTCGAGCTGCGACCCATTGACTTTGGGAAGTGTTTGTGGAAGCACCTTGACTAGAACAACAACAGAGGCAGCAGAAAAAAGATCTCTTCTCCAGCAGCACGGTGCTGTTTCATCCCAGAGCTGGTATTGTTAAAGCTAACAACGTGTCTGTGCCTCATTTGATTCCAGCTACATAGTTGCACATGGCTTTTGGAGCTCTGAGCCTCTTTAAAGAGACGGTTTCCTCCCTCCAGAGTCGGTCGCTGCTTCTCTGCTGCTCCAGCATGATGGATGAGGGTGTTTATTGCAGCTCCATTCTACCAGCTCTCCTCCCTTTAATTGGATTAAAAAGGGTCCGCTTGGGTTTGACCAGTGCGGTCACCGGCCGTGTTTATGTCTGAATCATTTCAGCACGTCCACCCTGGCCGCAGCCTGTGTCTGGCGAAGACAAGAGCGGCGTCAGGACGGTCCCCGAGCCTCCGGAGCAGCCTTGGCTCGCAGTCAGGGTTTGTCTCACAGAGAGGCTTTCTCTGGAAACAACAGCACTGATGCTGCAAGACAAAGGAAAAGCTCGCCTATTGGCACTGCAATGACACGATACCAGATTCCCCCACTCTTGTTGCCATGGAAATCTGTAGCATATGTTCAGTAACCTAATTCACTGGGCCTTAGATAAGACCACACATGGTAACCTGGCAGTCTTTCACACAGTGGAGCGTCAACCCGCTGATGTCTGATGCACTCATCGAATCAAAGACCTCTGCTGACCTTTAGGAGCAGTTAGTCTGTGCGTCTGAAAAAAGAGGAAGTAAAACTCTTCATGGTGTCAGTCTGAGAAGTTCCCCTCCGGCTGAAGGCAGCGCTGTGTCAGCAGAGCCGCTGCCCTGCGGGCCAGAGGAACTCTGCTAAAGCACAGCGACAGCAGCACCCTACCCCTGACACGTCTTCTTCTTCTGCCTCCCTCTTTCCAGAGCTTTCCTGGCAGCTTCCTGCTTGCTATGGCTTTAACACCATCCAACTGATGTCCACCGAAACCCGGTCAGACAGTTTCCGCTTTTTAAAAATTCAAACGTCCACAGCTGTCCAAGCTGTTGACAGATTCGCTCGTCAAAAATGAGCGCTAGCTGTAAAATATTCATGAAGGGCGAAGCTTAGAGGTCAGAAGCTACACTTATTTAATCTTTCTTAACCACGACTTGCAGAGTGTTGATCCCAATCAACCTGTGCCACATACTCGACCAGAAATCTGGGAGTCCTGTCCAGCTGTCCTTGAAGGTTCATGTGACCTGGATTGCTTGGTCTCGTGGATTTGCCCTCTATAACATCAAGAGGATCAGACCCTACCTGACGCAACAGGCCACACAGCTCTCTTCTAGCAGGCCTCTCTGTGTGTCCATGTCTCCCCGCTGTTCATCTCTCTTCACTGGCTTCCAATCAACTCCAGAGCTCTTCTTCTTGCTTTTAAACATTTACAAGAACAGCTCCTGCCTACCTGGGGTCTCTCATCCAGGTCTTCCCCCCTTCTGATCCTCTACGCTCTGCTTGTGACAGACGCCTAGTGCTCCTAGCCTAGCGCGGCTCCAAATCACTAGCCAGACTCTTCCCCTCTGTTGTGCCCAAATGGTGAATGAATTACCTAACTCTATACGATCCACAGAGTCCCTTTCTACTTTAAGAGATGTTTGAAGCCTCATCTGTTTAGGGAACACTTAGGGCGTATTCAGACCTGGACTGTTTGGTCCACTTTAAACGGACCAGGGTTAATTTCCCACGCTAGTGCGGACTTTCCATGCAGGTGTGAATCGACACAAACGAACCCTGGTGCGGACCAAACAGCCGGACCGAGACCCACTTTTTGAGGTGGTCTCGGTCCGCTTCCAAACGAACTCTGGTGCAGATCTGAATACAAACCAAAGTCCATCCAAACTAACTACAGGATACATGTGCCTTTTGGGCCTATAAAGCCACCGTAACCTAACCGTCTTTGGTTCATACCTGATCCTCTGTCTTCTGTTTAGCCACGCTGTTGCTAGCATGTTGTGGGTCAGGACACGCAGAGCATAGCGTCTCCTTGCTTCGCGCATTCGTCTTCGCTGTTCCAAAATTGTAAACGGTGTTGTTAAGCTGCTTTGAAGGAGCTGCTCTTGAAACTGAAAATGATTTTGCAGCTCTAATAAGAGCACAAACACATGTTTACCTCCATTTCCAGGTCTGTATTCTGTGTGCCGCCTTTGTCAGTGCTGTCCAATGAGAGCACTGATCGTCACACACCTGGATGTGTTTACAGATTATAGTCCACTTGCAAAAAGTACAATCTGAATACGAACCACACCAAACGAAAAAACATAAAGTCTGTTTTTGGTCCGGACCAAACAAGTAGACCAAAGGACTTTTCTGGTCTGAATACAGCCTTAGACTCTTAATCTGAGGACTCTCCTCTTTGTCCTTAGGGGTAGAATGAGTCAGACGGTTTAAGACCCAGCTCTTAGTGAATTTTCAGCACTGATCATTGAATTTTATTGAAGGTTGAGTTTTATTGTTGCAGCGACAACAATCATTCTACTTGGGGGAAAGAAAATCTTCTTGTACTTAATGGCAGCACATTGTAGCACTAATCAAGGTTTTCCCATCTGTCCAAATTCTTGCTTGTGTTGTGCGTTGTTTTGTATGAAAGCGTCTCCTGAATGAAATTGTAGAAACTGTAGTCTTAGTTATGTTTCTGGGTTGTGAAGATTTGTGTCAGACTTGTATAACAACAGCAACAGCAGAGTTATTCTTTACTGAACTATGTGCCCTTCTTAGCAAAACAAGACAAAGTTCTCGAGAAGTTCTCGAGCATGTAGTTACCCGGCACTTAACACTTAGACAACATCACCTTTGTTTGTTTATCACACCCTACTTGTTGCATTCCACTTTCAGAATAAGGAAGTATTTGTTAAGTTTAATAAATTGCTCTCAGTGCATGACCTCAGAAACTCTTGCTGAAGGACTGCCTTAGCCTCTGGGAACCTTTTCAAAGACCTTTTGTGTAACACAGTGTAATATTTTATAAAGTGTTTCAGCGGCTCCTCATTAAACAGATCCCTGCTCCAAGCTTCCCTCAGGTATCTTGTTGTTCATCCTCAGTGACGGAGGTGCCACTGTCACCAATCCCTCGTCTCACGTCATCAAGTCTCAGCGTGTCGCAGAGGAAACTCTTTATCTGCGGCTAAACTCTTGGCTTCAGATACTAACCTTGGATAAGTAGCCACCCCTGGCACCGCTCCACAATGTTTGCTGTAATGAATTAAGTCTGCAGAGCTGCCCCGGTTGAGTAATGAGTCATCATCATGCCACAACATATTACCTGGCAGCCAGGTAGAGAGGCGGCTCTCACAAATATTCCCCCACAGGTCTCTGACCCTGACTCATCAGCTCGCAGTTTGAAAGGCGGGAGGACTGCTCGCTGGGGGGGATTTACTTCTAAGTGGCCCAGCAAGCAAGAAAAATCCAAACAATGAAGTGATAAACCTTCCTGCTGTCTAACCGCTGCACACAGGCTGCATTCATTACCGAGAGGGTGAAATGAATTTCCATTGGAGTTCCTCGAGTGTGTTGAAGAATGTGTGACGGCGCTGATCTAATCCCACAACTGAAGCTTTTTTTTTTTGGGGTGTGTTCAGATTTAGCAGTATGTTTCAACACTCATAATTCTTTTTATCACAGCCTCTGTGATCCAAGGGCGTGTTGGCCTCTGATAGTTCTCATTTTTTAATAACACGTTCTGCTCTGTTTAACAAGAATCACCGCTCAGCTGGCATCAACGCGCTGTCTGCCAGAGATGTTTGTGCGGATGAATAAAACACATGAAAAGCAGAAAAACTCACAGTCAAAGCTGCGATAAACCACTTCCTCCATCCCTGTCACATCTCAGGTCACAGCCATTAAACAGGCTCATCATCAAGAGCGCTGTAACCCAGACATTTGTCTAGCATAAACATTTTATCAGCTCCGCTATCTGTGCCCCTGTTCTCACACAAACTCAGCTTGTAAATATTTATCACAGGAGTGACTCACTTTATGTTTGTGTGTGTGTGTGTGTGTGTGTGTTTGTGTGAGGGGTTCAGCTGGAGCCTCCCTCGCAAAGGGAGTTCCACACACTCTGTTTAACTGGAGTTTCTAGCCGAGCACAGCCTGATAGTAATTACAGGTTATTGCTGATGAAGGTCGAATATGCAAAGAAATGCTCTACGTTAAAAAAAAGAGAGTTTATTGACAACAATTAACAAATCAAATGCATTGTTAGCACTCTAATGCTGCAGCCACTGTTGCCGTGTAACCAGTTAGCCAGCGTTATTAGCGGAAACACTGATGTCGCACTCAGCTTCACGCATCCATCAGCCTAATAGTACATTTGTTACGATCGTTGCAGATAGGGATGGCAATTGATAAGATTTTGTCAATACCGAGGCCCTAATCAATTCTGCTATCATCAGATTCTTTATCAATTCTCTTATCAATTCCTGATGTGAATTTTCTTGGTACAAAAAGTAGCTTTACAGGTTTTCTGTGTCAACAACATTTAATTGAGTTTATACTGTGAGTAAATAAAATGTAATTGGTCCCTGAGTCTGGATATTTCTGGGCATAATTATACAGAAACAGGTAAAAATTGCACACAATGTGACGTTGAATGACTGTGTTGTAATATATTAATAATTCAAGTAGGCCATCTAGTGTCTCAAAGTGGTTAGAGCAATTGTTTAAGTTGTTTGGAACCTTTCCGTAGTTATAAAGTCAGCCATTAGCCTGTTTTTTTGTTACAGTTGATGTGATATGTTTCTGCTATAAAAGTTGAAATTCTATTCTGAAGCTGAAGTTATACTGATGTATGCTAACTGCTAGCATAGAATAGAATAGAATAGAATAGAATAGAATAGAATAGAAAATACTTTATTTATCAATTTAGTTTTTTAATTTATCAATGCAGTTTCCCATAAACGTTAGCATCAAGCTTGTGCTATTTTGTTATTTTGGTAAATAAGGTGATTTATACCATTTGGAATGTACTGAATATGAATCTCCTGAGAGAGAGTAATGTACATTTCTTTATGAAGTCAGTTCTTCAGTAAAACTTCAAGCTGAAAATCCTGAATCAGAGTTTTCATGGGAAACGTTATCTAACTGCTAAGCTAAGATAGCTGCAGCAGACTAGTCGACGTAAGGCCGCCGGGCCAACTTGCTGGATGTCTTCATCGTTGCTCTGTGTTTACTGTGTCGCATTTTTCTTCTTCGTTGGATTTATTAGCAGGGTACACTGTGCCACGCTGCTATGGCATCACTCTATAATGTTGCTAATGCAGATGTTGGCATTTAGCTTACACGCCGCCTACCACGAGAGGGCACGGTTGGATGTGGAAACGCAAACAGGACCAAGCTTAACCGAGCCAATCGGGACCAAACCGTACTGATCTGAACCGGACTGCTTGGTGGAAACGCAGCTTTTGAGTCTGAGTTAAAACTCCCATAAACCCCATCCGTTACCGAGTGTCATAACAAAAGTTATTCAACATAATGACTTTTGGGCTTTAGCTAACAGCTAATCAGTTACAGCACATAAGCATGCCGCTATATGCACAAGCTACACCCTTACAACTGGGAGTCTGCTTCTCGTCTGCCAGAGATGCTCTTCCAGGTTGACTGGGGTGTGTTGCTGTAAGATAACATGGCATGTTCACATAAGATAACACGCGTAGCTGTGTTATGTAGTTGTTATGAGCCGTCAAACGATCAGAGCCAGTCGAGTGAACAGTTTGCAAAGAACAGGAATTCCCTCCTGAGTAGTTTCGTGTTGACAGTGCAGGCTTTCAGGAACCCTGTGTTTTGCTAAATTTGCTTAAAAAGCACCAAGTCAGGAAGTCAGGAAGTGTCATGGCAGCCTTGTGTGACACTTGCTGTAGCTGAGTGACAGACAGGCCATGTGTTATATAATATCTGTGAAGTGCTGACTGAGTCATTCAGTCTTTCAGCTTCGTCTGGTGTCAGGATTAATGCATTAGCCTGCCAGTTTACGGTCTGAATGTTGATGCACGGTTTCAGTTTGTGCTACGCTCTATGGCAGCCATGTTTGAGGCATTTGTGGAACAGAAACATTTGGTTTAATTGGATGAGAACATGTTGCCACTGTTGAGTCATTTTATAGAATCAGGAAGATGATTTCGCACAAATTCTAAATATCAGAGAAGACAGCTTTTCCCTCGCTCAGTGAAAGTTGTATCTCTCACATAAATGAGATGAACCCTGCCTCCAAACGGCCACATTCGGTAGCACATTTCCCCCTCAGGCCTTGGGCTGGAGGCCAACTTTGGAAAGGCAGTGCTAATGACCGCCACACAAAGGCCAAATGTCTCGCAGGGAGGCCGGGAGAAGCTGGCCAGACTTAGCTCACTGTGTCTCACTGTGGAGTTCAGTAGGTGGAAAGGACCCAGGGAGCCGAGCATCGGTGGCCAACACACTATCCACTCGAGCGGGGAGTGTGTACTCTGCTCAAACAGAAATCTTATCAAGTGTTTTTGTCTTTTTTTAGTAAATATTGTCTTTTCGGACTTAACATGAGCCACATTCAACTGAGCAGTCCATAAAATGTCTTATTTCAAGTTACTTAAAGACAAAAATGAGGTCTGAACTGTTTGTAACAAGTAAAAAAAAAAAAAAAAGCACCAAGTCTGACTTGTCAGTCAAATGTGGCTCAGATGTAGTCTAAAAAGACATTTTCTACTGAGAATGAGACAAAAACATTTGATAGATTTCAGTTTTTTTGCAGTATTCTGTCTCTGTTTCTAATTCACATAAAAAAATAAAGCTTATCAAGTGTTTTTGTCTCATTTTGAGTAAAAATAGTCTTATTATACCTGATATGAGCCACATTCAGCTGACCGGTCCAGAAAGATGTCTTGATTTAAGTTATTTAAAGACAAAATAAGGTCTGAACAGCTTGAAACAAGTTAATCGAAAATCTGCCAAAGGAACAAGAAAAATTTGCTCAAAAATTTGCTTGAGACTAGAATCATGTCTTAAAACAAGAAACATTTCTTTTGTTCTATTGGAAGATTTTTTTTTCTTGTTGCATAATTTAGCCCTCATTTTCGTCTTTAAATAACTTGAATTAAGACATTTTTCTGAACTGGTCAGGTGAATGTGGCTCATATTTAGTCTATATAGACATTTTCTACGTAGAATAAGACAAGATCACTTGATGGATTTCATTTTTATTTTGCAGTGTATTATCTGTTTCTAACTCACTGCGAAAAACAGAAATCTTATCAAGTGTTTTTTTGTCTTATTTTGAGAAAAAAATGTCTTATTATACTTGATATGAGCCACATTCACCTGACCTGTTCCAATTAAAATAAGTAAAACAAAAATCTGCCAAAGGAACAAGAAAAAACTTGCTCGTATATTTACTTGATACTAGAATAATGTCTCAATACAAGTAACTTTTCTTTTTTTGTTGTTGGCAGATTTTTTTTACTTGTTGCAAGCAATTCAGACCATTTTTTTTGTCTTTCAGCAACTTGAATCAAGACATTTTTCTGGATTGGTCAGTTAAATGTGGCTCATATTTAGTCTTGAAAACATATTCTACGGAGAATAAGAAAAAAGAAACCTGAAAGATTTCATTTTTTTGCAGTGTAATGTTTTTGTTTCTAATTCACTAATTCCTTATTATAAGAAAAAAAAATGTCTTACTATACTTAATATGGGCCACATTCAGCTGACCAGTTCAGAAAAATGTCTTGATTTAAGTTGTTTTAAGACAAAAGAAGGTCTGAGTTGCTCGAAACAAGTAAACAAAAATCTGCCAAAAAAGAATTGGCTCAAAAATCTGCCCGATACTAGAATAATATCTTAATACAAGTAACTTTTCTCTTTTTTTTGTTGGCAGTTTTTTTTTTACTTGTTGCAAGCAATTCAGACCTCATTTTTGTCTCTTTAAATAACTTAAAACAAGACATTTTTCTGGACTGTTCAGTTAGATGTGGCTCATATTTAGCCTTGAAAACATTCTATGGAAATTAAGAAAAAAATTCTTGATAGATTTTGGTTTTTTTTGCAGTGTAATGTCTCTGTTTCTTATTCACTAATTCCTTATCATAAGAAAAAGTTGTCTTGTTATACTTGATATGAGCCATGTTCAACTAGTCAGTCCAGAAAAATGTCTTGATTCAGGTTTTTTAAAGACAAAATAAGGTCTGAATTGCTTGAAACAAGTACACAAAAATCTGCCAAAAGAACAAGAAAAATGTGTTAAAAAATTTGCTTGAAACTAAAATAATGTCTAAATACAAGAAACTTTTCTCTTGTTCTATTGGCAGATTTTTTTTAACTTGTTACAGCAATTGAGACCTCTTTTATGTCTTTAAATAACTTGAAATAAGACATTTTTCATCCTTCTGTCAGGTAAATGTGACTCAGATTAAGTCTAAAAAAAGTTTTCTACGGAGAATAAGACAAAAACACTTCATAGATTTCAGTTTATTTGCAGTGTATTTTCTCTGTTTGCAATTCACTGCAAAAAACTGAAACCTTATCATGTGTTTTGTCTTATTTTAGGTAAAAATTGTCTTATTATACTTGATATGAGCCACATTCACGTGACAAGTCCAGAAAACTATCTTGTTCAAGTTATTTAAAGACAAAATGAGGTCTGAATTGCTTGATACAAGTAAAACAAAAATCTGTTAAATGAACAAGTAAAATGCTGGAAAATTTTGTCTTTAAATAACTTAAAATGAAGCATTTTTCTGGACTGTTCAGGGAAATGTGGCTCAGATTTAGTTTAAAAAGACATTTTCTACTGACAATAAGGCAAAAACACTTGATAAGATTTCATGTTTTCCTGTGTTGTTCCCTTTGTCTTTACTGTCTGTCGCCTTCCTCGCTCAATATCAGCTGTTGCCATTAACCTAACACATCCCCACTATCACAATGATGTTACTGGTCTACGTGTTTCTCTTAGAGTCGCAGAGCTCCCTGTAATAGTCTTCTGAAGTGCCCTTTGATTGTCTTACACTCAGTGAAGCATCCAAAAATTGGTCAGGGGTCATTGACGGTCTTACTTCAGTGGGTCTGGACTAGAAGCAGGTACTTTATGGGTGGCAGACTGCAATGAGGACCTTATTGCAGGAGGATGGGTTTTATAGAAGTGAGGACTCTCCCTTTGCGCTGTGAGCCATTGGCCAGCCGCCCAGGTCTGCGACACTGAGGAGCTGAAGTGGGCACTTTTAGAGCAGCTCCACTGAACACAGGGGCCAAGGACAAAAGGTGTGTGTGTGTGTGTTCCTGTGTGTGTGAGTGTGTTTGTACTCTCTCTTGTGAGTGAATGGAGCATGTACAGGAAAAGCATCCTTTTAAGTAGGGTCCAGGGATCACAGGCTGTTATGGTTCATCATGTGCTGCAGGCTTGTGCTGTACATACAGAGAGATATAGACTCAGTGTGTGACGCATGCACAAAGTCTTTTCAGAGGAGAACGATGGGTGGACACATCCAGCTTATGTAAAACCACAGAAATAAGCTCAATGAGCAGTCCCATATTACGTTTTATTAGGGCTATTGTCACAATTTTATTCTTTTATTTTTGGAGTGCCGATTCGATTTACATTGCAATTCTTTGATATTACGATTTTCGCAATTTTTAGGTTGCTCTTTAAACACGTGACCATGTGAAAAAGTTAAATAATAATGATATTGTCTACAGACTTTATCAGGAGCCATATTTTCCCATAAAAATGCACATCACGTGAGTCAGAAAGAAACATTTTGCCCTCTGCTGGAGAAAAGTGGTAATGCTTTTCCAATCCAGTTTATAAACAAAGACAGAAAAAAAAAAGCTTTTTTTGAGAAAGCGTCACAATTTAAATATATCTTTTTTTCTCCCACGAATTTTTATTTCTAGTCTTTATGTTAATTGGATTAACTCAACATTAATCCACCATGAACAGCTAAGCTCAGTTCGATTTGTCTCGGTACAGCACGCATTTTATGGCGTGTCGACTGACTAATCTGGGGACAGATCCTGAAATACCTGAGACTAAACTAATCCGACCCCAGAAGGTGGAGCTACAACACTGCAGTCCGTTGATTGGTGGAAAGAATCGTCACTTCCTGTGTGACAGCAGCTGCTGTATTTCTCCTCTCTGAAACACTCTTTCTAACAAAGAGCCACATATCAATCACAAAGAAGACAAATCCCTGGATGTCTTCCATCATGGCTCTTTGTTCACTGTGTCGCGTTTTTCTTCTTCGTTGGATTCATGGACACTGTTGCACTGCTGTGGCATCCAGCTATTGTTTATTGATGCAGCTATCAGCACCTAGCTTACACACCGCCTACCACAAGGGGGCATGGTTGGCTGCGGAAACACCATAGGCTAAAAAAAATGGATGTCATCTTGCTGAGCTCGAAGTGAGGTCAGCACAAAAACTGCTCCCCCTGGTGGCTGGCTGCAGTATAGGTCAAAAAATCAGACTCCCCAGTCATTCCAGATGGGCTGTGGTCAAACTTTAAAAAATTAATATGCCTCTGAGAAATGTTTCTCAGGTCAAATTGTTGTGGTGATTTGAAGATATTATTTGGCTGCCTTGTATTCAAGTCCTCTTTTTTCTGAAAAATTTTGTTTTCATTAGTTATAAGAGGTTAAAAACAAAGTTTTATGTCGCGTTTAACGATGATTGACAGGGCTATAAAGTGCCAATGATTGGGTTGGTTTTGAACTATTCTTTAGGAGCCTCATCACTGTGAGGAAAAGCTTCATCCCATCTGCTTCAAGAGAGAAACACAATGAGACGACAATACATTTCCAATCCTTGTTCTCCGTGGAGAACCAAATCAATCGCCTTGACAACGTCTCGGCGTGGCTGACATTGTGACTTTGTCTCCTGCTGGAGATGAAAGAGGTCTGACAGCTATCTGAGAGCGACCACGGGGAAGAAACTTGTCATCAGACGAGATGCGTTGACACGTGTTGTGATGTGGTTATTGTTGTTGTGATTGGCTGTTGATGTTCGGAGAGCAGCGAGCTCTCGGAACAAGTGTTAGCGAGGTTAGCATGTGACAGAGACAGAACTCAGCCACTTGTGACTGAAGGGATGTTTGGGTATTAAAGCGCAGGTTAACAGCACATTAAAAAATCAAGATGCCTTTTTAAATCCTTCCTCACTGACTGAAACTTCAAAAGCAGAGTTAATAATTCATAACAACCTGGGATACATGGCAGATATTACTGTCAGATTAAGAAATGAACAACACAAAGAGATAAACACTCATTTCTCAATGTTTGGTCTTTTGTTTGTCGCTGCTTCCATCAGTTTCCATCTTTGCCTCACATCAGAGATCCGTCTTGAGCCCTGGAGAATAAATGCAGCACTAACAGCTCCTGACACAAAGCGCCATAACTTCTCCTTCTATACATTCATTCCCCTGTGAGCCTCTGAGGTCACACACAAACTATGGCACCAATGTCTTTGGACAACAACACAAGCGGCGATTCTGCGTCCACAAACAAATATAGCGATGTGCCAGCACGCCCGAAGGCGAGGACACATAGATACCCAAAGAGATGCATTAGCACCGCTCACTGCTGAAATTCTCCTCACCTCGGGGAGAGGAGCTGGCGAGAGGCAAGGAACAGGGAGCTTGTCTGTATGTAAGAGGTGTCCCTCGCGTCTGAGGACATGCCTGCTTTGAAAGGCTTTAATGGAGTTGAACTAAGGGAAATTAGCCGGGCGGAACACATGCTGGGAGTAGATCAACCAACCAGCAGGCACCCTCATGGCGCTCGCCTATACCTCATGAGTGGCATGAAAATGTCACATGGGCTCCATCATCTTATAATGTAAAAGCAACAAAGGATCTGTAGAGTCTGTGCTGCCTGGAAAAATCTACAATGACTCAAATTTGCTACAAATACCCACAAAAAGGGCTTGACATTAACGGTTTAGCTCACCAGCCACTGTGGCTAGTAGTTTCCCCGAGTTACTACCCACTCAGCATTTTCACTAGCCACAATATTGATGTTGGATAATAATGTTTATTATGATTAAAGGCAAAAATGGCATGCTAAAGTTTACTTGAGTTGGATTGAAGCCTTTTTAAATGTAAATAACCTCCGTGCAAACTCATATCAAGACAACATAAATGTTTAACGCCACAGGTTTATATCAGGTATTCAGCTTTGAGACAGTTGTGTGTAAGGTTGGGCTCCTTTTATATAAAACTATGCAGTCTACAAAGGCAAAGCATGAAAGAAGTAGTTTAGTGTTGCATTTGATAAAAGTGGTGAAGTTAGAAGATTAATTTAAAAAAATCAATAAATAAACTGAAATAAAACACCAAGTTATTATTATTTTAGAATGTTTGCAAATGTTTTAATTACAGAAAAAAACTATAATAATAATTCACGTATTTTAAAATTTTGATATTTTTTTTAAATTTGCAAATTATTTACATTTTTACAGTTTTGTAATTTTTTTTAAATTGTTGCAAATATTTAAATTTTCAAAATTGTTTTTTTTTTGCATATTTTAACATTTTTATTTTTTTTTATTTTGCAAATTCTTAAAATTTATACAGTGTTGTTATTTTTTTCAGTGTTAAAATGTTTCAATTTTCAAATTTTTTTTTTTTGCATATTTTAAAATTTAGAATTTTTTGACATTTTTTTTATTTATGTTTGTTTATTTTACCAGTTTTGTGATTTTTTTTCAATTGCTCAAATGTTTTAATCTCAAACTTTTTTGGCACATTTTAACATTTAGAATTTTTTGATATTGTCTTATCATTTTTTCTTATTTTAACAGTTTTTTTTAATTTTTTTTTTCAATTGTTCAAATGTTTAAATCTCAAACTTTTTTTGGCATATTTTAACATGTAGAATTTTTTGATATTTTTTATTTTTATTTTTCTAATTTTAACAGTTTTGTGAAAATTTAGCAAATTAACAAGTCATTTTGTAATTTTTTTAAACTTTTTTGAAATTTTGGAAAATGTTTGAAATTTCTAATAATTTCTTTTTGTTTTTTGCTAATTTCATTTATTTTTTATTTTAGAACCTTTTAACAAAATATTTGCAGATTTATTTAAAATATGAAAGTAGGATATGAGGTGTACAATTTTATCGGCCCAAAAATCTTCTAGTGTAAATAATTTTTGTTCATTAGATTTGAACTACATTTAGTATTTTATGCATTTTTATTTCATTATTTGAAGATAAAGTAGATTTTGTTGCTCCTTAATGACTTAAATCTAGGTGAGCTGAGGCTAAATGGCTCCTTTGAAAGTAAAGGTTACAGACCCCTGATTTTGTATTTAGATGCCATTTCACAAACGCTACAATTAAATAATTTAACTCCCCAAAGTGGCTTGGAGGAGTAGCAGTGTTTTGACAATCACCCACATTTGGCAGGCTGGCGGGTGCTAATGTCAAGCCCTGTCCACAAACCACTTCTTCTTCCCTTTAATAGCTTTTGTCACGACAGTGTTTGGTTTCACTCTCAGAAACAGATATTTATCACGACAACATCCACTCTCTCTGCACTCATTTTGTTCCTTACATCTTTGATGTCCCAGCTCTTTGCACCTTCCCCACCACTATCCCACATTTCCCCATTACCTCCTCGCTGCTGCTGTTCACACATGAGTAGCTTGAGTGACGGGGACATTTATTGGCCTGTCCAGACAGCAGAAATACGTCCCTAAACCCCCCTTCATACCGGTATCCAGCTGTGCAGGTCCCCTCCACCCAGCCACCCAAAGGCCCTAATATCCCCACATTCAATACGCCTGATTGATTAAACTGCAGGCGCACAGGATGGATTGGACAAGTCAATCCACAGCAACACACTGCTTTTAGGTTATTATTATGTGGAGGAGGCGGGAATCAGCCGAGCAGCCTGACACCGTGGATCAGATACTGGGCTCCCTCTGTTTGTGAATTGAGACTCTTGACTTCATTACTTCCCCTTTGCTCACATGTTTCTTCTGCACCGTTGATGCTCGCTCTGTAAACTGCTTCAAATGGATCGTTTTGAAGTAAAACACACTGAAATTATGAGCGCTGCCAGAACCAATGCTCTCATGTAATTGAAATTCATTTGGAAACTCATTTGGGCGTGGGATTAGCGTGACCTTAAGTTGCCCCCAGCTGCCCTGCATTAGCATTCAGTGCGTAAAAGGGTAGAGAAGTGCAAGGATGAAGTCAAAGACATCCCCTGTGTGTGTTTCCATTCTCATAACTCAGGAAGACTGAAGAATCAGAAAGGCATCGCTCTTTCCTCCTCTTCCTCTCCTCTCTGGCTCCTCCTCTCCGTGTGCTGTCTTCCTGGCTCTAATCATGTGGCCATTGTGTATGGATTTACTGCCCTGAGAGCCCCCAGGAGGGAGGTTTGATTTTTCCCCTGCACTGGCTAATCTTTCCCCCTCGTCCTCTATTTTTCCCTCCTAATTCCGTCTGTCTCTCCTCGTCGTGCAGTCTGCAGTGTTTCCACTGTCCTCCTTTCTCTCAGATCGCCACCCTGACCTAACAGGAAACATGTTTTCAGTCTCTGGCTTACCTCCTGCTTTGCTCAGTTAAAGACTGACTTCCATAGGAGCCAACCTCAGCTTACCTGGATTTAAGTCTTTTCTGAGCCACAAAATAATAATAATAATTTCTATGCACTCAAAGACACTTTACACAGGTATCTTCTTTATCTTCACAATAAAGACCACAGAGTGTATAAAATTCTATACATAGGTAAAATCTACTGAATAATTATCAAAACAAGATTTTTTTTTTAATTGATTAAATTGTTCATGTGATGTCTTGGTTTTCTTAAAAAAAAAAAAAAATTAAATTAAAGTCCCAAAATTTGCAAAAAAAAAAAAAAAAGGAAGAAATGGTAGGACATTTGTAATTAAATAAATTTGCAAATATTCCAGAAAGTTAGAAGTTAAAAAAAAAAGAAATTGTGGGACATTTGTAATTAAATAAATTTGCAAATATTCCAGAAAGTTAGAAGTTAAAAAAAAGAAATTGTAAGACATTTGTAATTAAATAAATTAGCAAATATTCCAGAAAGTTAGAAGTTAAAAAAAAGAAATTGTGGGACATTTGTAATTAAATAAATTTGCAAATATTCCAGAAAGTTAGAAATTAAAAAACTCAAAAAAAAAAAAAAAAACAAATTGTGGGACATTTGTAATTAAATAAATTTTCAAATATTCCAGTATGTTAGAAGTTTAAAAAAAAGTTTAAAAAAAAAATTGTGAGACATTTGTTTTTAAATAAATTTGCAAATATTCCAGAAAGGTAGAAGTTAAAAAATAAAAAAATAAAAAAAATATTGTGGGACATTTATAATTAAATAAATTTGCAAATATCCCAGAAAGTTAGAGGTTAAAAAAAAAAAGTTAAAAAAAAAAACATTCCAATATTTTCAATTTTTCAAAATTTTCTTTTCTTTTTAATGAAAACAAATTCCAATTACTTAAAAAAATTCTGAAATGTCAAAAATATCTGACATTTTAAAACATTAGCAAAAAATTTCTAACTTTCAAAAATTTGCAGTTTGAAAGTAAAATATACAAAACTGCAAAAATATCTTAATTTTTGAAAGAACACTCAATTTGAAAAAATATATTCATATTTTTGCATCACTCATCATTTTTTGTTGTTTGCTAATGTCTCGCCACATATCAATCATGTATATTAATCCAGCATCTTGTCAGTTAACTGAATCCATCCACACAGAATTAAAATCTGTGTTTTCTTCCAGATTAGTCTTTTTGTAGATGTAGTTATCTTCCCAGGGCTGTAAAACTTGAAGTTAGCCACAGGTGCATGGAAAGTTGTTGGGCTATTGATGTTGTAGGAGGTGAAGTAGAGCGGTGGCAGGCTTTATTGAGCCTCATGAGACTCCAGAGCCACAGGTTGAGGACCCTCGGTCTGTGCAGACTTAGTATTCGTGCCGTATAGTTGTGAAAACTCTGTAACAGAATTCATGACTCACTCATTCTGCTCTTGAATTCGTTCTGACTCATCGTTTTTTCCTGTCTTGCAGCCACTCTCACTCTCCGGGCTCCATGGCAGCAGCGGTGAGAGGCAGCGAGTGGTCATGTGGACGCTGCACCTTCCTCAACGCCGGCGCCGCTCCCCGCTGCTCCATCTGTGAGGCGCCACGCCAGAAACCGGACCTCAACCAGATCCTGCGGCTGAGCAGCACCGAGGAGCACCGCTGGGCGTGTCCCCGCTGCACGCTCAACAACCCGCAGGGGTCTGGAGCCTGCTCGGTCTGCGGCTTCGGACCTTCTCCCGCCACCCACACGCCCCCCACTACCACCATCGCTGCCACTGCCAACGGCCTTCCGCCCGCTCCCTCTGAGCCTCCGACGCCTTCCATCACCCCGACGGTTCTGCTGGAGCATCCTGCAAAGGAGGAGGTGCTGCGGCGCTCTGAGAGCAATGGGGAGGTGTACGGGCTGGAGGTGCATCACTCTGGGTGGGCCTGCCCACGCTGCACGCTTCATAACACCCCTGTGGCGCTGTCCTGCTCGGCCTGTGGAGGACCCAGGAAACTGTCTTTGCCTAAAATCCCTCCTGAGGCGCTGGTGGTGCCGGAGGTGCGCACACCTGTGGTGGGGTTTCCCGTCCACACGGCAGGGGCTGCTCCACTCCTCATAGACCTGACAGATGACTCCCCCCCAGCACCTCCCTGTGATCCCCAAGAGCCCCCCCACGTCCCCTCACAGCCCCTTTCCTCCCCTTTCACGTCGTTCTCCTCGTCTCTCCAAAACAACCCGGTGCCCCGCAGCAGGAGAGAGGTGCCGCCTCCTGGGCGCCCACCAAACCCCGGCACCAACACCCCCAGTCCCACCTCCCCTTTAGCCAGCGTGCCCCCCCAGCCCGGCCCACAGCGGCCAGCCAAGCCCAAACACGCCCAGCCCCAGGAGCCCTCGTACCCCAGCAAACGCCTCAGTATCTTAGAGGAGGAGGACTCTCAGCACCATCCTCTGAACCCCCACCTCCCCGTGTCCTCCTCAGCCGCTCCCACCTGGAAGTGCCCGAGCTGCTCGTTGCCCAACCCAGGCAGCTCGTCTAAATGTGAGGCCTGCCGATCGTCACGGGTCGGCGCTGACCTCATCGACCTGGTTGGCTGTGAGACGGTACGATTCACCCCGGCCAGCCCCTCCAGCCCGGACTTCAGCACCTGGGCCTGCTCCAAGTGCACGCTGCGCAACCCGACCGGTGCACCCAAGTGCTCTGCCTGCGGCTCCTCCAAACTGCACGGCTTCCAGGAGCAGCAGGCCCCGCTGCCCCGCTGCTGTACTCACTGTGGCCTCTCGGTGGGGCCTGGCACTGCGTCCTGCTCCTGCACACCTTCCTCCTCCTCATCATCATCCTCGGGTCATAAAACACGGAAGCAGGCCCGCGGTTACCCCTCGTCATCGTCTGCTTCGTCTAGCTCCTCCTCGTCTGCCTCGACCGGCCTTCAGGAGAAGGTGCTGCAGTGGAGCTGCCCGGCATGCACGCTGATCAACGACATCAAGGCCAAGAACTGTGCAGCATGCCACACGCCGCAGCAGTACCTCACGCTGAAGAAAGTGGTGAAGCCGCTGAAGAGGAGGGAGAGCATGCACGTGGAGGCTCGTCGGAGAAACGACGAAGGGGAGGCCAAGGAGCTCTGGGAAAACATCGTCAGCTTCTGCAGAGAGGTAAGAGACGGACAGAGACAAAACAACTCTTTAACAGCACATGGCTCAAACATGAACAGGAAGTGAAACATGTGGCCCTTTTTTAATTCATCCAGAGAAGCAGAAAATCAGCTTATTTGGTTGCGTCACAGGATGCACATTGCTTTTTAGGGGAAACTTTCCCCTTTTTAATTCCTCTTTTTGTTAATGCTCTGGCTTTGTTCCCACTCCCTCAGTCTCTAATTTCACAGAAATGCTAATAGGCTTTGTCACTGCCTCTGTTTGCACTCGCTGCGTTAGCAGACTTTTAAATGACCGGCTGCTGGAAGTTTGCTTCCTGAGGAGCTGCACATTCAGTGTCTCAGTATCATATGAGCACAACCTCCTTTCAGTCACCGCACTCGGGTCTGATGCAGAGCTGCAAACGTCAGAGTGTAACGATCAGAGCGGCTTGAGCTCAGTTTGTTCTGTGTGTCCTGATAAGGCTGCTGGGATATGGTGTTTTTAAAGCTGATAGCAAAGTTTCAGTCAGGCTCGTCTTCCGCCCTGGCTCCAAACACAACTCTTGAGATCTGATTGAGGAATATATCAGACTTCTTAATGCAATTCATTGCAGGGTATCATAGCAGAGCTGTCTGTGGGAGATTAAAAGGGAGCGAATGTAATTTCCCTTTAAAGTGAACTTCACTGTATCAGTTCTGAAGAAGTTATTCAAGGATTAAAGGAGCGTGAGTCCTTTTGTTTCCAAACACCTTGTTAAAGAGACCATTTCCATTAACCTGCACAAACATTAATCATAGTGTGGATTTTTTTTCATAAGGGACAAAAAACTAATTACACTCTGTAATTAAACGCCTGTCTGTTGTCATAACAACCTTTGAATAATGATGCATCATATCCAGGTCTGGGTTTCTGCTTTAGCAGTAAGAGAATGAGGAGGCTTTGAGGTCAGCCGTGTCAAATAGGAATAGACTGATTATCAGCGCCGATATTTAATCATATCAGCGTCTGCTTTTTTTAAAAAATCTGGCAGCTGATAAGAAATTCAATTTAAGACTGTTTTTTTGGGGTCTGAGGCCTGAGCTGAGGGCACTATTGTGTTTTCCATCCGTTTCTTTCTTATTATTCTGCCCCGTCAACGAACGCTTATTTGACACCCTGAACATGCTCGAAAACTCACCAAAATTGGCATGCACCTCACAATCGCGGAAAAATTCGACAAAATACCAAACATAACCCCTGACATCCCATAATAATCTCTCTAGAGCCAAAAAACTCTAAAAAACACACTAAAACGGCCCTAGCAAGGGCTAGGAACATCGTAGAGAGATGAAACCAAAACCAAAACGTTCGCCTCATTGAGATGCACAAAGAAGGGTGGTGGAATTTTTCACCTATCTCGCACAGGAAGCCGGTCATTTGCCTTTCAAAATAAGAGTTCTCTGCATTTTTACCCTTTCTGCCAAAATTATCTTCTCCCAAACCAAAAATGGTACCGGCTTGAAATTGGCTCACATGACAGACTAGACCCTGCTCTACAAAGGTTGTTTGGGAAGTTGTTTTTTTGGGCCCGGTTTTCGAATAGCGAGCGCTCAAAGTTGCCGACCGCTTTCAGCTGTCTCCGTGTTAACAGATGGGGAGAACACTTTTCAGCTCCACGCATGCATTCCCCAGATGCCGCATTTGGGCCTCTAGACAGAGAAGTAAAAGTCATACAGCTTCAAAAAATACATGGTTGGATTCTTGACAAAATTTCCTACAAAATTATCATACTTTTACACAGATTAAGTCAACATTCTTGCCTATATGACAATTTGTTTGTACTCTTTTCTTAAATAAAACCTTGATTTTCAGCACTTCGGGCCAGGATTTCTGACACATTTGGGCCTCCAGAGAAAAAAGTAAAACCCCTACAGCTTTGAAAATGCCATAAATGGATTCCTGACAAAATTTCCTACAAAAATATGATATTTTTACACAGACTGGGGTAAAATTGTGGACTCTGTGAGGACTTTAATCCCAAAAAATTCTCTAAAACTCTCACTCTACTTGATTTCTGTGTCACACTAATTAGGAGTTCCATGCAGCTGGTGATGTCACTCAGCATAACAGAGGATACGTTACCATGGTATCAACTGACTCCCCAACATCCCATAATATGCTTTCACAGCCACTTGGCACACTGAAACGGCCATAGTGCCCAGTAGGAATGTCGCAGAGAGATGAAACCAACACCAAAATGTTTGTCTCATTGAGACGCACGACATGACAAACCGACAACAGACCCGAGGACCCATCTAACGCTGCTTGCAGCATTAATTTTTTAAAGTTTTCATTTAACTTCATAAGACAGCTGCAGAGCCTTGAGTTTGTATGATTCCAAATATTGTCACCATTATTTTCACTTTTACTGCAAATGAATATTGGCCTCAAATATCAGATATCGACTTCCTTCACTCTGATTATCGGTATCAGTATCGGCCTTGAAAAAACATATCAGTCTATCTTATTAACACCTCTCTTCAGCGACCGCAGTCGAGATGTAACGACCTTTGTTTCGCTCATTTGTGTCACATTTCCTGCTCTGCTCAACCTTTACTGCGCCTGTATTACGTTGCTATGGAAATGCTTCTCAAAGCTGTCAGAGAGCTTCATTTGAGACCATTTAAGGCGTTATGCTAATGAGGCTAACCTGCTTAGGCTAATTAAACCTCTGAAAATGAGGGATTTGCACAGGAACCGTTCAGATTGAGGTTATTTTCGGGGGCGTTTTTTTTTTATTTTTATTCTCTGACTTTTTTTTTCGGTGTCTCATGCGAGCCTGCTCTCTACATCTCCACGCCACCTTACATGCCATGTTTACAATGGCTTGAAGTGAGCTTTTGGATACATTATTAATGACTTCTTTGAAAGTCGCAGGGCTCACTGCTGCGAGCGTGGGAGGCGAGTTCCCTCAGTAGGATGGAAGGATATCAGAGAGCGCCTCGTCCCCACCTTCGCCAGCGCAGACATTTGAGCTGCTTCTTTTTTGATCTTTCCTTTCCTCCTGCAAATATTTGAGACCTTTTTTCTCTCTTTGCCCCTCAGAGCTCTGCAGAGTTCTCTCTTTTCTTCATCTCCTTTTTTTTTAATCCCATCTTCCTCCGTCACATCATCCCGTTTTCTTTTCCTCTTCTCTGCTAATATCTCAAAATATGATTCCCTCCACCCCATCTCCACCCTCTCCACACGACTGCACTCAATCCTCCAGTGTAGCCGTCAGTGGCTGTGTGTGTGTGTGCGTGTGTGTGTGTTAAGGTGAACACAGGGCTGGCCTATTTTTAGCAGCAGAGCCAGAGAGAAGAGGAGCAGAAATGATCTGCTTCCCTATAGTGAATGTAATCAGGAAGAGCATCGAGGGCTGCGGCCCAGTTTTAGGAGTCAGCTGGGTGAAGCGGGGGCAGAACGGGTTGGAGGTGCTGGCCGGTTTTGCTAAACCATTTGGAGCAGTGAAAGCTTAATAATGATGAAAGCTTTTGGGTAAAGCTTTAAAGTGAAAGTTAGCAGCCACATGCTTTTATCAGAGCCCGAGCCCGACCGCAGGGTCGCAATACGAAGGCCTTCGTGAAACCCTTGCAGTTATTATTTTTAATGTTATCACATGCCTTTAACCCTAAATTGCAAAACTTTTATGACATCACCTACAAAAAAGACACTTACGACCATAGTGAAATCTCAACAGGAAGTTCGGAAATTTAAGCTAAAGATTGCATTTTGACAATTTATAGGGTAGGTATTTTCATTCCGCAGCTTTAATCCCAAATTGCGTGCCTTTAGCTTGAGTTAGACGTAAACGCATGAGCCACAAAATTCAACCCCTATGAGAAACTGTATAACAGTGTTTTCGCCCCGTGCTCAACAGCGCCCCCTAGCCACCGAAAACTCAGCCAGGCTACCTGCTTTGAGCTACTTTTTTGTGCAAAACCATCATGCCAAGACATAAATAAAGTCTCCAACAACCACGGTCAATTCTGAAAAGGAAATTCCAAAATTGGAGTTAAAAATCGGATTTTGACGATGTTTGGCTACGTATTTCAACCTACTACTTTTATGATTTTTATACAACTCCAAAATTGCCCCATGTATACTACACATATTAACGATGAAAAGCTATTAAAGGATTTTTGTAACTCAGTGGGTGTGGCCATACACAGCCGCAGAATTTGACGATTTTTGGGGCAAAATGAAAACCTTAATAGCTCTTCTGAACAGGAAGTTCAAAAATTGGAGTTAAATATCGGATTTTGACGATGTTTGGCTATGTATTTCAACCTACTACTTTTATGATTTTTATAAAATCAACTCCGAAATTGCCCTATGTATACTACACATATTGACGATGAAAAGCTATCAAAGGATTTTTGTAACTCATTGAGCGTGACCATAAACGGCCGCAAAATTTGACAATTTTTGGGGCAAAATGAAAAGTGTAATGTATTATTATTGTACTTAAAGCGCCACCTATTGGACACATGTCATGTCATACTCCAATAAACACCTTCAAACACGCTTAAAATTATCTACATTACATGATTTCTCACTTATACTGCTGAATATTACATATCTGTCACAGTCACAGCAGAACCTACTGGTCAAAAGCAGTACTGCAGTGTCCTCTGTGGTTACATTTACCCATGTTTGCTTGCTGTAGGGAGCACATCTTATCTACATACATGCTTGCTGCTTTAATTTTGACAGATTCCTCTACACTGAGTGTAATATTTATGTAGTTTCTGAGTTCGCAGCCACCAGTAAAAACCCAAACCACGGAGTGAGGAGTATTCCTCCGTACCTCGGTGCACTTCATTTCTCTTCACTGCTTCCTCGCTCCTCTACTCTCCTTGATTAGTTTGGAGAGTGAGAGGTGTGTGTGTGTGTGTGCGCCTGATGGCAGAGTCCCAAAGCGTGTCCGCTTACTCACTGTGCCAGACGAGTAAATGCTACTAATAGCTATCAGCGCCGCTTGTGAACTGTACATGTGGTTCCTGTGTTCGCTCTCTGTGTCACCCTCTGTGCGAGCAGCTCAGAGACGCTGCATGGCAACAGATTGACTCTTCGCTGTTTTATTGTCTCTTTCAAGCACTTAACGCTTGGATGGTAGCCACAGTCAGGATTTAATCAGGGTGTTTTATAGCAGGGGGCGCATGTTGGATTGTGAAGTTGTGACTACTGGCGGGCAGTGACAGGTCTCTGAGTACCAGGCTGTGCTCTGAGGCTTTGTTTTGGCTCTAATAAGTGCCGCACTATGACATCCTCCCCCTCAGCCTCTCGTTCCCCCTGTTTTCAGACATCAATAGATCGTCTGTGACATCGATATCCAGCTACAGGCTTCAGATCAGGCCTATCAGGCCTGCTGGTTACATGTGGTCTGGAAGATTTCTGGAATGCAGGAGGTTTTCTTTTTTGCTCAGGGTCTAGTTTGCATGCTGGTGTGTGCTCAGTGACCGAATCAGAGGCAGCAGCAGAAGATTCACTTAAGTCAGGCAGTCAGACTCGCTCTAGCAGACAGAACAACAAGTCAACCTAAACAAGAGGGAAAATTTTTTCTCTGCTTCTTAAAAATAGTTTAAAACTCCGTTTGGGAGTTGTCTTTGGATTTTATTCAGAATCAGAATCACCTTTAATCGCCAAGTATCTTCTAGAATACAAGGAATTTGACTATGGTTTCAACTGCTCTGTCTGCACAAATATTTGCAAATAAACAAACAAAGCTGCAAGCTTTCGACCTGCTCAGTCAAGGTTTCCTCCTTTTATAATGTGTGTGTGTGTTACACATTCCATTTTCCCGCCTTCAGTAAGTCACATGACCAGCTGCACGGAACTGTCAATCAGTCTGTGACATCATCACCAACTGCTGTCCTCTCAGGAGTGAAATTGACTGAAGTTTTAGGAACATCGCCTCATAGATGCCACAGTTTTGACCAAAGCTCTCTAAAAACAAGAAATTTTTGTTGTAAATTTTGCCAGGAATCCATCCATGTCATTTTTAAAGCTGTACCACTTTTACTTTTGTTGTGCAGAGGCCAAACTGCAGCAGCTTGTGTGGCACTGAATCCTCCTCTCCCATTCATTCTAATAGTGGGAGCTGCAATGGCGTACTTGGGGTTCACCGACTTTGAGGGCCCGTCATTTAACTACTGTTTGAGAAACAGCAAATTCCCGCACAACTTTTGTCAAGAAGGGTTCACTCTGTCATTTGAGCGAATTTCAAGCCGATACCATTTATGGCCTAGGAGAAGATAACTTTTGTTTGAGGCCTAAAAATGTGGCCAGATTATATATTTTTTTAAGCGAATTGTGAGCTTCCTGTTTGAGATAGGTCAGGGGTGTCTGCATATGATTTGTGCATCTTTTTGAGAAAAACATTTTGATGTTGGTTTGATCTCACTACAGGATTCCTACTGCCATTAAGAGCCAGTTTGGTGTGCCTAGGTGGCGCTAGAGAACACATTTCGGCAATATATCAAATTTTATATTCTGAGTTTGGTTAGTTTTTGGATGAAATACAATAGCGTGCTCTTCCTTGGTGCAAGAACCCTAAATATTACAAAAATAGCAAAAATAGAGCTTAAGTATGAAGAAAAAAATAATGATAATAGTAATAAAAATAATAAGAAATACAATACAATCCAATCCAAAGTCAAATTTCTATTTATTTGCAGGTGAAAATGAATGAAACAGTGCCAAAAGATATTCGTATCATAAACAAACCATCTGCAGCTCAGTCCTCCCTCATAAACAGACATCGTCCATAGAGCTTCTTTTTTTTTTCCTGATTGTCATGTTGACTCAAAACAATCCGCTCAAATATGGTCATGATGTAAGAGGAGAGAGCAGCAGCAGCAGCGTCTGGAGGGAAAAGAGATGGTTTGAGATATGCCAAAGCGTTAGGTAGATTATCCCAGCACATATGTTGATGTGCCATATGCTCATATCATCAGACTGTCTCTGTTTAATCAGAGAGGGAAGCTGCCTTTAACCTGCAGAGGGAGGGAGTGTGAAAATAAGCCTCAATGTGAAGCCATCCTCGAAATAATGAATAAATTATGGAAAATTCTGCAGAAATTTTCCATAATGTGGCCTTTAATTGTTTAAAGAATCCCATTGAATTAACCAAGACAGTTTCCCTTCATCCCCTCACCTGATTTCACTTATTTTTACAGCTTTATAAACACCTGAGCCAAGCTAAATGAAAACCAATCTCAGGCTGAATTTGCTGCAGAAAGGATGGAATTAACGACCGACTCCGTTCAAGGCCACAGTCGATGGAGCAGATTGGTCCAATAAAATGATGCCCTTCGATAATGGAGGGTTGCAGGCAGCCACCTCGCATGATTTGCTGCTGTAGAGAACATGAAAATATCCATTAGAAAAGCAATATCAGAGCCGAGGGACCTGCCAACTGTTCATGTGTCAATTTGGGTAAAGTCACATTCGGAAGTCGGACTAAACCGAAAAGTGTTTTTCTCAGGGCTGTACTCTGTCTGATCCAGACCCATCATGATGTTACCATGAAAAATGACTTACTTAGTGACTGAGTTCTGCTTTTATCAGAGACCTTGAGCAGAACCAGTCATTGGTGAACAGCTTTTCAGGCGCTGAATAGCAAAGAAAAAGTCAATGGAGAGAGATTCAGCCGGCGAGAGCTGTTAGGAAGTAAAGTAATGATATCTGCGTCAGAGCAGTCGTCTTATCTCCGCTAATGATGGCTTGTTTGCTCACATGTAGAAATGAATCACCAGGAACTGTTTGTACATCATGAGCAGCTCTGAGTGTTCATGCTTCTCCTTGTGTAACAAAGTTTCAGCCTCATAAAGACGCTGCTCGATAACTCGTGGCCATTGCTCACTTTATCGTACACACTGTGCTCTGAGAGTGGCATGAGTTCGCCGTGCAGTCTTTGTGTGTGTCAGGGCTGAAACTCTCCCTCTGCATCTGTGGTAAATCCACCCTGACCCCTAAGCCCACTCTGTGAAAGCCGGTGCAGGGGTCACACATAAGCCGGCGAGGCAGAGAAAGGGTGAGCTGCACAGAGACCTCAGATGGTCGGGGCGGTGAGACGGCGCTGAAGAAACCGTCTGGTGACTAATGCTGCATCCAGGATACAGAATTGGATTGTGGGGGTCTGCCCGCTAATCAATTCGCTCCACTGCGAGCCACCAGCGGGCGTCCACATTACATCCACAGAGCGGGCCTGCTCCTGACACCACGCAGAGGAAAACGGATACGTGCGTGTGTGTCCGCGGGCCCTCTCGGGTTGGTACAGGAGAGTTTTAGATGAGCAGATAGTGTGACGGATTGGGTGTCTCCTGATCTGTTAATGTCTCATGTCGTCCACAGCCTGTGTACAGTAGACAGGCAGCTACATTACACAGTGTTTAAAAGCGCCGTGTGGCTTTAAACGCTCCGTGCTCTGCAGGGAACGTGTCGAAAAGTGAAGAGTTGGAAATGTTTCAAGGTGATTTGCATATTTATATCCTGTATTCTGGCTGCTGCGTGGAGTCATGTCTGAGCTCCTGCTGTGCACATGTGAAGCCACACTCACCTTGAAAGTTAATCCTCTGTTTTCTTTTAGTCCTGCTTTGTTTTCCTAAGACGTGAGGTTTTTTTAGCCAGTTATGAAACTGACTGAAGTTTATATCAGACCGACTGACTGCTCACGCTGCTTTCAGTTTCCTTCCTCACGTTTTCACTGATTCTCGAGGAGGGACGTGATTGACTTTTTAAGGGAAGCGGTGTGGGATTCTTTCCTCACAGGAGCTTAAAGGTGTAAGAAAACATCTGTGTGCAGAGTCTGAACTACCAGCGGGGGTTTAACTGCTCAGGAAAACCATGTTTTGTTGTGACTCAGTCAGCTATCTTTCAGTTTAGCTGTTTACCGATCATGTTGGGTGTTAGAATCAGCTCAAGTTCTAGATATCTGTTAAAATTTTGTTAAATTTGGTGTCAAAAAGGGTGCTTGCACACAAAATATGACTAAAAAGAATTATTTTAACTTTTTCTGCAACTGCAAAACACAAACCATGAATTAAAAAAATCAAAAAAACACACACTGCACATATATTTAAATGTATAAAAATTACAAATATATTTTCTCTTACTTTTAAAAAATTAAAGAGAGTTTTTTTTTTTTTTTAAATTCTCTGAGGTAGGGTTAAGTGAACAAAACCAAGTACGTCCCTTTCTTAAAATTGCATTTAAGTGAAACTATACTTAATCTTGAAGAACGAATAATATAACAAATTTAAAAAAGGACTTTTTAAACAGATCTCACACCAAAATAGCCAAATGAATAATACAAATAAACAAAATCTCTTGAGGTTTGCATGTGTTCTTAATTTATGGTTTACGTTTGTTTGTTTTAAGGCAAAATAGCCCTCTGCTGTTTATATAGGGTATCGCAATTTATTTTTTTATCTCAGCTGATTTGAATTGTCACATGTTTGTATCATTTGTATTTTAACTGAGATGCAATGCATTGTTACATCCCCTTGTCTGTAGTACAGATTCACATTAAGTCAAACAGTATAATGCTTAGGTACCTAAACACTTGTGGTGGAAGAAAAAATCGTAAATGGATATACAAGAGTTTCTCGTATTATGTGGTTCTCAACTTATGTTGTTCTGACTTTATGAAGCCGAAAAATATATGTACGTAAGAAAATAGAGAAGTTACGCCGCTCTGTTCACAAGCTTCTGAAATGTTTCTTTCAATTGTCTGTACTGTTTTCCCATAAATATGAAGTATAATATATGTATTTAGATTGTTATTTAGAGATTTAGGGGGTATTTAGGGTAAAAATCGGACTTATGCGGAATTTTGAGTTACGACATGTCGTAGGAACGCCTGTATCAGGATTGTTTTTTGTTGATATCAAAATTGGTATTTTTTGTCAAAAATCCTCTTTTTTAAAAAAATTCAAATTCTTCATTTCAGTCTTTGTTTATAAACTGGGGAAATGTTTCTCTCTGACCAACATGATGCACATTTTATGGGACCATATGGCTCCTGATGTGGTAGGGATGGGTCCTGAATTAGGTACTTTTATAGCTATTGATCAAATTCTGTCAAAAGTACCAGGTGCCCATTTACATAAAATCAAAAGGTACCATGTTTAGGTACCTTAACACATCCTTGTGACTGTGAGGGGACTGAAAGAGTAGGTGATTTTCCATGCTGAATATAAACACAGCATTGCAAGGTTATATTTGGGTAGTAAATATGTTATATTGAAATAAAAATTATTAAACAAATTGATATTTTTTACCACATGAACACAAAAAGTACCGAAAATTGGTACCGTTGAGTACCAGTTCCGATTGCCAGGCACTGGGTATTGGTACCATATTGCTTCAAATGTGAAAGGTTCCCATCCCTATGATAAAGTCTGTAGACATTATCATCATCATTTAACTTTTTCACACAGTCTGGTGTGAAAAAGCAAACTAAAAGTCACAAAAATTCGAGAATCGCAAATCAAATCAAATCAAATCCAATCAAATCAAATCAAATCAAATCAAATCGGCATACTCATAAACCTTAGTAGATTCAAATCGCGAGAATAGCATATTGTCCCAGCCCTACTAAACGCATCCTTGTGACCGTAAGAGAGTGGAAGAGTAGTGGATTTTCCTATTGGACATGAACACATCATTGTAAGTTGATATATTGAAGAATAATATAATTGAATTGAACCGAAAAAACATTATTATCCCTGAGGGGCAATGGAGGTGCATAGAGCAGTTTGTTAAATTGAAAACCTTTGAAAATGGGTACCGTTTGGTAAAACAAACCTCTCTGATCAGATGTTTGATACCAGATCACTCTGAGAGCATTTTACTGATTGTGTGGTGTTAAATAGAGGATGAAGGGCTCTGCAAAGGGAGCAAGGTTTTCTTTTTCTGGTGTTAATGTTGAGCAGGAAATGTGTTTTTAAAAAGAGTGCTGAATAAATGACAGGCTTACATTGAAAGAACCAAGGTTACAACAACAGCAACAAAGACAGCGAAGGTTATTCAGGAATAGGAAGGACACAAGGACAAAGAAAGGAGCAACAGTGAATTTCAATAAAACCACAAAAAGAAGGAAAAAAAAATATAAAGAAAGCTGAAATCACCTGATGGGTACAGCTGATCGATATGGTATCTATACGACTCTTTTTCCCCAAGCAAAAGGGATTTCCTGGTGAGATCTGATCTGAATACAGATTTAATTTTAAAATTTACAACAGAAACATATTTTTTCAGCAGTTAACTCCTCCACAGCAACAGAGTGAAGATGAGGTTAGTCCTCAAAGCTCTTAAACTCTCAGGCGTGTGAAAAGCTTGGTTTTAAAGTGCTCTCTCCTGCTCCTCCAGGCGGGACTGGAAGTAGATTTTCAGGTTTGGAGATGAGAGCTTTTTCATTATTACCTTAAGTGTCAAACTGTTTTTGAATCTGTTTAAAAGTGAGTCTCAGCTTCATCACGTTTCCCTCTGTCCTCTTACAGAACGCTGTGAACTTCGTGGACGACAGTTTCCCCCCGGGTCCTCGCTCCGTCGGCTTCCCGGAGGGCGACAGCGTCCAGCAGCGAATCAAAAAGTGGCTCCGTCCTCACGAGATCAACTGCAGCAACTTCAAAGACCGAGGTGTGAAGTGGTCGGTGTTTCGCACGCCACGGCCCTCTGACATCCTGCAAGGTCTTCTCGGGAACTGCTGGTGAGCTAAAACTCAACGAGAGGAAGCTTGAGACAGAGACCTCAGCTACAGGAGAGGGTGAAAAGACAGGAAGGGTCAGAGTTAGAGGATGTTTTTCAGTCCCTGTGAAAGGTCAGATGGATATAAAACAGTCAAGAGGAAACATTACACAGCCAGTGCTCTGGTTCCCTCTGAGTCTGTTTCAGATGGATGCTGCAGCCTGAAGCTAGCAGAGATGGAGACAGTGACAGAGAGGCGCTGAAACAGTGAGTAAAGAAAGAAGAGCAGGAGCCTGAAAAATTGGAAGGCAGGACGGCAGAGCGTTAAATGAAAGAAGGGAGCTGGGTGTAGTTGGACAGATGCACAGATACACCTGACAGGGAGATTATTCACAGAGCTGCACGTCTGGACACACACTTTATCTCTCTGCCCTTGTTCTGTGTGTCCTTTTGCTGTGTGTGTGTGTGTGTGCCATCCACCAACAAAACCAAGCCACTCGCGAAGTTGTCCCGACACAACTTTTCGCTTCATCTCCACAGCTTATCAAAAATAACCCTCCCCTGAGCTGGATCCTCTCACTCGCGACAGGATGTAACCCTAATTCACCCGTTTCTCTCACACACACACTCCTGTCCTAATAAACCAGCCAACAAGCCCAGCTCCCTCCAGAAGAAAGCAGCGCTGCTCGCCCTCGTCCTTGACTACAGCGCCGATGCGAGCTGACATCAGAGTCGCATAACGACAGGGCTAATTGGATTTTTATTTGATTTTATTGTAGCTGATTGGTTTTTCATCAGAGGGCTGAAAGGGCTGATCGGCTCCGCTCAGCTGACACTTTAACAGATGGAATATGGCTTTAATGATACACATTTCCAACAGCACACAAAGAGTTGGAGTCTTTAAACCCCGGCAGTGTTAACACACACTGACGGCTGTAATGAAAGGGATTATTACTGTCAACTGTAGATGAGAGGAAGTGCTTCAAGGAGAAAAGTAGCTCCATGGTTTCCTCGACCTTTGTTTTGATATTAATAAAGAGCCATTAATAAACTGTAAAATCAGCTGTGAGTCATCAGCAGAGAAAATCTCTTAACCCACGATCTGCTTTTCTTTTCGCTGTGTTTGAGTTAGTGAGGGTCACTATTCTGCTTCCCCATGTCATCCAGTAAGGAGCTTCTTACTGGTTCATGACACGTTTGAGGAATGGGGACTCAAACACTGAGGTCCTCCCCTGTAGCTCTGCCTCGAGAAGGCTGGCCAATCAGAAGGGAGGGGTATTGTGGAGCTGGGAGCCTTAAAGTGATACTCTGGGATGGAACAAGTTGGGTCCTATCACAAGGTTTAGGGCAGAAATTACCCCTACAGCAGTGTTTTTGTGCAGCAGAAGCCCAGGGCGCTCGCACCAAACACCCCCTCCCTGCTCCTCTGCCGGTTTCCTCTGCACTCAGACGGGGCCATGTTTTACTTGACCAAAAACACAAATAAACGGACTCCCACCAAAAAAATCTGATATCAGTCTGCATTCACGCTTTATTTAGAGAATTTTCAGCGCGTTACTTTCACACAAAAACACCGCTAAATAAGGCTCTAGTTCTCATCGTGTCGTAAAACGGCGCTACCTCCGCTGCAGAGCCACAGCTGGCTACGAGGCGCTCGCCACTTAGTGTATCAGTCCACGCGCATGGCGTTCTAGATATAAACAAACGCAGGTAGTCTGCCAGGACGAAGAGACACGATGAGAGCTAGAGCCTTATTTAGCGGTGTTTTTGTGTGAAAGTAACGCGCTGAAAATTCTCTAAATAAAGCGTGAATGCAGACCAATATCAGATTTTTTCGGTGGGAGTCCGTTTATTTATGTTTTTGGTCAAGTAAAATATGGCCCCGTCTGAGTGCAGAGGAAACCTGCAGAGGAGCAGGGAGGGGGTGTTTGGTGCGTGCGCTCTTGGCTTCTGCTGCACAAAATCACTGCTGTAGGGGTAATTTCTGCCCTAAACCTTGTGATAGGACCCAACTTGTTCCATCCCCGAGTATCACTTTAAGATGTGTCTTGCAGAATATTCCCTGGTTTAAACACCTGGTGTGGTAATCATTGGTCTGTTTCTGGTAGGTCTCAGTTTCACAGTAGATGAGAAATAACACAGAGACTTCATTCTGGCTGCCTTCATTGGTATGAGTCTGAAGAAAACTGCTCAAGTGATTTACTTACGCCAGAAAAATGGGATCATGATTCATATTTGAAATCATGAAGATTTGTCTCCAGTTAATTTTCTCCTCAAGAGGAGAAGATAAACTCTTTAAAAAGTTTGAAGTGCGATGTGAAGTTAGAGATGAGAACAAGCAGAACGATGTTATTCATCACAGCTTTCTTTGATCACTTTGCACACTTTCAAATGAACTAATCTTCACTTTTCAATATATTCTTTTAAAGTTAGACTCTGTTGTCCCCAGATGCGCAGCTCCCCATGCGAGGAATTAGCATTTTCAGATGTTTAAGGAGTTTTGAATAACTAATTTCACCGGCGAGCTCATTAGCAGAGGCGAGCCGGTTTGTCTTTGCTGCAGGGTGAATTAAATGTTGCAGGGAGGTAACCACAAGGCAGAGATGCTCAGTTCATCAAATGTGCTTGATTTTCAAAGAGTGCAAATTGTGCATATACAGAAACGATCAGGAGCCCCGAGGAAAGAGTTTAAGATTTAAAGTCTGGGTGCAGCTTCCTGCTCAGCTGCTTTTTGTTCTTCCCTCTGACGGCGTCTGTCAGCGGACATGCCCGACTTCATCCTCAACTCGTCTTTTCGTTTGACAAAAGCAGATATCCACTCATCTGCCCACCTGTCCATCACAATCAGCTGATCATCCACATCTCTTCATCTCCCATTTGTTTCACCGCTCGACTCAGATCGTCTTTGTTTCACTCATGACTCTCTTCACTCGTCTGTCCCGCCTGATCTGGCGTTTCATTTTCTGTTTGACTGAGTTTTATTCTCCCTTCCTGCAGGTTTCTGAGTGCGCTGGCGGTGTTGGCAGAGCGTCCAGAGCTGGTGGAGAGGGTGATGATCACCAGGACCATCTGCACCGAGGGGGCTTACCAGGTCCGGCTGTGCAAAGACGGGACGTGGACGACGGTGCTGGTGGATGACATGCTGCCCTGTGACGACTACGGCTACCTCCTCTTCTCTCAGGTCAGGAAAGAGGATTGCGCAGATGCTCATTTTTAAAAAAAGGGGATGTAAACAGATCATAAAGATTAGAGGAGATGGAGAAACCAAGAAGTTAAGTTGTATCCTCTAGACCAGGGATCTGCAACCTTTACTTTCAAAAGGGCCATTAAGCCTCAGCTCACCTGGATTTAAGTCAATCCAAGTCCCAAAATTTACTTTATCTTCACAATAAAGACCAGGAAGTGAATAAAACAATATTCCTATTTCATAAAAATTCAAATTTCAAAAATTTTGCATAAAAAAGAAGATATTTGAAATTTTGAAAAAAGATACAAATATTTTTTTTTTCACAGATTTCTTTATTTAAAATTGCAGTAATTGTCAAAGTTTTAAAATCAAACTAATTTGCAAAAAAATGGGATATATAGAAATTTGCAAAAGCTTTCAAATAAGGAAATTTTTAAGACATGCAAATTGCAGAATTTAAAAGTATATATGGATTATTTGAGATTATTTATTTTTGAAAATCAAAAATTCAAATTTAATTTGAAATTTAAAAAATTTGCAAAAATTCACTAAATGTAAAAAAAATTGTAAAAAAAAAAAAAAAAATTATAACTTTGCCAACATTTTGGACATTTAGAAATTTGCAAAAACTTCCCAAAAAAGGATTTTTTTAATATTTGCAAATTGCAAAATTAAAAGTATATCTATGTAGATAATTTTAGATTATTTATTTTTTTAAAATAAAAAATTTCAATTTTATTTGAAATTTTGAAAATTCACAAAAAATTCTCATATTTCAAAAAAAAGTAAAAATAATAATAATAAAACAAAATTAGCAAAATTTGGGATATACAGGAATCTGCAAAAATGTCACATAAAAGGAAATTTTTAAAATTTGCAAATTTGCAGAAATTAAGAGTATATACAAATTAATTCAGACTATAATTTTTTTAATCAAAAATTCCAATTTTATTTGAAATTTGCAAAAATTCTACAAATTTAAAAAAAATTGTAAAACTAAGAATAATTAGAAAAATTGCAGAAGTTTCTGAAAGTACACTTGAATGTGATACCATTTTTTGATAATCTTGCTCAAATCTACATTTTTGTTGTTTGCTTATGAATCCATTCACACGAAAATTAAAATCTGTATTTTCTTCCAGATTAGTCTTTTTGTAGATGTAATTATCTTCCCAGGGCTGTAAAACTTGAGGTTAGCCACAGGTGCATGGAAAGTTGGTGGGCTGTTGATGTTGTAGGATGTGAAGTAGAGTAATGATTAATCAGACAAATGAAAATTCTTTGTTTCAATAATATTTTTCTAAAGCTACAGGGAGCCACTGCGAAGGAGTCAAAGAGCCACATGAGGCTCCAGAGCCTCAGGTTTAAGACCCCTGGTTTAATAGTTTTGAGTTTGCTCATTATTAAACTTTAACCAACAGTGTGTCTCAGAGAGTTTCGTTTTAAGGATTGTTCCTGAAGCTCTCATTAATAACCACTCTGCTACACTACAAGTAATGTACAAGGAAGCAAATCCAGAGACTCACCAGCTCAAGAGAGACATTTCAAAACATCATATCTTATCTTTATTACCTCTCAGGGAAGACAAGAGGGAATAAAGTGAGAGCAAGAAGCACTGGGACAGATAAAAAGTGCCCTTCACTGTCATGTCTGAGGAGGAGCGCGAGCTGTGCAGCGTTACAGGCTGAGATAACCAAAACAAACAAACCTTTATTGTGTTCAGAGATCTTTAAACCTTTAGGTCACAGCGAGCAGGTTCAGAGCCCACGCCTTTAACTACTTCCTCTTCAACGTGTGAGCTGTGACGTGACTAATCTTTCCTTCTTCTCTTTTCCCGTCAGGCTCAGAGGAAGCAGCTCTGGGTGGCGCTGATCGAAAAGGCTCTGGCCAAACTCCACGGCTCTTACTTTGCCCTGCAGGCGGGGCGCGCCATCGAAGGCCTGGCCACTCTGACGGGGGCGCCATGCGACTCCCTGATGCTGCAGGTCAGCTCCACCAACCCGAGAGAGGAACCCATCGACACGGATCTCATCTGGGCCAAGATGCTGAGCTCCAAGGAGGCGGGGTGAGAGGAGGAGAGCGTCACTGTTATTCCCCTTAAAAAACATTAACAGTGGATATTTTGCAAAGATCAGGGGTTAAAAGAGTAAACTCTGATTGATCAGACGCTCTGTGATCACAGCTTTAAACAGGGAGCTGCTGCAAAGGCGCTAAACGCCAATTTGCAGCTTCTCTCAGAAGTGAAAGAGGTCCCTGAAATGGGTCTTTGATTTTGGGCTTTCAAAGCAGATATCAGAGCTTTAAAGAGGCCGAATCATTAGTGTCCAAGCTGCAGGTCCTTCTGCCAGAAAACCTTTTGGTTTCATGTTATATATTAAAGAGAGCTGAGCTGGAAAATCATTAAAAAACATAATCACCAAACTTTGACAGGATGCATCCACCAGAGCTGGTTCAATCAGGCACGTTAGCTGAAGAGCGAAAAGAAGAACCTTCCTTTAACCCCATGTCGTCCTCTCCTTCCAGCTTTCTGATGGGTGCGTCATGTGGAGGAGGGAACATGAAGGTGGACGACGTCGTCTACGAGTCTCTGGGTCTGCGGCCTCGACACGCTTACTCCGTCCTCGACGTGCGGGACGTCCAGGGTTACAGGTACGGACGGAGACAACCTGCATATCTCTACATCTTCCTATCACTCCTCGTGTCTTCCTCACGCGTCTGTCGTCCCGCTCCAGTTTCCAACCTCACATTTATTATTTAAAGGAAGGATAGTGACTTCCAGGTAAAATGAAACAAAGTGAACTACTAACTGAACCATCTTTTGGAAACCTGCCCACGCTTTGCTTTAAAGCACGATGCTCATTCACCTCAGCTGAGAAACGTTTTCGCTGTGAAGTCTCGAAACAAAAGGAGCGATTTGGCCTCATTTATATTTCCTGCAGACAGATAGAGAGCTTAAAGCACTCTGAGAGGTTTGACAGGAGTTTCCTGGGTGCAGCATCAGCGCAGAAGTTAAACTGAAGATATGACAGAAATCAGAAAGAAGAGCATAGATCTGAGTTGTATAGATCTGCACTGTGGATTGGCTCTTTATCACCAGTATCTGATCTCAACATGCTACAAGTTTAATCAGCTTTTAATATCTGTACAAGAAAACAGTCAATGGATTTGTCTTTGTATGTCTTTGCTTGATCTCTGCTCATCCTGTAGCTGGCATAAGCAAGAGTCAGCAACCTGCAACTTTTTGAAATGTCATAATTGTTTAAACTATTTGGAATTTTTTTAAAAATGTTGTAATTACTATTATTATTACTTATTTTTATTATTATTATTACTGCCAATGTGACATTTCAAATTTGTTAAAAAATTTCTGCTGATTTTTAAAGTTTTTAGGATTTTTTTTTACATTTAAAAAATTTGCAAATTCTCTTGAATCAGTTTTTGAATTATTGTAATTTTATTAAATTTCAGTTTTTTGGGGAAATTTCAAAAAATTTGGAGAAATCTGTCATTTTAAAAAATGTCAAATGTTGAAATCTCATAGAAATAAAATTGCTTAATTTTTTAAATGTTCTGAATTTTTGCTAATTTTTGACATTTCAGAATTTTTGGATTCTATTGCAATTTTTTTTAAATTGTGCAATTTTATTACATTTCCATTTTTTGGGAAATTCCAAAAGATTCTGAAAAATCTGAAGTTAAAAAAAAAAATGCTTTATTTATTAAGTGTCATGAATTTTTGCTAATTTTTGACATCTCAAAAATTTCTGACTTTTTTTTGCTAATTTTTTGACATTTTTTGAATTTTTTTTTGCAGTTTTATTTAATTTCAATTTTTTTGGAAATTAAAAAATTACTGAAAAATCTGAAGTTAAAAAAAAAAAAAAAAAAAAAAAAAAAAAAAAAAAAAAAAATTAAAGAAATAGATTTTCTTAATTTTGTAAATGTCATGAATTTGTGCAAATTTATCAAAAATGAAAAACTTAATCATCACAGGCACCATTTTATAAAATCCCCCAAAACTTCTTTTAAGATAATTTTGCCCTGGATTTGAACTAGAATTGTACCCACTGTTTAGTATTTATTGTGAGGATAAATTAGGTCTTGTGGCTCCCAAATGACTTTAATCCAGTGAGCTGAGGAAAAATAGCTCCTATGAAAGTAAAGGTTGGAGACCCCTGGTCATGAGAAAAATCCATACACACACGCTCACAAAGGTACACAGATGTTCTGTGTCACTTTGGTTTTCCGATCATTTTGAGGCATCACGTCATCGCTGATCCTCCCTACACGGCTCACAGGCTCTGAGTATTGATTTGCGAAGACAAAAACTCAGTTGTGAAACAGGAAGTTGCTGAATAAAGTAGAGGACAGTTATAAAAGGTTAGATATAGGTTTAAAGGAAGAATATAAAATCCATCAAACACTTTCAGAAGCTTCAGCTCTGCTCACAAAATCTATAACTGAGACTTCTCAAGGCTGAAACTTTCTCTTTAAACTCTTCCTGCTCCATCTATTATTTATGATCATGTCAGATTTCACTCTGCTGGTGAATAAAACTGTATTCTCTCTGAGAATGGCAGAAAAAGACACTCCATCGTCAGGATTTATTTAGAGAAAAAGATGTTTTTCCTCAGATTTGAATCCACATGTTTGATTGAGCAGATATTGATGAATACATCCTGAATCCTGAACAGATCAGACGCCTGCTCAGAGAGGCTGTCTTCAATGATTCAGAGGGAACGAGGGGGGTAGAGGCGTGTTGTCGGTAGAGAACAGGTGCACGCTGCTTCTATCTGACGGCTTTGATCATGATAGCATTGTGAGTCAACACAATGGGGCCCTCTTCTGTCCTACCTGTGGGAGGAAGTCGAGAGGAGCCGTAAATCCCACATGCAATTTGCTCAAGAGCCACACAGAGCCACTTTAATTTAGTGCCGTGGAGCGATCGGAGAGGAGGACTGGGCCTCAGCTCTTGATCTAAAATGAGTTGGAGTCCTCCTGCTGGCAGCCCGGAGGACATGAAGAGCAGCTGGGAAAGCGTGATTCACCTGCCTGCTTTTTGGGCTGAATGGGGACCCCTCCGTGGTTTTTCTGTTGTAACCCGTTCGTAACGGGTTCTGGGCTCTGAGGAGGAGGCAGTAAAACCAAATTGGTTGTTAAAAAATCTGCAATCATTCATCGGAGGGGGGTGATTTTGCAGAGATCTGGATACAGAATGTCCTGCTCAAACCTGTTTTCTTCTTCTCCTGTTTGCATTCAGGTTGTTGCGGCTGCGCAACCCGTGGGGTCGCTTCTCGTGGAACGGCAGCTGGTCGGACGAGTGGACGGATTGGCCGCAGCACCTGCGTCACGAGCTGATGGCTCACGGCAGCAGCGAGGGCGTCTTCTGGATGGAGTACACCGACTTTATAAAGTAAGAAACACATCCAACTGTTCTTGTTTTTGTTTTTTGTTCTTCCCTGTTATAAATTGTTTTTGGTTTACCTTTGGAGACTAGGTGCAGATTCACCTAGTGCAGTATCACTTAAACCTAAAAACAAAGCTTCCAGACTCTTCCTATACCTGCTTTACGTCAAAAAACATCATCACAGAACGAGGATGTTAGCCACTGAACATCGCATTTCGTTCATACACTGTTGGCAGAGGAAAGAGCCAGCCCAGGCCCTCTGTTTCTGCTAGCAAACCAGGTGACACATTAGCAAAAACTTTGTTTTGAAGACAAAAAATATAAGAATCAACTCAAAGTTAGTATTACACAAGCTCAATATTCATGCTAACCGACCAGTTGAGAGATAATTTTCTCTTCTTTTTGTAATAGCTAGCTAATTTGCTATTATTGGCTACACAAGTCTCTGTGATAAACACTCCATTACCAAGACCTGCAAACTTCCTTTTATCATTTTGTTTTTTTCTCCTCTTCCTCTGTCTTTTCTTTGCGCCTGAAGGATACAACCTTTTTCACGTTTGGCCTTTAACTTCCTGCACTTTGGCGCATTGTGCACTGCACAGCAGGAGGCTCATGTTACTGTTGCAGTGGAGCTTTGACATTTTAGAGACAGTCGAAATCACTAGGCCTCCATCAGCAGCAGCTCTCTGCTCACATAAAATAGAGTTTTTTTATACAATAATATATCGTTGATCATATAGAAATTATTTATCACAAATTTAAACTGACATTGCAGTGTAATAGAATTCAATTTTCAAATCCCAAAGGCTGCAATAAAAATGTTTCATGTACACAGAGCTGAAGGGAAATATAGTAACTTGTGCTTTTTCTTATTTCTTCTTTAAACCAGCAAAAATCTTTTGTGTGTGTGTGTGTGTGTGTGTGTGTGTGTCTCAAAGAGACAAACATTTTGGCGTTGGTTTGATCTCTCTATGACATTCTTAGCACACGTTAAAGCCATTTCTGTGTGTTTTTAAGTGCCTGGGTGGCGCTAGAGAGCATATTATGGGTTTTGGTGGTTAATTTTGGTATTTTATCAAATTTTCAGACGCACATGTGTGTGCCAATTTTGGTGAGATTCTGAGCATGCTAAGGGGGTGTAATAAGCGATTAATGAGTGTAGAAGAGAGTGTCGAAATGTTATTTTTAAAGGGTAACAGCCGACTTCCTGTCTGGGATAGGTCAAGGTGTCAGTGTGTGATTTTTTGTGTGAATGCGACAAACATTTTGACATTGGTTTGATGTGTTTATGACATTCCTTGTGGAAACTACAGGAGTTTTAGTGTGCCTATTTGGTGTTAGAGAGAAAATTATGGGATGTTGGGGGTTATGTTTGGTATCATATAAAAAAATTTCGTGATTGTGGGGTTTGTGCCAATTTTGGTGAGTTTTTGAGCATGTTTAGGTGGTCTAATAAGCGGTTCAATCGTGTGTGGATAATTATAAGAAAGAAACGGAGCAGGAACAATAGTCTATCACTAAATATAGTGATAGATATGTTATTTGTATTAATTCATGCATTCATCAATTTCATTTCATCATAATATGCAGGCCTGTTCTAAAGGAAAGAATTATTTTTACATTGACAGTATCGTGTGTGTTGGTCACACTATAGATGATTTATTGCTTGTGTTTAATGAATAATGCAGCAGATAAACATTCCCCCAAATTTGCACTTACGTTATTTTCCAAAGCCCAGAAGTACTGGTCGGAATGGATACTTCATGTAAACTAAATGGGACAGAGCTTTTTCATTTCATATTAATTATTAAAACATGTTTTATGTCAAGTATTGTTTTAGGACAGATGGTGTTTATCAACATCCTCAAACTTTTTGGTGTTTGCCCTCCTTTGTCTTGTATCTGCCTTGTGACTTTGTCTGGCAATGCACCGTATTCAATCCTTTTTGTGGACTGCATTGTCCTACATGTAAACTAGAGAAACTCTCACACAGGATCGGCAGTCGTTTATCTCCTCTTTCATTCTGTCTTCATACCCAAAGACTGCTGTAACCCTCATGCACAGAAAACTCCACAATTAAAAATAAAATCGTTCAGCCCTGCTCAAAAATGCTAAAACAGAAAAAAAATTAAATTTGTTTTATTTTGCTGATTGCTCTTTGGGGCCCCCTAGTGGCTGCAGGGTCCTAAGCAGGAGCTCAGTTAGCGCATGCCTTGGGCCAGTTCTGGCAGAGGCTGCATCAACCACCGGTGTGATTCAGGGTTAAGCATCTTAGTTAGGGACATGTACAACAGGACCTGGGGTTGAACCCTCGACCTTCTGACTTCTGGAGCCACACACCGCCCTCTAACGACATCAGCTGATCCTTTAACACAGCACCTGTGAACAGAAAACCCAGGACTCGTTGGAGGCATGTTCGTGATCTGGATCCAGCCCAAAGAGTTTCCCCCTGGCCTCCCTGTAAAGATTGAAGCTCTAAACTTCCCAAACGTCCTGTAATCGCCTCATGATGGACTCATAATGAGCCAAAGATGCTGATTGGCTCTGTAATCTGTGCCTTTGTGGATTGAGCTGACCATCTGGTATTGACAGCAAACAGAGCGACAGCCTTGTTTTGTTGTTGACTCGTTGTGTTTGTTGACATGTGCGCTGTACATTTGTCCCCCGCGCTGTCGTGTTGTTATGGATTTTTTTCTCTTTCTGTGGTCGTTTTTGTCGCGGCGGCTTTGGCAGGCTCAGGTTTGGACTCATGTGTCTCGTCTCATCAGATGAATCCTGTCACTCGATCATTCTCAGCAGCTGCTGTGTGTGTTAACCTGCCCCGAACACACACAAATCCTTTTCCTTTTCCACATTTTTCAATTTCATCCAATCAGATTCAAGCATTCAGCACAGGTTGGTGATATAAGTTATTGATAACGTGCTTTTACTCCAACAATGAGCGTGCTCAGTGCAAAGGTTCAGCAAACCATCCAATCAATGCACATTTTCACAGAGTCCCCCACATGAGCAGGGCTGCCTCAAACAAAAGCAGCGTGTGTTTCAGTTATTTATGTTCCTGCCTCTAACAAAATCAGGGCTGCATTAAGTCCAGGAGGATCAATACCGTATCTGTCCTCCTGCACGGCTCAAACCTGAAAATATATTTGCTCTAAAGCAGAATCCCATCTGTCTCCTGAGTGTTTATTGTTTTTTCTGACGGGAAAATAATCTCAGCTCTCTGCTTTATGACAAAACCTACAGCCTGCTCCGAGGGAGAGAAAGTGGTCAGCTTGTTGGAGAAACATCAAGGCTCTTAGCCTGACTCATCCGCGCAGACGACGAGGCGATGTTGATTATTAGAAACACTTCACAGAGACGTGACAACAAACTGCAGATTTATTTATCTGAGCGGATCAAAACCTGCTGCAACCTTTTCTTCCTCTTCTCTGCCTGATCGTCAAAAAGACCAAAGCTCCATGAGACAGATGTCAGAGCGGGGCTGGGAAGTGATGAAACAGTGAAAAACAGCCGGGAAGTGTAGACGGGAGCGTCTGGCGGTGTGATGTGTTAGTGAGGTAAACGGTGTCATATTCTCAGAGAGCTCCATCTTCTCCTTCACAGGTACTTTGACTCGGTGGACATCTGTAAGATCCACTCCGACTGGCAGGAAGTGAGGCTGCAGGGCTGCTTCCCCAGCAAGGCCAGCGGGCCGGTCACCGTCACAGCGCTCACGGTGCTCGAGAGGACGGCGTTGGAGTTTGCTCTTTTTCAGGAAGGGAGCAGGTAAACAAGACAAGGATCTACTTCTTTAATTTACTTACTTTAATTCAGCTTACACTAATAAAAAACACCATTCAGGACAGATACAGAGAATCAACATCAATACAGCAACGTCTCAGGAGATTTGTTTTCAAAGGTAATGTGAGTTTTTTAATGCTTCACAGAAATTCAGACATTAAAATGATCAAAAATGTTTTTATTTTACCCTCAAAACCACTGTTTTTGTCTTATTTTCTGTAGAAAATGTCTTTTTAGACTTAATATAGCCCACATTCACCTGACCAGTCCAGAAAAATGTCTTATTTCAAGTTATTTTAAGACAAAAATGAGGTCCGAATTGCTTGTAATGAGTGAAAAAAAAAACTTGTTCCATTCGCAGATGTTTTTTTTACTTGTTACAGCAATTCAGACCTTATTTTTGTCTTAAAATAACTTGAACAAGACATTTTTCTGGACCGATCAGTTGAATGTGTCCAGTGTAATAAGACAATTTGTACGCAAAATAAGAGAAAACACTTTATAAGAACGGGATGGCGTTTTTAAGAAAGGACAGTAATCCTGATAAACTCTGTAACCACCCTTTAAAAAAAAGATGCTCCTTTACATTTTGATTTGTAACCGTGAGCGAGGAGGAAACGCTGTGGATATGAGACCCTGAATACTCACCAACACAGACCGGCTGTCTGTGCTGTGAAGCACGGACAGTCTGTCCATGCCATGAGGAGTACAGACAGCAGGGTCTATAACGCCCCAGTATGTAATAATTTAATAAAGTTTTATGTCATTATGTAATAATCTGCTGCATTTTGTAATAAAGTGCAATATGTAGTAAACTTTGCTACATTATGTAATAAGTTCTTACAAATTGCAACACTTATTACATAATGCGGGTTCCCGCATGTAATAAGTAAGACTGTATTACATAATGTGGCAAAGTTTATTTGAATAGAATAGAATAGAGAATACTTTATTTGTCCCCAAGGGAAAATTCAATAAAATAAAAGTAAGAAAGTGTATAGAAAGTGCAAAAAGGTCCATAAGAAAATAGTTGCTGACAGCTTGTCCATCATTATCCAGTCAGCCAGTCTCCACCTCCACAGGGTCCAGGACTGAGCTTCTTCAGCAGTCTGTTCAGTCTCTGTCTCCTGGATCCTGTCTGCTCACAGCAGGTGAAGCTCTTCCAATGTGGCATTGGTGTCTGATGTTAGCTCCGTTAGCCTTGTCTGTGAATAGCATGATGCTACTCAGCCTCCTGGTATTCCCTCTGTTGCTGGGTTAGCACGGCTAGCTTGTCCATCTTATTGAAGATAGATCTTACGTTCCCATAACAACTTCTCAGCTCACACCTGAGAACCAGCACCTCCTTTTCACCTTGTGGGGAAACATCTGGCCTAGCACCAGTTAGCGCTGACATGCTACAGGCTGATAACAACTGATTTTATATGTTAACAATGCAGCCATGGTTACAAGTAGGATCTCCAGACAAACACAGGAGCAAAATAGTAAAAATATCACTGAAGACAAAACCAGTTTGGTGTCCACGACCAACAAATAAACCACAACAGGCAGCCACAATCAAGAGGGTGGCACCTAGCAACATACATATTGGGTTATGCACTGCGTTCCTCTTCACCTACGATCACAAAATGCCATCACAACAAAATTATTTTGCTGAAGTCATTCTCTCAAAATCTAACGGAGCGGTTGGGAACAAAGTCCAGCAACTTGACAGCATTTTTGTAACGTTTCAAAGCAGTTACAGTCAAAAGGATTCAGGATTCAGCTGTCATCACAGCTGCTAACCCGAGCCCTCTCACACACCAACAGAAGCCATCTCCATCAGACTCTGTGCAGCCCGTCGTTCAGCAAACACAAATGTTTTCAGCTGTGATTCTCTCTGTGGTAAACATTTGTTTGCCCTTTCACTCTATACATCATGCATTATGCAGGAGTGTTTGACTTCAGTCCGTTTCCTCTCTATTTAAGGCTGAATACCAAATCAGGAAGTGTAGTCCATGACCTATACACAGCCCCTCAAGCAGGATTCAGATGTGTTATAAGATCTTAAAGAGACAGAAACACTTCCTCGATCTGTTTTCTTCTCCAGGCGCTCCGACACGGCCGACAGCCACCTCCTGGACCTCTGCATCATGGTGTTTCGAGCCTCCTTAGGGAGCGGAAACAAGCTGACTCTGGGCCGCTTGCTGGCGCACAGCAAGCGAGCGGTGAAAAAGTTTGTTGGCTGCGACGTGATGCTGGAGCCGGGGGAGTACGCCGTCGTCTGCTGCGCCTTCAACCACTGGCAGATGAATGTTAGCGCGGCGGGAGGTCCGCCCACGCCCGGTAGGTGTCCTAACACAATGTGCTCAGACAGTCTGCTAATTCACTCTGCTGGATTATTCATTACGTCTCACACATCGCCGTCGTTAGCTCTGATCCCTCCTGACGACTCACGTCTTCCTTCCAGTCTCCAGTCCCACCAGTGGAGCTGCCCGACGGCCCAGTCAGGACTTCCCTGGCTACATCCTCGCCATCTACAGCTCCAGACAGGTGATGGTGGAGCAGGTGGAGGCGACTGCCACCACGCTGGCCGACGCCATCATCCTCCTGACGGAAAACAAAGGCGAAAGACACGAGGTGAGAGCGCTGAGCTGAGTCGGCTCCTGTTATAAAAAACCTGTTATTGCTTTTTCACCGTGCAGCTCTCAGTGCTGCTTCTGGCCTCACCTCACCCTGTCTTACACCTAGGCACACACACACACACACACACACACACACACACACACACACACACACAGTTTGTTCATCTCTGAATATATTATATATGCTTGTGAAGCCAGCGAACGCTCGCAGCTCTGTAAGCCACTTTGAGATAACACTTTAGATTTCCTCAGCAGAGTCTGGAATCCCATTCTGCTTTTACACACGAGAGTGCGTGCACTGCACATTATCTCTCCTACACACACAGATACACACACACACACACTCTTCCAGCCAAGGAAGCAAATTACTCTGGCTCTCCTGAACAGCACTTCTATGAGAGCGGCTGGTATTTCAGAGGATGATGGAGCTTTTTAAACACTCGAGATCATCTTTGTTAAGTCTTTCAGCTCTCCAGGAGTCCGACGCTCCAGGTAGGTGGGCCGAGCGCCTGAGAGTGTACGGCCGTTGCTGTTTGAAAGGCGTATTAATAAATAATCTGAGCGGCTCTCTGTCGTAAAACAAGAGCACATAAGTGTTATTCTTTTTGCTCCATTAAAAGAAAAAGGCTCATGGTTTTCCGCTGGTACTCCAGAGTCCATCGTCAGAAAGCTATCAGGGTCTCTGCAGACGGAGGCCTCAGCTGTGCAGCGCTGAGATATCAGACGATATATCACACCCTACACTTCAGCGGCCTGTGCATGCGTGAGATTTGCACAGAATACAAATGGTGGAGAGAAATCATGCACAGAAAATGAGCTACTTAGAGATGGAGCGCTTATTTTTTCGCTATGTTTCAGCTCTTAAGAGAGCTTTAATGTCAGGTTAATGCACAAACATCAAAACAGGAACTTTAACACAAGCTTGGATCGAGCAGCAACCTTTGATTCTGAAATGCAAAGACCTGTAGGTCCCTGAGTGTCCACATGAGACCGGCTGCTCGACCTGGGAAACCTCATTAGACCACTTCTGACTGACAGTTTCTGCATTAGCTCAAAGTTAGAGTCTGATTTCTTCTGCTGCTGCCTTCACTTTTACTTCAAAACGCTTCCTGTGTGACATCTCTGACTTCACGTCCATGTTTCAGACAGTCTATGGCTTCAACAGAGTCTCCAGTCAAACAAATGATTAATCTCGAAACTTCCCAACATCTCGTTTGCATCATTTAAAGACGCCACTTTTCATGTGTCGCTGCTGTAACTGCACAGAAACTCCTCATAGAAGCTTTAATTTTCAGCGTAGTTAGCATTAAACCTTCAAAACCCTTAAAACATCAGTGTGATGAACTTAAAGCTCCTGTGTGGAGTTTTTAGCTTGTAATAAAAAAGACGGAAATGAAAATCTGTGCCCTTTTATGAGCTGTAAAACATTTGATTGTCTCTGTTGAGTTGTTTTTCACGTCTGAACTTACCACCAGGGGGAGGTGTCAGAGATGCTAAAGAAACAGCCTGTTTTTTTAGTACATGTGGACACTTTTCTTTAATCTAAAAACAAACATCAGGATCATATATGCAGAACAAAAACAGTACAGAAATAAGAGGTAGTGCTTAGTCCACATGGGGGCGCCAGAACTGATGCAAACAGCAACTCCTTCACAGGAGCTTTAAATCTTATCTTTGATTTTTTAATGTCTTCAATTTTATATTATCCGCTTTTTATTTTTAACACTTTATGATGGAAGTGGTCAATAAAATATTCCTGATTCTGATTAGCTTTATGCTAACACTTTGTAATAATGTACTTTGTAGTATTTTGCAATGATAGAGTAAGGCTACATTTACATTTTCCAAGTAATTGAATTTTTAAACTTTGAGGAAATGTTACCTCCAAGGCAGTGGTGTGCACAGAGGGGGGGCATTGGGGGCAGTCACCCCCCCTTGTGGCCTAGTTGTTGAAAAACACCTGCTAAAGTGACCTCTCTGGAGCCAAAACACTCTTCACTGCCCTCTTGGGTGGTGAAAACATGCTGCATGTTCCTTTTTTTTTAATTTAATTATGCGCCCCTGCCCTTTAAAAGTCTGTGGATGCCGCTGCACCAAGCTTTTTTTTCCTCATTATAATTTGTATTCATTTTTTATTTTATTTTTTTTAATGTTAATTTATTCCTTTTTTGTTATTATTTTTTTCTGTTAATTACTCCTGATTTATTATTAAGTTATTATTATTATTATTATTATTATTATCTTATTATTATTATTATTATTGTTGTTGTTGTTATTATTATTATTATTATTATTAATTTTGTTAGTATTATTATTATTAATTTTGTTGTTATTATTATTAATAATTTAATTTTATTGACTTTATATTTTCTTTCTATATATATTTTTATATTTCTATTAATTTTAAATCTTAACTTTTTCTTTATTCTATCTGCATTTTCATCATTTTCTTGTTAATTGTTAGCACCAACAAACCAAGACAAATTCCTTGTATGTGCAAACATACTTAGTAATAAAAACGTGATTCTGATTCTGATTCTGAAGAGTATTTTTTTGTGTTTCAGGGGCGCGAAGGCATGACGTGCTACTACCTGACCCACGGCTGGGCGGGGCTTATCGTGGTGGTGGAGAACCGCCACCCCAAATACTACCTCCACGTCTCCTGCGACTGCACTGACAGCTTCAACGTGGTGTCCACACGAGGAAGCCTGAAAACCATCGACAGCGTGCCACCTTTGCACAGGTACACACACACACACAGACACCTTCTCTGTGTATAGACACACGCCTCCAGCTTTATGTTATATTGGAAGCAATAACCTGAGCAGATCAGGAGTGGAGATATGAAACGCTCTGGGAGCATTTGGTGCAGCTGCGGCAAACGTCCATTTAGATTCTCTATCTGCTCACGTATAGGTGCTAACTGTATATAAGCAGCTATCCCACAGGATCATCACTCAGTGTTTCTTAATAACCCAACGTCTGCTTGTCTCAGTGCGACCATAACTGCCTTCATCTTTGTCGGTCTTTATTTCTCTGACCTGAAGCATCCTGCAGGTTCACGTCGCAGCAGCTGTCCACACATCATTAAGTCTTCTCCATCTCTGGGTCTGTGGACACCTTCTGCGTCCCATGCTAAGACATTTCCATCCCATCTTTATGTGAATTTAAAGCCCCGTCTCTGCGAGTTATGTCCCACAGAATGAGAAACTGTAAAAACCACAGTAAAAGTCAGCGAGCAGGAGGAAGTTTAATGTCGTTTTCTCTCATCGCTGCAGCAACATGTGAGCTCCTCCACAGTCAGGTCTGAGCTAAAAGGATTGAGCAGCTGAGCAATCAGACGCTTAAGACTGCAGAGGTGTGATTCTCCTTTTTCTCATTTGCTAATTTGCTCTTACTGTTTCACCTAATCTGGTTCCAAAATAGACCGAAGCGAGATACAAACGAGTGATGATTAATCACCGTCTCCTCTGCTGATCCAAGGTTTGGTTTCTGTTTCCAGAGAGTGTAACACCTACCAATCACAGCTTTAGTCAGGAGGAGACAGGAAACGCTGCTTTACCCTCATCGTTCTGTTTTAAATGCTTCTGTTTGTTAAAGAATAAAAACAGCAGAAAGATACAGTTTGATTCAACATGTCGATGGATTTGCACGTCAGAATTTAAACACTGTTCTTAAGAGAAAGAAAAGTTAAGATTGCGACTGCACTGGAAGTCATCAGACCCACTCAGGGTGTCCCTGTGCCTGAGTGACTTACTGCATCACATTGGGGTTGGGCAATGACTGATCTTTTATCAGGCTGATACCAGACTTATTTTAAAGTATCCGTACTCACGAAAGCAGCTGATACTCAACGCTAAAAAATCTTACGTTGGCTAAGTCCTCCTTACCAGTAGTTGGCGCTACTTGCTGCAATTTGACACCACAGCAAATGTGCGCCAGCTCCCATTCAGACGACATGAATGAACCAGGAAGAGTTAACAGTTAGACTGTTTTATTTTTCTCTTTATTTAAAAAATACTGAAACTCTGACAGATTTTATTTTTATTTTTGCACTTTTGTTGATTTATTAGAAACAAATTCGAAACTCAGAGAGAGTTGTTTGTGTTTTATTTTGGACTTTTTGTAAGAGTGACTGTGCTGTCTTTGATCAAAATGATCTGTCACTGTGGGGCACAGATGGCCTTGCGTTTTGGGTCGCACCCCCATGAAGTTCGCCCTCAAGCGGGTGGCCTGGGATCACGTCCAGACCGTGGCCTGTTTCCTGCACATCACTCCCCACTCTCTTCCCTTCCTACCCACTGTCCTCTCGTCTATCATAATAATAAAATCATTAACAATAAGTTTTATCTATAGAGAGCTTTTCCAGATACTCAAAAACGGTTTACACAGGTTAATAATAAAAAAGTATATAAAACAACACAGACTAAAACAGGAATTTAAAAGAAGCAAAACAATAATAATAAAAAATAATACATTTTATTTATAGAGCGCTTTTCATAAAACTCAAAGACACTTCACACACAAAAATAAGTAAATAAAAGCAGGTTAATAATTAAGTTAAAAGAGAATAAAAACAGGGGCAAGAATTATTTACAAGTTAAAAGCGAGTCGGTACAAGTGTGTTTTGAGGAGGGTTTTGAATTTAGTGGGTCAGTGCAGATCCTGATGTGCATGGGGAGGGAGTTCCAGAGGGTGGGGGCAGCAGTGGAAAAAGCGCAGTCTCCCCAGGTTCGGACAAGAAGAAAGAAAGAAAGAAAGAAGGAAAAAGAAAGAAAGAAAGAAAGAAAGAAAGAAAGAAAGAAAGAAAGAAAGAAAGAAAGAAAGAAAGAAAAAAAAAGAAAGAAAGACAGAAAGAAAGAAAAAGAAAAAAAGAAAAAGAAAGAAAGAAGAAAGAAAAAAGAGAAAGAAAGAAAGAAAGAAAAAAAAGGAAAAAAAGAAAAAAAAAAGAAAGAAGAGAGAAAAAAGAAAGAAAGAAAGAAAAAAAGAAAGAAAGAAAGAAAAAAAAAGAAAAAAGAAAAAGAAAGTAAGAAAGAAAGAAAGAAAAAAAAGAAAGAAAGAAAGAAAGAAAGAAAGAAAGAAAAAAAGAAAGAAAGAAAAAAAAGAAAGAAAAAGAAAGAAAGAAAGAAAGAAAAAAAACGAAGAAAGAAAAAGAAAGAAAGAAAAAAAAAGAAAGAAGAGAGAAAAAAGAAAGAAAGAAAGAAAAAAGAAAGAAAGAAAGAAAAAAGAAAGAAAAAAAAAGAAAAAGAAAGAAAGAAAGAAAGAAAGAAAAAAAAGAAAGAAAGAAAGAAAGAAAAAAGGAAAGAAAGAAAAAAAGAGAGAAAGAAAGAAAGAAAGAAAAAAAAGAAAGAAAGACAGAAAGAAAGAAAAAGAAAGAAAGAAGAAAGAAAAAAGAGAAAGAAAGAAAGAAAGAAAAAAAAGGAAAAAAAGAAAAAAAAAAGAAAGAAGAGAGAAAAAAGAAAGAAAGAAAGAAAAAAAGAAAGAAAGAAAGAAAAAAAAAGAAAAAAGAAAAAGAAAGTAAGAAAGAAAGAAAGAAAAAAAAGAAAGAAAGAAAGAAAGAAAGAAAGAAAGAAAGAAAGAAAAAAAGAAAGAAAAAAAAAGAAAGAAAAAGAAAGAAAGAAAGAAAGAAAGAAAAAAAACGAAGAAAGAAAAAGAAAGAAAGAAAAAAAAAGAAAGAAGAGAGAAAAAAGAAAGAAAGAAAGAAAAAAAGAAAGAAAGAAAGAAAAAAGAAAGAAAGAAAGAAAAAAAAAGAAAAAGAAAGAAAGAAAGAAAGAAAGAAAAAAAAGAAAGAAAAAAAGAAAGAAAGAAAAAAAGAGAGAAAGAAAAAGAAAGAAAGAGAAAAAAACAACCAAGTACATTCAGAGGCAATCAAACATTAAAAGCATTTTTTAAAAGGTGGGTTTTGATGAGTTTATTGAAAGTGGAGAGGTTGGGACAGGTACGGATGTTTAGTGATAACGCATTCCTGAGAGTGGGGGTCGCAACAGAGAAAGCTCTGTCCCCCAGGTTTGGGATTAAAGGCATGAAAAGCCCCCTAAAAACAGATAAAAAAAAATTAAGGTCTGTCTCTGTTGATTTAATGTTCACATATCAAAAGTACCAGTAGTATCGATACGTGGTAGGATGGGCACTTTAAGCTAAGAGCTAGTCGATGTTTGCTTGTAACTATTCAAAAGTTATTCACAGATCATCAAACTATCCATATTTGAGCACCTCGTCCTACCCATTGACTCCTGGTCTGGCTCTGGTCTGGTTTATTACATCAGTTTGTTGCCGTAGTCAAGTTAAATACAACCTGGGTGGACACGGTTCGTTTTATTTTGAAAGTCATTGGGCATTTTAGATGGTTTCTGTGCACAACTTCCTGTCCAGCCTTACCAGTTTTTAATGAAACAGACACATAACAGCTCCACGGGGCCATCGTATCAGAATCAAAATACTTTATTGATCCCTGAGGGGAAATTTCATTCATTCATTCACCCAGCCTTACTCGGGCATGTGCGAGCTGAACTATAACGGCGCCAAAGAAGGCATTGAGTCCATGGTTGTGTGTGTGCCATGTGACTTCATGTGTATATGTAAGCCCATGGACTTCATCCCCACCCAGACCCAACAATGTCTCTGCCCTCACATAAACTTCAAACTTTAGCGGATTCTAAATATGAGAAAAAAAATCAGTTATTTTATTTTATTTTTATTATTTATTTATTTATTATTGGTGGCTTAAAAATATTACAGAGGAGGAGTGGTCCCCTTTGTTCCAGGCTGGGGATGGGGGTTATAGTCTCGCTTTGCTCTTTGTTTAATTTTATGTGTGTTTTTTTGTCTGTGTGCTTTAATACCTGCCTGTCATTAATAGATTTGAATAAAAATTATTTAGATTAATCGCTCAGGTTGAAAACTTTGATCAGTTTGTTAGCATTGCTCAAACACAGATATCATTTTACAGAGATAAATAAGCCGTGGTTGGATGACTGCATCATGTGCTCTGCCTTCTCTTGATTTCTGCTCTGCTGCGACCTCATTGGTCGATCCAGCCTGGACTACAGATGCTTGTTTTGTCCACACTGCACCAAAAACACCAACATTTTGTGCTGTGAGCATGTTGATCCACCTTATCTGAACCCAGAGAGGCTTAGACCTGGTGACAGCTGCTGCAGTGATGACTCCAATGCTCTCTGTCTCCCCCTGCAGGCAGGTGCTGGTGGTGCTCTCCCAGCTGGAAGGGAACGCCGGCTTCTCCATCACACACCGACTGGCTCACCGCAAAGCAGCCCAGGCCTCGCTGGGAGACTGGACCCCCACCAAGGCCACGCACAGCCCCCAGCTCACCCCAGACATCGACGGCCTGCACCGGCCGAGGCCGCTATGACCACCGCCCACACACTCGCACACACACACAGACTGTAGTCCAATAAAGTGTCAGACCACTGGAAAACGAGGCGAGGGGGGGCGGCGGTGTGTGCAGCCCTGAGACGTGGAGAGATGGATGATACACACCTGAATGTAAAGCATTATGGGGCAGGATTTCTGAGCTGCGACGCTCCATAAATGCTAAAGTCTCATCCGACCTTGCAGGATCTCTCCCTCGCCAAGCGGATGTGCCATGTCGGGATGAAATAAGGGAAGCGGGCTGGAAGCAGGCGGGACGTTTCTCAGCCCGGATCCAGTTCAGACTACTTCAAAGTTTTGGTACGAGCGCTGTACGTGGGACAGATGTCATCCCCTGCTTTCAGAGGAACAGGGTGGAGTGCCGTAACTACTGAGCCATTCCCCGGCCCACAGCCTATGAGCCAATCACCTGCGAGGATCAGACTTTAACCCTATAATGTCACAGAAACAGCTGATAGTAGGCGTCTTCAGGGGGAGTTTATCTCGCTGTACGGTACTTCAAATGAGCCAACCTCTTAAAGTCCTACATGTTTTTTTAATCCAACGATACACACGTCGGTCTTACGTGTTTGATACGCACGCCTTGTGTCCACTTTGTCCATATTTGTGTTTTCAAAGTTGTGGAAAAAGCCATTATTCACGTCGTACTGTGTCTCCACATCTCCAGCCCCCGTTTACCTCAGGACCAAGCCCCCGGGCCCAGATCTTCAGAAGTAATCTGATCAGATTAAAGCTGCACGGAAAACCCAGATCTTAAATCCAGGCCTAGATTAGCTCATCCCAGGATTAGGTTAGCTTTGATCCGAAAGATCAGGATTATCCAGATCACAACGGGAGTTGTACAGAAGCTAAAACACAAATAATGTTTAAAACATTCAAGACTTGTCAAACAAAACAGTGAATATTTGCACATGACCAAGATGATAGGTGCATGATCAAACAGGCGTAGAAATAAAAGTAGAAAATGAGTCATAAAAAAATAACCAATAAGATAAAAACATGAGTGAAACAGATGTGAGGACTTTGGCGCCCCCTGTGGACAAAGCTGATAATTCCTGAAAATCTGTTAAATTATCTTCATCCAGATTGAAACTTTTGCACGTCTGGGCCCTGATTTTGCAACGTTAACTTGAGTTTGTCTGATCTCAAACAGCTGCAGCAGCATTTCTGCATCCTGCAGCGCGTCTGTGATCAAACCGCGGCACATCGTAGTGGAAATCCCTCCTGCACGCTTCACTTCACTTCTCTAAAATTCACTCGTTGCTTTATTTTCCCTTCAGAGAAACAACCACTATAATAATTTCCCCCTTGTCTCCTTTTCACTTTAATTCATTTTCACTCAGCCTCAGTTTGGGGTCCAAACGCTGGAGGCGAGTCATTACTCGACCAGGTTTGTGGTTCCTCCCCTCAGGCGCGGCACGCTGGCTTTACTCTCACACTTCGCTTTATATCTTTACTCATAAATCCTCACTTGGGGAGCAACTTCCCGCTTCTGGATGGAATAAAGAGTGAGTTAACGCTGCGTCTTACACTCTTGTTTTGGTACTTGAAGGTCAGAGAGTGTGTGTGCGTCACGTTTTGGTTAGTGGTCAGTTTACGCTCGGGCGTCTCTAAGGGAAGCTGTTAAAACAGCTTCTTCGCTGCAGAGTTTACCTCAGGAGGTCAGGGACTGTGTTTTTGTTTGTTCGGGTGCAGCGCGAGTATCTGGGCCGCCCTCCCTCAAGAATACGCTGACGCCATGTTGGCAGCAGCGGCGCTATCCATGTGTAATGACAAATGAGTGTTTTGTCAGACTGAGTGCAGACATAACAGGAGAAAGAAGGGACCCCTGAGACGTGTTGTGACACTGAGTGGAGTTTAGTTTGGAAGCAGAGCATCTTTTTGTTTCAAAGGATGGTTCGCCTACAGCTGTGTTACCAAGCTCCCCTCTGCTTCCTTTTTCTAACTCTCCAGTGTAAGAAAGCCATTAATCCGAAACCACTTCTTTTTATCAGTCCACACATCCATGTTCGATCAAAGAGAAGGGAAAAGTCGTTTGGTACTGTGGAAACAGGATCCAGTGAGAGCCTGTCAGGAAACGTTGATGTCTCGCTTTCGTGTGGTACAAACTGGGACGCTAACAAAGTCTCTACAGCAAGCGTTCACGAGAATCGCTCTGAGGTTAGAGTAAATGTTCATTTTTAATGTCAGGATCATCCAGAGTTCAGCGACCTGTGTGTAAAGCTGGATGGCGTGACTCCAACGCCCCCTGCTGTACAAAAGTGAAGCCAAAATACTCGTTGCAATGGGTGCTTATATACTGTGTTTTTAATGACGTCAAAGCAGGGAGTAATGCTGCAGAAATCAGCTGGTAGAGCCACAACATTTAAGCCCCGCCCCTTCTGGTTACTAAAACACAAAGTTAAAGCTCCTGTTGGTAACTTTTCATGTTTTTTTTTTCTCATTTTAGCCAAAAATATGTCATAAATCTTTATCTTTTGGTTGCTAAATTCATCGTTCATTGTTTTTTTGGGTTTTTTTTTTAAAGAAAATTTTAGTTAAAGCTACTTCCTCGTACAAAAACACATATTTAAAGCTCCTGTTGGCAACTTTTCATATAGTTATATTTTCTTTTTTCTTATTTAAGGAAAAATATCTCATGAAACGTTATCTTTTGGTCGCTAAATTCATTGTTCAGTGAAAATGTTATTTTTTAGAAAACTTCACTTAAAGCTACTTATGAAGTTTGTGACACCTACCCTTTAAAGAGGGGTATCAAGCATTGGAGACATGTTAATCTTCCTCTTTAAGCTTGAAAATCTCATCAAAAGATGTATAATATTCAATTTCAATTGTTTCATTTTTATCCAAAAACTTCAGGCAGGAGCTTTAATTTTCAGATAAATGTGGTGTATCGAGCCACTTTAAAGCAGGGTAGTGATTTTTGTTTCAGTGTTGCAATTGGTGTTGACGTACTGTGCTAATGGTGACGTTAAAGCAAGGATTAATGCTGCAGAAATCAGCTGATAGAGCTGCAACATTTAAGCCCCACCCCTTCCTCGTACAAAAACACATTTTAAAGCTCCTGTTGGCAACTTTTCATATAGTTATATTTTCCTTTTTCTAATTTTAGCAAAAATGTCTCATAAAACTTTATCTTTTGGTCTTTAAATTCATTTTCAGTGTTTTGGGGTTTTATTTAGAAAATTTCAGTTAAAGCTACTTATGAAGTTTGTGACACCTACCCTTTAAAGAGGGGTAACAAGCATCGGAAACTTACTCAATCTTCCTCTTTTAGCTTTAAAATCTTATCGAAAGATATAAAAGATTAGGTTTAAGTTCTTTTATTTCTTAAAAAACTTCAGGCAGGAGCTTTAATTTACGGATAAATGTGGTTTATCGAGCCACTTTAAAGCAGGGTAGTGATTTTTGTTTCAGTGTGTTACCTAGCAAAGACAGGTGTCGTGTTTGGGAAAAGAAATTTCATCTGCACCTCTAAATTTTGACATTTTGATTTTGGCATGGGGAGCTTTAAGTGTTTTGGCTTCACTTTTGGAGCCGTGACGTCATCCATCTTTTCACACAGTCAGTCGTCCTCTCTGTCAAACAGCAGCACTGCGTCCCTGAGTGTGCGGTCTTACTCGTTGAAACCACTACAGCAGGTGGATGTTTCTGGGGTGAAACACGTCGCTGAATAAAAAAAAAAAAAACTGTAAATACATTTTCCAAAGAATCACAAACGTGTCACGACCACTTACAGATGTCCTGCATGAGCGTGTGTGTGATAACTCGTCTAATTTATTTGTCTAAGTGATCGCAGGATGATTTTATCAGAGGATTATTGTTGAATAATGAACTGACAGGAAGTGGAAGGTGACCATTTGCCTGACGTGAAGCGAAACCTGCACTGAAACACCTGCGATGACGCGGCGCCTCGTCAGCAGCCGTCGTTGCTGGATCACTTTACATGTTCATGAGATTTTTCTTCTTTTTTTAATCCTTTGTTTTCTGTCGTCCTGGCTCCAAACCCTCTTCTGTGAAGCTGTAGTGGTGACTCTACTGTGCGTCTTGGGCGCCCCCTGCTGTTTGAAGAAGCTGCAGCCTGATGCTAAAGAGCTGGTCATGAACTGACCAGTCACACACTCACACACACACACACACACACACACCGCCTTTCCTCTCTCCTTTCCTCCTTCCTCTGGCTCCTTTCTTCCTTGTAAATTGTACAGATGGCAAAATTAAGCCACAAAAGACTTAAAAAGAAAAAAAATCACTGACCCTTTTAAAAAAATGTAAAAATAAAGTATGATAGCAGAAAAAAAGAAACTTAATGCTGAAAAATGGAACTCTGATGAATGTGATATATATTTTATTGATCTTTTCTTGGGGGGAATATGAGTATATGTGTACAAAAATATGTATGTTTAATTTTCAATCTCAGGTTCCAATGGACCAAATAAATTTTTTTAAATTAAACCAAAACATCTGTTGTTTTTATTTGTTGTAGTTTTTTTTCTCAAACCAAAAAAGGCTTTTATAGGACGGCGTATTGGGGCCACTTAATGAAATTCAAAAAATTAAATTTTACGAAAAATTAAACAAGAAATTTTTGTGTTATTGAACTCAAAAATTTACTAGTATATAAAGTTGCAATTTTACGACTTTATAGACCAGTAAATTCAGATTTCTTAAAGATATATACGTGGCTTTGAACGTGACGGGACTTGTGACTTCATAAACCAGTAAATTTAAGACTTTTCAAGGTCTTAAATTTGTGACTTCATTAACTCATAAAATTTACTAGTTTATGAAGTCATATATTTTTCACTTCATGAACTTTATGAAATTTTTGAGTTTCCAAAGTCGTAATTACTTTAGTGGCTGTAATACGCCTTCGTACTTTTACATGTGTTTCCTGTGCAAAGACATGTTAATTATTAAGAAAAAAGTTTTATTAAAAATGTCCCAGGGGTAAACTTATCAATTCCACTAAATATTAATTTCGACCAATGATCAATTTCACAGTGGGTCATTTGTAAGGATGGGTACTTTTATAGGTACCGATCAAATTCTGTCAAAAGTACCTGGTACCAATTTACAGAAAATCAAAAGGTACCATGTTTAGGTACCTGAATGCATCACTGTGACTGCAAGGAAGTGGAAGAGTAGGCGATTTTCCATGCTAGACATGACCACAACATCGGAAGGTTATAAATTACAGAATACATTTGTTAAATTTAAAAAAATCTACTTCATTATTAAACAAATTGATTTTTTTTTTACCACGTACTGTATCGTTTCAAATATGAAAGGTACCCATCCCTAGTCAATTCGCTTAAGTTTCACTTTCATTTAATAGAGACAGTTAACAGGATCCATCATTTCATAACAGTTTTTGTGCTGATTGATTTCTCAAATGTTATGTTTGCTCTTCAAAATTAACACCAGAATACATGTTTGTGTTTATTTTCAGCATTATTTCTTCAAAATAATCATTGTTCAAAAACTATTCGAATAATTAACTTAGAGAAAATAACTGCCAACAGTAAGTCAAACTTGTTCCCAGTCAGGGTTGGACTCCGCCAGGGCTGCCCTTTGTCAACGATTCTGTTCATTACTTTTATGGACAGGATTCAGGGGGTCTCAGGATCCCATCCCTGCGGATGATGTGGTCCTGTTGGCCTCATCGAACACTGACCTCCAGCTCGCACTTGGGTGGTTTCCAGCTGAGCATGAAGCAGCCGGGATGAAGATCAGGACCTCTAAGTTTGAGGCCAAATTCCTCAGTCGATAAAAGGTGGACTGCCTGCTCCAGGTCTGGAGAGAGTCTTTGCTCCAAGTGGGAAAGTCAAAGTATCTCGAGGTCTTGTTCACTAGTGAGGGGAAAAAGGAGCGAGAGTTCGACAGACGGTTTGAGACGGCGTCGGCAGTGGTGTGGAAGCTATACCGGTCTGTTGAGCCAGAAGGCAAGGCTCTCAATTTACCAGTCAATCTACGTTCCAACCCTCACCTATGGCCAGAGATGATATCTCTCGACTGGCCTGGTAACACCTTGGTATCTCCCAAGAGGGGCTGGTGGAAGTGGCCAGGGACAGGAGCTATTGGTCTTCATCTATAGACGTTAAAAAGAACAAACTGTGAAGAAAAGGAGCAGAAATAACAATGTTGACTGTGTTAGCATCACTAAATTTATTTCTTACATATTCAAGAATTCATTAAATTGAGTTCAATCCAGGTAAATACTTTGCAAACAAGTATAAAATGAAGAAAAACAACCTGAAATGTTTATCTTTTTTTTCCACCATCTCCAGATCCAGCTGAATATACTCCTCTCTCATCGTATCGTTCATGTCCTCATCCTCCTCCCTCCTGTTCCTCCACCTCTCCTCCCCTTTCTCCCTTTTCTAAAATTGTACCTCTTCCTATCTCCCCCCTCCCCTCCCTTCGCCTCAGGCCGCTCTCCTCCCCACTCTGACCCCAGCAGACACACAGCAGAGGACTCCCTCCATCAGGAGCCGTCGATCACTCCTTATCCTGCCCTGAGAAGCAAGAAACCTCCAGAATCTTCTAGAAAGCACTCCTCTACTCATCTGGAAGCAAAGGTACGGCTGCTGAAAGACCCCCTCGGTGCCTCGGAGCGGGGAGTCTTCTTAATGCATGTGATAGTGCTGGAAGAGAGAGTGAGCATGCTAGAAACTTCACAGAGTCAAAAACCTGCCCTCTCCTGGGAAATCTGTTCCTTCCCAGCCCCCGTAGCTCCCCTGCTCCTCTGCAGATACCGGGGAACTAATTAGATATCGTCCTTTCAATTTTAGTCTGCAGACATGATAAGGCTGAAGCATTTCCCAGCAACACTTGGGATGAAATTGAAAAGATACAAGGTTACTGAACGTGGAGAGGAGGTTGCTGGAATAAGCTGCAAAAAAGGATAAACTCATCGAAATCACAGTAAACACTGCAAAAAACTGAGATCTTATCAAGTGTTTTTCTTATTTTAAGTAAAAAAATGTCTTATTATACTTGATATGAGCCACATTTACCTGGCTAGTCAAGAAAAATGTCTTGTTTCAAGTTATTCAAAGACAAAAATGAGGCCTGAGTTGTTAAGAAATAACTTGAAATAAAACATTTTTTACTGAAAATAAGACAAAAATACTTGATAAGATCTTAGTTTTTTGCAGTGTGGTCTTGTAAAATCTAAAGAAAGACTCAAGGAATCATGTGACTTCTAGAGACGTGTGTGCATGTGTGTGTGTGTGTGTGTGTGTGTGTGTGTGTGATGATCAAATTTCCCTGCCTTCTTATTTTTCCTCCTGTAAATAAATCACACGACGTGCAGGTGTCACAGACGAGGGGTCACGCCAGGTGGGAGGGGCTTTTTTTTCTGGGAGCAGATGAACGATGATGCAACTCTTAGAGCTTTTCTGAGATTTAGGTGTGTGTGTGTGTGTTTTTGTGTGTGTGTGGTTGGTTAAACCCCATGTTTGAGATAACACACAATGAGACAGGAGAGACTCTGTTATTTTATCTCTGCCGTCTCATCCCTGAAACAGTCAGATTGAAAATGCACAGAAGTTTCCTTTTGAGCGTGTGTGTGTGTGTGTGTGTGTGTGTGTGTACCTTCACGGTGTTATCATTGGTTCAGAAATAGCTTTTGTAGCTCCTGGCAGCCGTGATGCATTATCAAGGGTTGCATTTCAGACCCGGTGTGGAGTCTTCTCATAGCAGCTTAAATCTTCGTTGTGTCAGAGCAGCCGGGCTTTTCTGGGTCCTCGGGGTGCATAGTCCACATTGTTCAGAGAGGCTTAGGACCGTGTGTCCTTCCACCACGCTTCCAAGCCCAGCTTCTTCTCATTGGTCAGCTCTGACCTGCCCGGAGCGTCTGTTTTCCATCTGTCAGTGGTTTTGATATTCCTTCTTCAAAGACTCTAACATTAACTGTTTGTTTACTGATTCATGTTTCCATCAGGGGGAAGTTAAAGCCACAACATGACATCACAGATCCCTGCGCTCCCACAGTCGTACTCTCCAGGGACGGACAGCGTCTTCTCTGACCTGTCAGCGTTTCATTCTCTGGACTCAAACGTTCCCGGGCTGTCCAAGGTGATTCTGGACAAGCTCAAAATGAAGGATTATGGAGAATACAGGTAATAACTTCCCAACGCCATTAAAGTCATTCAGGAGCCACAAAATCAACTTAATCTTCAGAATGAAGACCATTAGGTGTATAAAATTACATACATAACACAAATCCAGTAAATAATTGTTAAAATGAGAAGTTTTTTTTGGACTGATGAAATTGTACATGAGATGTCTTAGTTTTTATTCTTTAATAATTTTTCAAACATATTCCAAAGATTTGAAATTTTGCAAAAAAAAAAAAGAAGAAAAAAAATGATTTTTTTGTTTTCCAAAAACAAAAAAATAGCTAATTATTATTATTTTTTATTTCAAAGCATTTAAAACAGTTCTTAAATTTTAAAATATATCTGTAAGGTCAAAAATGTGCAAAAGTTTTGAAATAGCAAAAAAAAAAAGAAATTAAAAAGGAAATAAAATTTCAGAAATAAAAAAAATAGAATTTCAAAAAAATTTCAAAAAATAGAAATTTTAAACAATTTGCAAATATTAAATGCAACAAATTTTTGAACTTAAAAAAGTTGCAGATTAAAATAAATAAAAAAACTGAATTTGCAAAAACCCCAGTTAAAATAATTTCAAATTTGCAAAAGAAGAAAAACATTTGTAGTTTCAAAAAAAAAAAAAAAAAGTAAAAAGAAAAAAAAGAAATTAAATTTCCAAAATTTGCAAGTCTTTAATTTTCTTTTATTTTCAAAGCATTAAAAATATATATATTTTTATTTTGAAATGGTCTTTAAATCGTAAAAAAAAAAATATAAATTTCAAAACTTGGCATATTCTAAAAATATAAATTTCATTAATTTGCAAAAAAATCTGAGGAAAAAAAATAAATTTCAAAAATTTACAAAAATTTCCAAAATATTGAAATTTCAAAAATTTGCAAAGATTTAAACTTTTATTTGAAGGTCGATGATATTGCTCAAATCATTCATTTTTGCTGTTTGCTAATGTCTTGCTGCATATCAAACATGTATACAAACATCTACACAGCTGCCCTATTTTTCAACTTGTTACAAGCAATTCAGGCTTCATTTATGTCTTTAAATAACTTGAAATAAGACATTTTTCTGTAGTGGTCAGGTGAATGTGGCTCATATTAAGTCTAAAAAGACATTTCTACTGAAAATAAGACAAAAACACTTGATAAGATTTCTGTGTTTTGCAGTGTTATCTTGAGTGTGTTGAGCTTGGTCAAATAAAGTGTCTGATCCAAACAGGGCTGCTCTGGAGGGACAAACCAAAGGAATCAAGTTCCAAAACTACAAGGAGCTGTTCCAGAAGATGGAGGAGACTTTCATGTTCTGCACCAGCTGCAACAAACTTCCCGAGCATCTCACCGAGGGACAGACACTGAAGCGCTGTGCGAAGTGAGTCCTAGTCCTCAAACTGATGTATGCAGGAACAGCCAATGAGCTGGGTCGACACTCAATGCTGAATGATTGACTGTATTCCTGTATTAACTCAGATTAACATCAATCAGAATATTCAGGCCTCTGAAACCTACACCCCCTCTCTGGTTAGCTCTATTATCGCCTGGTGCGGATGCTGCTTTGTCACTGTTGCCCAGTAGCTGTCATGAAGAAAGCGTTACCAGTTGGTGGTGGCAGATTCTGGGCGTCCAAGGTGAGGACAGCTCTGCTGAGGTGGACTTTAGCCAGTGGCAAATATAGCAGAGTGCCCTGACCATGATTCATCTCATGGCGACTCTGCAGCTTATCCTGAGTGGATTAATACAGATTATTACCGTCAACAAAACAGAGCTTTATACCAGAGTGTGAACAAACAGGCTGAGTTTTACTTCTTTCTGTTTTCAGAGTGTTGCAGGTTTACAATACAAACATCCAATTATTCATTAAGTAAACATGTATGACATATCAGCATAAAGACATGTTTTCGCTTAAGACAAAACAGCAATCTTATTATAACATTCTAAATAACAGAGCATCACATGACCAAAGACCATCTCTGACATCAGTACAATAAACAATATTAACTATGAGCAATATTAGCCATACATAAATACACGCAAGAATTAGAAGATGTATAAATTGTTTATATGCAAAATGTAAAAATTTAGATTGTTTTGTATAAGGAAAAAATGTATGTATGTATGTATATATATATATATATATATATATATATATATATATATATATATATATATATTTATATACAGAGAGAGAGAAAGAGAGAGATAAACAAGAATGTACAAGATGTATATATTGTTAATATATAATATGTAAAAATTGATATGGTTTTATATAAGGAAAAAATGTGTGTGTGTACATATATATGTATATATATATATATATATATATATATATATATATATATATATATATATATATATATATATATATATATATATATGTATATATATATATATATATATATATATATATATATATATATATATATATATATATATATATATATATATATATATATGTATATATATATATATATATATATATATATATATATATATATATATATATATATATATATATATAAGTATATATATATATAAGTATATATATATAAAGAGAGAGAGAGAGAAATAGAGAGAGAGAGAGGAATGTACAAGATGTATATATTTGTTTTTATATAATATGTAAAAATGTTTATGTTATATATAAGGGAAAAAATGTATATATTCATATGAATATATATATTTATAAATACACACATACACACACACACATATATACATATATATATATATATATATATATATATATATATATATATATATATATATATATATATATATATATATATATATATATATATATATATATATATATATTTATATATATAAATGCCTGAAAAGACAATTTTAGTAAATTAACTATTTAATTAATTAGTCAAATAAGTCAATAAATTAATAGATTCAATGAAATTAATTAACATAATAATAATTATAATAATGATAAAATTAAATAATAAAATAAAATGATACTTGTAGTAGAAACAGCCTGTGTTGTCCTGAATGATCGGTGGACCTTTGACTTTCCTTTTACTTTCTCTGAGTCACACACTGTCACACCCACGCACACACACACACACACACACACACACACACACACACACACACACACACACACACACACACACACACACACACACACACACACACACACTCACACACACACACACACACACACACACACACACACACACACACACACACACAGGATCTTAGATGCAGATTCCCTGAAAATTCCCAGCTGCCGTTCCTTCTCCAGACTCAGAACAGAACTGCTGACGAGTAAAACCCTGGTGAACTTGGACATCTGAGAATGACCACAACAGTGTTGTGTCATGACTTCCATCCCCGTTTTTACCCTCGTGCTGACTCGGCAGATTGTTCTCCTGCTTTTAAAGCCATCTGTGCTGAAGTGGAGGACAGTTGTTTTCTCTCTGTGGGGGGTCACGATGATGGAGTGGGAGCGTCTTCCTTCAGGAGGATTTAAACGTCTAAAGTGAGCTCTGACGGATCCTGTTTGCTGATAAATGCTCCCACTCAGGGATAGTCTCCCACGGCACCATGTGGTTAATCCAACACGTAAACGGCTTCCCAGTTTGTCAGCGCTGAAGCTGGATAAATGCTCGTAAACTCCAGTTTGTCGCCAGCTGTCGTCCAAAACAGGACAGAATCCATCCTGGGTCAGGAGATCTCATGTCGGGGATACATGTAAAGAGCTGGTTCATCTCAAATGTCACATGACATTAATGTCCCATCAGACATGCGACTGAATGGACTAAAAATAAAGATGCTATCTTAATGCACAGTTAATGATTTCTCCTGAGCTGTTTCTGAGTGAGTGATGAAAGCTGGTCTGAAACGAACACCAGGATCTATAAATACTTTTTAAAATGATGCTTACATTTGAATTTCTCCTGATTGATGGTTTCACACTGGACCTGAGGTGAGTGAGTGAATGGTTGAAACTTGAGACTTTTTCAGGCGTAAGAGTATGAAGTGGAAAGTTTACAACTTCCTGCTCCCTTCTGTTTTAACATCCAGTGTTGCCTCCCTCCTCTCACAGATGCTTGAATGTTTACTACTGCACCAAGGACTGCCAGAAAAAGGACTGGCCTCAGCACAAAAAGGTCTGTAAGCTGCTACGCCTGGTGGCCATCGATCGACTGTTGGAGTGGCTGCTCTTCACTGGTGAGGAATGAATGAAAACGTTTGTGAAACTGTCTCTGAAACTGGTTAACATGCAAGTTAACAGTTAGGAATCATGAATCAATCCTCAAAACTCCACAGGAGACCTCCCATTCCCCACCGAGAAGTGGTCCAAGTCCACTTCCCAGGTCAGGAACTGGGACGACTGGCTTCCCATGCAGGGGGACCTTTCGCCTCGCCTGGACACCATCCTGTCCGGCACCAACATGGCGACGCTTTGGAAGAACATCTGCAGACCCCGACCGGACGATTCGGACCTCAAAGAGTCTCTGTGGCGGATTCAGAGCGAGTTCCTCTCCCGCGTCCTCACAGTCGGGATGGCTGTGCAACAATTCAGCCTCAACCCGTACGCCAAACCCCTCACGATCCACATCGCAGGGGCTTCCCACAACGAGACCATGGGAGCCAGACTCACAGACTACGATGAACTGAACAAAATGTTCCCTGGACACGAGGGTATCGAGATCGTCATGGTGGGACCAGAGGTGGTGGACGGTCCCATCACAAGGCCTTCGCTCACGGCGTTTGGTCCGAGGCAGAGGGTCTACATCAGCACCTACAAGGGCCTGTACCATCAATTCTGGGAGGACGTCTTGGAGAAGGGGGAAGCAGCCAAACCAGATCTGGTGATAGGGTTTCATCCTGGTAAGTGTTCACGGTTTTACACCAGTCTTTGCTGTTTATTGCACATAGCAACACATAATGCCTAAAACAGGAAGATAACTACATCTACAAAAAGACTAATCTGGAAGAAAATACAGATTTTAATTCTGTGTGTATGGATTCATTTAACTGACAACGTGCTGGCTTAATATACATGTCTGATGTGTGGCAAGACATTAGCAAACAACGAAAATGATGAGTAAAGCAACATTATAGATGTTTCGTATCCAATTCAGGAATTCCTTTAAAAAATTTAAATTGTTTGAAAATTTATACTATTAAAATTATTTTAAAATTTTTGCAAATTTTTTGCAAATTTTGTGATTTTTTACTAAATTTTTTTGAAATATTTTTTCAATTTTTTCAAATTCTTATTTCGTTTTTAAATTAATTTTAAATCTCATATCATTCATTACTATCATTTTTTATTATTATTTTTATAATAATAATTATTATTTTATTTATTTATTATTATTATCATTATCATTATCATTATATTATTATTATTATTATTATATTTTATTATTATTATTATTATTATTATTATTATTATTATTATTATTATTATTATATTTTATTATTATTATTATTATTATTATTATTATTATTATTATTATTATTGCTTCAAATTTGGGGATTTTTTTTATTTAAAAAAATAAATATATTTCTTAAATCTCCAACATTTTTTTTTTCAATTTTTGTAGCACTCTGCTTTGAGATAATTTGAATATGAAGTGTTTTACAAATAAAGTGTATTTTCATTGTTATTATTATTTATTTCTTTATTTCTTTATTTTTAATTAAGGGGAATTTTTTAATTTAAAAACTTTATATATATATTTCTAAAATCTCAAATTTTTGCAAATTTTTAATTTTCAATTTTCTTTCATAGAAATATGAAATAAAACAGAAATATGTGAAGCCACAAAGGCAGCCATCTTGGCACTGCTGGAAATTGGCATGAGTGAGAGACAGGAAGCCAAAAAATCTCCAAGACAGACTTTCATCACACCAAGAAAAAGCAAGCCCAACTGGTACCAGCAAACTGCTAGTTGGTCTAGGCAGGAAACGTCTTGGAAATGTCTTTCTACCCCACGAAATGACCGTGCACTCATCCGTTCCTGTGTCAAAATCATCGTCAGACCTCCAGGGACCTTAGAAATGTCCAGAAATGTCACTTGTTCAGTAAGGATGGTTAGAAACCGACTTCTTGAAGCTGGTCTGAAGTCACACAGGGTAGCGAGAGGCAGAGGAAGACCCGGTTACTCTTTGATAGGAATCACAAGGATTGGACTGTTCATGGTTGGGTTGGATTCAGTTTAGAGTTGATGTCCACTCCAGCCAACTTCCTGCTTAGGAGGAGGCCTGGAGGAGCTGAAAAACCAGACTTTGGCTGTTTTTCAAACCACCTACTATACTAGCAATTCCTACTATTTTGGCCGAAATTCAGTCTGTAGTCGCCAGTACACGAAAAATTGCAAAACCTGCAAAACCTGCAAAACCTGCAGTGTGCCAAAAATCCCCGGATGTCCTACTGATCCAGGAAAATTTCTCAGCATATAACGGACCAGTCTACCTGGCATCCTGTCAATGCAGGTGACAGATTTCGGTAAATTACCTACATCTAGTGGAATGAGTCGGCATTACAACTACAATACAACAACACTAACGTTATACGGTCCATGAGATAGAGGTGAAGTGATGAGAAAGATACAACGGTAAATCTTGTGACTTCTAATTGTAGGATTGGTGTTTACTTCTACAAATTCATTAAAGCCCATGTTAAACATTAATTACCCTTTTTTAACCATACGTGGATTATACAGAAGTTTTGTTTTCATCAGCTGTAAAAATAAAAATCCAGATTTATTTTTAGTCAATGATATAACTTTTGGTGTAAGATAAGAAATCAAGAATAATGATTCTGCTTTGATATGATTAACAAAACAATTAAAATGCTGTTATCTGTCCATAGATTGTTTTGTATAGTTATGATGTGATGATCTTGAGCTGTTTCAGTCTGGGTGGGACCAGGTGAATGAACCAGGTCTCGTTCAGGGCTACTCTTGAAAACAGACTTCTTCCATCAGCTGGAAAACTCTTTCCTGACTCAAATGACTGGACTTTTCCAACAAGACAAAACCATGGAAAATGGCGAGGTATCAGCCCTTAAAGTTAACCTTCCAAAAAATGTACCTTGGGTTGAACCAGACGTTAAAATAAAGAAGAAACTGAAGAAATCAAGGATGGTCCGTGGCTGTATATTTACAGAAAGTGTGTCTACTTATGACTTAAAATAACTTGTAGAAAAACTATCTGAGGGTCAGAACAGCTCAAAAAGTGACTAAAATGTTCACAAATCTAAAAAACAAAATAGAAGCAAACAACTTTCCTCGACCTCCACAGAAACTTTTTGGAGCCACCGGTAAAGACCAGAGCGGTTCCTGCGACTAAAAATAGAAACTGCTCAGCCTAAGTGGTCAGCTGTCTTGGAGAAGCCGTGGCTCGTTGGTCGATTGGCTCTTTGAGAGAATGCAGCAGGTTGGAGACGCAGAGTTCTGAGATCTGGTCTGTTCATTAGTGCTGGACTTTTATTGGGGGTTTGGGTGATTAATGGGGGCGGCGGGGGGAGAGAGTTTGGCCTCTGGTTTCTGGACTCGTCGGTGAGCTCTCTGAAAGTGGCTCCAGTGAAATACAGGGGTTCCTCCTCTGAGACATGACAAACAACATGTTGACATCTGTCTTTTTTCATGTCCACTCTCACTAACAACCACCTCATTAAACCTCACCCCAACCTTACACCTTCCTAAGCCCTCACACTGAATCAGTTCTTTGACCCTTTGACCTGCAAAGCAGCAGCAAAGCCCCCAGCCCTCTCCTCACCAACAACCAGCAGCTCAGTTATCACTGCAGGCTCCATCGGAGCTAAATATACGGGAATCAGTCATCCTGAGAGTAAACTGCCTGAGTGCCTGGCTGCGTTTCATGCTGCAAAGCTGGCAGAGGACTGCATTATGGCACTGTTTAAGTGATTGGGGAGCAGGAAGCATGACGAAAGGAATAATAAAAGGAAGGTGTATGAAAGTCACAGGGGGGAAAGAACGACAGGGGAGGGCTGATGGAGAGCAATGAAAGCAGACATTTACCGCATCACACGGCGGCTGTTTTCCTCTTAAGTCAAACACGGGGTAGGGAGCTCAAATGATGCTTTAAAGTCAAACACTTTTCTAAGTTTTAGAGGGAGTGTAACAAAAACTGTAAACCACTAAAGCCACCACTCTACTTCACCTCCTACAACATCAACATGCACCTGTGACTAACCTCAAGTTTTACAGCCCTGGGAAGATAACTACATCTACAAAAAGACTAATCTGGAAGAAAATACAGATTTTAATTCTGTGTGGATGGATTCATTTAACTGACAATGTGCTGGCTTAATATACATGTCTGATGTGTGGCAAGACATTAGCAAACAACAAAAATGATGAGTAAAGCAACATTATAGATGTGTCGTATCCAATTCAGGAATTCCTTTAAAAAATTTAAAATGTTTGAAAATTTATATGATTTAAATTATTTTAAAATTTTTGCAAATTTTTTGACAATTTTATGATTTTTTACTAAATTTTTTTGATATATTTTTTCATTTTTTTCAAATTCTTATTTCGTTTTTAAATTAATTTTAAATCTCATATCATTCATTACTATCGTTTTTTATTATTATTTTTATAATTGTTATTATTATTTTATTTATTTATCATTATTATTATTATTATTATTATTATTATTATATTTTATTATTATTACTATATTTTATATTATTATTATTATTATTATTATTATTATTATTATTATTATTATTATTATTATTATTATTATTATTATTATATTTATTATTATTATTATTATTGCTTCAAATTTGGGGATTTTTTTTATTTAAAAAAAATATATATATTTCTAAAATCTCAATTTTTTGCAAAGTTTTAATTTTCAATTGTTTTCAAAGAAATAAACTATCACATCACATAAAGAATTGCATAAATAAATAAATTAATAAATCAATTAATCAATTTAAAAAAAAAACTTTTTGGTTTAGATAATTTTTCATTAGACTTTAACAATGAATAGAAATTTGTTCACTTTTCGGTCTTGAAGTAGCAGACCTCTGGACTGCAGCTTATCTTCCTCTATGGCTTTTCGCTGTGGCAGGTGTTTCCTTGACATGCCCCGATGGGTGCACGATGGGTGAGGGCCCGCTTATTGCCACTTGTGGCTTTAATTTCACATAATATTTCGTCACACCAGGAAGCAAAGACACTCCATCACCATTAACAGCATCTTTATCCACCATATGGCCCCAAATCTGCAGCGGAGCCAGGCGGTGTTTGCAGCCATTATGAGCGGGGCCCCGATGTGTCTTTGTCACCTTCTCTCCTGAAGGTCTACTTCACCCAAATGCTGCTAAATGTTTTATCATGATGAGAAGTGTAACCTCAGGGATGCTGGTATCGCAGCATACATTATTCAGATGAAATTCCTCCTTTCTGCAGCAGGAGAGTGATGTAGCAGGCGCTGGATAACATGATGCCATCTGGGCTGGTACTGGTCCTTACAGTCCTCTGCCTGGGTGCTAAAATCAACCTGTACCCATCCACACTCACACATACCCAGAGCAGCTGAACTTACACACTTCCTGTATCATATGTCACACATGCATAACTTCACACATGCACATATGCATTTAATCTCTGATAACGCTGATTTCTGTGGGGGCTTGGTGCTGTGAGGCATTGGGCAGTGCTCCGTGTGCTGCTCTCCTTCTGTTGAGTCGCCCGAGGACACTTAAGCTGGACGGATTTGTAGCATTTGTTGCTATGGTGGCTTGAACCTCAGTCATGTGGATGAAGGTCATGTTGCTCAGAAAAAAAAAATACAGACATAAACGAAAGTCAGGGGCAAAGTGACATCTGTCAGTTAATATGCTGCAGGATTACAGAGCAACCCAGCACCGACTCACTCCAACTACTGCTGCGAATGTCTGAAGCTGCGAGTTTGATTTCATCAAGCGTTTGTTGTTCAGATCATGTTTTCAGTGATTTTTGTTGCTTCAGTGGCTTGATTCACTTTGTCATTTTGACTGATGTCTTTGTTTAGTGTCAAGATGACAGGAAAGAGAAAGAGAGAGCAGACTCATCATGAGTAATCTGCTCCATCCTCCTGTCACCGAGGAGGAAGACTCGACTTTTTCTTCTGTCACTCACAGAAAACAGTCGTACTGAGGGAAGTAAACAGAAATGAGTGTAGTAATGACACTAGGTATGTCTAATGTTCATGATTTAATACATTTTAGTTCTACTGAGGCATTTGGTAATATCATTAATAATTGGCATAAAACTTCTGTAACTGTTTGAGTTTTGTGGATCAGAATGATGACATATCTAAAAAAAGAAGAAAAGAAACTTAGTAAAAGTACAAAATTGAGCAGCTAAAATATTGTTTACTTTGATGGCCTGGTAAAGTTAGTATGTGTCTGTGAACACTACGGTGGCCCTGAAGTGAAAATTATGAACAAAAATAAAATAAGATAAAATAAAATAAAATGGGGGAAAAACAACATAAAGACAATAAAGAGAACAAGAGAGAGAGAAAGAGAGAGAGAGAGAGAGAGAAAACATAAAGACAAAAAAAATACAAACAAAAAAGAAAGCGTAAAAACAAAAGGCAAAATGTAAGCAAGAAAGAGAAAACAGAAACACACAAAAAAATAAAACAAACACAAAATTAAAGATACAAATAAAAAACAAACAAAAAAAGGAAAATGTAAACATGAACTAAAATTTGCATGGAAAAGAAAAACATAAACACAACACAAAAAAGAAAATCTATACACTAAAAAAATGTTAACGCAAAAATTTAAACACCAAAAAGGAGAAAAATAAAACAAAAAAAATAAAATATAAACACAAAATATTTCAACGCAAAAATAAAATTAAACACAAAAAGAAAATTAAAACACAAAAAATTAAAATGATAACACAAAGAGGATAGCAAATACACAAAAATTAAAAGTGTAAACACAAAAAAGAAAATACAAAAAAAAACATAAACACAAAAAGGAAAACATAAACATGAAATTGAAAATGCACATGGAAAAGAAAAACATAAACACAACACAAAAAAGAAAATTTAAACACTTAAAAAAATGTTAACGCAAAAATTTAAACACCAAAAAGAAAAAAAAGAACAAAAAAATGAAAATATAAACACAAAATATTTCAACGTAAAAATAGAAGTAAACACAAAAAGAAAATTCAAACACAAAAAAATAAAAATGATAACACAAAGAGGATGGCAAATACACAGAAATTAAAAGTGTAAACACAAAAAAGAAAATACAAAAAAAACATAAACTCAAAAAGGAAAATGTAAACATGAAATTGAAAATACACACGGAAAAGAAAAACATAAAAACAAAAAAATGTAAACACAAAAAAGAAAATTGCAAACAAAAAAAAAGTGAAAACAAGATATAAAACATTAAAACAAAAAAAGAATGTGTGAGAAAACGTGAGCATTTTTTTTTCTTTTTTCCTGTTGTTGCAATTTGCACTTCAGGGCTACCTTAAAGCGTTAATATTAGCGTCCTGTAGGTATAAACTTTAGCGTTTAGCAGGATTCTAGCACACCTTTAATTATTTTAAGAACAATGTAACATATGTTTCAGTACCTGCACCTTTGTTTTAATGACTTATGTGTTTTATTTTCTTATTCATTCCTGCACCTCCTTTTATGTACAGCACTTTGTTTCAGCTGTGGTTGTTTTAACGTGCTTTACAAATAGTTGAGTAGAGTTTTAGAGTGGTTTAAAAATGTCTTATTGTAATAACATGTGCTTGTGTGTGTTTCTCCAGGTTTCCATGCTAACCAGGGGCTAATCGAGGGCTGGCTGCCCACTCTGCTCCTGCTCAGAGACTTTGACATCCCCTCATTCTTCACCGTGTACAAGTGAGTCACTGTAAATCTGAAATATACTCCTTATACATTAAAAAGTGAGATAATAACATCCCTTCGAGAAACACTAAATGTTTTAAGTTCTTTGTGCCAGAGGGACTCATTATCCCAGCTCTGCCATCTGCCATCCAGAGCGCCTTAAAAAAAGGAAATGCCTCCTCCTCCTCTGAAACCTTCAGATCAAATCTCTGCCCCCTCAGTGGTATAACTGTTGTGCATCATCAAATTAGACCTGGTCTCTCAACTCCTCACCGACCTGACCTCCTCATCACCGTCCTCCGTCTCAGCGCAGTTATCGCTGCCCACAAACCCAGATCACACCACTTCTCAGTCTTCACACTCCATCCCTCTGGAGGCAAATATCACTTTCCTGTTTGTACAAAGGCCAAGATGGAGACCGTAATTATTTCTCCTGCTGCAGGCGCTCGCAGCAAACTCCCCCTGTGGGCTGTAACTTGATGATGTAGCAAACTTTAAACTGTTTTCTTGTGGGTGGATGTTAAAAATAAGTCTAGGAGCGCTTGTTTCATCTCCCCTCAGTTGACGAGGACAATAAAACTTTACAGACCAGATTAACAGATTCTGTGGCTCTGTCTTTGTCTCTGAACAGCGAGATGGAGCTCCAGCGCTCGCTGCAGATCCTGCTGGAGTTAGAGATGCACATCCTGGACAGCGGGCCCAATCCGTTCGCCTCGCAGAAACCAGAGCAGGTCCAGTCCTCCCCGAACACCACCCCGGTCTACTGCAGCTCCCACTACATCCGCTTCCAGGGACTGCTGCCTCAAGAGGAGAATTTACAAGATGTTTAAGGAGACAAGTGCTGGAAATGAAGGAAATAACATCCTCATTGAGCCTCTGACGCCCTTACAGGACTTTTTTTGTTTCTTTTTTAAGAGATGAACACCTGACTCATGGAGCTAACACTCAAATTTGGATCATCAAATATAAACCACGACTTCACTGCACATCACGCTCCATCCCTTCATTTCTGGAGCTATCAAATGATGAGACTTCGTGGAGAAATGTCTCATTATTCAGCCTGATGGCACCCGAGGGCAGCAGCCCAGAACAAAGCTCTGGTTTTTTGATATAAAGGTCCTTGGGTGTACATACGTAATGAGACCAAAATCTGTTCTGTCACCGTTCACAAGTGTCTCGCTATTTTTTTTCTTTTCTTAAATACATGATGAGATCAAATGTATGTCAACTTGACTGGATTCCAGGTGAATTTTTGTTGATTTGTTTATTGTTTCTCCCAAAACAGTCATATGATCAATTTAGAATCACCAAAAGTAGAATTAAAATTAAAACAGACCACAGCCAGCGCATTTTCTCCGTCTTTAATATTAAAGAGACCAGAATGTTTTATTAACCACTTCTTTTTGCTTAAATCACTGAGATATTTGATTCCATGACACTGATTTCTAAGAGTCCTTTAGCGAGGTTAAAACTCCCGACAAAACTTGTGTGCCTCACTTCCTGATTGAGGTTTCTACAAGACTCTCACCTCCTGTTGAACATTAAATTTGATTGACAACGGTTTAATCACTTTTTTCAGTTCATTTATGTTGATGCAAGTGTGTTTTTTAACCACTACTTAATGAGAAAAGAAGAAAAACGCTTATGAAGAATAAAGGTTGAAATGCCAAAAGTCAGCATGTGGCGGAGAATCCTGTTTTCTAAAAAGTCTAGCAGCGATAGCTTCAGTAAAGTGATTAATGTGGAAAAAGAAATAAAAAATAATGTCTCTAACTATGTCTAGACCAGGGGTCTGCAATGTTTACTTTCAAAAGAGCCAGAAAATTTACTTAATCTCCACACTAAAGCTTTAAAAATAGTGTAAAAAATTATTTTAATAATTACAATCTAGAAAATAAGTTTTTCCAATTTGTGAAATAGTACATATGATGTGTCTTTTTAAAAGTTTTACTAAATTAAAAAAAATTAACATTTATAAAAAAAAAAAATGCAAAAAAAGTTTTAAAAAATTTTAAAATAAAAAAAAAAACTGCAAAAGTATCTTTAAAAAAAGTTGGTTGGTTAAAATAAATAAAATATATATAAAAAGAAATATATCATATTTTAATTAATTTCTCCAAATTTTCAAAGTCTTTCTTAATCCTCTTAGATTTGCAAAATAATTAAATAAATAAATAAATTCATCAAAAAATAAAAATAAAAATAAAAACGAAAGAGACTTGAAATGTGATTATTTTAAACCTGTATTTTATAAATATATTAACAGAATTTTATTTATATATTAACTGAATTTTATAAATATATGAACTGAATTTTATAAATATATGAACTGAATTTTATAAATATATGAACTGAATTTTATTAATATATTACCTGAATTTCATAAATATATTAACTGGATTTTATAAATATATTAACTGAATTTTATAAATATATTACCAGAACTTCATAAATATATTTCCAGAACTTCATTAATATATTACCTGAATTTTATAAATATATGAACTGAATTTTATAAATATATGAACTGAATTTTATAAATATATGAACTGAATTTTATTAATATATTACCTGAATTTCATAAATATATTAACTGGATTTTATAAATATATTAACTGAATTTTATAAATATATTACCAGAACTTCATTAATATATTACCTGAATTTCATAAATATATTAACTGGATTTTATAAATATATTAACTGAATTTTATAAATATATTTCCAGAACTTCATTAATATATTACCTGAATTTTATAAATATATGAACTTAATTTTATAAATATATTACCAGAATTTTATAAATATATTAATATTATTGCCCAACTTTTTATTTTTATTTTTGCTGTTTGCAGTTTTTTGACAATTTAAAGCATGTGTTTTCAAGAAAAATAAAAATTCTGTTTTTTAATAATTTTTTTTAAAGCTTCAAGGAGCCACTGCAAAGAGTTGAAGAGCCACATGAGGCTCCAGAGCTGCAGGTTGAAGACCCTAGGTCTAGGCTGAGGATTGGATTACCTTTCACAGCGTGACACTGCTCTCTAGTGGATGGAACTGGTAGTTGCAACCAGAATGTTTAACATTAGTTTAAAAATAATCAGGGTCAGAGTTTTTTATTGGTCCAGGTAAACTGTTGATTATTAAATTTTTAATTTTTCAGCCATATCAAATTTAACTGTTTTCTTTGCTGAACATATACTGGGAATCCTGGTGGTAGTAAAGAAGTAGCTGAATAATGTTAATCCACTGTTTTTTGGTGTTTTGTCATGTAAACTTCTTGTATCTCCGTCCATTCCCGTGGCCTCTCTGGGATCAGGAATGGTCTGGAGTTGTCAGAGCTTTCTAGAAGGAAAAGCACAGGTGCTATATGTAGCAGCAGCAGGGCATGGGAGGCCGCTCAGATGACAAACCGCACAGGCTGCCAGGCAGACACACCGAACCCGGGAGAGAGAGACTCTGTAAAAATGACAGAAACTGACAGGTAAGACACCTTCAGCCAAATTATTATCAGACTGAACTTTCACTTTCAGGAACTCCTCTTTACTCGCTCTTAACTGTCACCTGAAGATAACCTGACTCCAGAGGCGCCTGCTGCCCGTTCACACTGACAGCTCCATGTTTGAGTGGCGTTTTCAGACGGTCGACTGCTGGCAGCGTGTTTCCAGGTCTCCTCTGTGTGGGCTGTCACTGAGCTTCAGACTAGTTTTCTACATTTTATCTCATTAAATCCTGCTCCTGTCCCCCTCTTCCCCCTCCTCCCCCTCCTCACACTGTGACAAATGGCCTGTCTAAGAATAGACAAACAGACCTTCACACAGATGAACAGCTGGTTCCTGTTTGTTGAGGAGTAGCTGAGCTTGCTCTGATGGAGTTATTTTTCTCTTTTTGTTGTTTTGTGTCTGCAGAGCTGCTGGAGAAACCCAGGGTAAACCTAAAGCCCTGGCCTTCCGCTCTCAGAAAGAGATGTTTGAGAAGATGGAGGATTCCTTCAAGTTCTGTGCGTGTTGCCAAAAATGGCCCAAGCAGCTTTCAAACCCACAGAGCCTGAAACGATGTGCCAGGTGAGAAAAAAAACACAGATATGATTGTTTTTCATCATCAGATCAGTCGTTTTACAGGGTCAGATCTCACCTTTCCTCTGCACAGATGTCTGCACGTTTATTACTGCTGTAAAGAGTGTCAGAAAGAGGACTGGTCCAAACACAAGAAGTTCTGCTCACAGCTGCGTCTGGCTGCCATTGACAGAGTCGTTGAATGGCTTTTGCACAAAGGTAAACGTCTATAAGTGACAAAAATAAAAGATTTTTATGTATTCATGATGTTTATGGACTGTTCCCTGTTCCTTGTTGTCAGGAGATCTCCCATTCGCCACAGAGAAGTGGTCCAAGCCTCAGTCCGAGGTCAAAGGTTGGGACGACTGGCTCTCCATGCAGGGGGATCTCGACCCTCTCCTCAGCCCCGTCCTGAGCGGAGCAAACATGAAAGACTTGTGGACCAACGCCGGCAGACCTCAGCCGGACGATGAGGACCTGAAGCAGTCTCTCTGGAGAGTCTGCAGTGAATTCTTCTCCAGGCCGCTCACCATCGCTTGGGCGATGAGGATGTACGGCCTAAACCCTTTCTCCAAACCGCTCACCGTCCACCTGGTGGGAGCAGGTCAGAGCGAGACGCTGGCAGCCAGACTCACAGACTACGACGAGCTGAACAAAATGTTCCCGGGACATCAGGGCATCGAGATCGTCATGGTGGGTCCGGAGATAGTGGGCGGCCCCATCATGAGGCCTCCTCTCAGGGCGTTTGGCCCCCGGCAGAGAGTCTACATCAGCGCCTATAAGGGTCTGTACCATGAGTTCTGGGAGGAGCTGGTGGAGAAAGAGGAGGCGGCTAAACCGGACCTGGTGGTTGGATTTAATCCTGGTGAGAAACTTTCCTGTTCAGTCAGAAATCTGTTAAAAGTTATGGTTTATCAAATTCAAGTAATAACAAAAAAAAAAAAAAAAGAAAAAATTAACTTAAAAAAATATATCAGATTTAAAGCTTATTTGTAGTTTAAGCGATTATTTAAATTTCAAAATGGTTTGGAAATTTTTGCATATTTTCTTACTATTTGTTTTTTTTAATTTTTTAAAAATTTGTGTTTTTATTTTTTTTGCAAATTTCTTGAAATTTCAAGAAATATTGAAAAATTTCCAGACTTATCAAATTTAATTTTCATTACCTTTTTTTAACCAAAATTATGAAATTTGAAAATTTATAGAATGTTTCGCTAATTTTTGAAATCCCCAAATTTTTTGATATTTAAAAAAAAAAATTAATTTAACATTTTTTAACCGCAAATTTTTGAAATTTACACAATTTTGTGCAGTGTTTTGCAAAATTTTAAAATTTCAAAATTTTTGAAATCCATGCAACTTTTAGAATTTTTTGCAATGTTATTAAAATGAAAAAAAAACACATCACATGTACAATTTTGTTAATTAGAAAAACTTCTCATTTCAATTATTATTCAATTGAATTTTTTTAAATATTTTTTTGGAATTCTCTTTGTATTGAAACACTGCATCATTATATCACTTAATTGATACATCTTTTTCACAGTTTCCCCAATTTTTCCTTTTTTTCTCTGTTCATTTTAAATAGTTATAACATGGATTAGATAAAAAAAAATAAAAAATTAAAATAAAAAAATAAAAAATATATAAATAATTTATTAAAAAAAAAAACCTAATAAAAAATATTATTCATTTTCTTTTCCTTTGTCATTTTAGGAGTCTGTCATGTGGTCAAGTGGTTCCTCTAGAATCTAGTCTTTCAGCTAAATATCCTTTTGGTATACATCTAAAATTTAAAAGAGGGCCCAGGGGAACAATAGTGAGTACAAAAACAAGAGTAGAGCAAGAAATAATAAAAATAAAAGTAGTAAAATAAAAGTGATTATGTGAAAAATGAAATTAGATAAATAAATTATTAAGAAAAGAAACCCTTAAGAATTATAAATGAGAAAACTAATATTCTTATGTATATCCATAGAATCATTCACTAGATTTTAAATATGCAAAAAACTTTATACACTTTTTTTTTTGCTTTTACTGTGATAAGATAAAGTAGAGGTTGTGGCTCTGGAAAGACTTAAATACAGGTAAAATGAGGTTAAACTGCTCCTCTGAGAGTAAAGGTTGCAGACCCCTGTTAATGCTGAACTCTTTCTGCTCTCTTTGGCATTTTCTGTGCAAAGGATTTGATGCCAGCCAGGGGTTGGACCAAGGTTGGCTCCCAACTCTTCTGCTGCTCAGGGACTATGAGATCCCCTCCATGTTTACGGCTGTGAGGTAAAGAGTGAAGTGTCAGAGTTTGTGTTTTATGTTTTCTTGCTGACGTGCTGACGCGTCTCGTCGTCCTCCACAGCGAGACGGAGATGACGTACTCCCTGCAGATCCTGCTGGAGCTGGAGATGGACTTGAAGGGAAGTGGAGCCAACCCCTTTGCCTCACTGAAACCAGAAGTGGAGAGTCCCACCAAGCCTCCTCTCTTCTGCAACTCCCACTACTTCTGCTTTCAGGGTCTGCTGGAGACCGTGGAGCTCGAGGAGCCGGACGACTCCTGAGGGAACTGAGAGACTGGGATCTCACAGACTTTATGAGTACTGTTTTATAGGGGAGACCGGGGACAGTAGTAACACTTGCAGATTTTTTTTTATTTTCTCAAGTTATTTTTTCTGGTTACCCAGCATGCTTTGTGGTTGAACTCATCAAACGTACATCATATTGCTTATGTGTCTGTTTAGCCATCTGTCTTTCAGCTCGTTTGTGGCCATGTTTGAGCTGTTAGCTGGACGCTAAGCTAGCTCACTGCTAATGCAACTCCAAAAGTGACTAAGATGTTAATTTTTATGCTCTACTATTTTTTTATTTGTCTTTTTGTGTCACATTGGATAAGTTTGCTAGTTTTGGCGACCTATATTGGAAGGGGCTTTATGGTGGCAATTTAGTTAAACAGTTTTAAAGGTTCCATATCCTGCTCCTGTTCTGCAGTTTGATCTGGATCATTGATGTCTTCATGAAATGGTAGTAACATGTTTTGGTCCAAAAAGCCAATAAATCAAGCACAGCAGCATTGTTTCCAGGCTCTCATAGCCCCTCTGTTCAGAACGCTCTGATTTAGTGGGCGTGACCTTCATATGTAAATGAGCCACCGCTGATACCGCCCCGCTCTTCAGCGTCACTGAGCGGCGCCACGAGCCCCGAGTGCACAATGTTTAGAAAACAGCGAAGCTCGTTTATCGTAACATTACAGGCTAAAACAACAGGCTAACCGCAGATAAAGTTAGCATCCTGAAGCTAACACAGAGACAGGGGGGACACTGAGGAAAAGCTCTTCCATCTGCTCCACAGCACACAGCATTTAACATACTCACATTTCCAGGGTCCCAGGTTTGTTGGAGGATGGTTGGTAATGCGCCTGGATTCAGGACCAGTCTATTGGCTAGCCCTCTGTTGGACTGTCCAAAGTTGGAAAAGCAGTCGGCCGTGAAGTGACTAGCACACACATGCACAGTTTTACTGAGTGTAGCTGGAACATTTCCTGACAAATGAACTCTAGACACTCAGTCTGTCTTCTTCTGAGATGGGAAGCTTGTGCATGGAACTATGTGGCTGTTTACAGCCAAAAACAGAGGAGTGATGGCTCTTCAAGTTCAGCATTCTCCTATATCACATTTTGTGGGCTGGGAGGAAAGTCAAAGACTCACAAATTTCACTAAAAGACTTAATAAAGAATTTACATCTTTCAATTTGGAGACACTGGGTTAAATGATCTCAAAGTTAGAGAAGTGTCAAAAATGTGACGCCTGTCTCCGGTCTCCCCTTTGAAAACAATAAACCATGGTGTTTACATACTAATGTTAAATGGTTTTATTCTAGTAGCAGCTGTGAGTGTTTGACATTTGCCTTCACTATCTCAGCTCTGTGGTGTGTAACTGCCAGACTGTGACATTTGAATTTACTGTCTCTGAACCATCGTCGAGCTCAAACAGAGGCTGTAAAACTTCATACAAATATTCAAATGTCTGCAAAGCATTGTTAAACACAGAGAGGATATACTACACACGTAGCCGACCAAACAAACCAACAAATGCACAAAAAATCAGCTTAATGGTCACAAATTTATTACCTTTTTTATCTGATCAACCTTTAAAAAGTTATTTTAAATTTTTTTCTCGTGGAAATTTCGCTTCTGAACATTAAACACAATCCAGTCGTGAACATTTCAGTCACATGCTAGCGAGATTTTATGCTAAAAACCAGATCCACTAAGTAAAAAACAAGGTTTACAACAGCACCAACAGTAACTGTGTTTACGTCAGTAAAGGAACATTTGTGGCAGGTGTACGGGTTGTACCCGGAGCGCCTGTACCCAAAGCTGGCCCACAGAATGACAGCGAGCACATACAACAACACAGCAACAACGTTAAACACCAGCTCCATCAGGCTGAGCCTGAACGCCAGGAGACCCTGCAGCAGCTTGAGGAGGTTCAGGACGATGATGACCACGGTGACCAGGAGGCAAACTGCAAACACAATCATGCTGCAGATCATCCCTAAAGGACGGTAAAACCATTCAGCGTTAACAAAGTGATCAGCAGCAGCGGTGAGGATGATACACGCCACAAAAGCCTCAGTGGTTCTCAGTCCTCCTCTCAGGTTGGAAAGATACCCGGCTGGAAACTTCATCTTCTGCATCACAGCATCCACCAAGAAGACCACGGCTGCAACCAAGGAGGAGATGAAGCACAGGATGCTGGTGATGCAGGTGAGGCACACGAAGACGGCCGCAAAGCTCACTGTGGCTGAGACCATCATCACGGCGCACAGGGAGGTCAGCCCGCAGGTCAGGTCGGCCCAGTTTGGGAGGAAGGCGGCCAGCAGCACGTGCCACATCATGGCCTCCACCACGGTCAGGACCAGGGGCACGATGAAGCAGAAAAACCAGACAAACTCACACCACACGCCCCACGGACTCACCATGCTGCCCCTGGAGAGGCAGATGATGAGAGACAGGAGGCTGAAGAGCATCTCCAGGAGGCGCAGGATGCCCTGGCAGCTTTTGAATGGGCCACACATGAGGTCCAAAACAGAAATCCCAAACCTGTCACACCACAAAATCCAGAGGTTAACGTCTCAGCGTTCAACCTGTTCTCTCTCTCAGAGCTCTGTGCGAAGCAGCCGTTGACCCTTCATCATAAATTTATAAAACCTTCTCCTTTATGACAGGCAATGTTTACACAGCACGTATTCAAATCACCTCAATCAAGAATTTCTTCTGAGACAGATCACTGGACGTCTGAGATGAAGAGAGACAGGTTTGAATTTCTCACCTTCGTATTGTTCCTGCTTTATTTTGAAACCACAAAAAAAAAAAAAAAAAAATCTGATTTTAAAGTCTCTGTGAGGAGTTTTTAAGTGATCTTAAAAAAGTCTCCCTTCTAGATAAATGCCTGATCATAACAACAACACCATACTGGCTGATGAAGTTTCAATTTCTTTATGATTTCTGTGATTAATTTTGTAGTGATGGTGGACACTGGAGCCTAACTGTCAGACAGAAAAAAGAAATAAAAGAAGAAGAAAGATAATCAGGAGAGAGATAGAACACGAGCTAAAGGCTAAAAGGGCTAATCTGTTTGTGCTAATGCTCATACCAACCCACAGTCAGCAGTTATTCTGCAGTGGTAAGTTGTAGCACCAGGCTGCCGATAGCACTACATGTAGCCAGTGACTGACACACGGTACAAACTTACAGCGTTAGCTTATTGTCTCATTTCAGTCAACAACACTACGTAACTGTACTGATAAATACCTTACCTTGTGGCATTGTGTCTGGCAAAAAGTTGACTTGGTCAAAGAGGATTTATTCCAAAACTAATTGACCCACCTTGTTAAAAGTCACATCTTTATCTTTTTAGTGAGTGTGAGACTCCAGGCCAAAAGGTGGCGCTGCAGTGACATTAAAACAGATCCTCCTCACAGCATCTTTAAAAGGATGTATTAATCTTTAGTTCCACCAACACAAAATACAAATATCAAAGACTGCTTGGATAACAATTCATTTATTTCAGCTCAATGAAATTTGACTCTAATATGACCCTTTCCACTTATTTATTTATCTATTTCCTTATTTATTAAATATTTATTAATTTGTTTGATATTTATTTATTTATTTATTAAATATCTATTGATTCATGTATTAAATATTTATGTATTTAGTTATTTATATATCTATTTATTAATCTATTTATTTATTAAATATTTATTCATTTATTTAATATTTATTTACTTATTTATTAAATATTTATTTATTTATTATCTATCTACATTTTTTTTTTCATATTTTTGTCATCATTTATCAACTTTAACTTTATTTATAAAACACTTTAACTTTGAAATACAACAATGTTGGCCAAACCGCTGTACAAAATCCAAAATAAAAAAAATCTGACAGTAAAGAAAAACATTTAAAGACAATAAAAAAGTAAAAGAACAACAGAAATATCATATGAATCACATTACACTGTAAAAACAAAACTCAAAATTTCAAGAGAACTGTCTGAATGGATTTTTAAGTTTTGACTAAAAGTTTCACATTGGAACCAACTTATACTTTTTTGTTGATATAACTTATTATTCAAAGTTTGGAGTTCTTCATAATATAAGAAATCCAAAGTTGTGCCTTATTGTGATTTTTTGTTCAGAAAATGTATTTCTTCACCCTCACACCTGTCATGGTAAGGGGACCATACCCGTCCACAAGCTGCAGGAGCAATTTTGGGTCATGTGACTTCAGGAGCTGGAATTGAACCCTTTACCTTCCAATTTTGGAGACGATGACTCTCCCACTGAGCCACAGCCTCCCACTAATTCACAACAAACTAATCAACTCACAATCAACAGGACATGAGAACAGGGGCTAACGTGTGGATGAGGACCCCTGTAAATTTGAGTTGGAGACCCCGTTTTTTTTGCTGAGGATTATTTGAAGAGTTTAGCTCGAGCCCTAAACCTATATTTTGAAGTTTTGCCAGCCATAAATTGTAAAAAAAAAAAAAAGGACATCATCTTGCTGTGCTTGAAGCGAGGTCGCCACAAAAACTGCTCCCCCTGGTGGCTGGCTGCAGTATAGGTCAAAAAATCCATCTCCCCAGTCATTCCAGATGGGCTGTGGTCAAACCTTAAAAAATGAATACACCTGGTTGAAATGACAGCTGATTGTTGTACGGCATTTTTTTGTGTGTTTCCTCAACCAAAAAATATTTCCAGGCCAACAATTTTAAGTTTTGATTTTTACTGTGCATGAACAGCTGCAGTGCTGTTTTTCTTCCAGCAGAGGGAGCAATGTGGTCATGTGACTTGAGAAATAGGGAAGTAAACAATATCAAATCAAAATTCAAACACATTATCAAACGTAAAAACATTTAATGATCCAGAAAAACTTAACATCACATACACAGTTTTCATGTGCAGAACAAAAAGTGTTTTTTGACAGCGGCTGAAAAATGACCTGAAGTACAAGCTGTTATTTAATGGTACGGTTAAAAATTACAACCACATTTACGTGCGTTTGAATCCACAGATGCCAAGCAGCGTGAAAATGAGATCCAGAACGAACAGAATGAGATTCACGTAGGTGAAAAAAGCCACCATGAACTGAATGGCCCAGAGACAGAAGCTGGGCGGGCAGTCACTCGGACGAGGGTTGTTCTTGAACATGAAAATCGGATACATGATGGCTGCAAATATGTAGAGAATGACAGAAATCACCAGAAATATGAAGACAAATTTGTCCAGGTTGAAGGGCAAACAGTTCTTCAGCTTCTTCAGGATGTTGGTGGTGATGATTAGAGGCAAGATCGGGAAGGGAATGGCGTACGCTACGACGCAGAGAATCAGAACAGTGTGGTCTCTGTAACCTGACAGCGAAATGAAAATCATGCAGCTCACAAAGGCCTCCAGAACTTTCCAAAATCCAGGCAGGGCAGCCAGGTAGCTCCCCTGCTTCTTGTCCAAAAACTTGTCTTTCACGACTTCCAGAGCGTACAAAATGCCACACAAGATGGCCAGCACGCTCACGATCAGGCCGAACAGGTTTTTGAGGCTGGCGTAGAAGTTGGCGTAGAAAATGGCGACAGAGATGGTCATGAGAGAGGAAGACATGGCCATCCCCGTGGTGAAGTCAGCCCAGTCCATGCAGAACATATTGAGGATGATGTCCAGCTTGAACATCTCGATGATGGTGATGATGAGGGTCATGATGGGGCAGAAGGCCCAGGTGAACATGGCGTAGTTCCAGTAGGTGTGGCTGCTCCCGCCTCGGAAGAAACCCATGACGAAGGTGACCAGACACAGGATGATCTGACACATGTGCAGCCCACCTCTGCCGGACAGCAGAGTGGAGGGAGTGAACACCGCCTTGGACAAAGTGTCCTTCACCTGATCGATGACCCCCATCTCTTCTGGTGATCTGAGGAGCGAGAAGACCAAAAGAGTTTAGTGTTTTCCTTCAGACAGCTGCTGGACTCAGCTCGAGGAGCGTTTGATGTGGCTTTGGAGTTGCTCATGTTCACTTACACTCCGATCTCCCTGGTTTGCATAATATCAGCGCACACTCAGTGTGAAGTGATAAAGTGTGCAGCAGCTGATGTGGAGTGACGACGATGCTGAACTTGCTCTGAATAACTGTGTAAAGACAGTGACTCTCTTTCTGACAGCTGTGTTGCATCCACTGGATTAGATTCCTCAAACTGAATAACTAAAACGATGTTTCCTGTTGGTTTTGATAGGAAAGTGCAGACTGGCCAGAATGGGCTGTGGCTTCCCAACCAACTGTGTGACTTTGTCTATCATAGCACTTTCGAAAAGTGCATGGAAATTTTTGCACTGTACATTTTGCTAAGTCTCCTTACCTTAAAATCAGATTTAGGTTGATATGATTCCTTTAAAACTTTTCAAGCATTAAGCAAATATGATAATTTGTGAAATGTAAAAATAACCAATCTTTGTTTATATTTCGCTCCTATAAAAGTATATAAATATGTAAATAGTAATACTTTTCTACTTTTCTATACTTCTTATATTTCTTTATATTTCATGATCATGTTATTACCAATTACAGATAGCATCTTGACACTGCTTTAATATTTGTGCTTCACGTTTAATGCAAGGAAAGTGACAAATAAGAGTTGGTATCAGAAATATGTTTAACTTGTTAAAACAACACATCAGATGTTAGTCTAAAAGTATAGTTTGCATTTCTGTATATGGCATTTTATGGCATTTATACATTTTTTTAACCAATCAAAGGCTGAGTCCTATATAATGGTCAAATAGAGTGACCAAAAAACATGACAAGCAAAAAATAATTCACCTTCCTAAGAGTTTAATGAGTGAACCGATTAAATAAGTTATTTGTAATGAAATATCATCCTAAAGTTTAATCAAAATATTTCTTTTAAGCTTGATAACTGGTTTAAAATAATTTTGATTTTATTTTTACAGAAAAGTGGACTGATTAAGTCATATTCAGGCAACTTATTTTGCACAGTATCAGATTTTTATTTCTATTTCTTTTTATTTTTTTTTGCACCAATTGACACTTAGCATTCTCACCAACTGACCACATCTTTCATCCACCCTTTTTAATTTATCATTTAATTATTTATCTATTTATTTTTGGTCATTTTTTTTAACTTCTCTCTCTCTTTTTTTTTTTTTTTTTTTTTTTTTTTTTTGTTTTCTTTGTTGCATACAAATACAAAATAATTAAGAGATATAAATAAATGCATCTGCTCACACATTCAGGGTATGATAATTTGGTATATCCACATCACATATACACATAAATCTGCACACATATGTACATGTATTTACATATACGGATGCACCAATACACACACAACACAATTGTACATATACACATACATTAACTTAAATAAAAAAATAAAATAAAATAAAAATAAGAATAAATAATTTGGTCAATGTTGTTGATGAAAAAAATATCAAGTTGTTTTATTTATCAATTTTATTTAGCGACATATTCTTCCAATCGAGAGTTCGTCCTCCAGGCGGACCGTTTGTGCTGCTGTCGCTTGTTCCCAGGGAAGGTAAATAGAGACTACAAAGCGGAAGTTGTTGTCACCTGTGCTTCTGCTAGCATCACTTCAGAAAAAAATGTCTATCTTTCTCCTGCAGAGCCGTAAACATTAAAAATTAACTCTGGAGGAAGCCGTCGCCCTTTTGGAGCTATATTTGGTGGTAATGATCATTTCGTTTTCTTGGGCCATTTATTTTATTTTCGTATCGAAGCCGCTGTTTGGGAAAAACTAGCCGGCGTTAGCATGGCTCGATGACACGGATTGCTCTGCAGAGGAGAAGTTTGACTGAGTGAAAAACCAGAGTTTGGCTCCAGATGGATTTCTCTAAGTTTCTGGATGATGAGTTTGACGTGAAGGACTGGGTGAATGGAGCCTTTAAGGTGGTGCAGAAGGACGCGCCGGGGAAGGCGGATACACACGCAGCGACTCTGGTGATGAAGCTCCAGCTCTTCATCCAGGAAGTCAACAATGCTATTGAAGGTGGGTATTTAAATTCACTGACAGTTCTTCTTTAAACTGCTTTAATGTCTGTATTTTCTCTAGATGTTACTTTAGCTCGGGATACAAACCGAACAACTTATTTTAAAGCCTCATTCATCAAATCTGCTTCAACCCCCACCTCTTGGCTACTGTGTGTTTGATACAGGAAGAGCTACCAAACCCTTTAACCTTTAACTGATAGAAATATTTTGACAGCACTTTTTGACAATTCAACAACAACTTCTTGTGTTGCTGAGTTAAATGTTATCAAAATTAGAATTGGATGGTTAAACCATTGGAAGACAATATTCACATTAAAGGGGACATATCATGCTGATCCCTGATTTAATACTTACATATAATGTAATAAATTTGAAAACAAGAAATGAGATATTGTATTTTTTCTGATATCCTAGAACGAGATTTGATGCCTCTGAAAATAGGTCATTGCCATTTGGCCGCGAGATTTCCACTGTCGTGACGACACGAGGATCCTTTCTTTTCATTGGAGTAATCTGACAAAGCAGCTCCTCCTCTGTGATGTCAGTTAGTCACACAGCCGCCACCAAGGAATACACCCACCAAGAGCCGAGTATAAATACAGCTGGATGCAGGGACTCTGCTCTGCTGAGCAGCTCGGCTTTACATGTTGAATTAGCAGTTAAAACACTGTAGTTATAGCAGACGTGGTAATACTTGTGAGACTGTGATATTTGCATGCTTGTTCTGACATGCACTATGAACCTGGACCACAATAATGCTGTGGTAATAACATAATGACGAACTGATGGTAGAGGCGATCTTTAGACTACACTTTCAGCATGATGGATAAAACAGACAGAGAAAAGTGAAGGAGCAGGATGGAGCCCTGTTATAGAAATAGTTTATTGGTGAAGTCTGCCTATATTTCCACGTATGAACTATACATGTTACAGTACCGCTTTGACTCACCACACTGAAGCGTCCTGAGATGATCTGTGCCCAGGTGGATTTTCTTCCTCCTGAGCTGCAGAACGGTCCGGGTCTGACTCGGGGTCCAATACAAAAGGACGTATCCTACACTCTGCCATTTTATTAGTGCTATCAATGCCTTACGGTGAAGTTTTGGCAAACAGCAAACTCGCTCGGTCTGCTCCATTCAATATGGCGATTTTGTAAATACTGCCATGCTGCAAAAACCGCCCCCTGGCTCTACCCCCTCCGCCCCTCTGATAGAACTGACCAATCAGAGCACAAAGGGCTGTGACGTTGCGAGGTTACTGGAGGTCATTCTGGAAACGGAGAGTTTCAACGAGATCTTCAGAATGGCCTAAAATGAGGATATTGAGAACGCTATTGTGGGGCAATGAAGGAACTAAATGACTATCTAGTCCGGCATAGTGAAAAGGAGAAACAAGCACGATATGTCCCCTTTAAAGAAATATAGAAAAGTTGAAAAATATTACTGTTTAAACAATAAATTAAGACTGTTTTTTATGTGTACAGAGACCAGTAATCAGGCTCTTCAGAACATGCCCAGAGTGCTGCGAGACGTGGAAGCTCTAAAGCAGGAAGCGTCCTTCCTCAAGGATCAGATGGTTCTGGTTAAAGAGGACATCAAGAAATTCGAGCAAGACACGGTGCAGTCTATGCAGGTTTGCATGAATTTATCATTAACACTACATACATAGCATGTGTATACTTTAACGGTGAGGCTTTCAAACACTACGTCCTTTCCTTCAGGTCCTGGTGGAGATCGATAAGGTGAAGGGCCGCATGCAGCTTGCGGCTGAAGCTCTGCAGGAAGCGGACAAGTGGAGCACACTGAGCGCAGACATTGAGGAGACCTTCAAAACACAGGTAGCGAGGACGATACGCCACAGGAAATGTTTCCATGTGCAGCTTTTGATGACTTGTTAAAGTGATTTTGTTTTTTTATCGCCAGGACCTTGCTGTCATTTCCGCCAAGCTGACCAGCATGCAGAACAGCCTCGCCATGCTGGTGGACACACCAGACTACTCTGAAAAGTGTGTCCACCTGGAGGCTCTGAAAAACAGACTGGAGGCACTGGCCAGCCCACAAATAGTGGCAACCTTTAACTCCATGTCTATAGGTATGAAGCTGTGATGCTTTTATTTCTCAAACCTGGCACCCACATGTTGTGCTTTGTTTACACGTTTCATTTTCCTCTGCAGACCAAGCCAAGCTGTTTGTTAAAGTCTTCACAGAGATCGATCGAATGCCGCAGCTCCTCGCCTACTACTACAAATGTCACAAAGTAAGTGCTGTGATCCTCTTCTGGACTGGAACAGGAGTTAGATTGACCTTATAAATCTTAATTTCCTGTTTCTCCAGGGTCAGTTGGTGAGCATGTGGCAGGATCTGTCCCAGAGCGAGCTCAGCGTGAACCAGCAGCTGTCTGAATTCTACGACACCCTGCTCTCAACATGGCATTCGCAGCTGCAGTGGAGCAGCCAGGTGAGACGCTCCCGTCAAACACACACACACCCTCAGTGCAAACAACACGACACCAGCTTCTCCTCTTGAAGCTGCTTCCTTTTTAAAACCATATTAAACTTTGTTGTTTGTTTTGCAATGACTACCAGGTGTTTAAGAATCCCCACGAGGTGGTGACAGTGCTGCTGATCCAAACTCTCGGCGCCATGGTCCCTTCGATCCCCGTGTGCCTGAGTGCAGCCGTGGAGCGGGCGGACCAGGAGCAGCGTCTGGACACCCTGCTGGAGCTCCATCACACTGTGTCCACGTTCGGACACGGCCTGGAGGCTGCCATGCTGCCACACCTGGGTCAGTCTCTGAGCGAGAGATGTGATGATACTGTAAACAGGTCCTGGTCCTGATGTGTCTTGTTCTGCCTCTACAGGTGAGAATAACCTGCTGAAGGTGAATGAGCTGGTCTGCGCTCTGTATGACCCCTACAAACCGTATCAGCTGCAGTATGGAGAGCTGGAGGAGGCTCATCTGCTGATCCAGATCAGTGCTGTGCCTTTGGTGAGATCTCACACACGCTGACAAAAGTTTTACACATGTTTTATTAAGGCAAGGCAAGGCAAGTTTATTTATATAGCACATTTCAGCATGGCAATTCAAAGTGCTTAACAGACAGAACAAATTAAAGAAAACAATTAAAATTCAATTAAAAAGGAGATTAACGATACAATAAAACAATAAGAATTTAAAAAAAAAAGTTTGAAACAGATTTTTAAAACAGATTTTAAGATCAGCTGGGCTTAAACACCCAACCCTCCAGGTTTTATTTTCAGTTATGAACTCTCTAATTTATTAATGGGCCAAAGTACAATGAGGTTTTTTTATGTTGTGGTTATTTTACTTATATTATTATTTAATGTAATTTAATTTAATTTAATTCATTTTATTTTATTTTATTTTATTTTATTTTATTTTATTTTATTTTGTTTTATTTTATTTTAATTATTTTTTACTTTTTATTCCTTTTTTTCAACCAAAACTATACTTTAATTCATCAGTTTTCAGTATACTTGATAATAACCCCAAACTTAGGGTATATATCTACACAGAAACATATTTGGTTTGGACTTGTTTGCACTCTTTCATTCTTTCATTTTGTGTGGGAAGGGGCATAGACATGCATGTAAATGTAAATGTACATTCCAATTTTTTATTATGTTACAACCCCTGACTTTCTCATTTTTGATACAAAATTTGCTTTTCATTTATTCACTTTATTTTATTTATTTATTTTTTTACATTGCTTTCAAAAAGTTTTTTTTTATTTTTTTATTTCTACCAGGTTGTATAACAGTGGTCTGAAAATAACATGCCATACTTGTTTTACTGTTTTTCCTTATTTTTCCATTTTTTGATTTTTGCATTGAATAAAAACTTAAATATAAGAAAAACAAAAGCAGCATAAAAATGCAAAAAAATGCAAAAAAAAAAAACAGATTTTAAGATAAAATTGGCAGTGCAGAATTAAATCAGGTGTATATATATATATATATATATATATATATATATATATATATCAGGTTAATTGGGTAACAAAAATTGGTTCCTGTTAGGAATCAATAAGAAATGTTTCAATCCATCGACATCATTAGCTTTAATGCTTAATGATTCCATTATCGAGTATTTACACACCTCTCTCACACCAGATTTCTTTTCAATACACTCAACATAGTAAAAATCTCTTTATTTACCAGAAACGATATAAACAAAATAGCACTAGCTTGATGCTAACGTACATGGGAAATTGCATTGAAATGCTAGCAGATAGCATAAATTGCTATTTCTTTGGCTACAGAATAAAAAATGAAAGTAAAGGTACGAGCAGGCTCAGGCAAGGTTCCAAACAACTCAGAACATTGCAGTAACCGCTTTGAGACACTAGATGGCCAACTTTAGTTGAAAATATACAACAAAACAGTACATCAGAGTCACATAACGTGCTATGTTTTTATGTATTTCTATTTATTTACATCCAAAATAATCCAGTTTAGTGATCACTTACATATTTGTTACCTCCACAGAGGAGGTTATGTTTTTGGGAGAGTTCGTTTGTCTGTGAACAACATGAAATATGTACTGGGTCATCATAATTTTCAACTCTGTCAGGAAACAAATTATCGTACAAACCTGCAACTAACACCAAACTGTAGCAGACAGTCTGCTGAAAGGGAGTATAACATTAAAGTCGGACTAAACTATACCCATATGTATTAAAACCTGTTTCTCGTTGACTCTATTTGTTTTGATCTCTGCAGGAGCACGGGGAGGTCATCGATTGCGTGGAGGAGTTGAGTCACTCCGTAGGGAAGTTGTTCGGCCTGGCCAGCGCTGCCGTGGATCGCTGCGTCAGACTGACAGACGGGCTGGCCGTGTGTGGTCTCCTCAAAGCTCTCAAAGCTCTCTTCACCAAGTAGGAATCAGTCATTTTTCTTCTTCAATCAGCAGAAATAACTTCTTTTCTTTCAGCATCATTTATTATCTGCTTCATGTTGCTAAAACTTCCACTCTGCTCTTGTTAGATACGTCTCAGATTTCTCCACAACTCTGCAGTCGATCAGGAAGAAGTGTAAACTGGAGGATACGAGTTCATCTGCTTTCCAAGAAGACTGGACTGCTTTCCAAAACTGTGTCAGGTTAATAACTTTTCTTTATGTTTGACGTCTTTATTGAACAATAACAGCGAGTATGATGATGAATCAGTTTGATGTGCTCTGCAGGATCATCGCTACCTGTGGAGAGTTACTGAGACAATGTGGAGCTTTCGAGCAGCAGCTCTCAAACAAGTAAGAGGAATGTTTGCGCTGCGTAAACTCCCTTCAGCCCTCAACTCTTTATCGCTCTGAAACACGCGTCAACAAGACACAGCGTCAGGTTATAGAGGATTCACTGTGTACTCTGAATTGTCTCCTGAAGGATTCTGGGTACAGCAGGAAAGTACTTGTCGGACTCGTACAGCCCACGCAGCCTCACGGGGATCCAGGAGGCCAGCTCGTCTGAGAGGAAGAGCGCCACCAGGAACCCGTGGCAGGAGTACAACTACCTGCAGAGGGGGAACATGGCTGAGTACAACAGCCTGATGGAGGTGCTCTACTCGTTGAAGGTACGAGGCAGAGCGTCCTGCTTTTGTTTCTCGTTTTAAAGCTTTTTTCAAACATCTCTTCTTTTTTCCAACAGGAGAAGGGCACAGGTAACTCCAGCCTGTTAGCCGAGCCCAGAGCGGCTCTGACCAGACTCAACCAGCAGGCCAACCAGCTGGCCTTCGACTCCGTCTTCCTGCAGATCAAGCACCAGCTCGTCCTCGTCTCCAAGATGGAGGTGATTAAGTCTCGAGTTTCAGAGTGATTGGATTGAAATCCTCTCTGAGTGCTCAGCAGAGAGCTTCTGGATCGTGGAGCGTTGGACGTGCTGTGTCTATTTTAATCTCTCAGTTTTGATTCATGTGTTGTTTTTCTGCTCAGAGACAAGAGGAACCCGGTCTTGGAGAGAACTACACAGAAGACCTGCCTACGTTCAGCCTGTCACCGCAGGAATACATCACAAATGTTCGTGAGAGTTGGAAGTCCTAAGACATGACTGTGATGATTAAAATGTGCAGGAAAATTTAGAAAAATTAGATCTCTGATGCTCCCTGTTTCAGATCGGACAGTACCTGATGTCTCTGCCTCTTCACCTGGAGCCGTTTGTGACTCAGGAGGATCCGGCTCTGGAGATGGCCCTGCACGCTGGGAAGCTTCCTTTTCCTCCAGAGCAAGGTTCCTGCACAGTTTCCACAGTCTAACCCCACACATAAGATTAGTTTTCTGTTTTTTTCTTGCTCCTTTACTCTAAAGGTCTTTGCACACTGAGTCTGTTGTCTTCGGATGCGTTTTTTGGATCCTTAATCCTAAAAAAAGTCATGCACAGACACCTTGCACACTGAATCAGATGCGTTTCTTTTTTACTAAGTGCAAAAAATTTGCGGCATGAGAAAAACGGAATCATCAAGCAAATGATCTTGAGCAGCAGCTTACGGTATGTTTGAGGTATGCAGACACATACGCAAGTCGTCATTCATCACCTAAACATCGCCCAAAATTTGTGGAGAAAATATGTTAGAAAATTTGATGTTGCAAGTAGCCTACGGCATCTCTGAGGAGTCAAACTACACAGGAAATGAGCAGGGCAGCTACAAATAAACAGAAAAAAATCAAACCTGTTCCACAAAAAATCATGACGGGCAAAAGTTTTCGGAGTGAGTGTGCAAACATGATTGACATGACATGTCAATCATGGACGTGGGTAAGTTTCGGACATAAAAAACGGACTCAGTGTGTAAAGGCTTTACCTCTTCCTGTGTGGTAAAGAAAACTACAAGGATTCACTACAAGAAAGTCAGATGTACTGTTGATGTTTACATCATGAAACCAGTTTGTTGTGTTGTTTGTGCTGCTTTAAAAACGCCAAATGTACCGTAAAAAGTATGTTTGTAACGGCCTCCAGAGTGGGATTGTTCTGAAACGCTGCCGACACCGTTGCCGTGTAAACAGTAAGCCAGCGTTTTCAGTGGAAACGATGACGTCACACCCCGCTTTGCGCGAGCACATACAACAGGTCAACAGTACCAGCTGAATCTGTGACTGTCTTTCAACAAAATGAGCATCTGTTGCTCCACTTCTGCTCTTAGCATTCACTAATACACCAGATGATCGGCTCAACTCTACTTGGAGGAGATCTACCAAAAGCTGCTTCTAGACAAGACAGTTATAGCACCACCTACAGGCCTGGCATGCTTACTACAGCGTTTTCAGTCCCTCTGGGTTTCCGTGTTCACTGAGTTTTAGCGTTTTCATACGAAACGTTATGCCCTGTTTACTGGACATCATTTCATCTGAAAACCGTCTTGTCCAGAAGCAGCTTTTGGTAGATCTCCTCTGAAGTAGAGTTGAGCCGATCATCTGGTGTATTAGTGAATGCTAAGAGCAGAAGTGGCGCAACAGATGCACATTTTGTTTAAAGACAGTCAGCAGATTCAGCGGATTCAGCAGCAGAAGCACAACACGGTAGTTCGTGTTGATTGTAACAACGGTACTGTTGTCCTGTTGTATGCGCTCGCATGAAGCAGAGTGTGACGTCAGCATTTCCACTGAAAACGCCGGCTTACTGTTTACATGGCAACGGTGGCTGCAGCGTTTCAGAAAAATCCCACTCTGGAGGCTGTTTTCAACCTTGTTTCACCTTAAAACCGTTGTTGTGTAAACGGCCCCTTAGTCTTTGCCGTCTGAAGCTCTAAGATCTGAAACCTGAATACTAACGCTCGCCGATCCTTCTGAAACGAGTTGTTCAGTGTTACAGAAAGATCCAGAGTGACTCACTTTTCAACGCCACCCTCCCTCTGTCTCAGGTGACGACCTTCCCGAGCTGGACAACACGGCAGACTACTGGCTGGGCTCCATCGCTCGGGCGACCATGCAGACGTACTGTGACGCCATCCTGCTCATTCCCCAACTCGGCCCACATTCCACCAAACAGCTGGCCACAGACATCGGTACCTGACAGAAATAACATTTAAACGCACTGATGGATGATAAATGATGGTGATGAAGCTATGCTTGTGAATCATTTGATGACTCCTAACCTTCCTCCTCAGACTACCTGAGTAACGTGATGGACGCTCTGGGGCTGCAGCCGTCCCGCACCCTGCAGCACATCGTCACCCTGCTCAGAGCCAAACCAGAAGACTACAGACAGACGGCCAAGCTGCTGCCGCGCCGTCTGGCCTCCACCATCGCTGCCCTCCGACACATCGACTACTAACTCCAACAGAGAAGAAGAAGAAGAAGAAGAAGAGGAAGGATGGACTCTCAGAGCGGCGTCCTGGACTTACAGGCAGGTCTGACCCTGCTCCTGGGTCGTTAATGAAGAAGTGAAGGGTCAACAGCTCCAGGGGCTTCAGCATTTTGGGTCTTTTAAAGGGACTGAGGTTAAATCAGGGTTGGAGACTTTTTTTTTACACTGATTACTGTTGAACTAAGTGTGGCTTTAAATGATGTCTTACCTGTGATGATGCCTTCAAGTCAGGCCTAAAGGTCAAAGTTTCTCAACCTTAAATCTCTGATTTCTTCAGCTTTAAGTCGTTAGAGCATTTAAAGAGTTAACTAAAGATACACCAGGGGTTGTTTGAGAGCATTTCAGATTGTTTTTATTTGTCATACTAACATTAATTAAAAGGAGGTTATTGCTGATTCAAGAATCTGTACATAAAAATGACAAAAACATGAAGAAATGGAGTCCGTTTTGAGTTTATTAAAGGGTTTATAAATATCAAACAGATGTGTTCAAAAACGTACAGTCCTTTGTTCTCCTGCTTTGTCCATTTTTCACATTCTCACACTGATGAAAAAATCGTTGCCCTCTAACAGCCTTTTTTGTTCCCTGATATTGAATTCATTTTCACCCTCAAGTCACGAAAATCGATGCGTCTGTCACATTGAGCCGTCAGGGGAGTCCAAACAGAAATGGAAGACTGAACACAGGTAAGAGTCCTGCCTGAGGAAAGAGGCACCCTGGTGATTATTTTTAACGTATTTTAAAATGTCTTTTGGTGACAAACTGAAACAATGAATAAAAAACTGAAATTCACTGTTTCAGTCTTTGTAATACGGAGGCTGAGGTTAGCATTTTACTGACAGATTTGTGGCCTTTCTCAGCCAAATGTTACTGATTGACTCTAGAGCAAATTAGGATCAGCTGATGTAGATTTTTAATTTTGTTGTGTGTGTAGTAAGTGATAGATAGAAAAACAAGCGAAAAGATAAAAAGAATAATGCACAAGAAATTATCGAAAAGACGTTTCTATCCAAAAGAAGACTTTTCTAGATATACTGGCAATTATAATTGGCTTACAGTGGGGAAAATAAGTATTAGAAGCGTCAACTTTTTTCTCATCACATTTATTTCCAAAGCTGCAATCCAAACACAATTTCTACCAGACATTGGTGTTAACTCAAATAATCCACACATGAAAAGAAATCACAACATTCAGGTCCATAAATAATGATTATGTGGAATTAAGTACGATAACACAGGAAAAAAGTATAGAACACACCATGGAAAGGCTGTATACTTTGGCAAGGAAATGCACCATACCACCAGGAATGGCGTCTTGCAGGCTGAGCGTCCATAGAGGCCATGGCAGTGGAGTGCGTTGCCTGTTGTTTTCTCTGTAACAATTGTACCTGCTGCCTCCAAGTCTTTCTGGAGCACTTTCAGGGTGGTCCTTGGCTGGTTGAGTCCTCTTCTGACTATCTTTCTGACTCCCTGGTCAGAAATCTTCAAGGAGCTCCTGTGCGTGGCCTGTTGATGGTAAGGTGGTGCTTCTTCCACTTGTGAATAATGGCCCCAACGGTGCTGACTGGAATATTCAGGTGCTTTGATATAAATCTGTAACCAGTTCCATTCTGATGCTGAGCAACAATCAGGTTGTGTGTTGTTCAAAGATAATCTGGTCAGATTTTGGTTTCTGGATTGGATCAAATGTTGAAAATAGGTTGCTTAAAAGGGAAAGACGGATTTTGAAATCAGATTAGATTATGTAATCCAATCCTAGTTTTAATCTGGATCATGATGATGTCGTGCAGAACAAGTCTGACTTGTATTATGTTTTCCCTGAACACTAATTATTTTGTTTACTATTGGACATTTAGCATTTTATTTTAGACGTTTAGGAAATATCCACCATGTTTTTCTTTTTATGTGCTGTGGCTCAGATTAGGGCTCATAGAATTGAGGATTAGTAATGGAAGTGGATGTTTCTGTTATTTTTGTGTTTTGTCTCAGAATCAGAAACTCTTAAAGTCTTGGCTCTCTTTCCTGTTGTTCTTCACAGAGCTGGTAGCCCACATCGTGATCTTTTCCTATTTAGAGCACTGGTAATCCAGATTTGGTGATCTGAATCAGGGTGATCCAACCAGCATCAAACTGAAACAGATTATCCGATCCTGGATAGCAGAAAATGGACTTCCAAACATATTACATTCATTTCACACACACAGTGAAAACCTTCAAACATATCTATGGCGTTATAATCTAACTGTTTTTCCAGCAGAAGATCAGAGAGGGCCCAGCAGATGAATTATTAACGATAATAATCTCAATTTGCTGCCCTACATTGATTGGGAACCAGCTCGATTTAATGAATCAAGACATCAATAAATTATTCTTTGTTTCTAATTTGTCTCGGTTGTAGAGGTTAATTAAAACACTGAATATTTAAAATTAGATTAACCTCATCATCTTGGGTCTAAATGCATTAATAATGTTTTGTTAAAATCTTCTTTAAAATATAAATTAAATAAATGCATCCCTATTTCCTTTTATTTATTTATTTATTTATTATTTGATTATTATTATTATTTTATTATTATTATTATTATTTTATTGCAAAGATTTTTTTTTACATCTAAAAATTGATATTTATCTTAATTTATTATTGACACAATTTGCATGTCCCTTCTAATTTTTTTATTTTTTTATTTTTTTATTTTTTCTTCTTTTTTTTCCTTCTAATAATTTCTTCTTGTATTCATTTGGATTCGTATTCAGCACATGTCTGTTGGTCCCTGTATATTAACCCTTGTTCACAAATTAAAATAGATAAATAAATAAATAAATAAATAAATAAATAAATAAATAAAAATAATTAAAATAAATTCCTTTGCTTTCCAGGGTTTTTCTTTTTTTTTATTTCCTTCTATCAATTTCTTCTTGTATTCATTTTGATTTGTATTGAGCACATGTCTTTTGGTCCCTGTATATTAACCCTTGTTCACTAATTTCAAATAAATAAATTTATTAATTTATTGATTAATAAAAAAACAAGAAAAAACTATTATGTATAATAAATAAATAAATAAATAAATAAAAACTAAGAAGAAACCTATTACGGATAAAAATTAAACAAATAAATAAAAATGATTTAAAAATAATAATAATTAAAATAAATTCCTTTCTTTCCAGGGTTTTTGCAGCTTCCAGTTTTGTCCAGATATTTCTAGAATTTCTATTTTTAGCTCGGATGATGTGGGATAATGTTGCTCCTGTAGACCATCAGGGTCCCTGGTCTGTCCGGAGCTGGGGCCGGAGCCTCATCAGCATCACATGCCGCTGTACCTGCTCTCCTCCAACATGAACTAGTGTTTGGTCCTGACGTCAGCCGTCACCGCCCTGCTGCCTGCCTGCTGCCTGCCTCCTGCCTGCAGTCTCCCAGCCGACAGATGATGATGATGGAGACGGCAGGAGCAGCGGCCTCCCCGTGAATCCCATCCGGAGGAAGAAGAGGAATTAGTGAGCTGAGCATCGGAATACAAAGAACCACTTTCGGATGGGGACATCTTCACATCTGGCACCGGAAGAGATGCTCCACAGCTGCAGCTGCAGCGGCAGCCGAGCGCCTGGGAGCGGCGGGCTGTGCCGCTCCGCTCGGGGTGTTCCTCAGTTTGCGTGCGCGCCCACTGTGGAGGCGATTTAGGGAAGACATCCCGTGGGTAAACATCACGGACACGCTACCACCATCGCGGATGTGACTAATAAAGAGGAAGAAATCGCTTTAACAGGGTGGAGCTGCGGTTTGCTGAATAAATGATGAGCTCGTCACTCTCAGCCGGACTGTGATCGCTGTTATTTATGTCCGGCAGACATTGTTCCCGCTCATTCTCTCACTCAGCGCCGTGTTTTTGGACCTGGATGCTGACCCAGGTGATGCTGTGGGACCGGACGGAGCGTTAGGACGATGGCCGCGGGCTGGAGCGGGACTACCCCGAGCGGCTCTCCGTGGAGGCTGTTTATGCAATCCGACGCAGTGTTGGGCTGATCTGATGCTGCTCCTCTACAGTTTCCATATGATATGATCCCCAGAACTGCCAGGCCTCGGTGTTCCTGTGAAATCAGCTCAGGCCTTTGTGGAAGTGGAGGAGGAGGATGCTCTGAGTAAGGCGGCCCTGGTTTCTGGATTTAAGTCGTAAGACCGGGACCTCAGCGACCATGTCGAAAGTTGTCAGTAACAAGGAGAAGAAATCCTTCAGCAAGAAGCTCTTCCGGAGGAGCTCGGTCCGCTCCGTGGGGAGCTTCATGAACAGAGTGCTCCGGACCTTATCCACTCTGTCTCATTTCGGCACCGACGAGCAGGCCGCCGAGGACGAGAAGGACGACGCGGGTTCGATTCCCAACACCACCGGGGGGTCGGTTCCGTCAGACGACAGCGACTGTGGGGGATTCCCGTTCGGGGATAAGGTGCCAGGTGTAGCCGGGCTGAAGAACCACGGGAACACCTGCTTCATGAACGCCATCCTGCAGTGCCTGAGCAACACCGAGCTGTTCGCAGAGTACCTGGCTCTGGAGCAGTTCAAGGGGACCGAGACCACCACCAGCAGCAGCAGCGACAAGGCCAAGTCCAACGGGGTGCTGGTGCAGAAGAAGGCCAGCCAGCAGCAGCAGCAGCAGCAGGAGTCCGGGGAGGTGACCGAGCAGCTGTCCGGACTGGTCCGGGCTCTGTGGACCTTTGAGTACACACCTCAGCACAGCAGAGACTTTAAGGTAACCAGAGAAGGGGTCTGAGGGGTTGCAGGATGATAAAAACAACAACACAATCTACATTTTTCATAGAGGAGCTGTTTTTCAGCAGACCCAAATTAGATCTACTCACCTGCCTGGAACAAAGTTTCAGACTCAGTCAGTCTGTGGCCCTGAGCTATTTAAAAACCCTCTCAGGGACTTGTTACAAACAAAGCATGTCAGCTGAGGATGTGACTCTTTCAAGATGATTATAGCTTTGTTGATTTATTCTGTTTGCCACCAAAAGCACCAACTTCACTGCTGCAAAAACTGAAATTTTATCAAGTGTTTTTGTCTTATTTTCTGAGCAGAAAATGTCTTTTTAGACTCAATATGAGCCACATTCACCTGAGCAGAGAGAAAAGTTGCTTGTTCTAAGCAAGATTAAAATAGTTTTGGATTTGTCATTATAGTTTAGTTTTAGTTAGTTTAGTTTATAGTTTAGTTTTTATTTAGTTTTAATTTTTGCAACAAGGCTTAATTTCAGTTTAGTTTTAGTTTTTCATACCTTATTAACCAGGTGCAGGATTTAAAAAGGTCAGAGTAAATATTTTGTAATACAGTTTATTTTCCAGTTCAACATAGAGCTCACTGCTCAGTCAATGCTGTTACTGAACTGTTGGCTGCTGCCTTTTTCTTAAAAAAGAAAATAATATAAACTTAATATAAAAGTATAAACATAAATTATATAAAATAATGTTAACATGAATTAAATAAAAATGATAAAAACGTAGATTATATAAAACAATATAATATGAGCTTTAATATTTAGAAACTTGGACTCTGTAACAATAAAATCAGACTCACATGAAATTAAACTATTACAGATGCTCTGATTTATTGCTCCTCTGTTTTGTCTTAGCACAGCACACAGCCTGTCAGTGAAGTAAACAAGCACGTCCCAGTATGTCGCTGTGATGGTGCAGTACGGTGCTGACAACTGCCGAAAAACTGTTGTAAAATTGGTTAGGAAAATGTGTTGGATTATTTAAATCCTAAAGGCTGTTAATATTGTCAAAAACGCTAACTTAGGACATTTTGTCTTTAATTTTAGTTTGTGAACTCAAGATACAGTTTTAGTTAACTTATCGTTTTTCTTTTCTTTTCTAGTTTTTATTAGTTTGAGTTAACCGCAATGTATTTTAAATTTTAGTTTTCCTTTTTAGTTTCGTTTTAGTTAACTATTATAACCTTGGTTCTAAGATATTTTTCCGGACTGGTCAGGTGAATGTGGCTCATATAGAGTATAAAAAGACCCTTTCAACTTAAAATAAGACAAAAACACTTCATAAGATTTCAACTTTTTGCAGCAAATGAGCCTCTCAGGTGAAGTTTTGAGTAGTTCAAATCACATAAAGCACATATGTTCGGTTGTGTTTCAATGTTATTTGTTGAGATGTAACAGTGGTGAAGCAAAACTGTTTCCAACAAGCAGAAACTTCCAACAGGACCAAACTCAGAGGTTGGGATACAAAGATTTTAGTGATATGTATGTATTTAAAAGAAGGTAGACTGATATCTTTATTCAGGGCCGATGACAATACCGATAATCAGTAGTGAAGGAAGCTGATAACCGATATTTAGGGCCGATATTCATTTCGCCTTTAGCCTTTAAGCATATGTTTATTAAACAGCTCCCAGGCTCAGCAGCTGGTAAAGTTTTTCACGGCCAGTCAAGTTTTCCAAAAAATGTCTCCGTGTGTCACCAATCAGATGATCAGATGGTGCTGTGGGTAAGACAATGCTAGAGGCAGAGTAGATTAGAAAAATGTTTTGCAGCCGTAGTACATACATCAACAGAAACAAGCAAACAAACAAGAAAGAACATTCATGTATAGGTTAGTCTGACTGACTCATGGATCACATCATGGACAGTAAGTTAAAAAGTAAGAATAAATAGATAAAAACAACACTGTATAATGTGTGCGAAAAGCAACATTTGTCTGTATTGTCTATATTATTTTAAAGGCACAACAAACATAATTTATGCAATAGTATCAAAATGTCTATAACTTATTGAAAAAACTAACAGCTGATGGGACAAATGTATGTCTATGCCAACAATCTTCCTGCAAAGTTTGACAATATTTCCCAGCGTGTTTTTGTTTGCACTGCTAAGGTTACCAAACCAGCAGATCATTGCAAAGGTCAAAATGGAGTCAACAAAGCATGAGGAAAACATTTTTAAAAGAGATTTGTCAACATTAAATCCCCTTAACTTCCTCAGGAAGGACAATCTCTGATTGGCTTCTTTACAAATCACATCGGTGTTTGCATCAAAAGTAAGTTTTTTATCCAGGATGGTTCCTAGATATTTATATTCTGTCACAGTCTACACAGCTGCCCCATTGATAAATGTTGGTACAGTGGCAGGAGGATTTCTGCGATCAGCATTTCTTTGGTCTTGGAGACATTGAAATGCAAGTAGGAGTCATTGCATCTCATGGTCCTGCAGAAGGCTGACCACAACAGAGTCGTCTGCAAATTTAACAATGACCCTTGACTCAAATTGTCAGACCATTGACTGTATATAGAGTGGACAGCATGGCTCAAGTACACTGCGCAGTAGAGACTGTGAGGGATTCTGGGAGAATCTGAGTGGAGCCACTGCTGAGTGACAAAAATAATACTTTTTTTCTTCCGTGAGTCTTATCTCTTCTTGGCTCTACCTCCTGACATATTTTACAACCCTTAAAAAAAAACACAAGAACACTGTCAATTACCACTAAACGTGACGTGAAACCTAATTTTTAACCTCTTATAACTAATGAAAATAAAACTTTTCCAAAAAAAGAGGACTTGAATACAAAGCAGCCCAATGATATCTTTAAATCACCGCAACAATCAGACGTGAGAAACATTTCTATGAGGTGTATTGATTTTTAAAAGTTTGACCACAGCCCATCTGGAATGACTAGGGAGATAGATTTTTTGACCATTACTGCAGCCAGCCACCAGGGGGAGCAGTTTTTGTGGAAACCTCACTTTGAGCCGAGCAAGATGACATCTGCTTTTTTTAAAGTCTATGGTGCAGTGTGTCTAATCTGCCGCTGTATAAAAAAAAGACAAATATGCCTCAAAATGCTAAATATCGGCGCCGATAGTCAAGGATCTGCGTCATATATGAATTTAGTGGCAACATTTTGGAACAGAAACATGCAGCAGTTTGTTTTATTTTCACCTTCACACCTGTCCTATGAAGTTGATATTGCAGCCTGTTTTCAACATTCATCCCACACCTGATCAGGTAAATGCTCAGAGGAGGGACGACTAGGTACAGTTAAAAAAACAGAATAAGGCGTCATCTGCTCTCCTCAGGTTTTTACAGCCAGTACATCTCCAGAAACAAAATCAGCGTTGGCCTCAGATCACTCTTTCTTGACCTCCTTAGACCCATGACCCACTTCTTTTTATAAAACTTTGACCTACTACTCACATTTAGGGGTTTCAGGTAAAACAGATGTAAAACATCCACTTTTCCCCTCTCAAACCTGCATCCTCACTCTGAAAAGTTTTCCTGTCGCAACTTCAAAGGTTTCTTCTTCTTCTGCCTTTTTTTGTCCAGTCACCTGTTTTCCTCTTTGAAAAGCTCAAAATAAACAAAAGAGACAGACTAAAATGAGCCGGGCCGGTTCACACATTGCTTATTCTTGACAGCGTTACTATTTCCGTCCCTTTTCTCTACCTTGGTTGCCAGCCAGAGCACAAACTGTCTGATTGGATATAGATTATTCTGCTGGGAGTGGGAGGCCTTGAACATGTGGGCCTGTAACTGAGCGTGGAAATGAAGAGTAAACTTGGAGCATCAGACTCTCTGATAAGGTAAATTTGTCAGACTCTGACTCTTGTTTGTAGAGTCAGAAAGTGTGTGTGTGTGTCTGATGGATTATAGTGACTCATCGTTCCTCATTTGTTTGTTTTGGATGACAGAGCCTCAAACTGATCATTCATCGCTCCCTCAGTATCAGTCAGTGAGTGTTTCAGAGAGCTCTCTGTCAGAAACAAACCAAAAACTCTCACACAGATTCAGCTACTGTCCAAACTGTCTGTCTCAGAGTTCGGGAGGAAGTGTAGTTTCTTATTTTTGAAGCAGTGCGTCCAAACCTTGTGTTCAGATCCTCCAGCTTGAGCAGAAAACTCTGTTTTTGTGGTGAGTGTTGGTGAGAGCTCAGCTTTGTGTCTCTTCTCTCAGACCACAATCTGAGCCCAAACAGAGAGCACTTAGAGATCATTAGGAAGGACTATCAGCTCCTCGGAGTCAGTTTCTGCCAAGGCTGGGACCACATGTTTTCTCCTGATTTGATTCTTTTATGATTTTTGGGGTGCCGATTCAATTTAAATTGTGAATCCTTGATTTGTCCGATTTTTGTGATTTTTAGTTTGATTTTTTAACACCAGGCCAAGTGAAAAAGTTGAATGATGAAGTCTACGGACAATAATAGGAGCCATATTCCCCCCCAAAAATAAACATCACTTGTAGGGATGGGTACCTTTCACATTTGAAACGTTACGGTACAGATGTCCAATACCTAGCGATCGTGTCGGTACCAATTTTGGGTCCTTTTATGTGCCTATGTAATAATAAATATCAATTTGTTTAATAATAAAATATCTAAATTTTTCAATTTAACACATCTATTCTTCAGTATACAATCTTGCAATGCTGTGTTCATGACCAGCATGGAAAATCACAAGAGCCGCGTTTCCACCAAGTAGACCGGTTCAGTTCGTCTTGGTACGTCTTGCGCATTTTGTGGCATTTCCACTGACTTATCCCAGGACAGATCCCCAAATAACCGAGACAACCGATCTACTTTTTGGGACCCTTTCATACGGGTGCCAGACTGAACCGATCCACTCTCAGAAGGTGGAGCAACAACACTGCAGACCGTTGATTGGACGAAAAAATTGTCACTTACCGTGCGACAGCGGCTGCACTGTCTTCTCTGAAACAAAGCTTGATTGCACTTCCTTTCAAAAAGCCACATGCCAATCACAGAGAGGACGAAATGCTACATGTCTTCCATTGTTGCTTTTTGTTTACTGTGTCGCGTTTTTCTTCTTTGTTGGGTTTTTTAGCTGGATAAACTGTCGCGCTGCTACGGCGTCACGCTGTTATTCAACAGCTGGGGATTTCAGCATCTGGCTTGCACGTCTTCTACCACAAGAGGGCACAGTTTGCTATTGAAACGCAATCGAGGTCCGGCTTAACTGTATCAAACCGTGCCAAACTGTACTGAACCGAACCGGACTGCTTGGTGGAAACGTGACTAAGGATGTGCTAAGGTACCAAAACATGGTACCGTTTGATTTTACATGAATTGGTACTCAGTACTACAGACAGAATTTGGTTGGTACCTGTAAAGTAGTAGTTAGGATTTATGCATGGAATCTGACATCTCAACTTTTTTCCACCTCAGCATATAAAGAAATACTAAATGAAGGACTTATATTTGAAAAAAAAATCACTATTTCAATTCGTTAAATAAAAAATTCTGATATTTCAATATATTGATTTTTTTCTCTCACCCTTATTGAAAATGTTTAAAAAACTGTCATAGAAAACCCAAAACTTTCAACTTCGATATTTATTTTGACAACTTTATTCATGGTGAAACAGCTCCAACATATTGTGGTCGTTTAAGCAATAAAAAGTTAGTTTCTACATCTTTTGTATTGAAGGGAATGGAAAATAAAAGGAAAGCACAGATCTCCACCAAGCAACACTTAGTCCGACTTTAATGTTATACTTCCTTTCAGCAGACTGTCTGCTACAATTTGGTGTTAGTTGCAGGTTTGTACGATAATTTGTTTCCTGAATATTGCCAGAATCTGGATCGTACTTTTACATGTGTCAGAAATTTTGGTGACCTTGTCTTGTATTGTTTTGCAAAACAATCCGACCATTTATCATGGAGTTATATACATGTATGGTGAAAACTGCCCTATCTCACAATGATAAAGAATCCTTTAAAATAGTCCTGGATCCAGACGGTGATCTGGATCACCTCCAAAATTTAATCACGTCTTCCTTATCCCATTTTGAACATTTCCTGAACATTTCATCAAGATCTGTTTGTTACTTTTTGAGTTAAAGAGACAAACTCTCCCATATTGGCGTTAAAGGGGTTTTAACCAATCAGAATCAAGTATTGCTTTAACACAGATTTTTAAAAATCATCTCAGAGTCAGAGAGGTCACCATTAGAGCTCTAATCACAGACCCTGACCCTGTGGCTGAGCTGCTTGAGGCTTTTTATTGGTCCAAAATGCTGAGGTTGCCTCGGTAATGCCTTCAGAATGAGGCAGGAAGTCCCATGGGGCATGCTGGGTAGGCTCACAGAGCACGCTCCTCTCCTATCTTTGACCTTGTGTGACATTTGATAGCTGATGGAGGTGACCGTACAGCCTCCTGCCTGAAGAGCACGCAGTGTTTCCTCCTCTGATCGCTAACAGTCGGTGAGGTTATCTGTCCATTTCACCCTCACCCCGCCGACCTTTAGGATTGTGCTGATGTTGGGGCGGTCAAAGGCGCTGAATATTTCATGAGGCAGTGATGTCACGAGCAGAAACAGCCCTCTTTAACCTCAGCGTGTGTTTTCCCCGCTGCAGAATGTGGTGTCCAAGAGCGCCCTGCAGTTCAAGGGAAACTCCCAGCACGACGCGCAGGAGTTCCTGCTCTGGCTGCTGGATCGAGTTCACGAAGATCTGAACCACATCGTCCACCCTGACATCAGACCCCCCTTGAAGGTGAAACCACGACGTGCTCATGACACGTTCAGGAGATTCACAGTCATCTGTACTTTATTGGTTATGAACTTCACTGGTTTAACGTCACTGTTTATGTTTTTTTTCAGCCTCCAGTAGAAGAAGAAAATCCACCTGAAGGATCTCCACTACCAGCACCTGGCTCTTTTGTACAGGAGTTGTTTCAGGCACAATACAGGTGACGTTTCATCGGCCAAGTCATGAGCTGTTGATTGAATAATTTTAATACTTGGACTAAGGTTGTTTTTTCCAAAGTTTTGCTTGCGTTGTTGACAAGTCACATCCCAAAACATTCACCACTGATTGTATCCGTGTCCCAGCACCTGGTTCTTTACAACAAAAGCCATAAAAACTACAAAAAAAAAAAAACGATTACAAAGATATCGTTTGGAGAATAGCTGCAGAGATTGAATATGACACCTCAAAATTTTTCACAATTTCGCGCCGTTTATTCGTGTCGCCTTTGGTGCGCAAGAGTGCACAAAATACAAAGCAAAGCCCACAACAGCCTAAGTTTCAAATGAGTGTGACAAAAAAAAACACAAAAAAAGCCTCAAAGTTCAAAACGATACACTCCTACTTGAAGCTAACAGAAGATAGCCTGAAAAACTCTTTATAAGCAGATGGGTGACATCACACAAACTACGGTCTGTGTGTGGAACATGTAAACACGGGCTGTTTTTTCAGCCTGTAGTCGACCATTGGGTTCAGACTGAAACAGAAACATTTTCATTATTTCTATTATCATTATTATATTTTTATTACAGATTTCTTATTATTTTTATTATCAATATTATTATTATATATTTATTACTTTTTTTCATTTTTATATTTTACACACATATATATATATATATATATATATATATATATATATATATATATATATATGTGTGTGTGTGTGTGTAAAATATAAAAATGAAAAAAAGTAATAAATATATAATATATATATACATATATATATATATATATATATATATATATATATATATATATATATATATATATATATATATATATATATATATATATATAATTGTTATTATTTTTATTTTCTTTTTTGATCATTTTTATTTAACTTTTTTATTTTTATATTTAATATATAATTATATTTATTATTAGTATTAGTATAACTTTTTTATATTTTTATATTTTATATCTTAACTTTTTCTACATTTTATTTTACACAGTGTATTGTTTGTAATTCTGTATTATTTAAGTAGTCTTATGTTGTTTCCTTGTTAATTGTTAGCACCAGTACATCAAGCCAAATTCCTTGTACTTTTTAAACAACAGACCATGAGAAAAAGTTAAATAATGATGAAAATGTCTACAGACATTATCAGAAGCCATATTTTCCCATAGAATGCACATCATGAGAATCAGAGAGGAACATTTCACCCTCTACTGGAGAAAAGTGGGAACCTTTTTTTCAATTGAGTTTACAAACAAAGACTGAAATTAAAAATTTAATTCAAAAAAAAAAAAAAGATTTTTTGTTAATGAATCCAGATTTTGATATTGTTGTACAAAAAATCCCTATATATCCGTTTTTGTTCCCATCCCTGGTGAAAACACTATAATCTAGTGGCTGAAAATATTGTACTGTTCCTTTAAAATGATACCTATGCACATATTGCTTTCCATTTTTATTCTTTTACTTTGAACTTCCGCGAGACTTCGTTTCTTTGCCTGATCTTGTTTGCTTTGTTTATCTTTTATTTACTTATAGTTGTTTTAATATGTTTTCTTCTATAAGTGTGTTTTTTATGACCCGTTTTTATCGTTTTGTTTTACCTACCTGTACAGCACTTTGTTCACAGCTGTGGTTGTTTTTTAAAGTGCTTTATAAATAAAGTTGGTGTGGTTTATTGAAGCTCTTCATTTCTCTCCTCAGGTCGTCGCTGACCTGCCCTCACTGCCAGAAACAGAGCAACACCTTTGATCCTTTCCTCTGCATCTCACTGCCAATCCCGGTACCTCACACTCGGTAAGCAGGCGTCATGAACAAGCAGGAAAATATTTATCAGACAAAAAAAAAGAGAAGAGAAGAGATGGAGTCTGAGCAGAGCAGCATTAAAGAGAGTGTCAAAGCCAGCCAAGACAAACACCATGAAACTTCTGACAGGAGGAGGCTAAAATTAGAAGTTTCCGTCTCTCTTTGAAGGCCTGTCCAGCTGCTGCTTATAAAACAGACGATTCATCTGCGTCTCTGTGTTTCAGGCCGCTGTATGTGACAGTGGTGTACCAAGGAAAGTGCTCCCACTGTATGAGAGTCGGGGTGGCCGTGCCTCTGTCCGGCACCGTGTCCAGGCTGAGACAAGCCGTGGCTCAAGAGACCAAAATACCGGCCCAACAGGTGACGCCTCCACTTTGAGGCTAGAGATGGATCTGAGTGGATGGACAGGAAGTAAAAACATCCTCCTCCTCTTTGTCTCCCTGCAGATTGTCCTCACTGAAATGTACTTTGACGGCTTTCACCGCTCCTTCTGCGACGATGACGACGACCTTGAGATCATCCAGGAGAGCGACTCCATCTTTGCCTTCGAGACGCCTGAGCTCTTCAGACCGGATCAGATCCGCTCCAAGCGAGGCGGTACGGCATCCTGTTTATTCCCCAGAAACAAGTTCTTAGCTCTCTGCCACACACACTACACACACTACACACACTGTTCAGACCGTGGAGTGTTAGTTTCATTTCTGCAGCTGAAAAATCTTCACCTGTCTGCCGTACAGGGAGCCCACACGCCAACCTGAACCAGAACAACCTGAAGTACAGCACAGATAACAACAGGATACCCACACAAATCCAGGAGCCAACGACCCCGCCTCAGAGTCCCAACAAGAACAGCGGGCAGGCCGAGAAGATCGTCCTGTTGGTGTGTAACCGAGCGTGTGCGGGGCAGCAGGGAAGAAGGTAACGTAAAGTGATGATGGAGAGGGTCACGTCTGGAATAACTTCACTAAATCACATTTTAATAAATCTCAAGGAGAAAAAAAACATTGGTAAAACAAACTGATACGATAATGTTATATAATACGTTATATTCTTAAAATTGATTGTTTCCTGCATAAAATCCCTCCTTTTGAATTTTAGTTGCAGCTGATTTGAGACTTTTTTGTGTTTTTGTCCTATTTTTTCTTCAGAAAGTCGTGATAATATAAAAGCATATTTCTGCCAGTTGAACAAAAAAAAGTCAAAATTGTGAGATAAAAAAATTCAAATATGAGATAAAAATAAATTTCTTTATCACACTAAACTGTAGCTAGAGTAAACTTCAGTTTAAAGCTCCAGCTTCAGCTTTAGCAAATTTTTAGCAAGAAGACTTTTTAATTTCGTAATTTCAACTTTTTATCACATAGATTTAATTTTCAATCTCATTATTTCAAATTTTATATAACAATTGTGTCTTTTGTATGTTACACTTTAAACGTTTTATCTTATAATATCCAATTTTCAATCTTATAGTTTCAATTTTTTAACTCATAATTCCAGTTTTTATGTCATATTTTCATTTCTTTAATCTCATAATTTTTATTTTTTATCTCAGAATTTCCATTTTTAATCTCATTATTCCTCTTTATATCTCATAATTTCAATTTTTGAGACACGTAATTTCAATTTTTACCTCAGTATTTCATTTTGTATCTCAAAATCTCTGACATTAAATCTCATAATTTCATTTCTTAATCTCCAAATTTCATTTCTTAATCTCATAATTTTTATTTTTATCTTATAATTTAATTTCTTTGAACTCATAATTTAAATTTTTATCTTATGATATCCATTTCTTAAATCTCATAATTTCATTTTTTAATGTCATAATTTGATTTTTTAAATCACATTTTTTTTCATTTTTTCTCATAATTTTTTTACATTTTTAATCTCATAATTTCATTCTTTAAGTCATATTTTTTACATTCTTTTCTCTTAATTTTTTGTCATAATTTTTTACATTTTTAATCTCATCATTTTATTTCTTTCATCTCATATTTTCAACTCTGTATCTCATAATTTAGAGATTTTCATCAAATAATTATACGTTTTAAATGTCATAATTTTGACTTATTTATTTTTTGTAAGTGGCAGAAATGGGCTTCCATACCATAAAGTGCGTAGCAATAATCTTAATCTGACAACACAAAGACATGACGTGTCTTAACATTTGCACTAGGGAGATATTGTCTGTTTCTTTCACTGTTTCATCAACGATAAAAGTCTAAATATCGACGTCAAAGTGACTTTTAAACTTATTTCAGAATCCAAGTCCCAGTATTTTCACGTCTGACTTTATCCGCTGAGTCAGACTTTTCTCTCTGTAACCTAATCACAAGGACTTACATTTTATCTTCGTTTGATTAAAAAAAAAAGTTTCCTGTAATCCACTTTGTAACTGATGATGATTTTCTGTACAATTCTATGTGCTGACTACAAAAACTCTTCTTTAAACCTTAAACTTGTGGATCTGATGTGGTTTGATTTTCTGCTCTTCCTGCAGGTTTGGTAATCCATTCATCCTGTATCTGGAGCGCACGGTGACCTGGGATGTTCTCCAGAAAGAGATCCTGGAGAAGATGCGACATCTTCTACGGCCTGGAGTTTTTGTGCAGGTGCTCATTAGATAAAACCTTTGTAACCATTAAACTCTTTTATATCTCGTTAGTAAGAGTCACTAATTTCTTCCTCTTCCTCCTTCAGGTGGGGCCCTTCACGCTGCGAGTGGTCGGAGTGGTTGGAATCACTTACCTCTTACCTCAGGAGGAGCAGCCTCTGTGCCACCCCTCTGTGGAGAGGTAATACCGCTCATCACCACCAGAGGGCGGTGTTGTCTGAGCATTTAAAGCTGTATTACATAAACCCTGCGGCGTGCTCCATCCGCCTGGTGTTGATTGAGGAGCGCCGGCCTGTGGGCCGACTCTTTGGTGGTATTGATGTTAAAATATCTCCTGAGATGTGTAATAGCTCGTCTGCGCTTATGGATTTTTCTCTGAGAAGGTGTCGACCTCTGCGCTTTGTTCATGGATTTTTTCAAATGAGGGGAACGAGGGAAAAATGATGTGTGCAGACGGCTGCGGCACAGAAAATGAGAGATGAAAACTCAGATTATTTTCCTATATGTTTGACTTTCTTCTGTTTCTTATCTTCGTCAGGGCGTTTAAGTCTTGTGGTCCTGGAGGTCCTCCTCATGTTAAAATCGTGGTCGAATGGGACAAAGAGACAAAAGACTAGTAAGTCTCATCTGATCAGGCTGAGGGCTGACGTGTGATTTCTGTGTGGAAACTTGAAAACGTGTAGAAAAGTCTTCTGAAGCTGCCTCTGATCCTCCCGTGACTTGCGTCATGTTCTCCCTGCAGTCTGTTCAAAAGAACCGAGGATGAATACATCCCGGATGCTGAGAGTGTGCGGCAGGTGAAGGAGCAGCACCTGCAGCCTCAGACCTGCTCGCTGGCCCAGTGCTTTCAGCTCTACACCAAAGAGGAACAGGTAAGCAGCTCTCCTACTTTTATTTTTACTTTAAAAAAGAAAAAAAATAGATTCTTTTAATGATTGTCTTCATGTGTCTTCCTCTCAGCTGGCTCCTGATGATGCCTGGAGGTGTCCTCACTGTAAACAGTTGCAGCAGGGCAGCATCAAGCTCAGTCTGTGGACCCTGCCCGACATCCTCATCCTCCACCTGAAGCGCTTCAGACAGGTACCGCTGGAGACACACCCACAAACAAACTCCTCGACTGTGGAGTCCAAAATTTCACCTCTTGTGTTGTCATATCACTTTTTTTTCGCCTTCTTTAATTTACTGTCTTGTCAGAAAGAGGACGACAGTGGAAAAAAGTTTCCAAATGTGACGTCAAATTAAGAATCTCACTCTGCTCTTTTGTTTCGAATTCATCTTAGATCACAGAAAAAAGTTAACATAGTAAAAATTACGTTTAAACCTACTTTAATTATGTCAGTATGATGTTGTCATGCACAGAAGACATGAATCGCTTTAAATGTAGCTGACACAAGGAATTGTGGGTGTTTTTCTTCTCTCTTTGCAGAAATTGATGAGTACATTTGCACATACAAGGAATTTTACATGATGTATTAACAAGGAAACAGAGTGAGACTAGCTTCTACTTAAATAATACAGAATTACGAACAATACACTCACAAAAATGAATAAAGAAAAAGTTAAGATATAGAATATAAATAAATAATAATATAAAAAAGTTAAGTTTACATATATTTAAAAAAGAAAATAATAATACTAATAATAATAATATTATATTGATAAAAAATAATAAACATAATATATATAAATTAAAAAAATATTTTATATATAGAATATAAAATATAAAAAAGTTAAATAATTTAAAAAAGGGGAATAATAATAATGTATATTTATAAAGGACTAATAAATATATTTATATGTAGAATATAAAATATTTTATATATTAAAATATAAAATAGTGAAAACAATTATTTAGAAAAGAAAATAACACAAATGAATAAAAAAAAATTTGATTAAAAAAATTTAACAAAATATTTGTAAAATATCAAACATTTTATCTATAAAATATACAAATATAGAAAAATTAAACAACATTTATTTCAGAAAGAAATTTATAAATAATAATGATAATATATATCTATAAAAAAATAAATATACATTTATATATAATATAAAAAATATTGTATATATTAAAAATATATAAGTATAAATCAAGAAAAAATATAATATTGATAATAAAAATAATAAAAAACAAAGGATAGGTGCAATGAGGAGCAGTGCAAATTAATAAAAAAATAATAATAATGAAGGCAACTTTGACAGTTTATTGTGTTGTACTCTTAGGATGGAGATCGGCGCATGAAGCTGCAGAACATGGTGAAGTTCCCTCTGATGGGCATGGATATGGCGCCTCACATGGTAAAAAGGAGCCAGAGCAGCTGGAGCCTCCCCTCCCACTGGTCGCCATGGAGACGACCTTATGGGATGGGCCGTGACCCTGAGGACTACCTTTACGATCTGTACGCGGTGTGCAACCATCACGGGACCATGCAGGGAGGACACTACACAGGTAACAGACGCACGCTGGCGTCCCCGACTTCCTGTTCGCTCAGCGTCCAGAGAAACTCACTGAACTTTGCTCCGTCCTCCAGCTCACTGCAAGAACTCCATCGATGGGCAGTGGTACTGCTTTGATGACAGCGATGTTCAGCCCATAGCAGAGGATGAAGTCTGCAAGCCAACCGGTTACATCCTGTTTTATCAGAGACGCGCCACAATCCCGTCCTGGTCCGCCAACAGCTCCGTAGGAGGTCAGTTACAGCTTATGAAACCGTGTCTGAGCGTTCCCAGAGTGAGGATTAACTCGTGACCACGTCTGCTTTCAGGATCCACCAGCTCCTCCCTGTGCGAGCACTGGATCAGCCGTCTGATGGGAAGCCGACCGCCCAGCCAGGCCTCGTCGGGTTCCTCCAGACGCACCTCGCTGGCGTCTCTGTCGGAGTCGGCTGAGTTTGCTGGAGAACGCAGCGAGGATGACGGTGAGACTCATGAAACAGAATCACTGAGAGTCTTTAAAGACGTCTGCTGATTGTTTCTTTCCGTTGTGCAGGTTTTTCGAGCCGCCAGGCCGTCAGAGGCATGCAGAGACAAACCTTCTCCTCCAGATCCTCCATCGCCAGCCCGCTCGTGCTCAGCGAGAACGGCACCAAACCGTCCTGGCCGCACTCCGCCAAGCTCCAGCTCCGCTCCAACTCCCCCTCACGCTTCTCCTTGGAGTCCCACTCCTCCTCGCCCACGCTGGAGATGATCGGAGAGGTGGTGGATAGCTTCCCCGGGTCGCCCAAACAGGAGAAAGTGACGGGAGGACGCTCCGCCCTCGCAGCTTTGGACGGGAACCTGAGCAGCAGGCGGCTGATCGAGCAGGTCCACTCCAAGGCCGTGGCCCAGGCCGAGCAGAGGAGCTCCGTCCAGGCCAGGGAGAACAACAACGTGGTGGCGGCTGCTGAGCAGAACAGCCCTCGCCACGGGGCAGCGGTGAAGGAGCAGAAACAGAGGAATGGGGCAGCGGACAGCAGTGGCGCTAAAAGGACGTCAACGAAAACGGGGATAGAGAACGAAAGGAGTCCCAAAAAGCGTCCCGCCACCTCCTCCACGTCCTCCAGCTCCCTGTCGCCTGCGTCTCCAGCTGTCGATAAGTTAACGTCTAGAGCTCAGACCAAAGGTACGGCATCAACGTCCAGCCCCAAAGACAGGAACGAAGGCGCCGCTAAAGCAAGCAAGGCCAGTTCTTCCAGAACGGCGACCCCCTCCAAGAAAAGCTCCTCCCAAACCCCCGAGGTGCTACGAACGGACGCCGCCCAGCAAAGGAAGAGCGGCTCTCCAGGATCGCAAAGCTCCCACCCTCAGAGGAAGACCTCGCCGAGGGCGGGCGGCGAGAAAAGCTCCGCCTCAGCAAGGACTAAAGCAGCTGAGAGGAGCACGAGCAGAGACTCCTCCAGGACCAATGTGGTCCCCGAGAAGAAGGCGAACACCGGAGGCCCTCCTTCTAGGTCGAGCGCGGCGAGCCGGGCGGAGAGCAGGCCGGGTCGCGGTGCTGAGAACAGACCCGTGGGTCGGAGCTCCAGCAGCAGCTCCTCCATGACCAGCCTCAGATCCTCGAGTGTCGGCGTCTCCTCATCGAGCACCGGCCCGCCGTCCAGAGCGCCGCGAAGGAACAGCAAAACAGAGGAGAAAGGTTTATCCTTTTTCAAAACCGCTCTGAGGCCCAAAGACGCTCGCAAAGCAGGGGATGCTGGGAAAACCGGGGCGGGGGAAGCTAAAGGAAGCCCAGAGGATGGTGGCGGCGGCGATGCAGCGAGGGAAGGAGCGGGTAAGAAAGCTCAGAACGCCGCCTCGGAGGCAGCCAAAGACAAAGAGTCCTCGAAGACGTCGGCGACGGCGACGGCGAAGCACTCGCTGCTGTCCACGAAGTCGAAGCTTTCCGGAGCTGAAACGAACACTCAGCAGTCCCCTGCCAACGCGAAGGAGCCGGCGAAGAAGGAGCCGGCGAAAAAGACGATGCAGTCGAGGAAGATCCCCATCAACTCCTCGCAAACCAGCCAGAAGGCCAAGTGACTCTTCCAACAATCCTTCTTTCTCTCGTGCAGCTCCGCGGTGTTTTCACATCTTAAAGCACCTGTAGCTTTTCAGTCCTCACTGGAAACCAGCTGCCATACTGGACGCCCACTGTTGTTACATAGATATTTAGGAATGGGTTTTAACTAAGCACTTTGTATGGATTGCATTGATTTGGAGGAATATTATCGTGTGTTGTAAATACGCATGGACTGCACATGTATTGAAATTATTGCCTTGTTCTGTCTGTAGCATAGAGCAGAGAGTGTATCTCAGCGGGAGGCGGAAGTGACTTTGCACAAAGATGGATTTACCACGAACGACTCGGTCACCAAAGGAAGTTTACCGGTGATTTTTAAACACGCTGACGCAGTGAAATAATTTCCAAACGAAGTCTTTATGTACAGCTCTCCTTCACTACCGAGAGCCATATGTCAACAACAAACATCAGTGCCTCAGATAATCAAAGACGTATTTAATCTAAATTGTATAACTGCAGATGTTGGTAAATTTATAACTGGATTTTAATATTTATTAAGCACTGAACATGTTGTTTCAAGTAAACCACGATTAAGCCTATTTAACCTGAACTGCTGTTTACATATGCTCCTTGATGTAGTACTTGTGCAACAGCCTTTAAGTATTTTTGTCGTGGAGAGAAGTCGAGGAGGAGTGCAGGGAATGACGCATGTGTTGTTGGTGTTAAAACGTCCGGAGACCTTCGTTTTTGTAATGCTCCTTTAAATGTTTGTGTTATGATTTACCTGTAATGACGAAACAATCCCATCCGGTCGCCATCTCTGCACCTCCTCACGAGGGCAGATCAGCCTCTTCTTCTTCTTCTTCTTCTTCTTCTTCTTCTTCTTCTTCTTCTTCAGACTGCCAGACATCTCCGAACATTCCTCTCAGACGAACACAGGGTTACTGTAAAAACACACACACTTTCACACACACTCTGCACATTCAGAGACAGCTGGGATGCCTTCGTTTCAAACATGTACATAGAGCACCGCGGTGTGTTTGAGTCAGCCGTCACAGCTTGTGCACATCGTCAGCTTGCATTAACGAGTAGACCGACACTGAACGCAGCGACTCAGACCGAGATCACCGTCCACGACCTTTTCGACAGGTGTTGCATGAAAAAAAAAAATGCTTATGCATGCACTGAACTATGCAAGCAGACTCTTGCTAATGCCCACACTGATATGTAGACGTGCTACTCTTGGATGTGTATATATTTCTACAACTGTATATTTTTCCAAAATGCCAGCATCAGAGAGCATGTAAAGGCATCCTTTATTAAAGCTTCGTTTGCACATTTCTTCAAAGTAATATCTACATTTTGTATGAATGATAAGTATTGCTCATTCACCCTCAGCAAAGTAAATCAGCTCACTTGGACTTTGATGTTCTCTGTATTCATTCGTCTCATTTTTCCTCCAACATTTAAAAACTTTAGGAGATTTTTTTTAATAGATTTATCGACGAAAACGCGTCCGCTGGCTTTAATTCTTCATGAAAAATTCTCTAAAAGCATAAAAAGTTTTCTTGAAATAGTCCAAAAGGGAAAGTTTCATCAAAAAGACGGCCTTTTCAAAGTAAAAGCATGACTCAACCTTTATAAAAACTGTTCATTTCTGGGATTACATTTGTTTTTAATGTAAAAAAATTCGCTTTTTGAATTAATTCTCCCTCTCTCAGTACGGATATCTCGACAAAGACAGATGTCACTGTGAAAAACTGCACTTGAAGCATCTTTTATTTTGTAGGAGCCCCAAAGTTTCATCAGAAGTGCAGATCCATGAATGTCAGTGTCCTCAAACAGCCGGACCTCAAGCTTCTTCATCCACATTCCTGCCCCCCTCCGGAGCAGGATTCAGATCTTATCATCAGTGCCTGGTGGCATCAGTGTGTCCATACTGTGCTATTACGTCCAACATGCAGTATCTAACCTGACATGTGTATGTCGCTGTAACATAACGTGATGGAGTGAAAGGGATTTCTTCTCATCATTAAACTGTGCAATGATTTCTTTTCACTGATGCATGAAAGTTTTTATTTCTCGTTTCTTTCAGTCATTTCTAAAGTGTACTGTGAGACGTTTTACCTGGGGGTAGCAGTATGTGCTGGCATTGATTTAACAATGCGAGTCCAACAACAATAACAAAATAAATTTATGCCATTAACTGACAATTTGTTGGCATTTTCTTTCACGTCGATATTCCTCTCAGTTTTTGTTTTCAGTTCCTCCACACGGTGGAGCTCAGCGGTCGCATCTGAATCCCTCCACACATGAACAAAGAGTGAGAACATAAAGAAACACTAGACCAGCCCTCACATTTCAACTGGTAGAGATATTAAGAGGCATCACTTTTTAATGTTTTTCAACATTTAGACAAATAAAAAGAAAAACCCTACGTTTGTTTTGTTTTTTCAGAATTTTGACTTAAAAATAAAACTAAAAATCTGTAAACTCCTACGCCACTCAAAGAGCCACCCACAAGTTTATAATATTTGAAATTGAGAATTTAAAAATTGAAAAAAAAAACAAGGTATACCCCTTTTTTTGAGAGTTTTGACAAAAAAAGGAGATTAAAAATTGTACTTACACAAAGTGTAATTTTTGGACAATCATAAACACACTTGTGTTCTGTAAGTCTCTAGGGTTCTTTTTTTTTTTTTTTTTTTTTCAATTTTCTTAATTTTTTTCTTTTTTTTTCTTTCACTCAAAAAGACATCTTTGTGTTTCATAAGTCTCTGGGGTTCATTTTAAAGTTTTTTTTTTTTACTTTTTATTTTTATTTATTTTTTCAAAATAATAATTAAAAGAAAAACATATTAAATGATTCCAACCCCTTTTGTTTTTTGTTTTTTTGAGAATTTTTACCACAAATTATGTTGAATGGGGACACTTTGAGGGCACTCATAAAGACATCTTTTTGTTTTATAAGTCTCCAGGGTTCATTTTATTGTTTTTTGAAGTTTTATTTATTTATCTGAAAATAATGATTTTTTTTTTTCTTTTTCTTTTTTTGTTCTTTTAAGAATTTTTACCCAAAAAATGTTTAAAAAATTATACTGGGGATACTTTTAGGGCGCTCAAACAGACATCTTTGTGTTTTATAAGTACCTAGGGTTCATTTAATAGTTTATTTTGATTTATTTTATTTTTTTCAAATCTATGAAAATTTTGGGGAAAAAAAGAAAACAATTCTTACCTTTTTTTTTTATTATTATTTTTTTTTAACTTTATATATTTTATTTGAATAATGTTTTTTTTTTTTTGTTTGTTTTGGGGTTTTTTTGTTCTTTTGAGAATTTTGCCCCCCCCCACCCCCCACCCCCCAAATGCTGAAAAATTATAGGCCTACTAGGGACACTTGTAGGGTACTCAAAAATACACCTGTGTGGGGAGTATTTTTACCATTTGGAAATTTTTTTAAAATAAGGAGACAAAAAAACAATGCTAAACCCTTACTTTCCCCCCCCCCCTAGAATCTTGACCAAAATAAAATTCTGAAAAAAAAAAAACAAACAAAAAAAAAAAAACCCAATGTGGATGCTCCTAAGGTGCCCATAAAGACAGCCCAGGGGTTCCAAGTCCTTGTGATTCACATTTTAATGTTTTTCAACATTTGGAAAATTTGAAAACAACAACAACAAGGCTTACCTCTTACATCTTTTTAGAGTGTGACAAAAACAAACAAACTGAATCGCTGAAAAAAACAATGACTTCTTGGTTGAACATACACAAACCTGAGACCTGGACGTACAAGTAAGAATGGCATAATTAAAGTGATTGTTTGATATAACTATAAAAGAAAGTATCAGGCAACTGTAGAAAAGCAAACAGTATTTATTTCTACTCTCTGAAATTCTACTGTTTATTGCCTCCCCACATACACACACACACACACACACACACACACAATGAAAAGGGATTTTTGCCCCTGATATGGTCCCGTCAAATCCAATCCTGCCAGTGAGGGAGATGATGTGTTATTAAACTACAGCACCATCATTTATTTAGAGCTGATTCAATTGTGGTTTTATTAGTTTGGCCAGAGGCAGGCTGCGTTTAGAGTTAATGCTCCCTCTTTGTCTTTCCCTTCCTGTTATTTTGTTTAACAGTCATCAGTCTGGGGAATCAGCTTCACCCTCTCACCTCTTGTGCGGTCAGAGAAGTGATGAAATTTTACCGATCTCTGTGGATTGATGGATAAAGGAAAGGAAAGAAAAGAAAGGAGCATTTTGTGCTTTGCAGAAAACTTGAGGTAGCTGAACTGTTCTGCATGTATGAATGTAATTAAACAAACCCACAGACTGCAACCCGGCACAGGATCACGCTGAAAAGCAGCCAGCCTCCTCTAGTGCTCAGATCAATAATCATTTGCCAATTGTATCAGCTCCAAGAGAACATCATTAGTGAGACCTCGCTGGAGAATTCAGCAACTTTTATCTGGATTTAACACAAAACCGTGACATTCCCCTCCATAATCCTGAACCTCACCCATGGAGCACGCTGGATTTGATTACATTTCTGCTATAGCACATTAATGTGCTGCTTGGTGCATTGAACAAAGGCAATCTAATCTTATTGATCAATCCAATCTTAGTATCTCCTGTGGCCAAATTCAATCCTTAGCGCTGCGGCTAAGTCTCCATTTGGAGACACTGTGTCCCTGGATAGATGAGGAGCAGGGTCTTCATCATAAGCTTTTCACTTTTTCTGCTTGTTTGGGATTATTTACGCCGCAGAGAGGAGAAAGAAGGCTAAAAATGTCATCAATACCTCTACAATGTGACATTTGTAAAATATCTGATGCGTAACTTTGTTTAATGTTCACATTAATAATATCACAGACACACAACGCCCTTTTCAATCGTGCTGCTGCAGTGTATCTTACACACTCAATATGCAATCAACCCTGCAGCCTGCAGCCAGAAAAGATAGCATACAGCTCAATTAATCCCTCTCTTATAATATCTTCACCAACATAAGCTGCAATGCTACACATGCCTTTATTTCTGATGCTTCCCACCCTCTGTTATTCACACACGCTCCTGTTTCAGTGATTCCTATGCAGGAACATCCACAACAGACACAAAGGAATCTGAAACAACAACAACAACAACGAAAACCTGATGTGCCAGTAAATAAATAATAAAAAAAAAAGGTTTGAGACAAGCTCTGAATCGAGAGATCTTAGTATTTATAGATCACAGAGCATTTTTGAAGGAGCAACAAGATCTTCAAGCGTTTCATTTCAAAGGTTTTCTCAGACGAGCTCAACTCAGGTGACGTTGTTTATCTTATTTAATTCAAAAATCTCATTATTACTTTTAAAAAGATGCTAATTTAAAATAGAAGTGATGATTAAAAACACATCAGCTCAGTGAGAACAGGGGTGTGTCCAGATTTTTGTGACCAGGGGGCCCATCTAGGTGAAAGGTAACCAGCACAGGGAAGTGATCAGAACAACAGTCAGAGTACACAGCAAAAAACTGAAATCCCATCTTGTTTTTCGTAAAAATTGTCTTTTTATACTTCATATGAGTCCGTTTTTACTTGACGAGTCCAGAAAATTGTCATACTTCAAGTTATTTAAGGACAAAAATGAGCTCTGAATTGCCTGTAACAAGTAAAAAAAGAAAAAAAAAAAAGAAAGAAAAGAAATCCACCAATGGGGTAGTTTAGACCTCATTTTTGTTTCCAAATTGAACTTGAATGGAGACATTTTTCTGGGCTGATCAGGTGAATGTGGCTCATGTCAAGTTTAAAAAGACATTTTCTTCTGAAAATAAGACAAAAACACTTAGTAAGGTTTCAGTTTTTTGCAGTTTACAACATCCCAGAAAACAAGACAATGCGGAAGTGCTAAAATCTGCTGTTTCTGGAGTGTTCGCTTGCGGCTGGCTCTGGAAGTACCTCAAGTCACAAACACACCAAGCCAAAAAAAAGGTGTTTTCAAAGCAGAAATTAACCTATTTACAGCCTGGTTCAAAAAACGTCTCCTGTCTGAGTCGCTAATTTTACTACCAGCACCCACTGTACGGGAGGTGAATTTTTTTCTAACTTGGCCGTTCAGGGGATATTAAGATCGTGAGCTCCCCCAATAAGAGGCACAGCTGAGGGTCACGTGACCGACAGGCGCCCTATAGCTGTAGGCGAAGCCCTGCCACTACCATTATGGCCGCTATAACTGATCTGCTTCATTTTCCGTTTTAGTAACAGACAGGTGACTCCTACGTCAATGTTTTATACAGTCTATGAATAGAAACCCCCCGTTTGTGACACATTATTTCACCAGCCAGCAGAGGGAGCTCTGATTCTATAGGCTTCAAAGTAAAAAAGATCACACAGTGTCCATAACAGACTCATACATTATACCAAGTGTATTTTTCCCGCGATATATTTCAAGTATTTCAAGTATTTACTTCTATGCAACACTGCAAAAAAAGAAAAAGAAAGAAGTCTTATCAAGTGTTTTTGTCTTATTTTCAGTAGAAAATGTCTTTTAAGACTAAATATGAGCCACATTCTCCAAACGTCTTATTTTAAGTTATTTAAAAACAAGAACTGAATATATATATATATATATATATATATATATATATATATATATATATATATATATATGTATATATATATATATATATGTATATATATATATATATATATATATATATATATATATATATATATATATATATATATATATATATATATATATATATATATATATATATATATATACATACATGTATATATATATTCAATAATATAATGTTATATAATTAATAGACATCTGTTTACTGTATATTTTAATTTTTTGATTATTGTCAGTAATCTTAAAAAACAGCTGTGTCTAACTCCAAAAAAAACCCAATAGAAAATAAAAATAAAAAATAATTTAAATAACCTACATGACTAAATAACTAAATAACTAATATCCTGTAACTTAATTTCTGAACGAATAAGTTGAATGTGGCTCATATTGAGAATAAAATGACAATTTTTACTTAAAATGAGACAAAATCGCTTGATAAGATTTAATTTTTTTGCAGTGTTGGACTAAGGTGTGAGCCAAACAGCAGCTAATTTGTTGCTAATTTAACATTAGTGCAAGTTTGACAAGTGACAAAATTAAAGATGATGTATTTGGGGAATATTAAGACACTTTTACAACATATTTTAAAGTATTGGTTTAAAGACAGATTAAGTTTATGTTACTGAGAGCAGAGCGTGGTATTAGCTCACTGCGCTCATTGAGTCATTGTTACATTTTTTACGAGCTCTTCAAAAGTTCCTTTCCAAACTGTACCCATGCTGTTCCTGGAAGCTCTTGAGGTGTGTCTGCTTCTCCGTCCACTGAAATAAACCACTGCCTCACATTCAGCGATAAATGAAATAACTGAAAAAGCCCCGTCATGAAAGTATTTTTGATTTCTTTTAAAACTTTCATGATTTTTTCATTCCCTTCCTTTGAGTCACTGTAAGAGATGGAGAGAGTACTCTGAGCCCTCATTATAAGTTCCTTGTTGTGTTTTCAACTCATTCCTATTCAGTTCATCATCTAAAGAGAGTTTTAGCATCTTGCCAGGCAACAACCTACCCATAACTAAATGTATTCACAGTGTGAGGCTTTTTTTCCTCTCCAAATGAAAAACAAATTCAATTATTCACTTGTTTCAGGAGCGAGCATGTCAATTATTTCTCTTCTCTGGAGTCCAGTGATGCAGTACTTTGGTTCCCTTTTAATTGGAGATGAAGAATCTTGCGAGCCTTGAGTGCAGTCGTGGAGAGCGAGCTGCTTTTTAGCCGATGCAATATACATGACGTGTCATGTGGGACCGCCACGGTTGAATTACATAACCCCAGAGCAGCAGAGACCGGCGCCTTGAAAACAACTCCAACGCCAAAGGAGGCCGTGATGTTGCTTTTTGGACCACGGGACGACCCTTAAACTGTCAGATTTGTCTTCTTCTCCAGCTTGAGGAGGCTTTTCTGTTTTTACACCATATAGTTATATATATAAACCATCACTGACCCTGTTCTTAGCCCATCCTGGTTATTGATTCATGGATATAATGTTTGCATGGTATTTCAAATCCATGAAGCTCTGGTGTCACATTTTTGCTTTGCTTCTTCTTTTTTTAAAATAAAAAAAAAGTTATTTTTATCATTATTACTAACAGGAAACGCCTGTGAACGCCAACTCTCTTGCTCAGAGAGACTCCAAAATTCAATAAATGTCCTTTTAACTTCTGTGATTTATTCACTCTCTGACATTTAAAGCAAAAACGAAGCTCCGTCTGCTTAAGATGGCAGGGGATATACCTAAAACTTTGACTTGTAAAAGTCTGAGATTATTCCTCCCACACCCTGCACACTCACTTCTCCTCTATAATGCGCAGCGTATAGTGTGGAGCTGGATTCCTGAGGCCGTGCCAACACACAGGACTCATCAGGATGCCAGAGAGCAAGGTGTGAAGTGTCAAAGTTGGACGCACAGCCAGCGCATGTCTGTCTGCCTGCCTGCCTGGCTTCCTCTGACACTCGTCCTACACCATTGGCTGTGCGCGGATGATTGACTGAGAGGTTGATTATGCTTCTTCCAGCCAGGTGGTTGGCAGGCAACAGAGACGCATATCACCAGATTGCTGCATCAGCCAAAGTGTGAGGCCACACTTTCTGGCGCCGGTGTGTCTGGACGAACATCACAAGAATAATAAAAAGAAGCAGGGATGTCAATCATCACCTAAAATGATTTTTTCTCCAGTTTCTTTTTTTTTTTTTTTTTTACTGGCAGCAGCCTCTCCATCTTGTTTCTCCTATCATTAGAGGCTTTGAGCAACTCTGAGATGCAGCACTGGCAAAAAAAACCTCCAGATTTCTTGGTGTTCTTGTGGGAGAAGGAGAGAGTCTTTGATGTTGTGGAGTTTCATGGAGGCAAATAACACACTTTGATATTTCATAAGCCGTCTCTGCTTCAGAAAAAAAACTGAAGGCACAAACATCTGCACACGCACTCTGTCAGAGATGAGGTTTGAGTTTACCACACAGCTGAAAGATTTGCTGCGTATTTTGGCTGCAGATATGCGCACACACGGCACCGTTTTTTTTTTTTTTAATCTGACGTTCCAATCTTTTCCAGAGGACTGGTGAGCGAACGTCTGTCCTCTTTGATTTCCCGAAGAAGAGAAATCAGTGTTTGGATGAACATAAAAGGTAATGTATTCATAAAAAGCTGTGATGAGTGCAGCTGTCTCCAGCATCTGACATCCAATCTGAGACAAGCCGCCCAGGGAGGGTGGACCATCCTCCAACGAGTGTGGATGTGTGAGTGTGTGAGGAGGAGGAGGAGGAGGAGGAAGAGGGGGGTATTGATGTTTTATTGGCACAACAAAGAATTTATTGTCTGATTGAGAGACATTTGAATTCAAGTGGAGGAAAACACTCCAGATGATCCTTTTATTGACGTGTTGATGTGTTTTTACTGAGGTTAACTCTCACAGATATGTCAGCGGGCCGTGAAAAATAGCTTTTGAAAGAAGGAGCGTTTCTATTATCATATTAAATCAATCAAGTATTATTTGACTTAAAGGAGAATTTAAAAAAGGCATAAAAAATGGACCCAGAGCAACATCCCAATGCTGAATTAAAATGTAAGCCAAGCACAATATCAAAGATATTGAGCCTTTCCTATAAAACTTTAATGTTTTATCTTTGTTTCTTAAAAAAGAGGCTTTTTGGTGTGTTTCTTTAAGCTTTTCTTTACAGACGTGGTTATATTAACCAGGGTTGGATGTCAGTGAGGAATCTAAATTATTCATATAAATTTAAACCTGAGAAAAGTTGCCTCCCTTCAGCATTAATGTGACCTCTAAACATTATACATAAAATTGGCATACACACCCAATTGACCCCCAACATACCAAAGTGTGCTCTCTAGCGCCACCTAGGCACACTAAAACGGCTCTCAATTGCAGTAGGAATGTCATAGAGAGATCAAACCACTGTCAAAATGTTTGTCTCATTGAAACACACAAATCATATGCAGACACCCCTGAGCTATCTTAAACAAGAAGCTGTCAATTTGCCTTTCAAATAAAATTTTGCCAAATTTTGGGCCCTCTACAAACGTTATCTTCTCCCAGGTAATAAATGGTATCTGCTTGAAATTTGCTGAGATGACAGAGTGGACCCTGTTTTACAAAACTGATGTAGGAATTTGTTGTTTCTTAAATGGTTTTTGAATGACGAGCCTTCAAAGTCGGTGAACCCCAAAGAAGCCCTTTCAGCTCCCCCTATTAGAATGAATGGGAGAGGAGGATCCAGCTCCATACAAGCTGCATCAGTTAGGCCTCTACACCAATAAGTAAAAGTGGCACATCTTTAAAAATGACATGGATGGATTCCTGACAAAAATTTACTACTAAAATATAGTGGCACCTATGAGGACTTCAACCAATTTCACTCCTGAGAGGGCAGCAGTTGGTGATGATGTCACTCACTAGTTGAGAGTTCCGTGCAGCTGGTCATGTGACTCACTGAAGGTGGGAAAATGGAATGTGTAACACACACACACACACACACACACACACACACACACACACACACAAACAAACACACACACACACACACACACACACACACACACACACACACACACACACACACACACACACACACACACACACACACACATTATAAAGGGATGAAACTTTGCCAGTAGAGGTGAAAGCGGCATGAGAGACTGGATGTTCACATCCTTGTGGCAGTGAGAGAGTGGAAGACTAGGTAAATTTCCATTCTTGACATAAACACAGCATTGCAAGTTTATTAATTGAAAATATTGAAAAACTTTTTGATTTTGTTATTAAAAAAAACTTATATTTATTACCACATTAACAATCTTTTTAGATGTGAAAGGTAGCCTACTCATCCCTAATTACAAGCAGGTTATTCTGACATGGACGGTCTTCTAATTCTCCTTGACCAAAACTCAGCCTCAGACACAGAACATATCTTAATCAGCTTATATAAATCAGCATTTTTACTTTTTATAAATATAAATTGTTTGATCTGATAGATTGTGAAAAGCCTCCCTGCATCATCTAGGTTCAGCTAGTCACCTACAGACTTCAGAAAACCCCATTCTCCTCATAGATGTATCCTAAACGTTCGGCCTCCTGATGTAATTTCCATTATTCCAGTTATCGAGATGTGGTTATGTCAGAAAACGATTCATTTGGCTATCACTAACAGCTCTACCTGTGCTCCCATACTGTTGCTGCAGCTTCCAGAGGCTCCCTGCTGAGCCAGCACTGCCTCACAATGTAAACTCCATCAGAAATCCTAATGCACGGCGTGTCGGCTGAGGTGTGGTCTGGAGTCCAGGGGTGGCTGATGCATCAGATGTGTTTGGGTTTGCTGTGCTTTGCTCGCGGTTCACGCGGAGGCAGCCTTGGGATGAGGCTTGTTATTCTCCTCAGCGAGACAGGAGGCACGCGCTCTAATTAGAACACATCTCCTGGTGAGAGAAACGTCGAGGTCTGACTACTCCCTCTCCAGTCTAATCAGTTTTCTGCCTCACTTAAGCTTCTCCACAGAAAACAGACTATTTTCTGTCTGACAAACACACAACAGTGAGAAAAGATGGCACCAAACAAGTGTTGCTAATTTGAGGGTATTTCGCGCGGACTTCGCAGATCCAAATCTAAATCTCAATCTCACACCTTTGCCATCTCCCTGTCTCTCCCTGCTGGAGCGAGAAAGGCCCAGGCAGGTGGCTGCTGTTTGCAACACAAATGTGGAGATCTTACTCTATTTGTCCACATCAATCAAAATGTTAAATACTGTTTTCGTGGCTCCTGGGGATTGAAATTTTATGTTGTCCTTATCTCATTTCACGTTTTGTTTTTGTTCCGTGTAGCATGATGCTCTTGAATAATGTGTTGTTAGTGTTTACAGGTCAATTTGTATCTTTTCTTTCTTACTTTGTGCAAATGAAGGTGCTAAAGTGTGCAACAACTGAGTCCTGGGTATTGAATGATATAGTATTGTCCATATCATTGAGACGACATGTTATCAACTTATTTCAAATTTGTATAATATCAAATAGAAATAGACTGATATTTTTTTTTCATGGCCAATACCAATACCAATAATCAGTAGTCAAGGAATGCCGATAACCGATATTTTGGGCTAACATTCATTTGCAGTAAAAGTGAGAATCCTGACATTGACATTCCATATATCAATGGTTATATAAGACATTATATCACAACTTATTGTAACTTATTGTACCCTACCTTAATTTTTGTAATACTGTAACACATGTATGGTGTCATACCCCCTGCAAGGTAACATAACTTGAGGTAATGTGACATTTAGGATCATTTTAGAAAAAATATAATACTGAAAAATATGTTATTTGGAGGGTACAGTGTATAATGATAATTCATGATTATTATCAATAATTGTCCATGTACATGAACATATATGTGTATATATGGGTATATAAATGTATATATTATTTATGTTTAGCCACAAGTTAACAAACTATACTTCTGCTCACTCCTCTTTGAATATGTCGTTTACCTCTTTTGTTCTTTTTCTTTGTTTCATTAATATTTGGCTTCTTTACATTTTTATTTATTATAATGTTGTGCAAACAAATAGTTTATAGGAAGTTCTGTGCTATGGCATATTCAAAATAAATTAACTAATTAAAAAATATATATATATTTAAAAAAAAAAAATTGTATCGTAACGTAACATATGTCACATTTTGTCATATTGTATTGTAATGTAAATAAATGTAACAACATATTGTATTTTATCAATTTTGTACTTAAATGTATTGTATCATGTCATAATATATTGCATTGTATATAGCATATATAACATGTAACATACACGTTTTTGTATCCAGTGCTTTCCAGTCTAATGTTATCTTAGGCTGACATTAGCATGTAGCTTATATACAGTGTACCATGTCATTCCTAATTAGGGGTCAATAGATATAAGCATTGGCTGATTACCATGGTTAATAGTCAGCACTTTGCCAAATATCTGCATATGCATTTAATTCTAATGAATAAAACCAACTGATTTAAAAACGCAACATTTTCCTTCTGCTTCCTGTGAGTCTCATCCTCTGGGACTGTTTCCATTCAACACTCCATCTGTCCTCACAATCTGAATGGCCTGATTACACACAACTGTGTAGAAAGTTCTACTGTGGATAAATATTTGTCATCTGTCTCATGAGCTACCTGTAACTGCTATCAGCCCTGGAAAACAGGTATCAGTCCACCTCTATACTGTACAGGAGTGTTTCTCAAACTGTGGTCCGTGGACCAAGAGTGGTCTGCCAGCTCCCACTAGCGGTCCTCCATGACTGCAAATAGATTGTGTTTTTTAAGGGATATTTCACATAAAAAAAAGAGGAAGAAAGAAAAAGACAAGTTGGTTGGAACTCACAAAACTTTCCTTGAACCCCCTCTGAGGCAAAACCGTCGGGCTAACGTTATGTCATTTACAAGCCTGCAGGTACTTCTTGTGTATTTTAAGATGAGGGATTGTAGGAGCTACATTTAAGTTTTTCTGTATTTGAAACAGAGTCAGAATACAAACTTTGTAAACTTTGTTTAGCAATAAACTTTGGATCTGCTTCAGTAGTTCAACAGAACTACATCTCACTGGATTTATTTTGGATGAAGTCTGCGCATTTGATGATCTGTTTCCATTTCCCCAAAGGAGTAAAAACAAAGAAATATTGAAAGGTTACAGGACAAACCTGATTTTTGAGTTTTTGCTTCTTTAGGGACAATAGAAAGAAAATAGAAAGAGACCAGGAGACTGACACTGACCAGGAGAAGGCGCAAAGGCGAGATTATTTAGCTGCAGTGAGCATTGAGGACACTGTGGAAGCTAACTTTAGCTAGTGCTAGTATACCTATGTCAAGTATCAACCCTCAATTCAAATTACTCAATTGGATTAAGCTATGAAGACATTAAAGAGTCAGTGTTAGGTCAATTCACTCAAATTTCTGAGTTTTCAGAGTTGAAACTGATAATTTTTTGGTAGATTGAACTTTTGTTACTGTTTAAGTTAGCACAACTTAAAATCATTTGTTTCTGTGACTGTGTTTTGTAACCGTGAGTGAGGAGGGGACACAGCTGATATGAGACCCTGCTTTACTTCTAGACGTGCAGCAGCGGCACAGGTTCTCTGTGCTCATCATGACACGGCCTGTTTGTCTGTGCATCACAGCACAGACCAGTTGTCTGTGCTCCTTGTGGCATTGATCAGCTGTCTATGCTCTGCGTGGTGTGGACCTGTCTGCATCAAAATTAAATTTATCTTTTAACATTTTCAAAAGTGGTCTAAATAGCATGATAATTTGGTCAAACATTTCATTTATAAACATATTAACCACTAGAAACACTGCAAAAGTCAGTAGGTACAAGACTCCGTGACATGGAGCACAGACCATATATCTACTGCTTTCCCTCCTCACTCACGGTTACTAAAGTTATGAAATTACAGCTGATTTTTGTTGTGACTGTGTCTGTAACCATGAGTGAGGAGGGAACGCTGTGGATATGAGACCCAGCTGTACTTTAAAAAGTTGTTTAATTTAGTAATTCTGATCTGCTTCGATTTTTTATTATCGCATTTATTTAATTCCCAAGACAAATTTATTGATATTACATCTTTCAGTTTTGAGTAAGGTCAACTTATCATGTTTTACAGTGATACGCAACATCTCCTATAATAATTGTAGCTACTTAAGATACTGACTTAAATTAACTTAAGTTTCATATTTTTTCATTACTTCATTTTTTTTTTAAGGTAACCGGTTTACAAGCTTTTTCAAGTAATCAATTTAACCAGGTTTACAGGGTGAACATGAAAAGTCCACTTTCCCAATCTGGATTATTTGGACTGGGAACGATGTGGATTGTAAATCACGCTGTGGCTAACATTAGCTAATGAGATGATGAAACCTGCTAAACTAAATAATACATCAGTTAGCTACCTGGACTGTTGTTGATGTTATTTAGCCTGATGGTCCGTGAGATTTTAGGGGGGTAAGTGGTCCTTGGTCTGAAATAATCTGAGAAACATGCAGCATCCTGTGGGATTGCATTATTTATGCAATCTGCTGAATGTTTTGCTGCATTTGATCTGACTGACACTGACTCGGTGGCATCGTTTTGTTGTATTTTTACATACATACAACAATTTAAAACACTCCCCCTCTGCACTGCTCTGGTTTCCTGTATGAGCTTCACACAGCACGTCACACGAACACGCTTATTAAGTGCCATCCCTACAGACCGCAGTTCCAACTCTGTGCCGCAAATAGTCGTAGAACGTGTATCATTACGAACTCCAGACTGTGCCACAGTTGTCAGCATTTCATTTTAATTTGGCTCCTAAGCCGCTGGTGATTTCGACCGCTGGGACATCCTGTCGGCTGGAGAAGTTAAACTATTCTGAAGCGTTCGGACTGAACAAGGTACAATGCTGAATCTCTGCCTCTGCAGTGTCAGCTGCTGTCTCCCTTGGATTGCAGGGAGCCTCATTCTATCTGGAGTTAACATCCAGAGCAAAATGCTTTGTGATGTTTTAATTCACTGCTACCTAAATAGAGCATGCATGCAGATTCTGAATTCTGAGCAGCTTTGTTAACAGAGATTTCTGTTTTCTGCAATATTGAGGTTTTCTTTAAAATCTTTCTGTTTCTATCTGACATCCTCTCTCATTAAAAATCCAGAGGAGTGAATGTTTGAAGCTGCATTAACCATCAGGGATCTGTAGATGAACTACATTATGAGCTCTAACACTCTAACACTCTGCCTTTAGCTGTCGCTCTTGATTTCATGTTGTTATTTTTCTGTGCTCTGCAGAAAAGTAGGCCTTTTGTGTTGTTTTTCATCTCCTCGGTAAAAAGCATCTTTAAGTATTAATCAATATTAGATCATAATGTTCAGAAATCTTCACCAAAAACACTCTAAGCCTCTCTCAAAAAGCCTTTAATGGGAAAAAAAAAACAAGTCTGCTCTCGTCCTTGAAGGCTCTTTTTTCAGCCTCGCCACCAATAATCAGTCAAGCTCTTAAGTATTAATCCTTCAGGTATTTGGAGCATTAAATAATTACCAGGTGCTCTGCTGGGATGAAACAGGAAGTAGGAAATTATCTTTGGATTAAAATGTAATCTAAACACTCAACACAAGCTTCCATGGGGGATTTGTTTGCATGCTTCATTTAGTAATAATGTTTCATAACAACAGCAGTTTCAGAATCACTTCTAACAAATACTCATTAAGCCTAACAAGCACCTCATTAGCTGGAGAGCAAATAGGTCATATCATGGTGCTCCTGAATGCAGAGGCTTTCTGATTTGCATCAGCTTCTTCCTGAGGGGTTCATATTTGAAAAAGAAAGCTGTGTGTGTGTGTGAGTGTGTGTGTGTGTGAGGGAGAGTTTTGACCTGCAGCAATCTCTGGAGAGCCATTCACTCGCTGAGTCTAATCAGGCTCCGGCTGATGCTTGTTCTCAGGGATTTTCGCTCCTCTTCCAGCCCTCAGGCTTAATTAGGACCCATGTGGACCATACAGAGAGTCGCCGCTCACAGCCACGGCTGCGTGGACGCTCACCTGTGCGCTGGAGAAGCCACAGAAATGAGCTGCTGGCGAGCATGATGACAAGAAGGGGGCATCAGAGGTGGTGCTGCCACGCAGCCTATCCCCTCCTTCCACCTGCGGGTCGAGAGGGTTTAATGAATGTTGGGACGCGGGAGGGAAGAAAGGCTGCGAGGGAAGAAGGATTCAGACGTCTGGGAAGGGAGAGGGTCACGGAGAGTGGAGCACCTTTTGTGATTTGTCTTGTAACAAAGCGCTATGACCGTGGCAAAGAGGCAGAGGATGAGGAAGAATGAGAGCCTGGACGTGCAGCCAGGTAAAAAGAAGAAGCAGGTTTTAAGGCTCCTTCAGCTCCTCTTCCTGTATTTCTATATCAAACACAGAGGAATCTTCAAAGGATACTCTGTTACATGCAAATTTGGAAAGGGCTTCAGATGGAGTAGTATTCAGACAGATAAAAGTAAGAGACTTCTGAGGTATGGAGATAACAGAGAGGACCAAGATGTCCTACATTTCTCTGAGACTGAAACAGCTCCTAATGATTATTATAAGTTAAAGAAACTGTTTCTGAGTTCAGCGTTCCAGCGTCTATTAGCTGAGAAACACATCCAGACGCTGCAGCTCGGTTCCTCTGTCCTTCACTGAACCCAGCTCTCATATCTGCTGTTATCTGGTTTTAGTATTTACACAGCTAATGCACGGTGTGGTGGACCAAAGGAGGGCTGACGCTAAACCTTTAGATTACTGCACACAAATTAAATATGGAGCCCTAAACTCCAGTGTGTTTTCATCCAGCACTTACTGAAGTTTAAAGAAGAAGAAGAAGAAACTCAGGGAATAAGGAGGAAATAAATGAGCACGTAGAGGGAACATGAAGCTAAATCAGCCTGAAAGTACTGCCAAAGACAAAGTCTTCCAAGAGCTCAGTCTTAATGAGTTATTTGATGCCATAAAGAGGGGAAGAGTTAAACTTTCTATAACTGAGAGTCCACTTTAACAGAAGAATCTGTTCTGCTGTGGGCTGTTCTGACCCCAGAGGTCTTTGGCTTTACTTATATCAGGAAGTGAAACCCGTGGGTGAGGTGTGATGTCCGTCCTGCTGCTCCACCAGCCGGATGCTTCTATGTGTGAGTCAGATACAGACATGTCACCAGTGCATTGAGTTAGTCAGTATTTTGGACTCACTTTTTACGATGGGATGGTGGTACACTGTATGTATCAACTGCAAAACACTAAAATCTAAAAATGTCTTAAAATAACTTGAAAAAAAACATTATTCTGACTTTTCCCTCCGCCAAATGGTCTTTTTTTCCAAAAGCTGGACCCAACGTTCAACAGTTTTCAGACCAAGGACCCCCTGATAACATCTTTGGCCTCTGTATATCCACTGATGTGTTTTCAAAGAAATTACCTGAATAACTAGAAAAGCACTCAGAGCACACAGACCTCCACCAAGCATATTGTGAGTGTCGCGCTTTACACTTTAGTCCGACTTTAATGTTATACTCCCTTTCAGCAGACTGTCTGCTACAATTTGGTGTTAGTTGCAGGTGTTGACAGTGTTGAAAATTATGATCTCAGTATCCAGAATATTGCCAGGATCTGGATCGTACGTTAACATCTGTCAGAAATTATGGTGACCTTGTCTTATATTGTTTTGCAAAGCAATCCGACCATTTATGGTGGAGTTATTTACACATATGGTGAAAACGGCCCTATGACACAATGATAAAGAGTCCTTTAAAAAAGTCCTAGAACCAGACGGTGATCCAGATCACCTCCAGAATTTAATCACTTCTTCCTTATTCCATTTTGAACATTTCCTGAAAATTTCATCAAGATCTGTTTGTTAGTTTTCAAGTTTTGTCGTTCACAGACAAACTCTCCTAAAAACAAAACAATTACTTGAAAATACAAAAAATTTGCCTAATCAACCAAAAATTTCTCAAACCCCCTGTTAAAGACCATTGGTTTATACAGATGACAAACTCTTTTAACTGCCCTGAGTTAAATATTAAAAAAGACATTTGTATTAAATATGTACACTGCAAAAAAGAAAACCCACAATCTTATCAAGTGTTTTTCTCTTATTTTCAGTAGCAAACATCTTTTACGACTTAATATGAGCCACATTCACCTGACGGGTCCAGAAAAATGTCTTGTTTCAAGTTATTTAAAGACTAAATGAGGTCTGAATTGCTTGGAACAAGTTAAGAAAAAACTGCAAATGAAACAAGAGAAACGTTACTTGTACTAACACATTATTCTAGTTTCGTGCAAATTTCTCTTGTTCCATTGGCAGATTTTGTTTTTACTTGTTACAAGCAATTCAGACCTCATTTTTTCTCTAAATAACTTGAAACAAGACATTTTTTTGGACTAATAGGTTGAATGTGGCTCATTAAGTATAATTAGACATTTTTTATTTAAAATAAGAGAAAAACGCTTGATAAGATTTCCAGTTTTTGCAGTGTAAGCTGGGTTGATGTAGCCTGGGGTCTGGGTTGTGTGCCCTATGAGGTTACCCCCCAAGCTGGTGGCCCAGGTTTGGATCCAAACTGCAGCACTGCCCCATCTTACACTGCAAAAACTGAAATCTTATCAAGTGTTTTTGTCTTTTTACACATTCAACTGACCAGACCGTAAGAACGTCATATTACCAGCAATTCAGACCTTATTTTTTCTTTAAATAACTTAAAATTAGACGTTTTTCTGGACTGGTCAGGTACTGAAAACAAGACAAAAACACTTGGTTAGGTTTCAGTTTTTGCCAGTGTACCCTTTTCCCTGCTTTATTCACTGTCCGTCCTATTTACATAAAGACTTAAAAAAGGCCCTGAAAATATACTTTTTCAAAAAAAGTGCAAAATTAATTCAGACTCAAGCTCATGTGAAATGAAAAATATGGACAACATCTCGCTCGGCTCGAAGTGAGGTCCCCACGAAGACTGCTCCCCCTGGTGGCTGGCTGCAGTATAGGTTAAAAAATCTATCCCCCCAGTCATTCCAGATGAGCTGAGGTCAAACTTAAAAAATTAATTCACCTCGTAGAAATGTTTCTCACGTCTGATTGTTGTGGTGATTTTGAAGATATCATTTGGCTGCCTTGTGTTCAAGTCCTCTTTTTTTCTGAAAAGTTTTGTTTCATTAGTTATAGGAGGTTAAAAATGAGGTTTTATGACATGTTTAATGATGATTGACAGCTGCTGTTCTTGTTTATTTTTTCAGGGATTATAAAATATGTCAGGAGGTAGAGTCAAGAAGAGATTAAACTCTCGAAAGAAAATAAATATTATCTTTGTCACCTGGCTCCACTCAGATTCTCTGTCCACTCTATGTACAGTCTATGGTTAAAACATTACTGTTCTGTTGCATGGTGGAAGACAATAAAAAGAAGTGACAGTCTCCTTTCCTTGTTTAAGCATAAAATGATGGCATCCTGTTTTCTACCTGGATTTAAATTTGAAGGTATTTCAGTGAAAGTCTAACTCCTCATATTTTGGTTGATATGAGCAGAACTATTTATATCCCCTGCTTTAAACCATCAGATATTCCTCCCCAGCCTGACTCCAGTATCACAAGCTGGTTTCCTCCCTGTGTGTTACAGTACCCTTCCAGTCTGGCTCCGGCTCAGACGGTCAGGTTTTAGTATTCAGACCAGGTAGCAGAATCCAAACTTTTCACTGCAGTCATGTGACACGCAGTCCCAGAATCTGTTTGATAACCTGCCACGACGAGGTGTTGCCTGCTTTGTCTTTGAAAAGTGATTGAAATTCCTTACACCTACACCCCCCCTCCTCATCCACCAACCACCACCACCACCTCCACCGCCAGCAGCAGCAGCAGGCTCACAACAAACCTTACAGAATGAAATAAAAGAGCCCAAAGCACATTTTCCACAGGCAACACAGGGAAATCTGGATCAGCTGTAGGTAGTCGAGTCAGATAAAAACATCAATCAACTTAAACTCAGAGTTTTTTAAAGGCTATATGAGGAAGATGCTTCAGATTTTTAGTTTAAAGGACCGCTCTTTGATGTGAGTGAGTTTTTATTTAAAAATACAGCAAAGTCAGACAGAAAAATGGATTAAAAGAGATATCAGACATGCTGTTTTGTGTCGTGTGTTTGATGAAATTCAAGGTTCAGGATGAGACAGAATGAACAATTAAAACCTGTGTCTGTGCGTCACTTTCGTTTAATGAAGATCATGGACAAGCGTCGTGGGTAAGGCTGTGATTAACCACTTCAGAAACATAAATACAAGCATTAATCAAGCAAATGATTAAAGAAGAAGAAGAAGAAAGTGAGGAGTGCATGTTACAGCATACATCGACAGGATCGGGCTGGAGAAGACGGGAAAAGCAGCAGCAGTAAGTGATACTGGCTGCTTCACTCTTCAGCTTTAACCACCACAGTGCTGCAGCTTAATTCAGCTCTCCCTGAAGACTTCACTGACATTTTCCAAGGTCTTGCTTTCAAGCCCTGCCTTGATTAGTAAAGCAGGTTTTAAAAGGAGCTAATCCCGTTCCCTGGAATCTCCTCCTTTCCCCCCCAACCAGTCAGCAAGTGGAGGGTGTAGTCAGCAATAAAAACACAGTAACAGGAACAGAAACGGATCTGAAACGATGGCTGTATCTGGCAACAGACGGGATGCTTGCTGGTTTCATTACAAGTGCAAAAGCAATGTCATTTAAAAGAGTAATACTGCTCCTGCTCTTTCTGTTCCAGAGACTGTTAGCTATCTGCCGTAACACTGACATTTCACTGTAGTGGCTAACAAGGACAGACGTGCTGCATCGGCCCAAAGGATTTCAGGGAGGAGAAACGGGCGACGGACTCATTAAGGATGCAAATTCAAGGCAAGGCTCCCAGGGTTCCCACAGCGGCTTCACCAAGCTCTCGGCTAACTGTGCTAGCGAGCAAAAGGAAATACATATCAAATTAGCTAAATATGAAATCAAAATAGAGATAGACTGATTTGTTTCTCAAGGTCCGATACTGATAATCAGAAGTCAAGGAAGCCATAACTGGTATTTGGGCTGATATTCATTTGCAGTAAATGTGAAAATATTGGCGTCAAAATTTGGGACAACACGAATTCCAACTCTGTCTTATAAAGTTAAGAAAACTTTAAAAAATAAAAAGCAGCTCCTTAAAGTTTTCTACAGTAAGTCAAGGTGTCCAAAAACTGATGGTACTGTGGATGGGACAATGCTAGAGACAGGAAGAGGCTGTAGACAGAAATGTGCGACCGAGTTGGAGTCAAAGGAACACGGTCTAAAATTCTCCCGTGTGCAAAGATTCTTCCTTTGTGTTTCCAAAAGCCAGTCTCGGCTTGAAAACGATCCGCGTTCATACGACTCCAAGAGAACAAGTCACAACGATGTAGTGGCCATGCCAGGCCAGTAGTTGGCGATGTGGGTATATGTGTGTATATATGCTTCTCGGAAATCAGCCATCAGTAGCCACGTTTACATGGACCCAAATATTCCGCTTGCATTCAGTTTATTTGCTCAAATGGAAAGAATTAAACCTTTGTATACACCTCATTCTGAAAGAAAAGTGCCAATCAGAATGGACATTTAATCGATTTCACAGGCGTGGAATATTCCTTTCCCAAACTGATTGAGGTATCATGTATCCACTCAGACATAAAGTTGTCAGGGTGCGTTCTTTCAGCACATGCTCAGATATGACGTAGGACGCAACTAGAGATGTTCCTCAACTTTAAAAATGGCGGCGAGTCGTCAGCACTGGACTGCTGCGGAAAGTTTGTTTTTGATCCAAACTTTGAAAGAAATGAACATAATTTCAAGACTGGACGGACGAAAAACTTGCAATATGGAGTATTGCAACAATGTGATAAACAAACTGTCGTCCAGCAGCTTTGATAAATCATGTTATGTTAACGTTTTTCTACACATGCCCCATTGACTATTCTGTTTCATTATAGCAGCGCATGTAGACCAGAGATTGGAATATTCCTTTCCATGTATACTATTGTTTTCGGAAAAGTCATTCGGAAAAATTCTATTCGGAAAGACAAAAAACTCCTCGTGTAACCGTGGCTATTGTTGTGGTTGTTCTTTCTTTTTCTGCTGTTTTATCGCGAGAGACAGTTGGCAATCCAACCTTGGGGCACATTACCGCCACCAACTGGACCTGAATGGCTTAACTGGAAGTTGTGGTTGCACACGTGCTCATGCGGTGATGTAAGTGTTTCAGCCTGAAACGCTCTGCTCTGTGTTTATACCAGGCTGGATGGAGGAGCGCTTTGAAAACTCTCCACTCCGGAGAGTTTTCAAGAGTTCCCGTTTTTGGACAAAACACAACGCGGTCTTATCTAAACGCAAGGCCAAACTGCAAGAAATGTAATCGCATTTGACCGTTTTTGGCGTCGTATAGATTCAGCCTTGATTTCTTATCAGCCCCCATTGAAAGAAAGGCGGATGCCAATATGCTTCAAAATCGGTGCCGATAATCATCCCGGCCAGTTGACATGACAACGTTTCACCCCAAAATGCTAAAGCGCAGAGAAAAAAATCTGCATTTACACGGAAATGCTGAGGGACTGAAAAAACTGTAGTAAGCATGCCAGGCCTGTAGTTGGCGCTATAACTGTCTTGCCCAGAAGCCGCTTTTGGTAAATCTCCACCAAAGTAGAGTTGGGCCAATCATCTGGTAACAATGGTACTGTTAGACTGTAGTATGCGCAAAACGGAGCGTGGCATCAACATTTCCACTAAAACCTGGCTTGCTGTTTCCATGGCAACTCTGGAGGCCGTTTTTAAAAGTTTGCTAAAATGCTATTGCCAACAATTCTTGCGTTTCATCCTAAAACCATTGTCGAGTAAATGGATCTTTCAATCTGAGGTCTGCTTCTCCTGATAGAAATCTTTCAGGCCCCTGCAGCACGTCTACATCGCTGGTCTCTGCATAACACTGACGGTTGAGCTGTTTTGAAGGAGGAATGTAAGATTCTGTCTGATTCTGTAGTTTTAAAAAACAATCGAAGTCTCTACTCCCACTTGAAATCGTGACCCACCATTTCATAAAACTTGTCGTTATAAGGTCTATAGAAGTCTCTCAGCTGCTCTATCGCGTCTCTGTCTATCTGCACGTGAGTCCTGCCCTTTGACTTGCCCAGACAACGCGGCGAACCGCTGCTCTCCGGCTTCTTAAGGCAAGGGAAGCCCTTAGTGCGGTTGAAGTAAAAGTGTTTGTCTGTGACGATCCTCTTTAACCCCAGGAAGTCTTGCACCCGGGCCAGCTCCCCTGCAGGGTCCGTGATAAGACGCTCACCACTGACAAAGTGGATCTGAGCCAGAGGGAAGTAGCGAAGCCAGTTCTCGAGATGCAGGACGTACAAGCCGATCCTGATGGCGTTCCAAGACGTGTCCACAATACCCTGACTCTGGTTTCTGAAAGCCAGATCCTGGAAGCTGGGCAGGTCAGGGGTTTTAGATAAAGTCTGAGTGTAGTCTGATATTGCACGAGTCACAGGGTCCCGCACCACCACGATGAGCTTTGTTTCCCGGGACATGGCTGAGATCCGATGCGGCGTCTCCTTCGTCACAAAGTAGCTCGGCGTCTTCTCCATAGTGATTTGGCTTTCGAGAGTCCTTGGCATTAAACCTCTGCATGAAAAATGAAAACACACAGTAAAAGCTCCAGCAAGATACAGGCTTCTCATTTACATTCACATTACTTTAAGTGTTTTTCAGAAATCCCTGTTTTGAGTTGCGTAAATAGCACAAAGGCTAACAGACTCAGACGGAGAGGACACAGCGTCCTTGCCTTCTCTGTCAAAAGGAAAAAGTGTGCATCAGATGTCTATTTAGGGCAGGATTACTCAAGTGAGCTTCAAAGGCGCAAAACCATGTGAGAAGCTCCAGTTGGCCGTGAACCCAGTTTCTTCATGTAAATGATAATAAGAGCTCTGACGCACAGTCATAGTAGTCTGTTGTCACAGGAGACCAGTCTCGCAGACAGCTCTCCGGTGCATCAGCCAGCCCGGTTCAGGAGTAATAAATCACCATAAATGCAAACAGAACACATATAGCAGAGCCGCTCTCTGAGGTTACTTCTGGGTCTTCAAAGTAGGCCATTGAAGTCCTGAAAGTAATGATTGGAGCAGGTTTGTAAAGTTAGGAGTTTCACAGGAAACTTAGACCAAGGACACGGTTTATATAACAAATCTGATCAGGTGTTTGATTCTTTGACCTGGTGGATGAACCATACTCAACCAGTCAGGGAGTTGAACTGGGTTTTTGGAGTTTTCTTCATCAAATGGTTGTATTAAATATGTTTGAACAGAAAAATGTCCAAAATCAAAATTGGTGTAAAATTTTCAAGGAATGGGCGAGTACTGGTATCAGTATCTGGTATCAGGCAGATACCAGCCTTGTTTTATGGTATCAGTCCTGTGAAGGCTGCCAATACCAGCAGCTGATACTCGATGCAAAAAAAGTAGTAAGTCCTCCTCGCCAGTAGTTGGCGCTACACTGCCGTCTGCTTCAGGTCTTGTTCAGACAACATGAATGAACCAGGGAGAGTAAACAGTTAAACTGGTTTATTTTATCATATTTATTAAAAAAAAAAACCCTGACAGTTGTTAGTTTAATTTTGCAGTATTCCAATTTGCTAAAATCAAACGGTAAACTTGGAAAGCGGTCTTTGTCTTTTATTTTGGACTTTATGTCAAAGTTACTGTGCCTTCTTTGATCAAAATGATCCCTCACTGTATGTAGGAGCTAAAAAAAAGATTTTATGTCAGGTGTAAATGTTAATAATTTGCAGGAATAAACAGTAATAGTACATTTTCAGAGTAAAGGTAGTTTGAGACAGTTTTTCTTTCTATATGTGGTTGTGTGATTTTATTTTGAAATACAACAGGAAGTGTATGACTTTTGGAAAAGAAAATCAGAACCTTTAAGAGTTGCGCCACATAGTTTTCTGACCTCTTAGTTCTTATCCTATTTTTGGTATCTTTTACCACTTTTAGAGAAACTGTTAATGGAATCTTCTTTTTGTTTTGTTTACATTCAGCAAGTTAACTGTCAAAACTGACGAGATCTGCTGTGTATTTAATTTTTCATTGGTTGGTGGATGTGGAATCTGTCAAGCAAGTGTCAAGCAAGGTAACACTCGACGTTGGGTAAGTTTTGATCAAGTATTTTTCAAACGGCCACATGATGTCATTAACTTTGGTTTCTTTCTTTTCCTGAGAGAATCCTAGGGTTAGAAAAAACAGCCATTTACTGGAGTTACAGCCCCAGCTAGTGGTGAGTAACTGCATTACTGCTCATGCACATAATGTGACTAGCATTAGCCAACTAGCACATCCCAATAAAAGAGACCATAAACTCATTACTAAAAAAGTTTGCTGAAGTATGAAACTATCTGAAAGTGGGCTTGTTTTTTCTCTAGTTTCATCCATTTGGAAAAATTTCACCCCCTGCTGGCCATCATGAAAACTGCAGGTTTAAAGAAACAGAAAAAACTTTGAGTTTGGAACAAGTCTTTTTCTGCCACTTGTATTGAATTTTTCCAGGATGTGCGACTGCTTCATTAACAGGATGAAGCTAGGGATGTGTCATTTAGCAAGCGGCTACATTAGCTTAATGCCACAGTTCAGTGATACAGCTACAAAAAAACATTCCAGAATCAAACTGGATTCAATAATTAATGCTTTTCCATTTTGCATGTAAGCATGTAGAATTAATTGTCAATATCCAATTCCTAGATCACTTAAAGAGAGGCTGTAAGATTTAGAGCTCCCCCTGGTGGAGCCTGCTCTGTCCTAAAGCAGATGGAATTTGGGTCAAACCAGAAAATTCAAAAGTTTTTTCAGCGTAGTTTCTGTCGTCATGGTTAATTCCCATCATGTCGATTCATGTTTAAATATTAATTTTCTGAGAAGTGTTTTGAATTTGTTAGTAGATGCTGTTAAAGGGGCATTACGCTACAACTGACTGCAGAGCTCTGTGCAGATACCACCTGTGCAGACTCTGGTCCAAAATGTGCAAAATGTTAGCACCTGTCTGGTGGATGTTTTGGCTTCACTTTTATGCAATGGAAGAATGTGTAGATGTGCAGTCATTGCTTTTTGTTCAAACACATTGAATTCATCTCTAAGTGGAGCGTTAACTCCACCAGTCGTCATCCTTCAGAGCAGATTCTGTAATGAACCAGCTAACTACAAACACACACTCTGCTGCGTCCTCATAATGAGACGCTAACCACTCAGCCCGGCCTCCATTGATGAGTGTTTACTGTAGACTTCCTGGATTACTCCTCCGTTTTCGAAAACAAGCCTCAGACGTTAGCTGGCACATGACCTTTTCTCTGCAGCTTTGACAGGTGGCAGTCAAAAAGCGGTAATGGGCGAAGGTTCACGTCCGGCTCACACTTCTCAGACACATCATGGAGATAAAAGGGCTTCAGACGCCTCCCGTCCTGACGAGTGCCAATTAGTGGGGGTACTTTGAGTCTTTAATTATTTCATAAGACCAGTGATACCCAGCCCTCCTGCAGGCTGCGTGACAGCTGATCATTAACATCAGACACACTCGCAGGTTGATCCATATCTGTCTGCATATGTGCTCAACATTTGGAGTCTAAATGGAAGCATGTTGGAGGTATGAGCTGAAGTACAGTGTGCAGTTACTTTCCACTGATTCTGAAATGTTATTACCTCATTCAAACAAGTAAACAGCTCAGAGTCCTCGTGGAAGGAGTCCCCCCACTCTGCAGTTTACACAGTTTTCCTCATGAGGCTGGATTTTATGAGAAATCAAATGAATGCTCTACAAAGAGCACCACTGTTCTCCTCATGTAAACACAGCACAGGCCTCCAGATTTTTTTTTCCTGCGTTAAGAAAGTGAAATGAGTCAAGAGACTGCAGAAAACACCTCTACCTCAAAACACAACGCAGACAGAGAGGCACCTCGGGGAGGGGAGGTATCCTGTTACAGACACTGACGGGCTGATTTAATGTGGAAGTGGTTTAAAGATGGAGATGTTTGAGTGACTCTTTTGCAACACAGAGGATGCCAGATCAACAAAAATCATGAATTGATATGTGGAAGCTCTGTGGAACACCCATAAAGACAGGTTAATGTAAATAAATCTAAATTATGTGGCTAGAAAAAAGCAGAAGAATTCAGATATCTGAGGTTAAAATGTGCTGTTTTCAGTCAGAAATGATTTTTCTTCACCTTTGCTGGGCATGAAAAGCTGTGTGAGTCTTGCCAAATCAGAAGGCTTCACTTCAATTTATCAAACCTGCTAATTAGTCATATTCTAACACAACTGCAAAGCTGTCACTTCAGTGATTCAGTTTTTACAGCTCACAGAGAAAAAAAAAACTTCCTGAGCACATCAGAGCAGCAGATTAACTGTAACATTGAATCACGTGACTGATAAAGACATGCATGCACCTGTGCAGCTCTCACCTGTACCACTCCAGGCCCCTGTCATAGTTCCTGTCGAAGAAGTGCGTCTCCGTGCCAGCAGCGCGCACGTCCGGATGAATCCTGATGAACTCCAAAACCGCTCTCGTCCCCCCTTTTTTCACTCCGACGATGATGGCATTCGGCAACTTCTTATTCCCAAACTTTAGATTACTCATGGGAGGGCTGGGCGTGTCGTTGTGCGTGTTCGTGGAGGGTCTTTGGTCGCTTTTCGTCCGGGATGCATCCGCGCTGCTGTGCTGCAGAACGCAGAACAAGGACTTCTGGATGCGTCTTTTGGCTCCGTGATCCAGGACGCGCTGGCAGCTGGGCGTCGGATCACCTGGCGTTTGCATTATGCTGTCGGCTGGGAACAGCGCGCAGTAACACAGATATGACAGGAAAAGCGAGAATAAGCAAAGGGATGTTCTTGTGAGGCGGTGTGAGGAGGGGAGAAGTCGAGTGAAGAGGAGCACGCATGCCATCTCTCCATGGGAATGCACAGTGCATGGTTTTCAAATAGATCCAGCGTTTCCGTCCTTTTATGATTCTTTTGGTCACTTAAGTCGCGAAACTGTCTCCTGCTTCAAAATCATGAACACCAAACAACGAAGAGGACACAGACACATCCCAAACCCTGAATCGGCTCCTCTCAGTGTCAGGCAGGCAGCGCAGTCCTCCTGTTAAACTCCTGGACGCCTCCATGGTCATCGCGCGCGAGAGCGGAGCAGAGGCAGCGCGCGCTCTGACAGCTCCAACTCGGTGAGGAGCGAGGAAATGTTTCAACACGGTGACGTCACACTGTCTTTGCATTTAAAAAAAAAAAAGTGTTGAGCTCCCTTTTTAACATCTCAATCACATATTTTCCCTCCGTCTCCACCAGCTTCAGAGGAAACGCAGCAGCTCGGACTGGAGGCTGTTTTTTTTTTTACCCATGCGTCCCCATGTGTGAGGAAAAAAAAAAAACAGCTCCAGCTGAGAATTTAAATGAGTTCACATGTGCGGATGTGGGAGGCAATGATTAAGCAACACCTATGATCAAAACAGAGAGAAACCCACAATCAGCAGCTCAAACCTCAGCCTCAACCTCTCTATTAATGTTTATTATTTAACCCCCAGAAATCCCAGAATGCACCCAGAGAGAGGGAAGGGGAGGGGCTTGAGTAATTAATTTTTAATGTAATGTTTTTTCCTCTTCCACTTGGTTGAATCTAGCTGTCAGCTTGCTTGGATCAGTAAAACTCAGTGCCTCAAAGTGGTCGTTTGATTTCCATCGTTTTCACATGTGAGTGTTGTTTTTTCTTGACACTTAACTTGTTTAATTCAGTGACAACTTTGCAAACTGTCTTCTTGAGCCCAAGGTGAATTTATAGAAGCTCCAACTTCCTACATTTCTGTTTCAAGACAGCAAAAGCTGTCCCTTTCAGATTCATCCTGGAGCTGTCCACTAATGAGTCCATGTTGATCCTCTGAGCTAAAACGACTCGTCCGTTAGCGACACAAGAGCATCAAAACAGATTACAACAAAAACAAAAACTAATTCTTAATATTCAAACAAATAAAACTGTGTTTTACTGAGCTTTTTTTATTTAAATTTCTTGTTTAAATGTCACATTAAGCTTAGAGTAAGCCATACTGACCCAACAAGTCTTGGATGTTTAGAAACATCTTTAATTGTAAGCCCAAACTCTGAACGACGAGAAGGAAAACGCTGAGAAAACTGTCAAAATGTTGCTGAAGTATTGTTAGTTTAACATTCCTTAACATCAGATCACCAAGTCTGCAGGAAATAATATCAACCTGATTTGCAGAGTGTGGCTAAAGTTAGCAGAGCTAGCACCACCTGCCCCCAGTCCTCCTTACATGGCTGTGCTGGTCAATACAATATACAACTGTATCTCTTCTTTCTAGGTCAGAATAACAAACTGCACTGCACCACAAGACACCATGTGTCATCTGTTTGTTTACATCCAGGTTGTAGAGAAATGCATCATTATAGCAGAAACCTTAAAGTAGCTACAGCCTGGATAAGTGGTGGGTACCTGAGTTACAGTCCAAAGCGACGTTCAACACAAGCAAGAATTAAAAAAAAAGAAAAAACCTTAGTTTGTGCCATAAAGAGCTGCAGGTGCTGCCATTAAGAGCAAGAGGAAGTGTTTTTTTCCTCAATTTTTCACACGATGTTTCATCCAAAAATGCTAAAATGCAGAGAAAAAAAAAAACCTGTGTTTACACGGAAATGCTGAGGGACTGAAAACGCTGTAGTAAGCATGCCAGGCCTGTAGTTGGCGCTATAACCGTCTTATCCAGAAGCCGCTTTTGTTGGATCTCCACTGAAGTAGAGTTGGGCCGATCATCTAGTGTATTGGTGAAAACTTAAAAAAAAATAAACAGCTTCCTTAAGTTTTCTATGGTAAGTTTCCCAAAAATGACTCTTGGTGTCACCAATCAGATGGTACTGTGGGTGGGACAACGCTAGAGACAGAGCAAAGAATTGGAGCCGAAATAACACAGTATGAAATTTGATTTCTTATCGGCCCCTATTAAAAAAAGGCGGATGCCAATATGCTTCAAATTGGTGCCGATAATCATCCAGCCAGTTTACATGACAACATTTCACCCAAAAACGCTAAAGCGCAGAAAAAAAAATCGATGTTTACCGGGGACTGAAACGCTTTAGTAAGCATGCCAGGCCTGTAGGTGGCGCTATAACTGTCTTGTCCAGAAGCAGCTTTCTGTAGATCTCCACCGAAGTAGAGTTGGGCCGTTTATCTGGTGTATTGATGAATGCTAAGAGCAGAAGTGGAGCAACAGATGCTCATTTTGTTGAAAGATAGTCACAGATTCAGCAGATTTAGCAGCACAACACGGTAGACCATGACGATCGTAACAACGAACCAACCATCGTCGTGTAAATGGTCCTTTAAGTGCTTAAGTGTTCCCTGAACAGATGAGTCTTCAGACATCTCTAAGGCCCCGTTTACATGACGCCGAAAACGGTCGATTCCGCAAACATTTCGTTGCGTTTTGGCCTTCCGTTTAGACGAGACCAAGTTGCGTTTTCAGTGAAAACGCAAACTTTTGAAAACGCTCCCCAGAGTGGAAAGATCTGAATCAGCTCCTCCATCCAGCTTCGTGTAAACACAGAGCGGAGCGTCTCAGGGTGAAACGCTGACGTCAACGCATGCGCACTCGCAGTTTCAGGTGAAGGCCCCGCGTTCAGCCACATTTCCAGTTGAGCCAGTAGGTGGCGGTAATGCGCGTTATGGTTGGATTGCCGACCGTCTCACACAACAAAACGGCAGAAAAAGAAAGAATAGAAGAAGAGACTTGTCCTCCTGGAGTCGTATGAACGCGGATCATTTTCACGCCGTCCTCATGTAAACGCGGGTGGCTTTTGAAAACGCAAAGGAAGAATCGTTGCGGGAGTCTCTGTGTAAACGGGGCCTTAAAGTAGAAAGGGACTCTGTGGATCGTAATGAGTTAGGTAATTCATTCCACCATTTTGGAACAACAGAGGAGAAGAGTCTGGCTAGAGATTTGGAGCCGTTCACAAGCAGAGCGTAGACCTGTATAAGGGGCTCCAGATAGACAGGAGCTGTTCTTTTCAGTGCTCTCTGAGAACGTTAACAGCTGGTCACAAGGACTTAGCTTATTATACTGGAGGAGAACAGCTGGGTTGCCTGTTTCTAAAAGATTAAAATGTAAGAAATCAGATCCCAAACTCTTCCGATGAAGCCGTTAGAAAAGCCCACCTGTGCTGTGCAGCCCCACACCCCTCCTCCCCACCCTGCTCCTCTGACAGCCCTCCCTGACAGGCAGAGGAAGTGTTCGCCTGTGTCTGCGTGAGCAGGGTGCCATCCTGAGGCGGCTCATCCCTCTTACGTCCCCTCATGACTGATACAAATGCAGACAACCCGGAGGAGTAAAAAAAACTGAGTGAGAGGGTAAAAACTCCCAGGACTGCAGAGACACACGGGGAGGAGTCGGAGGTGTCACAGAGCGCTGCTCCCGCGGGTGTCTGCGCCCAATCTCAGAGGCCTCTGATTAAAGAATGATTTATAGGTTGCTGGTCGCAGAGGCCCGCTCAGCAATCCGTCTACTGAATGAGATTTTTCCTCAGGAAGAGGGCGGGTAAATCAAAGCTCGGGGCGAGGAGCCTGCACAGCCGGGCGATGTGGTATCAGTGATTAAACGTTATAATCACCTCTGCTGAGTGTGCGGCTGCTTTTTATCAGGGAAGCTGGGCCTGGAATCAGTTTAGCTTCTGTTAAATTTACACAACATATGTCCTGTTTTATCTCGTCTAGAGATTCAGCCTGTTCAGACTGATGCTGTGTGACAGAAAACAGTATGGGACAATCTATTCCAGCCCATGTTTTACATAGCGAGAGATCAGAGAGGCAGGGGAACTGATCTTCTGTCGGAGGGAGGAGGAAAAGAGGAAACTCCAACTGCAAGGACAACAAAAAGTGTCCTCTGTGCCAAGATTAACTCACAGAAAAAACAAGTTGAAAAAAGACGGTTGTAGTTTCCATATCTCACACAAAAGAATGATCCCTGCTCCCTCCTCATGTGACAGGAAATGATGAAGGTTTTATGGAAAAATGCCGTGTTTCCTCCTTCATTTTCTCCTCGGAGGTTGTCAGAACACAGGCCCTAGTTTGGCCCGCTGACCGCTCCATCATCAGCGCCGCTCATCTGTCAGGAGGAGCAGGAGTAGGCGTCAGCTCGTCCTGACTCTGATCAGTCTCTGAGTGCAGATAGAGATGATACGGAGATAACGTTACACTGCAGACAGATGAAGAATCACTCCCACGGATACAGCTCACACACCCTCTTGTCAAACAGAGCAGCTGCAGTGATGTTCGCCTGTCAAAATGTCAATTAATACAGTGCTAAGATATAAAAAAGGCACGAGTCGAATACATGATTTATTACTGACTTTAGGGCCGAGCAGATTTGAGCAAATGGAAAGAAAGTGTAAATAAGAGCATTTGGTATCCTTTTTTTCCCCAAATATCTTTACTGAATTTTATATATAGGTGAAAGCAGAAGAAATTACAAACAAGAAAAATAAATGGATCAGAGACAGCATCCAAACTTTACACTCCTCTATGTGGTAGCCTCACAACACAACGACTTGTATCAAAATGTGTTTAAAAGTCCAATATTACGCAAAAATCACTTTATTAAGACTTTTTGTGAAATTTGTAGCTCTTTGTCTTTCCTCCCAGCCCACAAAATGTGATATTTACTGACAAAACCTGTTCTTAGTAGAGCTTGTGAATGTAAAATCCTGACCTAAAACAAGCTGTTAGGATTTTGGGGACTTGCCGACATCACGGTTCCCTTTTTGGACCAATCAGGAGCAAGTCTGACCTGATTGGTCCACCAGAGCAGATACCCCCAAACCTCCTCCCTGCCCACTCCCCTCCCCAGCAGGGCAGAATGCCAAAGTTGAAGAGCCATCACTGCTCTGTTTTTGGCTATAAACAGCCACATAGTTCCATGCACAAGCTTCCCATTTCAAATGACAACAAGACTAAGTGGCTAGAGTTCATTTATGAGAGAAATGTTCCAGCTACACTCAGTAAAACTGTGCATGTGTGTGCTAGTCACTTCACGGCCGACTGCTTTTCCAACTTTGGACAGTCCAACAGAGGGCTAGCGAATAGACTGGTCCTGAATCCAGGCCCATTACCAACCATCCTCCAACAAACCTGGGACCCTGGAAATGTGAGTATTTTAAATGCTGTGTGCTGTGGAGCAGATGGAAGAGCTTTTCCTCAGTGTCCCCCCTGTCTCTGTGTTAGCTTCAGGATGCTAACTTTAGCTGCTGTTAGCCTGTTGTTTTAGCCTGTAATGCCACAGTAAACGAGCTTCACTGTTTTCTAAACAGTGTGCACTCGGAGCTCGTGGCGCCGCTCTCAGTGACACAGAAGAGCGGGGCGGTATCAGCGGTGGCTCATTTACATATGAAGGCCACGCCCACTAAATCAGAGCGTTCTGAACAGAGGGGCTATGAGAGCCTGGAAACAATGCTGCTGTGCTTGATTTATTGGCTTTTTGGACCAAAACATGTTACTACCATTTCATGAAGACATCAATGATCCAGATTAAACTGCAGAAAAGGAGCAGAAGATGGAACTTTTAACTAAATAAGGAATCAGTCACAAACTTTTAGACTTTTAGGATGCTCGTAAATATAGAAACATTCATTCAGAATTTTAAGTCAGATATTCCATGGGTATTTTATCAAAAATAATCTCTGTCTGTTTCAGTAATAATATCTTTCCTTACACAGAAAGTGAGGGAACACTTTAGAGTCTTTTGGGATGTGAACTTTTAGGTTGTGAATTTAGCAACCTAAACAGTATATCCAGAGGATCCTTATTCAGTTTGTTGTTAAAAGTAAGTGGAGTCTATCTGCTTTTTTTTTTTCCCATGCACAGCATTGTGTCTGCTTTTGGAAAATATGGATCATTCTTTAGCTATTTTTTATGAAAAAAATAGTCTGATCATGCATCACATTAACGCCCACTAAACTTTAAATTGCACAGCTCCAGCTGCACCTTGTATCTTCTGTTGGTCATTATAATTATTATTATTTCATTTTTCTGTAAATATCCACATCTATATTTTTTTATTTTATTTCATTCTATTTTTTTCTATATATATATATATATATATATATTTTTTGTATATTTTATATCTTATTTTTTCTAAATTTTATCTGCATTTTCATCATTTTCTTGGAAAAAAAAAGGGGGAGTTCTCTATTAGGACAATCGAAACATGCCAACAGACCCTACCCTTACTGACCCTAGCCAGAAGTTTACAGATGATTTTTTTTATCTTATTTTATTTATTTATTTATTTACTTATTTTTATTTATTTATTTATTTATTTATTTATTTATTTATTTATTTATTTGTATCGTTATATAAATATTTCTGTTACAGTATGGTATGATATCATGGAAAAAACAAACTGTCTGTCTCAAGCTGTCTGTTGTATAACTGTTATAAAAAAAATTAAAAATACAGTTTCAATAAATAAATAAGTAAATATTCTTTTTAGTTAATTTTCTTAGTTTTTGCTGCTTTAATGCAGCTCAACTGACACTTCTCTCACAGCCAAATCAATACCCATTCATTTCTCACTGCTGACACCTGCTGGTAAAACCGCGTCAGTGCAGCCGCAGCGCGTCATAACAAAACCGCGAATATGAAAGCGAAAGTCGTTTGTTTTTCCTCAAACGTCGACTGTTTGATGAAGACACCACGACTACGGTGAGTTATTTTAGGTATTTTCAGACTTTTCGTGTTGTAACAGTTAAATCTGTCAGAGTATGGACTCCATAGTAAAAGTCTGCGTCCATAAAAAGACAAAAACGTTAAATCACCGTGGACTTCCTGTGATTAGAAACACAGGGTTATTTTGCACCAGAAATACAAATTTCTATTGTTCGTGGCAAATCGATTGAACCACAAAGTGTCTAAACTCTCCCTGACCCTGATTCAGTCAACACTTTTCAGGCTGATGGGCCTAAATGTGTGAAAGTGATTATCTCTTTTCCCTTGTTTTTAGGGAAACATGGTGAGAGTATTTCCATATCTAGCTGGAGAGACTTTGAACTGCCATGAAGCCTTCCTCAAACAGCTCAAAAGAAAACGTGTGAAAGTGTTGAAGTCGTACAAAGAAGGAGCTGTGGTCATCATCTTCTGTCCCATCGTGAGTCGCTTTGAGACTGACATCACTGCAGCGTTATCCAACGCCACAGGTAAACACAAACACATGAAAAACAGTGAAATGGTGTTTTGTCTTTTGGCTTCATGGCCTTTTTTGTCCTGTTTGTGTCACAGACCAAGGATACAACAGAGTGATTCTGGTGGCCATGCATCACACCTTTAACAAAGAGTACCCGATACCAAACCATGGAGGGTTCCAGCACAGAGCGGTTCTGCTCCTTGTGGACTGTCTGTTCTTTGACACTAAGGGACTTCTGGACTGCCGTCAGAACAAAGAGGCGGTGAGGAAGGTCTCTGAAGAGGTGAGATGCTCCACAAAGAGCTAAGAAAAGTCTAAAAGTGCAGAAAAATTAATTCTCTGTTTGATTAATGATAAAACACTCACATCTCTGATATTTCTTTGTTGCAGCTGGAGCGTTTTCAAGAAGGAGGCTTTTGGTCTTGTTTTAAAGGCAGGGGTAAGAAAAAGCAACGGATCGAGCCACAAAGGAAGAAAAAAAGAAAAACAAAACAAAAACAGAAATGGTGTAACAACACAGACTGAAAAACCTGAAAGATTAGGAGTTGTACCTCTGATTCTTTTTGAAACAGATTAAAATTTTTATTTTTTAAAATTTTTAAATTTATTTTTAGTGTGCATGCTGCCTGCTACAGCTTCTAGTGATTTATTATTATTTTTTTATGTTTTTATTTTATTATTATTATTTTTTTAATTTTTCTATTACTTATTTTCTTCATTTTGTTATTTTTATCCTTGTGTTCTTTTGCATTTTACCAAATTTCCCCCTGGGATTAATAAAGTATTTCTGATTTCTAAAACTAACTTTACATTTTACTACAAGCTGTTTTTGTTTCTGAAAGTCAAACTGGAACAAAAAACTAATGCTGCAGTGTACTTTAAAAAAAAAAAAAAAAATTACAGATATTTTGTTCAGTCTCAAAACTATAAACTTAAAATAATGTAACACGGTCATTTGTGTGTGGTTGGGAAGTTAAGAATAAAACATGAAACACACATTTTCTTCTTCTTTTTCGATATTTTTGCAGTTTTTAGGAAGACTTACTGTTGTCCCCTGGTTTCTGTGGAGATTTTGCTGATAGATATGGATACGGATCAAGTATTACTATCACGTGGAAGAGTGAAGCACAGAGGTCAGAGCTCCCCCTACTGGTCAGAAAGCAGACGTCTTCTGTGTGACCATCTTTAGATGCACAAATGAGAAAGTTCAGCACTTATTTGTTTGTATCTTTATCACTCAACTTTTGAGGATTCTTCATAAAAAATCAAAACTTATAAAAAATTACTTTGATGGATCAAGATATCTGAAGCTATTTTATTATCATTTCAATATTTTTACAAGTTCTATTTTGTGGTGCTGGGTAGTTATATACTAAATATTTGAAGTTGTGCAGCAAAAAGATGGTTGGGATATGCTTCCACTTTACAATTTTACACTGATGAAATGTAAGATTTTTTAAAACCTAATCTTCTCAGATAAACCTGGGGTCTCACTTTATCAAATTTACTCTTTTGCAACTCAAAGAAATACTTTATAGTCACTTTAGGTAAAACTATATGTTAATCGGCGACACATAATCCTGAAAGTGCTTTAAGATAGTTAATGTCTGAGTGTAGTTCATTTTTTGAACACAAGATGGCAGTGGAGGACAACTTTTCCTCTGTTATAAACCACTTCAGCTGTTTGTTAGGCCAACATGAACTCCAGACTTTATTTGTACTCCATTACTGACAACTTCAAGGAGGAGAAACCAGAACTCAGCGTGCAAATCAAACTAAAACTTCACAAACTGAAGAGACGATCCACAGCACACCTGAGCCTCCACAAACTTAACTCTGAGAAAAATCATTTATAAACAACACCTGACACTGAAAACATGAGGATCAGTGGTTTGATACTGACATTTTAAAGCTAAATAAAGGTCATATTTCATAATGAAAGACGTTCAAACTTCGTCTTCCTGCATCAAATGACTCATTTTGACATAAAACAGAACGACAGTCTTGAACGCACCCTGACTGAAAAAAACACTAAAACCCATCCTGTCTGCATGGCTGCACACTCTGCAGGCCCACATCTGCATATGAACGTGGACACACGCCAACACACAATCACACACACATGCCCTCACACACACACACACACACACATACATAAACACACTGTGTACAAACCAAAAGTGAGTTCTCACAGACAGGAAATGATGTCAGCTCTTGTCTCCAAGGAGATGGAGGCAGTTGCTAAGATACTGTGACACTAGGATTTTTCTCTCTATTTTCTCTCCCTCTCTGTTTCTCTAACACACTCACACACACACACACACACACTCTCACACGCACACACAGGGATGTCACCACGAATAACTTGAAACTCTCACTTGTGTCTCTCTTATTCTTTCTGCACAGATGGCATTGAGGACCAATCCAACTTTTTTGTTACATTTTGCTAAAAATAACCAGAAAAAAAAATCATTACTTTGTTCGGATCCCTGATTGGACGCTGGAGGCCTGTAAACGGATCACTGAGGCTTCACGGCTGAATCTGAAACCCCAAAAATCTACATTCATAATCTTTGCTTTGAACTGTGTGAAATCAGCCCACCACCCTCGTTTACGGCCCGTAGCTAAAACCCCCGAACGGTGCGAGTGATGGATGTGTATCAGCACCCTCCAAAGCTTCTTCACAGTGTGAGCTGCACCTCTCTGGTGCTATCAGCATGCCACATATGTCTTGGCACTAGCATGTTGCTGCCAAATCCTCCTCCTCCTCCTCCTCCCTCCTCCTCCTCCTCTCCCTGTGGCTCCTGAACGCAGCATTAAGAGTTTATGGGGGTTTGAGCTCGTATTGGAAAACGTCCTCAGTCCTCCCTGCGCTGTATTTTCTACTCCGAGAGCCTTCCTGTACTGATGACACAAGCAATACAGCGATGAGTGTTTGTTCATTTACTGTGCACAAATGCATGTCCCTCTCCCTCCCTCTCCCCTCCCCTCCCCTTCGCTCTATCACTCCCACACACACACACACACATACGCTCAAGGGTGCCAACACACACACACACACACACACAAGCGTAGCATACATGCATAAGGGGGATATCAGATTCAATGTGCAATGACACAGTGAGGACATGGAGTGGAAAAAGAAGGAGGGGGGGTTGGCATGGGCGGCGTGGAGTCATTTGAAATGGCGCGGGGGCTGGAGAGGTAAAAAAAAAAAAAAAAAAAAAAAAGGAGAGATGCACGGAGAGAAAGGAGTAATGCACTTAAAAAAAAAAAAAAAAGAGGCAGCCAGGGTCGCGTGGAGAGCGCAGCGCGCAGAGCGACTGGATGTGGGCTAAGATTTCAGCATGAGTGATAGGGAACGAGGGGAAGAGGGGAGAATGAGGGGAAAGGAGGAACATCCTCTGCACCACTGTGTGACTGGAAATTTAATAGAGGGAGAGGGAGAGGGAGAAGGAGAGAGGTAGATGGGAGGGGGAGGGGGAGAGGAAGAGGGAGGCAAAAAGGCACAGAGACCTCATTGCTGTGCGGCTTTCAGCAAAAGCTAGTGGTCGTGAACAATGCTCACTACGGCAGTCACAGGGAGGGGAGGGGGAGACGGAGAGGAGGAGGAGGAGGAGGAGGAGAGAGTATACCTCTGGGGTCTTTCTGAAGCATAACTGGCCTTCTCTGTCCTTTGACCTTTAGTGTGAGCTGAGACACAGCAAAAGATGCACTCAGATTTATTTTTACCTACTACGAGTCTTTGGCTGAGGATGCTCAGCAGCAAAGGGCACTCCTCCTTCTTCTTCTACTGCTTCCTCTTCCTGCACAAGTTGAAATAAAACCTGGCAACCTCGCGGAAGGAGATAACGATGGCACAGAAAGTGAAGCACGCCTCACATGTGGACACACGCATGACAGAGATCGATACAGGGAGCAACTCTTGGAAACATCTTCCTGAAGCATGCAAACCTCACCAGGCTGCAGAGTTTTTGCACAAACCACTCTCGCAGAAAACAGGCCTCATTAAGGAGCTAGATTGAATCCTGGTTACTAAAAATGCACGTGCAACATGAACATGAGTGGGCTTGTGAACTTGTTTGAGACTCAGTGGAGCAGAAAGAGTTCTCACTGCAGATGTTTTCCCCTGTTGGTTAAACAGAAGCAGGTGTTTATAGCACGGTGACAAACTGACCAAAAACATGGCTGAAACGCAGTGAATTAAAAAGGAACACGGTGACTCAAGCCATCCTGCTGAGTCATATTAATAATATGACTTCATACTCATTACATGCATACACAGAGAAGGGGTGAAGCCTTTCAGAATAAAAGCACAGATTGAGAATCTTGCAGTGTTCAGGTTTTTAAAGGTTTTAAAGGTTTTAAAGGTTTTAATCTCCACAGGATGCGCAGGTAAATCCATAATTAGCTGCTTCTCCTTCATATCTGCTTCTCCTGTCTTAGTGGGATTCAGGCTGGAACATACGGAATGTGCGTAAAGAGCCGCCTATGCTGGACGCAAAGTGCTCTGCCCACCGGGCGCCGTCGCGTTCTGCTGCCTGCGCTCCTCTCCAAGGATGACGATAAGGCGCACGGAGGCTGCCGTCCCAGACCTCGCTCCTAAATGTGATAATCCTAACATCATTTTCTCCAACGACCCCTTAATCTGATCCCCGTTTGGCTCTTTTCCCCCCCCTCCATCCTCCCCCCTTCGTGTGTGTGTGTGTGTGTGTCTATGTGTGTGTGGACTGTGTTCATCTTCAACCTGCCATAGCTGTAGCCCCCCGTGTTGCGTTGGCGCTGCGGAATAGCCTACAAGAAAGAGGAGAAGAGGAGCAAGAGGCAGCTCGCAGCCGTGGAAACAGGAGGATCAATTTAAAAAGGGGGGAGAGGAAAGAGGACGGAGGCTGGAGATGTGAGGACCGAGGGGGGAAAAGGACGAGGAGGAAAAACACATCGAGCTCACGCTGCAGCCGCGCAAACATCAAGGTACGTGTGTGTTGGATGTACAGGTGCTGAAATGGCCGGCGTAATTATTGCATGTGTAACCTCATCTGCATGGATGCGCGAGTCATTCCTGAGATTAAGGCTTCTCAAAGGTTGTATGGATGCATGTAAATAATTCATCTGGGTGATACAAACCGTCGGCGTCGATGTCTGACGGATAAGGCTGACATAGACCTCGCCAATGCATTTTAATAACATGCCTCCTTACGTAAGGGTGTATGTTTCACATGCCGAGAGTCATCTTTTATTAAAGATACCGAGCTATAAGCTCAGTTTTTGGGTGCAGCCTTGTTGTCATTACCCTGAAGAAAGAGAGAAAGGGAGGGAGAGAATGGATGCAAGCCATTTTGTAATGCAGCATGTGCAGAATTAGGCCTATTCAGAATTTCAATTGCGCTCCCGAGAAGGTGCGCCGTAGTGAGCGCAGCTGCATAGATGAATAAGGCCATTCTGTTGGATTGTAGGAGATATTATGCTGGAGGCGATATGATGGGGACAGATTGCAGATTAGAGGCTGAGGCTGCAGGAGGAAAGAGCTGAATATTGCTTTGTTTCTGCATTTCTCCTGCTTTGATGTGAAAGGAATAAGGACAGGGTTTATTTTTTGGTCATGAGTTGGAGAAATATCTGACACGCTGCGTTTTTTCCGTCTTATCTCAAAGCACAGGTTGTTATAAAACCGGTGAAATGCGTCCTCTCCATCCCTGATTCCCACGTCCTGAACCAATCGAGTGTTGTCATAGTTACAGCAGATGATGTTGGCCCTGCTGCACCTGTGTCGCTTTGTGCTCATCTGTAAATACATGAGGTCTAATTGGGCCTGATACAGGAAGCATCCCACGTCCTCGCAGAAGCTGGAAAACAAACCCCATCGTGTGTTTTTTTTTTTCTCTTCATAAACCTTAATGACCGTGTTGTGGAGGGAGGCATTGATACAATCAGGCGCTGACGATGATGTGATTGGTTTGTAGCAATTGGTCAGCAGCTTGCAGCTAATTTGTCTTTTCACGACTGAGCGCTTTCTCAGGCCTGATCGAATAATCAATATCTACATGGTTGCAATCTGCTCTTGACATGGAAAAAAAGATCTAGACGGAGAAATACCTGAGTGAAATTGGATGAAAACAAAAAAACGCACAGTATGGATGGTGTTTGAGACGTGTCATATAGAAAAACGATTCAGAACGATACAGACGAAGGCCCCTGGAGATAGGTTTGGCCCTCGGATGAGTGAAGGTGTAATACTCTGAAAAATAAAAGAGCATCATCGGCGTATGATGTTGTTCTTGTGCTCTCATGTGGGGAAAAACTTGGAGATGGGAGGTCAAGGCAACAGGCGGCCTGCTGGAAAATTCAAGGTCTCTCCTTTAATACAATTTGAGCCTGTGTGGTGTTTTACATAGATTGTTTTCTACGGCGTCTCCTCAGTGACATTTACCATCCAAAAGCAGAGGGAAAGCAGCTCTATCCCTTCAAAAATGTACCATAAAACTACGCTCGTGCTTAAATTGTTGACTTATTTGACTCTGGGACACAAACTTCTGCAAAACGAGGATGTGAGAAGAAAAGAGTCTTTTTAATGAAGTTCCAGAGAGTGAAACGCTGCATAAATTACAGCCTCAGTGTTTTTCTTTTGAGAGCACAGCTAGATCAATTCTTTGACCAGCTGAATATTAATGATGTTGTGTTTTGATGCTTCAGTGAATCATTTCATCGTAACTATCAAACCATCACTGCGAATCAGATACGACTCTGACGTCTGGGAGAGAAACACTAGAGCGTTTCTCCTCTTTTTTTTTTTTTTTTTTTTCAACGCGTTATTGAAATGTATAATTACCTGCTAGATGGGATGGGATGGGATGGGGGGGGATGAGGAGGAGACTCTTCAGGGAAGGACAGCAGTGTGGAGAGCACAATGATGAGCAGTGCTGCAAAGAGGCTGCATACAGTAGCATTTAGGCCTGGCGTTTAACTGCAGCCTCTGATTGGAGATGTGTGGTTATATCACTGTCACTGTCGGGTTTGAGTTTGTGGATATTTTGGTGCTCTGAGTGTGTTTTAGCGTAGCCCAGAGAGGCAGAGAGAGGTTCTGTGGGATGTGCAGATCATCTAAAAAGGCTATTTTTAGCTTTCACTCCTTTATGAGCTTTCTTAATAGCTGTTCTCAGAGCTGTTTGTCACAGAGACTGACGTTGACATAATCCCCGACCTTGTAGATAATAAGATTTGAGGTGAACTTGCTCCATCTGTTGTCGTTTGAAGGCAAAGAGTGTGATTTTAGCATGACATTTCCAACATGCAGGAGAGGATGGAGCCTCCTCCGAGGTGCCGCTTATCAGTTTTCCCCCAGCAAACGTTCATCAGGCCCAGCTAAACACAGTAATGTGGAATAGGGCACTGGACAGTAAAAACACAAGATGGTGAGTGAGCAGGTTGCCACAGCAACCGTGTTTCTAGGAGCGCATGCATCGTCGCTGCATAGGAGAGGAGATGCTCTGGGCTGCTATGGAGCCTTTTTACCAAACAGAGCGTTTTTTTTCAGAGGGTAAAAATATGTAAAACGCACCCAGGGGACTGATTGTATAAGATGATAGTGCTATCACTTCACAGCGGTCATGTAAGAAGTGACACGAACAAAGATCTTATTAATCGTCGACCACCGGCACAAGCTTGTGACTTGAGTCATCGTGTGGAGCATTACATGCTTGAGAAAACAATGAATACTTTCTTTTTGGGCTCTTTCATCATAAGGGTAGCAGCCCAGACTTTCTAAATTTAGCCAGTCTTCTGATGTTTTGAGCTTTTTTCCTCTTCATGGTTTTGTTCCACTCTTAACCAAAATCTGAAACACATTCATGTTTAACAAATCCACAGCATTTGGTCGCTCGCTGCCTTGTTGTCATTTCGTTGTCACCTTCCCTTGTGGTTGTGAATCGTGTCTGATTGCTTGTTGTAAACAGCATGAGCACTGCAGTAAAATTTCAGGAGTCAATAATCATTTCTTCATATCTTAATTGCTAAATTACTGCCGCTGCGTCGCGGTGGATTGCATGAATCTCTGCATTAACCTCAGGTCTAAATGAGGCTTTCCAGCGTTTGCATCCAGCAACCAAACACTCGAGGAACTCAGAGTATCACACGATGGTTGCTCAGACTATCATGGGTCTGCCGAGGGTTGAGCATTTTGTGGCCATTTCAGACCATGACCCAGATGTTAAGTTCAACCTATGAAGAAAATGGCAGCTGACTCACCCGTGAGACTAGAGGCCAGGATTTGGGAGCCACCTCTTTAGAGAAGACAGCCTGAGAGCATGTCACACCGCCGACAGGACATTGTAATGTTTCGAGATTTAGATTCAGTCCAGGGAATACATGCATGCATATGCTAGGCTAATATCTTTAAGCTACTGCACTGTGCACTAACATGACCTCCTTTCCTCTTTTCTTTTCTCTCTTCTCCCCCCACAGTGAGGAGCCTCTGCAGAGACAACACTTTCGGGAGCCCAAACTCACCCAAATTTGATTTTTGCTCTAATAACTGTCATGGAAACCAAAAACACAGGCTTCCCCTAACTGACATTTTGAGAAGAAAGCAGAGGAAGCATGAGCAAAGTAAAATAAGACCCTGGGTCTTTAGATTTTATTGGTCTCTACATTTTAAAGCGACTGAAGGAGAAAAAACATCGGATCTTACAAAATGAAGATCAAGATAAGCACATAGGTTCCCTTGTCTGGAGGTGACTTGTCAACATCAGAGCAATAGGGGTGGGTCATGACTCAGTTGCCATGCGTGTTGTCATGGTGACCAGCCCCTGTGCCCCTTCCCCCCTCCTCTGGTTGGTCCAGCTCTTGTTGTGGCTTCACAACCATGGACCTCAGCTGACAGAGGCAGCACCCCCCTGCCCCACCCTCTGTACCTGCTCCAATCAGGCGAGCCGTGTCATCTGTACAAGGAAGAGCTTAGACCAAGTCCCCGACAGTATTTCAGAGAACACAAGATACCTCAATCTACAAGAGAACACAATTCAGGTACATACGCTCTCATCTATGCAGTGATTGTGTTACAGCAGCTGTGGTGTTGCATCATAACGTCTCCGTCTTTTTGTCTCCACACCAGGTGATCAAGTCAGACACTTTTAAACACCTGCGGCATTTGGAAATCCTCCAGCTCTCCAAGAACCACATCCGGCAAATCGAGGTGGGAGCTTTCAATGGCCTTCCCAACCTCAACACACTGGAGCTTTTTGACAACCGTCTCACAGTGGTGCCCTCACAAGCCTTCGAGTACCTCAGCAAGCTAAGGGAACTATGGCTACGGAACAACCCCATCGAGACGCTGCCGGCGTTTGCCTTTCATCGGGTTCCCTCTTTACGTCGCCTCGATCTAGGGGAACTCAGGAAGCTGGATTTCATATCAGAGGCCGCATTCGAAGGCCTCGTCAACTTACGCTTCTTGAATCTTGGCATGTGTGGCTTGAAGGACATCCCTAACCTCACCCCTCTGGTGCGGCTGGAGGAGCTGGAGCTGTCAGGGAACCAGCTGGGAATAGTGAGGCCTGGATCCTTTCAGGGCCTCGTGTCACTCCGCAAGCTGTGGCTGATGCACTCCAGAGTGTCGGTCATCGAGCGCAATGCTTTTGATGACCTGAAAAATCTGGAGGAGCTCAACCTTTCCCACAATTCCCTGCATTCCCTACCCCATGACCTCTTTACGCCTTTGCACCAGTTGGAGAGGGTGCACCTCAACCACAACCCTTGGGTGTGCAACTGCGACGTGCTGTGGCTCAGCTGGTGGCTGAAAGAAACAGTTCCCAGCAACACCACATGTTGCGCTCGCTGCCACGCGCCCCCGGGTCTAAAAGGGAAGTACATCGGGGAACTGGACCAGAGTCACTTTACCTGCTACGCCCCAGTGATTGTTGAGCCACCCACTGACCTGAATGTCACCGAGGGCATGGCTGCTGAGCTGAAATGTCGCACCGGGACCTCGATGACCTCTGTGAATTGGTTTACCCCAAACGGCACTCTGATGACCCATGGATCGTACAGAGTCAGGATCTCAGTTCTTCATGACGGCACACTCAACTTCACTAACGTTACCGTGCAAGACACCGGGCAGTACACATGCATGGTTACCAACTCTGCTGGAAACACCACTGCCACCGCCGTGCTCAATGTGTCCGCCTCAGACCCCAGCAACAGCTACAGCTACTTCACCACCGTCACTGTGGAGACGGTCGAGACAGTGAGAGGAGACGAAGAGAATTCAGCGAGACAGTATATTAACGAGACCTTCATAGATTTTCCTAATCCTACGAATCAGAGAGGGGTGGTAGACGGCCGACCTGGCATCACCGTGTCTCCTTCTCTCTCCTCTCTGTCCTCACTGTCCCCACGAGCCAACAGGGTAACTGAAAACGCAGTGACTGTGTCTGTAATGGAGGTAACGAATATCCCGGGTTTGGATGATGTAATGAAAACAACCAAGATCATCATCGGCTGCTTCGTGGCGATTACTTTCATGGCAGCTGTAATGCTGGTTGTCTTCTACAAGCTACGGAAGCAGCACCAGCTGCACAAGCACCACGGCCCCGCGAGAGCCATCGAGATTGTCAACGTGGAGGACGAGATTGGAGCCGGAGCTGGGAGCGGCATCTCAGGTGGTTCAACGATGAATTCCAGCGCCGGTGGAGAAGGAACCCTGAGGATACATCATCCAGAGATCGTCAACCTGCCCAACATCGGTCGCACGGATACTCTCAACCATTACTACAAGACCCATCATTTCAACAACAACGTGATGGGTCTGAGCGTTGGTCCCGAAGGGATGGGACCAGGAGGGATGCTCAATAGCAAAGGCATGCAAGTCCAGGATATCCCCATCTCCTGTACGACTGTCCCGATCTCTACGTCGGGAAATGGCACCAACCCCAGCTCGCTGTCCCCGCCGCTGCCGATGTCCCTGCCCATGCCTACCATGGGCTTACACGGATCAATCAAAGGTTTCATGAGCCAGAGCCAGAACCCCCAAATGGAGCCTCTTCTCTTTAAGGGGAACTCAAAGGAAAATGTCCAAGAGACTCAGATCTAAAAAACAAAAGTGAGAGTATAGAGAGGGAGAGTGAGCAAGAGTCGGAGACAGAGAGGGGATTGATGTTGGGTATTTGCGCCGAATGATTAGACACTAGAGTGCATTGACATTACACCAGGAGAGAGGATAGACTGACACGGCGATACACAAACACATAGACTTATCCGTGACAGTGTACTGAGCCAAGGATTACCACAATGGGCCACTTGTGTTTGTAGTAACGATCACGGCCATGGAGATCAAGGAAGGAACATTGCTACAATGTAAATCTGTGCCAAAGCAAATGTTTTTTGCAGTTTCTACAAGCTGTGTTCTCATAGGGAAAACTAGCCTTTCAGAGTAATCAGTCCCCAAACCGTTGTTGGCGAGCGGAGACGAAAGACACGCACGGCACTCACCACACTGACGATCGGAGATATTACAGAACAAAAATCCAAGAGACATTTTTCTTCCACACAAAACAAACAAGCCACACTCTCTCTGGAGTGACTCAACAGACTCCCTCATGGTGACAATTATGTAGGCATAAATAGATGGACAAAAAGGTACAGTGCAGTACAAACTACTGTGAAAAATCCACAAATTATATAAATATATTTTCATTTAAATATGTATCATTGCAGACTCCGATGCAGAGATATTTTGGGGTGGATGCATAAGCTGGTATAGTTTGTTTCTTTGTGAATAATCAGGGGGCGGTGTTCGGTGGAGGTTGGTTCTGATACATGTTTTAAGTTTGGCTACTTCTCAGAAACATAAGGGCTCAATTGCAACACTCATTGTGAATCTTTGAATTGGCTTTGTGACATAAAGTCCATTTAGGTTGTAGAACAGTAAACGCAGATCTCTGTTTGACAAACTTTTTTCTGTTGCTTCAGTAATAATCATTACAGACTTTTGTGTTCTGAGAGTGTATTATGTATTTTGTAAAAGCCAGCTACTTGGTATTTGAATCAACAATTCTGATACTTAAATGCCAGCATCAAATAATGGTAAAAACAATGTTCCACAAACACTGGAAGGGTGATCCGATGCAAAGACCTGTATGGGTAAAATAAAGTGTTGACAATGTGTTATTTGAACCAGATCAGTAGCCAGATATTTGCTTTTAGACAGATATTTGATATGACCTCCTTGCTCATGGTTACCATAATCATGCCATAAAATGCTGTCATAAGGATGAATAGACATCTATCTATCTATCTGCAGCAGCATTCAAGAAGGGATTAAACATCCGTCTTAGGATGATTGGAGTGAATGAAAATGTACAGTATATTAATAATAATAATGTCTGGTTGTATGACAATTGTAAGATCCACATTTTTACAGTGTAACTTTCATATGTTAAATGCCATTTACGCTTCTTGCGTTTCAACTATGTATTTCTTTATTTTTGTTAGTTTGATATAATGTGTACAGTTGTCTAGCCATGTATCATTACGTGTGAAATAAATCAATCATATATTGGGTTGTGGCTGGTCGATATGGCAACCACACGAGCAGCGGAGAGAGGGAGAGATTATGCAGGCCTCTGTGCTAAACCCCGGATTGAATGTATGGTCCGCGGCGACGCCGTTAGTCATCTCAGTAATTATAGGTGCCATCTGTGCTATTAACATGTTCACGCAGGCTTTAGCCACTCTCCTATAGATGATCCACAGACCCTCATTGTGCGTTTTGAATGGTTTATAAAAAGCACTTTTTCCTCCTTAAAGTGATACTCCGGGATGGAACAAGTTGGTTCCTATCACAAGGTTTAAGGCAGAAATTACCCCTACAGCAGTGTTTTTGTGCAGCAGAAGCCGAGAGCGCACGCACCAAAAACCCTCTCCCTGCTCCTCTACCGGTTTCCTCTGCACTCAGACGGGGCCATATTTTACTTGACCAAAAACACAAATAAACGGACTCCCACCGAGAAAATCTGATATCGGTCTGCATCCACGCTTTATTTAGAGAATATTCAGTGCGTTACTTTCACACAAAAACACCGCTAAATAAGGCTCTAGTTCTCATCATGTCGTAAAACGGCGCTACCTTCGCTGCAGAGCCACAGCTGGCTACGAGGCGCTCGCTGCTTAGTGTATTAGTCCGGGCACAGCGTGCCAGATATAAACAAATGCAGGTAGTCTGCCAGGACGAAGAGACACGATGAGAACTAGAGCCTTATTTAGCTGTGTTTTTGTGTGAAAGTAGCGTGCTGGAAATTCTCTAAAAAAAGGTCAAGTAAAATATAGCCCCGTCTGAGTGCAGAGGAAACAGGTAGAGGAGCAGGGAAGGGGTGTTTGGTGCGAGCGCTCTGGGCTTCTGCTGCACAAAAAAACTCCTGTAGGGGTAATTTCTGCCCTAAACCTTGTGATTGGACCCAACTTCTTCCATCCTGGAGTATCGCTTAAATGGTGATTTTTAAAAGCTACATTTAAATTAATTGAATATGAGAACTTCAAGGCAGGAAATAAGTAGAAAAAACTGCCTTTAGTGTCTTCATAAATGGGAAGCTGAAATGTTTGTTGCAATTGAGCACAAACTGGCCAGATAAATGAACCTGAAACAGCATCATCAACAAAACCGCGTCAACAGATGTGGGACTGTAACGCAGCTCTGTTTGTGATTGTTTCCTCTTGTTGCATATATATCTATACACAGGTGCTGCTTTGTGTGAGTGTTTTTGTTATTGGAAGAAAAGGCACACAGGGATAGAAGTAACGGTGATGATAATATGAGTGATATCGGACAAAGACCAACCCAGATTGTGCTGTCACAGAGGTTAATCCATGAAAGGAACATTTTCTACATCAATGCACATCATGTTCACCCCGTTTCAACCTGTAAATCTGATTCTGCACAATTCCATATGATTTTTTTTCTGCTTCTTCTTCTCGATCAAACAGCTCCAGCTTTTGAATCGCAGCCAAAATTTCCCAACTATGTCCATGAGAAGCTGTAGTAAATGTAAATGTGCAGCGATCCCACAGACGGACTCAGTGGGCAGGGTTCGAGCGTAGCCCCACGGAGACGCAAATAGAATATAAACGAAGGCTAAAGACACAACATATGGCTGCTCCCTTGATGTGCTACGTTTGGTGGCTCTGCTGTCAGGTTTCAAAGAGCATACTCAATACCTCCTTGTGTGTGTGTGTGTGTGTGTGTGTGTGTGTGTGTGTCTGTGTGTGTGTGGAGCATTCCTGCATGTTCACAGTGGAACAAATGTCTTTAACCACCACTTTTATTGTGATGGTGACTCATCTAATCGCCACAGAAATGTTCCTTTCATTGCTCTGGACGTCAGTTACACTCCACATGTGAAGTTATCTTGGTTTTCATGAACGTTTGGAGGTCAAGCCGAGAGGTTGTGTCGCACCTTACAGTAGCAGAATTTGAGGCGTTTAAGCAGGAATCTGGTTCTGCAGCGTATAACCCATTTTAATGAAGACTGCAAGCTTGAGGATGGAAATCAATATGTGCATACTGAGTGACTGTACCTCGCTGTATCACACTGTGGGGAGCTGATGCAGTGTGGCTACAGATGGAGGGCTGGGATATGAGTTTCATCTGCACCTGTATGTGCTGCTAACGGTGTAATCCTGCAGTCCAGATGACATTTCTGGGTTTGTTGGCAGCAAAACTCTAAAGTGAAATGGATTATCATATCTAAGACACGGCAAGGAAATGGACTGACCTTTTGGTCCTGTAAAGGTAAGCTGTTCTGTTTGATATTACACTATGAGGAATGAAATGGCTCTGTTTGACAGTACGAAGCTATAGAGAAATCATTTTAATACAAAAATGTGATTAATTTGTGTTTTATTTTTCTTTCTGCTTCTCTCTGTATGTGATGTTTTCAATCTGGGTCTTAATGTACTGTCATTAAATGGGCTTTTTCCATGCATTTATCCAGGTACACAGTGTGGCAGAGGCAATTTTCTTCAGTCAATGCAGGTTGAACATGAGCTGTACTCGCACTTTAATGATTTGTTATTTTATCATTTCACGTTTTTGAACTTTTGTGGTTATTTTGATTTGATGTGGGCTGTAGGAAATCTGCTTCTAGAAAAACAAACAGTTTTCAGTTTCTGTTTTTACCAGAAACCACTTAAAGCTCCTGTGGGGAACTTTTTGTTTGGGTCACTTTTGGTGCCCCCTGTGGACAAAATAGTGCCTCTGATTCATTGAAGTGATTCTGTAATTAAGGGAACATTTCAGGTTTACAGAAAGTGGAAAAATCAGTGCTTTTTTTGTTTCCTATTCTACTTGTTATGTAGTTAAAGCATATACCTGGAATAGAGATCGACCGATATGAATTTTTTAGGGCTGATACCATAGACTGTAAAAAAAAATGGACATCATCTCGCTCAGCTCGAAGTGAGGTCTTCAAAAAAACTGCTCCCCCTGGTGGCTGGCTGCAGTAATGGTCAAAAAATCTGACTCCCCAGTCATTCCAGATGGGCTGTGGTCAAACTTTAAAAAAATTAATACTCCTCATAGAAATGTTTCTCACGTCCGATTGTTGTGGTGAGTTGAAGATATCATTTGGCTGTCTTGTAATCAAGTCCTCTTTTTTTCTGAAAAGTTTTGTTTTCATTAGTTATACGAGGTAAAAAAACAAGGCTCTACGTAACGTTAAACGATGATTGACAGATTGACAAAATATGTCGGGAGGTAGAGTCAAGAAGTGATTAAACTCTCGAAAGAAAAAAAAAAAATTTTGTCAACCAGCTCCACTCAGATTCTCCCAGAATCCCTCATCGTCTCTACTGCGCAGATTCTGGTGGCACAACTGCTTTAATGGTGGCGCCCTTTGATGGGGGTATTTTGGCTTCAAAACCGTACAATGATAAATGGCACAGCCACGCTGTCCACTCTTTATACAGTCTATGGCCGATACCAATACCGATTATTAGTAGGCAAGGAGGCTGATAACCGATATTTCAAGCTGATTTTAATTTGCAGTCAAAGTGAAAATATTGGTGTAAACATTTTAAACAATACAAACTCGAACACTTAACTTCATTCAAATACCTTTAAGCATGAGTTTATTGAACAGCTCCCAGGCTCAGCAGCATGTTTTATAGAGTTAAATTAAAACTTAAAAAAATAAATAGATCGTTTTCTACAGTAAATTAAATTTCTATTAAGTTTTACATGATTGATTTTAAATGTTTTGACCATCTAAGGCTTCCATAGCCTAGATGGAGAAACTCTGTGCAGAGAAGCATCAACAAACAGCTCCTGAATGTCTGCAGTGTAAAACATTTCTTATCATTTTCTGAGAGACAGAAAAAACAGATTCCTGTGGGTATTGTTAAGAGGGTGGGACAGTGCTAGGGACTGAGAAGTAACTGCTGTATCAGAGCTGAAACAACACAGTTTTGAATTGGTTCCATATTGGCCGTTAGATTGAAAAAAAGGCTGATGCTGATATGCTTCAAAATGGCAAATATCGGCCCTGATAATCACCCATGTTGATTATCGGTCTATCCCTAACCTGGTATGTACTAAAATCACTAATTGGCAAGCTTAACCCTAATAAATTCTTAAATATTTAAGTCATAAAAAATGGAGCATTATTTTGTCGACAGTGTTAAGAACAAAAGTTGTGATAATACTTTTTAACATAAATCCATATTACTGTGAATTTAGAGTTATTCAACATTTCTATGTCAGACTAAGCTCCCTATATATCACAGTTTAGACAAAATGTAAAAGAATTATGGCTCAAAAATCCCAAGAAGAGAGAAACCTGTCTCTACAACTCTACATTTAGTGATGCTACCACAGTCGACATTTCCTCCATGCCACCACCTGACCTCCATCACCTTCTATTTCTGCTCCTTTTCTTCACAGTTTGCTCTTTATAACATCTATAGTAAGAAGAGCAGAAAATGTTGGTAACACAGTTGATGAACAGTTAATGCGCCCCATGTACAGACAATCATTCTGATGAAATATTGATGAGGAGGAGCTGAAACATGACACACTTTCTTCAAGGTTCACACCAAAAAGGATGGGACCTCAGCTGATTTGGGTCATGTGACTTTGGAGCAAACCATTGCTGATTTATAGGGTTTTTTCAATGGGTAACACAGTTGACGCAGATTTCTCAGACACACACAAAGTGAATTATTTTATCTCAATTAATTATTTAAATAATTTTTAAACAGCTTTGTTATGTTTTAATTAATTGTTATAGACAAATAATACTGAAAATAATTAATAAAAAATAATATCAATTAAATATTAAAAAGATTAATTAAATATAAAAAAAATAATATTTAAATAGTTTTAAACAATGATTATTTTGAACAAATAATGCTGAGAATAATAACCACAAACATGTATTCTAGTGTTAATTTAGAAGAGCAAACTTGACATTTGAGAAATGAGACAGCACAAAAACTGCAAATTCCAACACATGATAAGCATTTTTTGCTAAATAAATGATTGGACCTGTTAACTTTCTGTATAAAATGAAAGTGAAACTTCAGTTGATGTAAAAAAATTTAAATTTGTTTGAAATTAATATTTAGTAAAACTGATAAATTTACCCCATGGACTTGAAATGTTCCCCTGGTTATTGAACCATCTCCATCTTTGCTGCTTTCTCTGAGGCTTTCATCATTTCCTGTGACGCCTACCCCCTGCCAGAAGTTTCTCACAGGAGCTTTAACGATGTTTCAAAAAAGTTATTTCGGAAAAAGTCTGTGAAATTACAGCGTGTTTGTTTTGTTATTTATGACAAAGACTCATTTAAGACACAAAGTTGGGGTCATATGCCTTTGTATTTGATTTCCTGGTCCATAAAACTGCTTTGTATATTGAAAATGTTGCAGGAAACAGCTTTAAAGCTCCAAACAGCTGAAGGATTTGTGGATTTTGTGAATGTTTCAGACAGATTTCCTGAACATTTCCCCGAAAGTGATTAATTGGCTTTATTAAATCAACACAAACCTCTGAGATTGCATTATAATTCTAGAGGTGGGAGCTTGGTTTCCCAGAAATAAAAACATTTTCCTCCTCTATTAGTCTTGCTGATTGAAACCATAATAACAAATTAGTTGAGTAATTGATTAAGAGTGGTGGCTGTTGAAGTAAAGTCAAATTAATCTAACAAATTCAACACAACACCATTACGTCCTGTAATCACTACGGCATGGCGACTGCTTTAATAAATCAAATGGTCCATCATGTTGCATTAGCATAATTGGACATTTACTGGTGCTGCTGTTTTTTATTCTTAGCATATGTTGTGAATTTGCAAATCTGGTGAATAAATCAGTTTTAGGAAATGGTTTGACCTTTTCCATGTGATGCAAAGACATCTCAAAGTCTCCAAGGCGATGAACGTGCAGCACCAGAGCGGCGTCGATATATTGTTATATAAATCCTTTTTTTTTTTAAAGGGTAGACAAAATAATCTCGAATTCTCTGCTTCGCTGCGTTTAAACTTACTTCGTGCCCCGAGGTGAAGCAAAAATGTACAGACTATATCAGATATTCACTGCGCCGTGGAAGTCCAACCGACATTACGCATCAACAACCTCGAGGGATTCATGTAATAACAAATGCATCAGCTACCAACCATGGCAGGGAATCTGAATTATATGTTTAGATAAAATGTTTGTGGCGTTACAGAAGACAGATTGTGTTTGAAATGTCTTTAGGGGCACTATGCAAAGTATTTTTCTTGAATGTAATTGTGCTTGGCTTGTGCTCTGGTCTCTGGAGAGCTCTGTCGCCTCATGAGACTCTGTGCATACGATGTTAAAGGCCCTGTGCATGCAAAGAGACATAACAGACACATGATATAACGAGTGTGTTTTCTCAAAAACGGCTTCAAATGAGAGGGAATGCAGAGCCGAATGTTCCGTACGAGCGTGGAGTGAGTAATTCTGAGCAGATTATTAATACCTGTGTGTGTTCTCGGCTTGTGCTTGCAGAGAGCAAACACATACAAAAGGCTTTCTTCATGCTATGTTTGAGAAGTGTAACACTCATATGAAGTGTAGGGGGGGTGTGCAGAAAAGCATGCATTAATATGCACTGAAGATGAAAGAGAAATGCTCCAATGCTAATACAGATTTTCTGATCTAAGCGTGAATATAATGCGATGAAGGAGGGTCACATCCAATTAGAAAAGGTGGAATATTTAAATGTCAGCTGTATCCACAGGAGGTGTTCTTATCAGCATAAAGTCCCCAAACCAAAGAGGGTGTAAAAAGAAAAAAAAAAGGTTTCTGTTTGTTTGCACTGTGCATCATTTCCTCCTTTTGCTGCAGTCATTTTCTCGAAACCCACTCCGTCTGCACCATCCTCCCCCCTTCTTTTTCCCTGTGCTGTCTTCTCCCTTCAAATTCAATAACCTCCCAGCTGTGTGCTCCTCCAGGGATTCCCCAGCTCCCCTGGCCCACAGACAGACAGACAGGCACGCAGACACGCAGACAGACAGACTGCAGCGTCTGTGGGGAACCTGACACAACATAAACTCCACTGTGAGGCAGAGGTGTCAGAGTCTGTGGGCTGCATTGAAGAGGAACCAAGAAAAACCGTCTTCTTCTTTTTTTTTCTCTTCACACCTTGAAGACAGTAGTGAAAAAATACATGTGATTAACACGGGTGTTGGAAATTAAACGCTAAGTATAGCTCTATCCTGTGGCCTATTTGGGCTTTGTTTGTGTGAGAATGGATCACGCTGAAGTGTTAGCGGGCTCGGCTCGGTCTGAGAATCCAGCGCTGTGCAGAGAGCGTGGAAAGGGATGACCCAGTTGGATTGAATCTGTGTTAAAGGATAAAAGAGAAACAGAAGCCTTTTGTGTAAAGGTTCAGTTTGACTGTTATTACATGAAACTATGTTGCTGAATTATGAGCGCCAGTTCTCAGAGGGCTTATTTCTCATACTGTACTGAGCACACTTTGCTTTGTTTCCATCTATATTTAGATCTTTCTCTCTTTTCCCAGTATCATTAAACCAGGGAGGCTTTGACTCAGGAATCTGTTTCTTCCTCACCCAAAGAAATCAATTAATAATCCACCGAGAGGAGGGAGGCAGAGCACACCTACATGCTATAGAGAGGTCACATCTGGAGACATGTAGCTGCTTGAAAACACTTAGAGCCTCAGACGGTTCATCGCCTCCTCTGGGAATCAAACACTCAACCCTGACCAACGCGGCATGTCACCCAGAAAAAAAGAAATAAATAAAACAGCTGTTTGTTTTTCTTTCAGCTCATCGCTGCTGAGTGTTCGTCATGAATATTACAGCTGCAGAGGTGAATCTATCTGTGTGTGTGTGTGGGCTGATGTTGCAGATGGTTTCTACCAGGTTTTTACACAGAGTGACATTTTGTCAACAGTAGCTTGAATTTAGTCTTTGAAAATATTTACAGTTTTGGTAAAAGTGTCAGCTTTATTAATTAATTAAATGTGTTTATGTTCACTGGAAAAACTGAAATCTCATCAAGTGTTTTTGTCTTATTTTCAGCAGAAAACGTCTTTTTAGACTTGATTTGAGCCACATTCACCTGACCAGTCCAGAAAAAAGTCTTAATTCAAGTTATTTAAAGACTTAAATGAGGTCTGAATTGCTTGGAAGTAGGGACAGACCAATTATCAGGGCCGATATATAGAAATTCCCCCTGTCTACTCTATGGAAGCCCTAGATGGTCATTTAAAATCAGTCATGTAAAACCAAACAGAAAATTAATTCAACTGCATTACATACCCGTTACATTACATTCCGTCCAGTTTTATTGCAATTACACAGACATTTTTGAAAACTTTATTAACTGTAGAAAAATTTAGCAAATTAATTTTTTAAAGTTTTTATTTAACTTTATAAAAAATGCTGCTGAGCCTGGGAACTGTTTATTTAACATATGCTTGAAGGCATTTGAATGCAGTTAAATGTTGGAGTTTGTATTTTTCAATTTTTTTTACGCCAATATTTACACTTTGACTGCAAATGAATATTGGCCTAAAATATCAGTTATCGGCCTCCTTGCTTACTAATAATCAGTATCGGTATCAGCCCCAAAAAATCCATATCAGTCTATCTCTAAACGAGACATTTTTTTTACTTAAAATAAGACAAAAACACTTGATTAGATTTCAGTCTTTGCAGTGTACCAATTAATATTAAACAGTAAAATTATATCTCAAGCAAATTTTTCGTCAAAGAGCAAAAAGCGATTTTTTATCAAGCTGTGTAGGACTGCTACTCTGAATCAGAAAATCAACGTCTTATCTTTTAAATTCACGTTTTTGTAATACTTTATGTGTTTACATCGTTTCTTCTTATATGAGGTACCTTTCACATTTGAAATGATACTATACCCAATACCTGATGTCAAGGCAGAGTTTTTTATTTAACAGTAAACAAGTTTTGTTTCAGATTGTCCAGAAACGACATTCAAAAAGGCTTCAGGAGGTTACAGTTTCAGAAACCAGATCCCTCTTAGTCAGCCTGACCCAAAAGAGTATTAGGTAAGGTTGAATAGTTAATTTTCCCAGGATTCAAACAGTAAGAGAAAGTTTTGTTTTATTGGTGAAGGGTGGACGCTCCTAGTCCAGCCATGGTGCCAAAACAGGAAAACAGTGATGTCGCTGAAAAGGATAAAAGAGGAAGAGAAAGTTTGGTGTGTCTTTCTGTCTAGGTTTGTCCAACGTTGCGTTTTGTGCCGTATCTTCTGTTTGAATCCTGCAATTGATTTTGTCTCAAAGTCGTTTATATATCTGTGTTTGCATCGGGCAAACCTCAACTGGCACCAGTACTCAGCGGTACCAATTTTCAAGTACTTTTGTGTGTTTATGTGGAAATGATATTAACTTGTTTAATAATAAGATCTCAAAGTTTTTTAGTTTAACATATTCATTTCTCAATACATAAACTTACATGCTGTGTTCATGACCAGTATGGAAACTTAACTTCTCTTCTACTCCCTCAGAGTCACAAGGATGCATTTAGGTACCTAAAGATAAGATTTTTTACTTTATTAATCCCCTTGGGGGTATTTCTGTTTTTATTATACACTGAATCATGCTATACACACACAGAAATGTGCACTAATAGCACTTTTTGCACAGAAACATGCAACAATTAGAGAGGTGAGAGTGGTGGTGCTGCATTCTAAGAGCGCACATGAGCAGTTGGGAGTAGAGATAGACCGATTATCGGCCAGGCTGTTTAACCAGGCCGGTATTTGGCATTTTTAGGCATATCAGCATCGGACGATTAGAAACAAATTTAAAACTGGGTTGTTTTGGCTCTGATGCAGCCGCTCCACTGTCTGCAGTCACTACTCAGTCCCCAGCACTGTCCCACCCACAGCACCATCTGATTGGTTACAAGCAGAGCCATGGCTCAGGTAACAGCCAATCAGCACTGCAGTTATTACAGTTATTGCAGTTACATTGAAATGTTGGAAACTTTATTTACTGTAGAAAACTTTAGCTATTTATTTTCACAAGTTTTCATTTAACTTTATAAAACACGTGGCTAAACCTGGGAGCTGTTTAATAAACTCATGCTTAAAGGTGTTTAAATGAAGTTAAATGTTGGAGTTTGCATCGTTTAAAATTTTGACACCAATATTTGCACTTTGACTGCAAATTTATATCCACTTCAAATATCAATTATTGGCCCTTGACTACAAATAATCGGTATCAGTATCGGCCTGGAAAATCCATATTGGTCTTTCTCTAGTTGGGAGTTTTTGGTGCCCTGCTCAAGACCAGCTATCAGCCTAATTCCCAATCTTGGACTGCACCTGGGCTTGAACCAGCAACCCTCCAATCACCAAACCAAGTCCTTTAATGGACTAAGCCACTGCATGAAACAACATGGTACCATTTGATTTAACGTGAAGAAGATGGAGTTCGGTTGGTACCTATACAAGTACCTAATTTGGCACCCATCCCTGTGCATGACAAAAAAAATCTGTCTTCCCTTTAAGTTTCATCAACGGGACACGTTTGGGGACTTAAGTCTTCTTTGTTTCAGGGAGTTGCTGTTCAGAGTTGAGACATCTTATTTCATCAAACAGAAGCGATAATGAGAAAAAAACCTGACTTTGTTCGGAGTTATCCTCCCTGTAGCTGAAACTGAACGTCTCTGTGGAAGAAGTGATTTGAAGCTATATGAATATTTTGTTCCCAGCTTACATCGTGAAAAGACTTCTGGTGTAATTACTGGAGAAAGTATAGAGCAAATTGTTCCCCAGTGTCTCCACTCCCACACACAAACACACTCTGAGGCCCCGTGCTGATGCTGTTATTAGATTATTACACTTACTTCAGTATTGATTTACCATAAGAGCAGATAGAGGTAATGTTTTCACTCAGCCTGGTTAATGTTGTGGTTATGGTTTCGTTGTTTATGGCGCTCTGAATTATGTAACAGCTTTTATTTAAGCGGCTGACATTCCTGTAGTCAACTCTGGGAGGGACTGTTGGAGGGATTATATTTACTCACATTAAAAATATCGAAGAAGTTCATCAATCAAGATGAATTGTCTCTGTGTAAACCAACTGAGGATTTTATTTTTGTAGGTTTTTGATGAAGACAAAATGTTTCAGGTTTTAGCATCAGGTCTCTTGGTGTAAACACAAATTATTCTGTGATTTTTGAAATTCTTTCAAGTAAAATAAATGAAAAATGAAACAGGAGTCCTCAGGCTACATAGAAATGTTTCAAAGCTTACTAAAAGCTCACTTAAAGAATCAAAATAACTCAGTCTGCTAAGATCTTTTGGGCTGCGTATCTGATACAGTGATGATCCTGAACTGGGAAAAGTGAAACCACATCCTGCACAGATAAAAAACACTTTTCCTCACATGTGCATCCTCTCATCTTCCTTTTGTCCTAAAGAAGGACGTTTTTTTCCCAGGAGATGGAGGGCGGGGGGAGCAATATCGATGTCTAGAGATGAGTTATTGATTGAGAGGGGAGGACAGCGAGATAATTGACATGCAAGCACCAGACAGCTCCTCGTCCCTGGCAGCGTATGTTTCATGTATGAAGAGACGTTTAAGTCAGTCAAGGCTGATATGAATCTTCTCAGCTTAAAGCAACACGTCAGACGCTGCGCTTCCAGGAGAATGAAGGCGCTCGATTTCTCAGCAGGCCACAAATCTTTACGTGTTGGGAAATTGATGCAACGTTTCTTTGTTCTGATGCCTTTAACGATACATATGGAGAGATAATGAGATTGCTTTCTGTGCTGATTAAATAGGATGATGACATCGATGGGAAAGAGCTTCAGCTCCTCTGTGTGTACTTCTTCTACATCCTCTTATCTATAGCGGGTCATTTGACCTGCATTGGATTGCATCGATTTAATCATTTAGAAATAAGCAAGCAGCAGTTCAGCCCCCGACCGCCCACGAAAGTTGGATAAATCAGGTAGGAGTTTGAGACTCACTGGAGCTTGAATAGCAGCTGAGATGATGCAAACGTTATGATTTAGGTAAACAAGTATGACTCAACAAAGTAACCGGTAGCATGTGTCACTTTAAAGCTCTGTCAGGGTCAAATAAAGTGAGGTTGACCTAGGCCTGTCACGATAATCAATAAATCGATTAACCGAACGATAAATAAAAATGTCCTTGGTAAGTTTGCCAGCCTGGATAAACTGACACGTGCATGCATGTTTGTTTCCCTCCTTTCTTTCCACCAAAGAGGCTGAATGAGAAGATGGCTCACTACGTCTATCTTTCCTAACATCGGGGTGCATAGATTCTATAGCGGATTTATAGCGGAGTGAGCATCTGTCAAAAATGTGATCTTTGGGGTGAAGATGAGGCTGCTCACGCCTACACACGGAGAGAGCTAAAGCGAGCGCCCTGAGGGGTAAGGAGGAAACACACGCTAATATGAGTGATGGCACGAAAGATACAGTTCTTAAGCCGCCTGCCACAGTCCCAGTGTGGGAATATTTTGTTTTTTATCAGAATGAACAAAGTGTGAGCTCATCAACACCAACGAGCTGATATGTCGCATTTGTTTGAAAATAGTGGCGACGAAGAAGAAGAAGAAGAAGAAGGGGAGGTGCAGCGGAGCCTTGTTCTTTGACAATCAGCTCTTACTGAGGCTTTTGGTCTGCAAAGTAAATAGAAATAAAAGCGCCAAATGGTGGGCGCTCAAAGACGGATACATTGCCAAAGAAATGCAGCCCTTCAATGCGGTTGAAAGCCAGAAATGTTAAAAATGTTTGACAGACAGTACGGATTGACTGGGAAAAAGTACATGTTACAAACAATTCAGGAACTGTATAAACTCCCTTTTATTTAGGCTATAGTTTCTATTGTTGGGGGGTTTTTTTTGAGTTTTGTTTTTTCTTTAGACAGGGTCTATGTTTTATTGTTTTTGATTAGTATTAATTATGTTCATTGACATATTTTTTTTTTCTAAAAGAGAGTCCATTTCATTTTCATTGTATTTTTTTCTCTTTCTTGTTTGTTAAATTTATTATATTTTTGTTTAATTTATTTTATTTAAAAGATCCTGACCTTTTAATTAAAGTTAAATACTCTTAAGAAATTGAAGTTTCTTGCTTTTGATATGGTGTACTCACTTTATTATCCCATTTATCATAATTACATCGATTAAAAATGTAAGAAAAATCAAAATAATATTGACAATAATATTGTTTATCTGCAATAATATCTTAGAAAATTATCGTCCGGCAAAATTTGTTATCGTGACAGGCCTAGGTTGACCAAGAGGAGTTTGCAGTTTGGGTCTGAAATGAGGCCTAAAAAACAGCTCAAGCTTAAGAGCAGCTAACGTTTAGCGCAGGAGATATCAGTGACCATGAAAACAAACACCGCACAGATTCCTGGCAGTCGTGCTGATGTGTTTGTGACATGTGAGTCTGCACCCCGTGGGATTTGACGGGAATCATTCGGCTGCTCCACTGCTCTCTGCCGCTGCTACGTTAGCATTAGCAGCGTTCACACATCCCCTCATCCTTCTCCCTCCCCCCTTCTCCTCTCTCTGTACCCATCACCTCCCCAGCACCATGTCTCCATCCTCCTCCTCCTCCTCCTCCTTCTGCCTGCGTCCTCTCTTTCCTGTGCTCGCTGCGGTGTTGCTATAGCAACGGAGAAATGTGGGAATACCTCCGTCCTTCACAGCACCGGAGAGAGAGAGGCAGAGGAGGAAAGGATGGGAGGCAGACAGAAAGTGAAGGAGGCAGACAGATGAGGAGACAAGAGGAAGAGGAGGACGAGGAAGGATGTGTGGAAAAGACTGTTAATTAAAAGACTGAGAGCGAGCGGCGGTCTGAATGGACACCATTGGCTGTCACTTAGCCCCTGACTCTGAGTGTTCACCCCCCCCTCCACCACCCTTCCATTCAAATTCAGTGATGAAGATGAAGATGAGGGTTGGTGGGTGACAATGTGGGCGGGTTTCGGCAGAGACGGCGCTGTGCAGCACAGCCGTGGCGTACCGCGCTTCACGCTGGGGCCCTACGCACGCCATTTGTTTGACGATCCATGTGTTCTGGATGTCTCCATTTGTAGTGAGGCTGCAGTTTCCATGACAACGCCTGGACTAAAATAGCACCCCGCTTTCCTCCCTCTCTCCCTCTCTGCTTCACAATACACTCATAACTGTTCATCCCTGATCTCGGGCCTTCTTGTTCTCTCAGCCTGAGATGTCCCACACTGCTGCTCATCTTCATTCATCATATGGACTCAAACACATCAAAGAAGAGCGATGTGCCCCTCCTCCTCCTCCTCCTCCTCCACCTTCATCTGCACCATCATCACTTCAACACACACACACGCTCGCGCACACACACGGGCTGCAAAAACATAAAAAAAAAAATGCACACATGCATCACTTCTCCTCCCACCTCTTATCTCCCATTTTCAGTCTCTCCTTCGTCGCCCCTGCAACAGATTCTGTCAACATGCATCAACCTCTGCGTTGCCATGACTACGGTCTTGAAAATCACTGCAATTATTTCAACAAAGACAAAAAAAAAAGCGCTACAGCCACTTGAGGGAGAAGGAGGAAAGAGGATTGTGTGTGTTTGAGAGGCTGACAGAGAAAGAGAGATGCAGAGTTTTCAGTTTGTGCATGCGTGTTTAGTGACCCTTCAATGAACTGGTGTGTATCTACTGTTTGTTTCCGCAGTGGATTCGTGTGTGTGTGTGTGTGTCTCGGCCTCATGTGGTGAAACTCCTATCTTTCCCAGGCCCTTGAGGATGTGTGTAGTTGTACAGATCGGTGCAGGTGAACTCGCTGACCCATTTGCGCAGGTGTGTGGTACGCCAACCTGTACCAGCTACAGTGCCACACGTGTTGGTATATGTTTGTGTGTGTTGTGTACAGTGATGAGATTGCTGTGCACTGTTGTGAGATAAAGAGACAGAACAAACCAGATGGGCTGAGAGAGATCAACACAGAGATGATACTCCACTACTGTACTTTACCTTACCCAGTTGTTCTCACTGACTGCAAATTAAGAAATCCATCTTTTTTCACACTGAACACCAAGTAGATTTAGGATCAATTCTAATTCACACTTTGAGCAATAAGCCCTTTAGTTTGTAACTACTGTTACACTGTTTTACAAAAGTAAGAAGTGGACATTAAATCAGCACAAATCTGATCTTGTTATCGACAACAAGTTTAGTCACTGAGGCATAAACACAGAGAGCAGCCTCTGAAGGTGTGGGATGTATTTGTCTTGCATTTTGAATTATGGTTTCAACTTGAAAAAAGTGAATCTTATGTGCTTATGTTCTTATTTTACACTAATGTGCTCACTAAAAACATACTAATGTGTAGATTTTGGATCACTAATTATTTTATTTACTGATTACAATATTTTTTTAAGGAAATTGAATGTTTTATTTTTTCAAATTAAACTTTAAATTTGGAATTTTTTGTTAATTTATGTTGCAGAATTGCAAATGGTTTGATTTCCCTGCACAGCGTGAACCAAAAGTCATGTTCTACGTCACACTGCATCAGATGCTAATTGTTATTAACTGGATGCTAACTGACAAGGTGGCTAGCCAGGTCCACGGTGAAGGTCCAAAACAATTGGAAGAACATTACATCATGTCTTTTTGCTTCCTAAAAAAACAGTAAGTTTAATAAAAACAGAGTATTTTAATTCAGGGTATGCGCTAAAATCCTGAGGTTAATTCCAAAACCTTTTTAAGACTTTTTAAAAAACCTTTCAAAAAGTTTAAAGACTTTATCACACTTTGAGTTGTTGTTGGCAACCCATCTTTAACAGTTGTAGTTTGCATTTTTACAGAAATTATGTAAGCTGGGAAGGAATAAAGCTTGAAAGAATAAATGAAACAAAAGGCAGGTTTATCGTCACTCCCACAACAAGAAACAAGACTTATATGTACTATACTATACTATACCTCCCACAATCTTTATTGTTGTATCTCATTGTAACTAAAATCTTTTATGTATTTATTCTATTTTATTCTTTTCAATTTTTGTATTTTTATACGGACTCTAAGTGAGTAAAGTAATTCTATTCCATTCTATTTTATAACTTTATTGGCTGAATATTAAACATCCCGATCAGGGGACAGTTGCAAGGAGGAAAATAATATTCATGGATATTTTTGGAGCTTGAATACCTTAAAATTTAATACCTCTTAAAACCACAATTAAGACTTTTTAATACTTTTTAAGGGCCTTAATTTCCCCATGTTGATTTATCAACTTTTAATACTTTTAAGACCCCTCGGACACCCTGTAATTATTGTACGCCCACTTGTTTAATACTGCTAGTTGACACGGTTAGCAAAGCAGCTAACATTACGGTACGTGACGCTATTTTCATTATTGCGCATGCGTGTACCCTTGAGACATTCTGTGTCCTTCAGTTGGTTTTAAGGTTAAAATTTAATGTCTGTGCTCTCAGTCAACATATACCCACCCGGGTTTCACCTGTATACATGGATTTCACTCACCTTAGCTGTGTTGTTGTGGAGTTATCACCTTCCACCTCTCAAACTGCAGCACAATCGACCCGCCAGGCTTGAAAATACGCACATCTCTCCGTAAATTAAAGGCATCCATTCAGGTAGTGGTGTAAAGAGAGAAAAATCATGCTTTAGATACATGTTAGCAGCCTAGGTGGCTGTTTTCAGACGCTATCTTTGCCTTCCAGGCTTCCGTGCTGGTCACGTGACTGACAGTTGACCCAAACGGAAACAAAGCTTGATTGTGTTTTGTAACAAAAAAAAAAAGCCACATGCCAAACACAAAGAAGATGAATTGCTGGATGTCTTTCATGGTTGCTGTTAGTTTACTGTGTCGCGAGTTTCTTCTTCGTTTGATTTATTCGCGAGGTGCGCCGCTATGACGTCACGCTATTATGTAGCCGCGGCTAGCATCCAGCTTGCACACCGCCTACCGCGAGGGGGCACGGTTGGCTGTGGAGACCAACCCGTACCAAACCGGACTGCTTGGTGAAAATAGGGCTAAACTGTGAGTACAAAAGTCTGTAGGATTACTGCTAACTGAATTATTATCATTAGGCCGTTAAATCATTTTTCTTCTGCTTTATAATTACGACAAGTGTGTTTATTATGTGTTTTAATGACGTGTTTTGGGGTCAGTTTCCAAATGATAATGGATGTTAGTGGTGCAGGAATTAGCTGTATCAGGAAAAACATAGAATTTAGCTCACCACAACAAAAATAACAAATGACACCAGACCTTTTCACATTGTCACATTATTAAATTGATTGTAGAGAAAGAGATTACACTCCTCATTCTGCATCATGACTGTAATGAAATGATGAGAACATTCACATTACAGAAGCAAGCCACATCTGAATTCATTCCTATGTTTTATATAATACAACAGATCCTATCTCACCCTCATCAAACATGAGGTCCTGGCTGTATAGCTCCACATCCCCACACTCACTAATCCCATTGTATCCCACAAAAGCTGCTTTGATACTGGCAGATACTTACATGTGTGTCTAGTCAGGGAAAACACTGCAGGCCCTGTAATTTTGGGTCCAAACCCACGGCGGATGACATAGTAAGTTATAATGAGTGTTTGTGGCCCTGGGCCCGGTGTGTAAGTGCGTGTCTGTGTGTTTACGCATGTAGGAGTGCAATTTGTGAAGCCAGGTGGGTGCATCTTAACCCATTTCTTTGTCACAGTGTTGCTGAAAAGCTGGAGTGTCTGTATAATTGTATGACTGTGGCTGTCCACAGTGAAGGGACCGGCGTGTGTTTTTAAGTTCAGATCTGACTCAAACATGTCAGCTAAGAGGAGGGAGGGAGGGGGGATGTCAGTGCACAGCGGGGGAACTGGCACAGACAGTGGAGTGATTTGGGCTCCAGTCGAGGGTGAAGTAGATTGGGACCAGAAATCCCCAGGGAGAGAGACAGAGACACGAGGTCAGGTAGGAGGGCTATAAAAGCACTCCTTCCTTTAGAGCAACATGCACTTAATGTCAACCCGGGGACGGCTGCAGGTTTGGGATGAACACAGGTCTGCACAGACTGTCTGTCTGAGACTCCTTTAACTTGGGACTGCAGAGGGAAGATGTGCAAACAGCTGTGTTGAGGTAAGTGCAAATATTTATCCACATTATTGCTCATTTTTATGAAAAAGTCAACAGTTCTTCCTTATAGTGCATCATGTTAACAACTTCTGACACAATTACTTATTCTGCTGCATTTGTTTTGTTTTCCTGTATGCACAGCACTCTGCTTCTTCTCCCCTTCATTCCCTTGAATAAGAGGAACATGTGTGATGAGGTAAGTGCTAATTGTCTTTGAATTATGTTATGCACATGCTCCATTGTTGATTTATTTATCAATTAGACATTTAACTTAAAGGGTACATATCATGCTTGTTTCTCCTTTTCACTATGCCAGACTAGGATGCCTGTAAAGCATTTCTGCTCTCAGTACAAGTCATTTAGTTCCTTCATTGCCCCACAATAGCGTTCTCAATATCCTCATTTTAGGCCATTCTGAAGATCTCGTTGAAACGCTCCGTTTGGAGAATGACCTCCAGTAACCTCGCAACGTCACAGCCCTTTGTGCTCTGATTGGTCAGTTCTATCAGGAGTGGAGGGGGTAGAGCCAGGGGCAGTTTTTGCAGCATGGCAGTATTTACAAAATCGCCATATTGAATGGGGCAGACCGAGCGAGTTTGCTGTTTGCCAAAACTTCACCGTAAGGCATTGATAGCACTAATAAAATGGCAGAGTGTAGGATACGTCCTTTTGTATTGGACCCCGAGTCAGACCCGGACGGTTCTGCAGCTCAGGAGGAAGAAAATCCACCTCGACACAGATCATCTCAGGACGCTTCAGTGTGGTGAGTCAAAGCGGTACTGTAACATGTATAGTTTATATGTGGAAATATAGGCAGACTTCACCAATAAACTATTTCTGTAACAGGGCTCCATCCTGCTCCTTCACTTTTCTCTGTCTGTTTTATCCATCATGCTGAAAGTGTAGTCTAAAGATCGCCTCTACCGTCAGTTCGTCACTATGTTATTACCGCAGCATTATTGTGGTCCAGGTTCACAGTGCATGTCAGAACAAGCATGCAAATATCACAGTCTCACAAGTATTACCACGTCTGCTAAAACTACAGTGTTTTAACTGCTAATTCACCATGTAAAGCCGAGCTGCTCAGCAGAGCAGAGTCCCTGCATCCAGCGCTCAGTCAGTCGGCTCTTGGTGCGTGTATCCCTCGGTGGCGGTTGTGTGACTAACTAACATCACAGAGGAGGAGCTGCTTTATCAGATTACTCCAATAAAAAGAAAGGATCCTCGTGTCGTCACGAAGGTTGAAATCTCGCGGCCAACTGGCAATGACCTATTTTCAGAGGCATCAAATCTCGTTCTAGGATATCAGAAAAAAAACAATATCTAATTTTTTGAAAATTCAGGGGGTGTAAGGTCTTGTTTTCAAATTTATTATATTTTATGTAAGTATTTAATCAGGCATCAGCATGATATGTCCCCTTTAACGACAAAGTGGAAGTTTTTTGGAGAAGGGGACAAAACTTTCACATCACGTCATGATGCATTTTGTTTTCCACTTCCTCTCCAGCAGAAGTCACATTTTTGCTATTTCTGTTTTCACAGGAAAAATCTGTGAGGACATAGAGATCAACTTGTCAGAAAGATGTTGAAGTCCCAGAGAAGTCTGGCCTGTTTCCTCCTCCTCTGTTGCATCTGTTTGACCGAGTGTCGTGTGCTGAAATTCGTCGTTGCTGTAAGTCTTCCTCCTCTCCTTCCTGTGCTCATGTGACGTTTAACCTAAGCGCTGCATCCTCTTTAAAGCCGTCTCCCAGCGCTGAAATCTCAGGCTGAGATGTTTCTACGGCACTGACAGGGTTTATTTGTCAAACACTGGAGTTTTAGCATCATCCTGAAGCCACTCCACATCTCTAAAGAGTGACATTACTGTACATTGTTGCTGATTACACTGTATTTTTCTGCTCACTGAGCATTACTATATTTACACATTTATGTCACAAAGGATTACTCTGAGCCCAAACTCCAACGGTTTCCAGCATATCTCTCCCAGACACTGCGGCTTTGTTCATAAACCTCTTTGCATATCTTTCTTTTTACACCCCATAGTGCAGTGATGGAATGAAACAGGCAGTTTGAGGATTTTAGGAAAAGTCGCAGTGTTTCTCTTATCATGAGACCATTTGGTATAATTTTATTATTCCCCCTTCTTACTGTGAGCTGAAACCAGTGTGTTAGATGTAGTTTTATAGCTCTAACACACCTTCCAGTAGCTTTAAATATAGCTTCACTTCATGCTGGGTTGAGTTTATATAATTTTGTTTTGGATCTTAGTTTTTTTCAGTGGGCAGTGCAAAATAAGAGATCAAGCCACAGTCTGGTTGACCTGTCTTTGTGGGATCTCGTGGTATTACGGGAGTGAATCATGTGTGTCCATAATCCAGTTTGGTTAACCTGTGCGTCATATCACGACTCAGAGAGCCCTCGGGTTAATAACACGCCTGCATTTGTGTCTGATGTCATCGTCAAAATGACTCTTTTGTGTCTCAAACCAACACTGAACTGTCCGAGATCACAGCTTTCTATTCCTGGCTCGTGTGTCAGGCTGGATTTCTTTCTCCAAAGTACACGCTGTAATGGCTGTCACTCACAGCAGCGTGGCGTCCCAACTGAACCCATGTGATATAATGTGTTTTGACTTCTTAGGTGTTTCGACACGGAGATCGATCGCCGATTGAGTCATATCCCCGAGATCCTCATGGGGAGGAAGTGTGGGCTCAGGGATTCGGACAACTGACTGAGGTATGTGTGTGTTTCTATGTGTGTGTGGCATCATTATCATTTATTTTGCAGGATTTGACTGAACAAACAAAGAAAATCTGCTCAATATGGCCTGAAACCAATACCTCGAAAGTTTAAGCTTTATCCCAATACCCAATATACATCTCCATATGTTGATTTCTACAGTGGCTGGTAGTTGTCAGATGATTTGTGTAAGGTACAACACAAATGCAAAAGCCACCACGTTTATCTTCACCTAAAAAGTCCATAAAAATGTATTATTTAAAGTTATTTAAAGACAAAATGAGGTCTGAATTGTTTGTAACAAGTAAAAAAAATCTGCCAATGAAACAAGAAAAAAGTGACTTGTGTTAAGACATCATTCTAGTTTGTTTTAATAACTTGAAACAAGACATTTTTCCGGACGGCTTATATGAATGTGGCTCAAATGAAGTATAATAATATACAGATTCTGGGCCCAGAGAAACCCTTTTGTTCTTGTTGTGTTGACTGAAAAACTGAGCTGATTTAGTCAGTGTTATAGATGAGTCACCAAACTGCAAGCTAGCAGCTAGCAGTTGTTTAGCATCTCATTCACTTTTGGTGGTTCTTCCTGGACTGATGTCTGTGAAAGTTTGAAGTTGTTCCCGTCTCCTCCTGATCGGTCTTTGCCAAAAACTTTCACTTCTGTCGTTTGCAAATGTTGGAAAATCTTTGAAGGTCAAAGTCCTGGTGCCTCTTTTGGCATTCCTGAACAGACGACGCACATGTGCCAGCCTTTGTTAGAAACTGAATAAATTATACAAACTGCTGACCAGAAAAAAAAACTTTCACAGTCTTTATGAATAAATAAATCTGAGTCGTCCTCTCCATCTTCTGAGTCCAAATGCAGCCAGTCTGATCGAGTCAGTCATGAGTCCTGAAAGTCAAGACTGAAGTCTGAACTGGTTTAGATTTGTGGAACCAACCTTTGGACACTTGATCTAGTTTATGTTTGACATCCGTACAAACCTATCCCTGAGCCGCAAAATAAAAACAACACCAAAAAAACAGCTTGATATGTTGGAAATCATCTTTCCAACATAGAAAAAACAAAACAGAATACTCGTCAGTGAATAAGTGGGTAAACTTAATCAAGTATAACATCTTTCATAGAACAGAATGACAAAGTACTTTACAGGAACTGTGGAATGAGATCATGATAGTATGACACATTAGAAATGAAATCGTCAAACATTAGAAAAACAAAGAGCATAATCCAAATATTAATCTGAACGAGGAGAGTTAAAGGCCTGTTGAAATAATCATGTTTTTAGCAGCTGAAGGAATATTTACAGGAAGAGCATTCCCGAACGTACGAGCCACTGCTTCAAAAGCACAGTCACCTTTAGTCCTCACGCCGATATGCAATTCGCTTCTATCACAATTTTTATTAAGATTTTTATTTTACTTTTTAACACCAGACCATGTGAAAAAGTTAAATGATAGTGATTATGATGTCTACAGATTATATCAGGAGCCATATTTACCATAAAATGCACATCACATTAGTCAGAAAGAAACATTTCGCTCCCTGCTGGAGAAAAGTGGTAATTTTTTTCTAATCCAGTTTATAAACAAAGACTGAAATGAAGAATTTCAATTTGAATTAAAAAAAAAAAATTGACAAAGAACCCCGATTTTGATATTGTCAAAAAAAATCCCAATATATCCATTTTTTCAATATTTTCTCCCACCCCTATAAATGTCACATACAGCTGAATATCATCAGCATAACCTTGATAAGAGACACCTTTGAATTTGCTGATCATGTGACTCAAGGGTAGCAAATTCCAAGCAAATAAAATACATTTTTACTTAAAATAATACAAAAACACTTGATAAGATTTTGGTTTTCTGCAGTGTGATTTTAGAAAAAATATCTACCTTTAGAGCACAGTGGATACCACATGACGGCCGATAGCTGATATCTATGGATTTCAATATTGTTAAACAAAAAAACAACCTGAGATGATGTGTCGAGGTTGTTCAGAGAGAAAGAGCGGCGCAATCGTGAGAAAAGACGACCATGGAGAGGATCAAAGGATGTAGCGCCTGAGATAAACGTGATCAAAAAGTACGGTTTGTCTGTTTTTTGGATCAAAATCAGGAAGAGGGACTTAGAAGAAGAAAGTCCACTCTTCTTAGGGAGTTTTGATATTTACATTGTCAGAGAAAAACAAGATTATTTGGTTGAAAATGGTCGGCGGCTAATGAGTAAATATCGGCCGATACTAGTGATATATCGGCTGATATCAATATTGATGCTGATATCTCGTGCATTCCTGGTCCTTGTGTAAAAAAAAAATTGAATCTGGCTCAAATCAAGTATAATAAGACAATTTTTTACTTGAAATAAGACAAAAAACATGATAAGATTTTAGTTTTTTCAGTGCTGCCTCAGCTTCTCGATAAGGATACAGAGAGCATTCACCAACATCATAAATATGCTAAAAGTTTTTTTTATCAACAGCAACAATCAATCCATCTCTGTCCTGGCATGGGATAAGAATTGAAGAAGTTTCTCATGAAAAAAAAGAGGACTTGCAGATTAACTTCTCTAAAGTATAACCTTCAATCTTTTTCCTGTAGGTAAAAAAACAAGAATACCTTCACTGATGACCTGTTTAACATAAAAACACTTTCTAATAAACCAGAGTCCAGAGATGGGAGGAAAACTTGATGTAAACTTTTAATTAAACTCCACTTACTGTGACGTCGCTCTGCTCTGAGGCAGTTATCCACTTCACAGTGTTCATTTATTATTCCTGGCTTTACGAGGCCGTGTCCACAGGTTGTTTTATGTAAATAACCTGACCTTAAATCTGCCAAATCTTTAGCTAAAGGTCAGATGTGAGAAAAATTAACAGTGCGGCTGTAATTTTCCTTCCAGCTGGGCATGAAACAGCAGTTTGAGCTGGGCCGCTTCCTGAGGAGGCGCTACGGGAACTTCCTCAGCGAGGACTACGACAACAAAGAGGTGGGTGTGACGGCACGTGAGGAGAGTCACCTCGTGTTGTTAAGCCACTCTCTGTAATGACTGTAACGACATACATTAAGCTAACGAGCATGACTCATTTTGGTGCTACCCCTGCCATGGCCTGTTTAAAGCTGAACATGTGGGCTAATGTGGCCCCAGGGCTTCATGTACAGCACGGCGTGCAGCACGCGTGTGTGCCCCCAGGCTGCGTGCTCAGCATCCAGACAGCGCAAAGATATGATGAAGACTCTTCCTCCTTTCCTTCCTCCTTCTCCTTTAGCTCATGCTTCTTCCATCCATCTTCTCTTAAATAAAACGCAATTACCCCAAAATAACAACTCTCCTCACTACCTGTCAATGCTGATCTGTCGCCCAACTCTCCGTCAACTTATCCCCTACCTTTCCCAGCGCTGCCATGTCTGCTTTAATTTGACAAAAGGGAGAAAAAAGGAGAAAGCAGTCTCTGCATCACAGGAACATCCAACCTTATCAGCGTGATTTACTGTGTGCAAAAACCTGACACTGGGTGACAGAGAGATATAGACGAGCGAAGGCTGATGTCAGAAGAGATCACAGCGAGGAGGATCTTTTTCTTACCCCCTCCCTTCTTCGTCTATCTGTGTCTTTTTCTGACTCCCCCTCCTCTTCATGTTAAGGGAATACCTCGGTTGACTTGAGATAAATACAGTCAGCCTGTGATCCACTGTAGAGCGCTGGCTGCGTCTGGTTTCTATCTTTGTCAGGGTAAAAATAGAAAGAGGGATGCAGATCTGAAATCACCCGCTGCATGTTTCACCAATAAACCAATGTTTCCTCCACGTCTCCCAACAGATCTACATCCGGAGCACCGACTACGACCGCACTCTGATGAGCGCCCAGGCCTGCCTCGCCGGGATGTTCCCCCCTACCAGGCGACCTCCCCCCATCATGCCCCAGTTACTGTGGCGGCCTATTCCAGTGCACACCGTCCCCAGAGCCCAGGACAAGGTGTGCTGCAGAGCCACATAAATATTTCCTCTCCCACACAGCAGCTGAAGAGAAAGTTTTACAAGTTAACTCCAGTCCTCCTCTCTGCAGCCTCGTGTTTGTGTCGGTGAACTTGGCGTGCTCGCACTCCCTCCTGTTTTTAAAGTGTGAAATGAACATAGAATTGTGCCCAGAAGACTCGCAGCAAACAGGTTTTTTTTTTCCTTCACTGATGCTATGCTGTTGCTTTTTTTGGTTTTTGAAGCTGCTGAGGTCTCCAGGCAAAGACTGTCCGAGGTTCAGAGCTCTGATGACGGAGACCTTTGAGAGCCAGACGTACCAGAGGTTCCTCAGGGCCCACCAGGTGAGGAACTATGGGAGGCTCAAGTCCTCAAAGAACGTAATCAAAGCCTAAGCCCCGTTTCCACCTAGCGTTTCAGTCTGTTCGTTTCTGTATTGAACGCATTTTACAGTGTTTCCACCATAGACTGTTAAAAAAATGCTTGAAGTGAGGTCTCCACAAAAACTGCTCCCCCTGGTGGCTGGCTGCAGTGTAGGTCAAAAAATGCATCTCCCCAGTCATTCCAGATGGGCTGTGGTCAAACTTTCAAAAATTAATACACCTCGTAGAAATGTTTCTCAAGTGTGATTGTTGTGGTGATTTGAAGATATCATTTGGCTGTCTTGTATCCAAGTCCTCTTTTTTCTGAAAAGTTTCATTTGATTAGTTATAAGAGGTTAAAAAAGAGGCTTTACGTCACGTTTAGCGATGATTGACAGCTGCTGTTCCTGTGTATTTTTTTCAGGGATTGTAAGATATTTCAGGAGGTAGAGTCAAGAAATGATTAGACTCTCGAAAGAAAAAAATATATATACTTTTGTCACTTGCATCCACTCAGATTCTCCCAGAGAATCAGGGGAATTTGGGCTTCGAAACCGTACATTGGTAAATGGCAGAGCTACGCTGTCCACTCTATATACAGTCAATGGTTTCTCCTGATGAATCCAGTAACAGACGTAGGGGATTTATAGAAGATACAGCTCAAAACACCGCACACATGGTAGATGGACGGACAGACTCCCATTCCTCGGCTCAAACACACATCTTTATGGAGGATTTCAGTGATGTCATCATGCGTCTGTTTTTGCCAGCTCGTCACTATGGGAATAGTTTGGCTAGGGCCAAACTATCAGTGGTCACGCCATGAGATTTTCTGTTCCCCTATCAGGATGGAACGTTTTGGCAAATGTTTCATGTATTGTCTTGGCTTCGTGACCCTTTCCAAAAGCACGTTTTCCAAAGACAAGCCTGCTGCAGGTCTGGCTCCAGAACTCACCTCAGTTAAAATCTCACAAATATCATATGAAATGGATATTTATATGTTTGGCCTTTAAATTCGCCCTGACACAGATCCTCAAATACCCGAAACGAGCCGTCTCACTTTTTGGAACCCTTACGTGCAGGTGTCAGACTAAACACCGCAAAAACTGAAATCTTATCAAGTGTTTTTGTCTTATTTTGAGTAAAAATATGATATGAGCCACATTCAACTAATCGATCCAGAAAAATGTCTTATTTCAAGTTATTTAAAGACTAAAATGAGCTCTAAATTGACTTGTACAAGAATAATTTGCTGGAAAATTTGCTTAAAACTAGAATAATGTCTTGATAGAAGTAACTTTTCTCTTGTTTGTCTTGATTTTTTTTACTTGTTCCAAGTAACTCAGACTTCATTTTTGTCTTTAAATAACTTGAAACAAGACATTTTTCTGGACTGGTCAGGTAAATGTGGCTCATATTTAGTCTAAGAAGACATTTTCTACTTAAAATAAGACAAAAACACTTGAGAAGATTTCAGTTTTTTACAGCAAACTGATCCAACCCCCAGAAGATGGAGCTAGAAACACTGCAGTCAGTTGATTGGTGGAAAGAACGGTCACTTCCTGATTGACAGCGGCTGTATTTCTCCTGGCGGCACACAGCCTCCTTGATTGTGCAAAAAGCCACATGGAAATCACAAAGAAGACAAATTGCTGGATGTCTTCCATCATTGCTCTTTGTTTACTGTGTCGTGGTTTTCTTCTTCATTGGATTCATTAGCAGCGTTCACTGTGTCACACTGCTATAGCATCAAGCTAATATGTAACTGATGCAGCCATAGACGTATAAAATCAGAATGGATCTGATTGACACGCTTCCTGCTCCCACACCTCATCCCATTCTGCTTACCCCTCACTTTGTACATTAACAAACACTGCAAAAGCACATTTCTCTGCGGAGTGAAAGAAATGCTTCACAGTTGCTGGCGCCGCCGTGAACAGCACCTCCGGTGGACGTGTTAATTCTGCCGTAGACATCGTGTCCTCGCACTGATTTCTTTCTCAGGCACGGTGACTCCGGTGCCTGGAAAAAGCTGCACAGTGCAATTTCTCTCACATTCTCTGAGATGCTAATTAACACTCGGATTGAATTAGATTAAGAATTACAATGAAAACCTTTTAATTAAACCAACTCCCATGTGCTGCCTATTAAGGTGGAGTTGGAGATGAGCAGCAGGCCTCCTGCTTTGATTTTTAACACCCTCTGCTGGAGGCACATCACCTGCAAGTCACACAGGAGGATGAAACAGAGCCTTTGTTTTTTCCTCTTATAATTTCACCAACACCATCACAAAGTTACTTTATTAAGACATTATTCTAGTTTCAAGTCAACTTTTCTTGCTCCATTTGCAGATTTTTTTTACTTGTTACAAGCAATTCAGACCTATTTTTGTCTTTAAATAACTTTAAACAAGACATTTTTCTGGACTGCTCAGGTGAATGTGGCTCATATTAAGTCTAAAAAGACATTTTTAACTGAAAATAAGACAAAAACACTCGATTCAGGTTTAAGTTTTTGCAGTGCAGACCCAAACATACCCGTGTAAAGATGTTTAGTGATATCAGTATGTTTAAAAAGAAAAGGAGAGATCAGATTTACTAGGTTTTCTTTTCATCACCTGTTTAACTTCATGAATTATATTTTTTCACAACATCTGGAGGTTTTGTGCTGCAGCACTGTGGTTCTGAGAACCCTGAATAAGTAAGCAGCTGAATGTTTTTCCAGGTATTATGAGCTCTGTTTCCAAAACACAATGACTTAAAAAAAAAAAAAACTGCAGAGCAAGTTGCATGTGTGAAAAACATGAAAATAATGTGTTTCTCCAGAGTTTCCCAGCACCGAGAGCTCAGTCTTTAGATACATCTAATTTATGTTCAAAGTCACAGAATGATCAAGTTCTCAGGTTGTTTTGTTTTCTGAACGCTGCTTGCCTCAGAAACGATTCAAGTGCTCATAAACCAGCCCTGCACCAAACAGTTTCTGTCTCTGTCCGACCGATGCTCCGGCGCAGGAAGTCTGCGTTGAGCTCGGGTCACTTGTTCGGTTTCAGATATTTATGAATTGCAAGCAGTAAAATATGGATAAAAATATTTTTTGCACAATTTCCCTCTTCCAGACCTGTTAAATATCTTACAACCCTCTTGATTTAAATATTTATACCACGATCCAGCTTAGGAACCACAGCTTTGCAGAGGAAAGTCAGCGAAAAGAGAAAGAGCTATTTCCAAATGTCACTGGGAAACTTTTTTGTGTATAACGTCAAATCTATTTATCACATGCTTAATGAAAGTGAATTTTGGTAACTTTTTGTACTTTATTGACCATTTTATCTCATTTTTTCTTTGTTTGGCAGCACTTTGTGGAGGGGCTGTCAAATCACACCGGCTACCCCGTCTCCAAACTGGTTGGCAAAAAGATATGGAGGGTCTACGACACACTCACCTGTCAGGTATCAGCAGAACATAAGCTTCATGATACAAAGACAATGTTTAGTTTGATCCAGGGGCGGAGCCAGGATTTCACTTTTGGGGGGCCTGTGAGGAGTCTCCCTTCTGGATATCTGCCTGATCCTAGTCCACACTTTAAAATGAGATTTCCTACCTTCAACTGCTCTCCATGTTCTGCTCCGCCTCAACTTTCCTTTATTATAGGCAGTAAGAGCAGCAACATTAACCACTGTTCAATGAAAGATAAAAAAATACAGTCCTTCCCAAAATCATTCAACAGGCTCAAAGATCGCCACACTCAGCTTATTTTATAAAGACAGGGCGTCTAATTATAACAAAATGATCATAAAATGATGAAATTTTACAAAATTTCCTCTTGTACTGTTTTTTGTTTGTTTTAATCAGTGCTGTCAGGTGATTAAAAAAAATCTAATTAATTACAGGATTTGTAATTAATTTATCGAATTAATCACATTTTAATCTCATATCTGCTTAAGGTCTCCAAATAAGGAATCTGAATTCTAGGACATCACAAAACTGTAATGTATGACTAATAAAATGAAAACATAAAGAGGAGATTTATAAATCCACATTTTTTCAACTGGCCGTTATTAAAGTTTCCATGTTCGCTGCCATGAACATCTATAGACGTTAATTCAATTGCAACTGTTGATTGCAACTGCGTTTATAGAAGTAAATTATGTTTTTCAGCAGAAGGAGGCGGGGTCTGATGGAGCTTGTCAATCAAAATCCTGCTCGTAAACTACTGTGGGTGAGAGCGGTGCACACTTTGGATGAGAGCTCAGCATGGATATGAGGAGAAGATGTGAGATGACAGAGACATAGAGAGATTATAGACTGTAAATAAAAATGGACCATCTTGCTCGGCTTGAAGTGAGGCCGCCACAAAAACTGCTCCCCCTGGTGGCTGGCTGCAGTATAGGCCATAAAATCTATCTCCCCAGTCATTCCAGATGGGCTGTGGTCAAACTTTAAAAAATTAATACACCTCGTAGAAACATTTCCCACGTCTGATTGTTGTGGTGATTTGAAGATATCATTTGGCTGTCTTGTATTCAAGTCCTCTTTTTTCTTAAAAGTTTAGTTTTCATTAGTTATACGAGGTTAAAAACAAGGTTTTACGTCACGGGTAGCGATGATTGACAGCTGCTGTTCTCGTGTATTTTTTTCTGGGATTGTAAAATATGTCGGGAGGTAGAGCCACTCTATATACAGTCTATGGGCGGAGCTTGTCAATCAAAATCCTGCTCATAAACTACTGTGGGTGAGAGCGGTGCGCTCTTTGGATGAGAGCTCAGCATGGATATGAGGAGAAGATGTGAGACGACAGAGACATAGCGAGACGCTGCATGTCAGAAAAGTTTGGCCAGCTCATGCTCCAACCCCAACTGAGGATGTGTCGCGGTAGTTCAGAGAGAAAGAGCGGCGCGATCGTTAAAAAAGACGACAGAGATCATGGAGAGGATTAAAGGATGAAGTGCTCAAGATGAATGCGATATAAAAAAAAGTACGTTTTGTCTGTTATTTGGATCAAAAACAGGAAGAGAAACATAAAAGAAGAGAATCTACTCCTCTTAGGTAGTTTTGTGTTTACATAGTCATAGAAAACAATAGTATTTGGGCCTTGAAAGATCTTTCAAGATGCTCTGAAAATGGCTGACAGTGAATTTTTTCGTTGATATTGAGTTTATTTTTATGACACATTAATTTGTAGTGTGATTAATTTACGCATTAGAGTGACAGCCCTAGTTGTATTTTTATTTATTTATTTTCTTAAGGAAAGTTTAGGGTGGGCCTGGGACTGTTGGGCCCCCCCATAACACTGCCCCTGGTTGGATCAAATCCCCACACAGGGCAGCTGAATGCCCTTCTGTTTTACAAACTTTCCTCAGTTTTTAGAAGTCAAATCAGAAAACTAAGAAACCGATACAAACAGGAAAACAGTGAAAGTCAAACAGGAAAAGAGGATGAGCAGAGAAACCAGGAGAAGGTCCCGGAGCGCTGAGAGAGCGCTCCTTTACAGCCGGACGCAGGCAGAACAACATATTGAAATGATAATTACAGCCGCGTGATTCAGGTGGATTCTAGGCCAGGTTGAATGTGCTCATTCACACTTACAAAACGAGCATCTGTTATCTTCACACCGCCTCTAAAAATAGAAACGGGATAATAGAGACGATGGGCCACGCCGTTTAAACCCCTATTGTTGTGATACGTGTGCGCTGTAATTACCAGCCTGTTGCTGTGTAATAAATGTTATTTCCTTCGTGCAGAGGATCCATAACCTGACTCTCCCACGCTGGGTCACCCAAGACGTTCTGGACACCCTGAAGCGAGTGGCATCGTTCGAGGTCATGTACAGCATCCTCAGTCACAGGCGCAAAGAGAAGGCCCGGCTCTCTGGAGGTGAGGATCCACATTAGAGGCCATTAATTTGAAAGCAGTGTTGTGAGAAAAATATCAGAGGGAGGAAGGAGCAGAGCATCCGTCCGACGCTGAGACTGCTGGCTTTGTTTATGTGAGGTCGGGTTTCTCTAAGCATATTAGCACATACGAGCTAATGGGACTGAGATGATTACGGCGCCGAGACAAGACGCTCAATAAGGTCAGAAGGACTCTGCTGGTGTGGGAAAATTTCATTTGCACTGTTGACACTGATGTGTTAATTCGCCAGGAGTGCTACTGAACGCCATCCTGAGGAATTTCTCCAGAGCCGTGGAGCAAGGGAGTCCTCTGAAATTCATTATGTACTCAGCTGTAAGTTCAAAACGTTCAAAATCCATCAGAGAAACGGCCGCTCTGCTGCTCTGCAGCTCCTCGCCTGCTTGTTTGTGAAGCGCTGTGATGTTTGTGTCTCGTTACAGCACGACTCTACACTCATCACCCTCCAGGCGGCTCTGGACGTGTACAACGGCATCCTTCCTCCGTACGCCGCCTGTCAGCTCTTTGAGTTCTACCAGGAGTATGATGGGTAATGACGTCCTGCCATCTCCAAGTCATGCACTGTCCCTCTCCATATTTAATGACATTATGTAGGTCAGAGGGCCGAATCACAGCTCGGCTTAAACGCTGCAAAAAACTGAAATCTTATCAAGTGTTTTTGTCTTATCTTCAGCAGAAAATGTCTTTTTATACTCAATATGAGCCACATTCACCTGAGCAGTCCAGAAAAATGTCTTATTTCAAGTTATTTAAAGACAAAAATCTGCAAATGGATGGAAAAAAAGTTACATTAATCTAGTTTTAAGCAGTTAGAGCGATCCAGACCTCATTCTGTTAAATAAAACAGAAATTAACTTGAAACAAATAAAATAACTTGAAACAAGACACTTTTCTAGACTAATCAGGTAAATGTGGCTCATATCAAATATAACAAGACAATCTTTACTTAAAATAAGACAAAAACACTTGATAAGATTTCATTTCTTGAAGTGTACCCCACACCAACATTCATCCAGGATGTTTCTATTTTCTTATTTTCTTTCAGAAAAGCAGGAAACATCTGAATGAGCTGATGATAACAGTGTGGACTTAAGTGTTTTTACTTCTACATAACCCTAAAAAAGAAATATGTTTGCATATAATTTGTCTTTCAGCACTCACACTGCAAAAAACTGAAATCTTATCAAGTGTTTTTGTCTTTTTTTTTTTAAGGAAAAATTGTCTTATTATACTCGATATGAGCCACTTTCAATTCATCAATCCAGAAAAATATCTTCTTTCAAGTTATCAGAGTACAAAAATGAGGTTTGAATCGCTTGTAACCAGTAAAAAAATCTGCGAATGGAACAAGAAAAAATTGCTTGAAAATTTCCTTGAGACTAGAACAATGTCTTAATACAAGTAACTTTTTCTCTTGTTCCATTGGCAGATTTTTTTTTACTGGTTAGGAGCAATTCAGACCTCATTTTGTCCTTAAATAACTTTAACAACACATTTTTCTGGATTGGTCATGTGAATTTGGCTCATATTGAGTCTTAAAAGGAATTTTCTACTGAAAATAACACAAAAACACTTGATAAGATTTCAGTTTTTGCAGTGCATGCTCTCTTTACGTTTACATTACTGCAAATTAACTGGTTTATTCGGCATGTTATATCAAAATGTTTACCAGCACACAACCAATAAAATCGCCTGTGTTGTTCACTGACCTCGTGTAAAACTGAGGTCAATAAACCTTGGACCCACCGCCTCCGAACGTGACTACATGAACACACCCACTAGCCCTGCATCCACCTGTAGCATCACGTTTCTATGTGGAAAAGACTCCAGAGCCGTGCACCTGACTTAGTATGTTAGCACAAGCTAATCACAGGTATTTGACACAAACCTGGTTAGCAGAAAGCTAACTTGTGTCGCTCTCCAAGTTCCTGAAAGCGTGTGAAAGTCGAGCCAAGCTTCACCCTCGTTTAGGAAAAAGCTTCATCTGCTATCGTAGCTGCTCTGATTAGCTTCTTCCACTCGCTAATCAACACGCAAAGACACTTGTGCGCACTGGGATTGGTTGATGTAACCATGCCTACTCACCGGCCAGAGTAACTCAACACAATTAAAACATCAACATCAAGGTATAGGAGGGGGTTGAGGCTGACACAGACACTAGCCACGGTTACATGAGGAGTTTTTCGTCTTTCCAAATGACTTTTCCAAAAACAATAGTATACATGGAAAGGAATATTCCAATCTCTGGCCTACATGCGCCGCTAAAACCAAACAGAATAGTCAATGGGGCATGCGCAGAAAAACGTCAACATCACGAGATTTATCAAAGATGGAGGACGACAGTTTGTTTATCACGGTGTTGCAATACTCCGTATTGCGAGTTTTTCGTCCGTCCAGTCCTGAAATTATGTTCATTTCTTTCAAAGTTCGCCGCCATTTTTAAAGTTGAGGAACGTCTCTAGTTGCGTCTTACGTCACATCTGAGCATGCGCTGAAAGAAGGTACCCTGACAACTTTGGTTTGGGGAAAGGAATATTCCACCCCTGTCAAACCGATTAAATGTCCGTTCTGATTGGCACTTTTCTTTCAGAATGAGGTGTATACAAAGGTTACATTCTTGCCGTTTGAGCAAATAAACCGAATGCAAGCGGAATATTTGGGTCCATGTAAACGTGGCTACTGACACACATGTATAGAGGCCTATTGGAGACGACTGAGCAGAATTATTCCCGTAAAAGTTGAGGATTTATTTCTTGGGACAATCCTGCGAAGTCTACCTTTAAGTTTCTTTGTTGCCGTCTCTAACCTGGGCTGTGGAATTAGCATTAGCAATCTTGGTTGATTTTAACAAGCAGAAGCAAAACTAATGTTCGTCAAAGTTGAAAACCATTGTCGAGAGGTTTCGACCAATCAGAGCTGAGGGTAAACAGTCATGGGTTTTTCTTGTGCAGAAGTTTATTGTTTGTCATCACTTTACATTTAATCCTTTAAAAAACACATTTAGTGACTGTTTTCCCATAATTCTTCAGCTCGTATTCTCTGGAGCTGCATTACCGAAACGACTCTTGGTACGACCCCCACCCGATCCCCATCCCAGGCTGCGACGGGTTGAACCCCTGCCCTTTGACCCTGTTTAAGGAGCTGGTCCAGGACGTGCTGGCTGAGGACTGGGAAGCTGAGTGTGGCTTTCAGAGGAGGTGGTCCAGCACAGGTCAGGGTTTTCACTGTTTGTGTGTTCACTTTCTGGAGGCACACCACACACACACACACGCCAACACACTGTCTGACTTAAAACTATCATAGCTTTTGGAAACCTTCCCAGTGCTCCACCTAACCAGGACCGTTGTCCCCTGCAGGTGTTGTGACAGCTCTGGCAGTGGCCGTGGGTCTCCTGGCAGTGGCGCTGTTGTTCAGCGTAGGAGTGGCAGTCCGCAGGAGGCGGGGACGGTACTCCAGGGAGGTGTAGCGCTGCCTGCTGCCACGTGTGTCAAAATACAGACTTCAGAGCTGCTTTGAAACCAGCGATAAAGTGCCTGTTTTTATATTTCTGATCCTGTGAGGAGGCGATTTAAACTTTAACACTGAGAATTTTGTAAATGAAGTGTGAGACGACACAATTTCTCATGGGCAGGCAAAACTAAACTTTATTGAATCCACTCATGACAGTGTGTGCTCTACATGTTCACGGTTTGGCTCGTGTCGTTTCACATCTTGGGTTTCCTCACTTCTTGTCAGCGTCTGTATAAACTGTGAGAGAAGGAGAAACAGATGATTGTCAGCATCATCATTTGGAAACGAAACTCTGAAACCACCTACTTTCTTACCTCTAACGTCCAGCTTACACTCCACCTCGTCCTGGCCCAGCTCGTTGACGGCCAGGCAGGAGTATTTGCCTCCATCGAAGGTGCTCGGCTTGCGAATGTTGAGCGTGAGCACTCCCTGGTTGTTCTGCATCAAGAATTTAGGATCCTCACCGATGATCATCTTGTTCTTCATCCATATGATCTTTGGCTGTGAAATGTTTAAAAAAAAAAAGCAATAAATCCATTTCTGATTTTTCACTGCCGTGCTGTGCTGTAATCTTTTCACACAACGCCATAAAAACAGCTAACCCTTAGATTTCCCTGTGACCAGAGGCGCTATCAGCCTCCTCCAGTGAATCACACCCCACAAGCTGCTTTCACATGCATGTTTACCCGGGGGAAGCCCTTGACGGCGCAGCTGATGGCGGTGCTGTAACCCGCCACGACGGATCTATCAACCAGGGGCTGGGTGAACTTAGGCATACAGGCCACGTCCTTCTCCTGGTAGGGTTTCCGTTTGATCTCCAGGCCTGAGTAGAGCAGAGAAAGTCAGTCCAGCTTCCAGAGACGTGGCACATTTCTAACTGCGCTGAACGTTAACACACTCTGTCGCACCTGTCTTGGCGATGACGGCCGTGTTCTTGCTGAAGCGCGGCTCCTCGCTCAAGCCGCAGAGGTTCTCGCTGTACACGCGGAACATGTACTCGTTGCCCATGATCAGATCCGACGCCGTGCAGTTTGTCCGTCTGTTGTGCTCGTAAACGGTGTACCATTCCTGGAGAGAGATGCACAGAAAAGGTGACGGGAGCAGAACCACAGAGGGCTCAAACTTAGCACTCAGGATGAGCTAAATGTGGCGTCACCTTCGTCTTCATGTCCGCCTTCTGGATCGTGTACCCAGAAATCTCACAGTTCCCATCATCCCTCGGGGGCTCCCACTCCAGAGCTGCGTTAAAGCCCCAGACGTCTGTCACTCTCAAATTCAGAGGAGGTCCGGGTTTTTCTGAAAGGGAAGAGTTTTAAAAGAGTTTAGGGAAGAGTTTCTATCCTTTCTGACAGGAAGCAGGATTCTTTCGCGAGCGTTCACCGATGATCCTGATGTTGATGGTGGCTCTGTCCTCCATGTTCTCAATCTGTAGCACCAGCTCGTACGTTCCAGAGTGTTCTCTCTCGGCTGAGCGGATGAAGAGGATGCTGTCGACGTTCGAGTTGCGCACGTTGACCATCTTGGGGTCGATGGGTTGTCCGTCCTTGTACCAGGTTGCGACGGGGCGAGGCTTACCCTGTGGGACGCAGATGATGCATGGGTCAGGACAGAGAAATCTGGAGGCAATAACTTTAGGAAAGATCTGACATTTACAACTCCAGGATGATTGATGGCACAGAATAAAAACCTTCCTTTGTTACAGATCTTACACTGAGACGGCACACACCGTGTATGTTGGAGGCTCTGATCATAAAAAGTTTCTAACTCAATATGAGTCTTAAAAAGGGCACTCCTCTGAGGGATGATTATGTAAGAGGAAAAAAAACTGGTTTCCTTTTTGAAAGAATCCTCAGATAGATACACTTGCAAACTTACGATGAGTATTAAAAAGAAATTAAACATCCATACAGAAATTCAGAAATATTGTCTTATTTTATTCAACGCAGCTCCCTCTAGAGCTGTAAAAAGCCTTAATACGCGTTTTCACATATGCAACTTTAATCTCTAACATCTTTATACACACTTGATGTGTAGAACTGGTGGAGTTCCCCTTATTAAAAATATAACACCTTTATTAGTTTCTTAAATCCCAAAAGGTTCCTCACAGCCTCTGCAGATGTTGAAAATAACCTCACAGTTTGAATTTCCTAATCCTGATGTAGATGTGTACAATTTCCCCCTGATTACTAGGGCCTGAACCCGAACCTGGGAAAAGGCCCTCTTCAAACCCAGCCACAAAATTAAGTCATTAAGAAAAATTTATGAATTCATTGTTTTGCTCTAGTGTGCCCCCTAGTGGCTTAAAACTGCAGCCCTTCCAAAAAAAGTCTCTTACGACCATAGTGAATTCCAAACAGGAAGTTTGGAAATTTGGGTTTAACATTGCACTTTGACGATTCATAGGGAGCATTTCTGAATTTACTACTTCTAGGTTTTTCATCGGATCAATGTAAAACTTGGCATGCATGTACCACACACACTGATGAATAAAAGTTATGAAACGATTTTTTGTATCTCAGTGGGCGTGGCCACAACTGGACGCCAAAGTTGATTATTTTTTCATAAAAATGTAAACTTTTATAACTCTCTCCTACAATGTTGAATTGGGACTAAACACACACTCACAAACATGTTGAATGTCTCAGCCTCAGAAAATCTATAAGTTTCTTTTCTGATAAAAGTACAGCGCCCCCTGCTGTGAACAGGATGTCATAATCTTCTTAAAGGGTGTGTCTATGGCCCCGCCTCAAACTCTGATATCTTTTCATGAACCAGGAAGTTATTGTAACTTCATCATCAAAGGTCCAATCTGCTTCAAATTTCACACACACCATAAAGGTCCATCTCCCAACACATGTTGAAGCTCTACAACTAAAACACTTTTCTAAGTTTCATGGCCCTCAAATCCCAAAATATTTCTCACAGCCCCTGCAGGGGCTAGAAAAAGTCTCGTACGACCAAAGTGAATTCTGAACGAGGGTTTGGAAATTTAGGTTTAACATTGCATTTTGACGATTCAAAGGGATCGTTTTTGAAATAACTACTTCTAGATTTTTCACCAGATCAGCTTAAAAATTGGCATGTATGTACTACACATATTGATAATTAGAAGTTATGAAAGGATTTTTTGTATCTCAGTGGGCGTGGCCACAAATGGCCGCCAAAGTTGACATTTTTTTCATCAAAATGTAAGCCTGAACAGTTCTCTTCTTCAATGTTGAAACAGGACCAAAACACACACGTTGATTGTCTCAGCCTCAGTGCCTATATGCTTCTTTGATTAAAGGGTGTGTCTATGGCCCCGCCTCAAACTCTGATAACTTTTCATGAACCAGGAAGTTATTGTGACTTCTTCATCAGAGGTCCAATCTGCTTCAAATTTTTCAAATCTCCCAACACATGCTGAAACTCAAAACTCTACTACTGAAATAGCACCACCTGTCTCTAACATACATTCTCCAAACTGTTCCACATATGATCACACTCCTACTGTGGATACATATTCACATATTTATTTTTTGAAGATAGGAAAAGCCCCACCTATTGGACACCCATGGTATTAACAATCAAAAACGCCTTCAACTATGCTTCAAATTATCCACATTTAATGATCTCTCATTCCTGTTACTGTGAACTCTACTGAACAGCACTCTGTTTGAAATTACCCATGTATGATGGTGTAGGGGCCAGACCTCGTCTACCTGCATTATCCTATTTTGTTTATAATTCATATTTCAAATAAAAATCCAGCACAGAGGTTGTTCTGACCTGGAAGGGGATGACCAGGTTGATCTTCTCTCCTACTTTCCTGATGTACTTTGTCCTCAGCTCACGAGGAAGACGGATCTTAGGATGCTCTGAAGCAGGAAAACAAATCTAATTAAAGCTCAGTGCATCATGCTACAACAGCATTTGTCATCTCTTTAAATAAAAAAAGAACACATCTCTGTCAGGTTAAACTCCACAGCCGGTTACGGTACATCCTCCGTGAAACATGCATCCTCCTCCACTCGTGGGTTCACGCCCGAGCCCTGAGTGACTCACCCGTGATCTCCCTGATGGTGACAGGCTGAGCCATCAGAGCAGGAGGACTGCGACCGGCGATGTTTACAGCCACCACCCTAAAGTTGATCTTCTCTCCCACGGGGAGGCCGCGCACCACGAATCCCTGCCTCTCACACAGCTCCTGGTTCGCCGCCACCCACTCAGTGTCTGCCATAAAAGAGAATTACATGCTGTAAATCGCAGCCAGTAGGATTTCAATTAGTTGTTATGTTTCTAAACTTTCATTACACATATTCATTGTGATTGTAAATTATCTGTTTTATACTTTAATTCTCTTATTAAATTTATGAGAGCTGCAGACGTTTTTTGAACCAATTAACTCCAGCTGTTAAATAAACGTCTTAAAGCTGTAATTTAAAACGGGAATGTTGTTAAATCGTCCGTGAATGTTGGGATTATTATTTCCTTATCACCTCCTTCCTTGCAGTATTCAATAACGTAGCCGTCCAGGCCTCCGGCGCCGATCTTCTCCGGAGCGAGCCACTTCAGGCTGCATGTGCTGTCTGTCACATCGTGCACCGTCAAACGCGTCGGCTCGCTGGTCGGGGCTGAGGGTGACAGAGAGAGACACGGGGAATAAAACGGGGCGACTCGAGATGAGTGATGCACACAGAGAGGAGGGAAGATGGAGCAGCGCTGGTTATGATACGAACCAATGGGCATGAAGGGTTTGGAGTTGAGGCTGGGCTGAGACAAGCCGATGCTGTTGACGGCGAACACCCTCATCTCATACAGGATGCCTTCAATCATCCTCTTAGCCTCGTACGTAGTGGAGTCGTAGACGTCAAAGTTGAGTTTAGTCCATCTGGAGGAGCCTTTCTTCTTCCTCTCCATGAGGTAACCTGAGGGAGAAGAGTGACAGCGTGGAAATTAAAGTCATATCCTGCATGTCAGGGCCATTAAAAATGAAAAGGTTGTGTCAAATTCATCTGTTGCCTTTGAGCGGTGCACCGCCGTCAAACTTGGGAGGCTCCCAGACGATGGTGGCGGTGTCCTCTCCGACTGATACGCATTTGACGTTCTCAGGAGGGTCGGGCACGTCTGAAAAAGATCACAACGTACATCAGAGAGGTTCATAACGCTCTGAACAGAAACACCTTCTGCTTGATTGTTACTCACCAACGATCTTGATGAACAGCACAGCCTTGTCTTCTCCTGCAGGGTTGGTGACGACGATGGTGTAGTTTCCCTCGTCTTCCCTCTCTGCCCCCTCAATGACGAAGCAGCTCAGGTCTTTCCTGGACTCCACCCTGACGCGGCCCTCAGCCTCCGTGATCACCTGGAAAGATCACAGGATAGAGCAGGCATGCAGGAGTGTTTTCATTTACCTCGAGTCAGTCAACAGCGCCACCTTCTGGCCTGGAGTCTCTCACACACTGTCTTAAAGATGTGACTTTTAACCAGGTGAGTGTTTGTTATGGAACAAATTTTCCTTGTTCAAGTCAAATTTTTACCGGATACAACGTGATGAGGTAAGGTGTTTATCAGTACAGATACGTAGTGCTACAGTTTGAAACATGACAACAAGCTAACGTTGTAGTTGCCTGCCATATGTAGTGCTATCGGCAGCCTGGTGCTGTGAGATGTGTCTGTAATGTATAACGTTTGTAAATCCTGCAGAATAACTGCTGCATGTAGGTTGGAATGGACATTAGCACAAACAGTTTAGCCCTTTTAGCCTTTAGCTCGTGCTCTATCACTCTCCTGTTTATCTTTCTTCTGCTCCTCTGTCCTTTTTCTGTCTGACAGTTAGGCTCCAGTGTCCACCATCACTACAAAACTAATCAAAGAAATCAAAAAGAAATCGAAACTTCATCAGCTGGTGTGGTGTTGTCATAGAGACTTGGGCTGTATTCAGACCAGAAAAGTCCTTTGGTCCACTTGTTTGGTCCGGACCAAAAGCGGACTTTATTTTTTTCATTTGGTGCGGTTCGTATTCAGATTGTACTTTTTGCAAGTGGACTATATTTTGTAAACACATCCAGGTGTCTGAAGATCAGTTTTCTCATTGGACAGCACTGACAAAGGGCGGCACACAGAGTACAGACCCAGAAATGGAGGTAAACGTGTGTTTGTGCTCTTATTAGAGCTGCTAAATCATTTTCAGTTTCAAGAGCAGCTCCTTCAAAACAGGCTTAACAACACCGTTTACAATTTTGGAACAGCGAAGACGAATGATCGCAGCAAGGAGGTGCTATGCTCTGCGTGTCCTGACCCACAACATGCTAGCAACAGCGTGGCTAAACAGAAGATGGAGGATCAGGTATGAACCAAAGACGGTTAGGTTACGGTGGCTTTATAGGCCCAAAAGGCGCATGTATCCCGTAGTTAGTTTGGATGGACCTTGGTTTGTATTCAGACCTGCACCAGAGAACCACAAACCGCACCAGAGTTCGTTTGGAAGCGGACCGAGACCACCTCAAAAAGTGGGTCTGGGTCCAGTTGTTTGGTCTGCACCAGGATTCGTTTGTGTCTATTCACACCTGCATGAAAAGTCCGCACCAGCGTGGGAAACGAACCCTGGTCCATTTAAAGTGAACCAAACAGTCCAGGTCTGAATACCACCTTGGATGAGCCAATCAATCTTGATAATCTCATTTTAAAGTGTGGATTAGGATCAGGCACACATCTAGAGAGACCCGTACCTGGTCTCCTCTGGACCAAACCACAGTGGGCGCTGGCTCTCCTGTGATCTCCACATCCAGACGCAGCTTGTTTCCAGCCACCACAATGATGGTATTCTGGGACACCATGTTTCCAGAAGTGTCCAGGTGGATCTTTGGGGGATCTAGAAAAGACAGAGCATTCAGGAATTCATTAAGGATGTGGAATATATGAAAGATTGATGAAATATTTGGAAAATGAGCTGATTTGTTGCTTCCTACCCTGTCTTGGCACATAGTCGATCTTGATTTCTGTTTTGGGACACAAAGAGAGTTGACAATGTTACACAGGCTGCTCATGATTAATGCATGAACGATGGCATCCTTGTAATCATTCTGTCTTTCTCACCCAAGAAGTTGAGTTTGGCAGAAAGTGACAGCGCGTATCCGTCAGGAACAAACGTGTAGTCCCCAGCATCCTCGGGCTTCACATCGTCAATAACCAGCTTATGGATCCTGAAACAAGCAGCAGAGAGGAAGTGATGCAGGGGAGGCGTCTGTCTCATGAATTAGAAATAATGACTTACAGAGAGCGTTTGATCCTCAGTCATCACAAATATCTCACACTTTGGAGCTCATTCATAAACCCACGTACCTTCCGATGTGAGACATTTTGTGGCGCTCGCTCGGCAGGACCTCCACTCCATCTTTGTACCACTTTCCTGTCACCTTGTCATCCGACACCTCACACTTGAACATGGCCTGATCCGTGGCCCTAACGGTCAGATCAGCGATGTCCTGCAGCACCTCCAGTTGTTTTTCTGAGACACCACAGAGGAAAAGTGTGTGAAGGTGGAGGTAGAGGAAAAAAAATGCAGGAATAAAAACAGCCACAGTGATTCAAACAGACGTCTTTTCTCCTACACAAACCAACAGCTCAGAAATAAAATGGATTAATTACAAAACCCCAATTAACTCAGACTGAGCTCAAACATTCAAACGGTACCTTCCACTTCAAGCTCTCCTTTGGTGTGCCCCCCATTTGTCCAAGCGTGGTACATTCCAATGTCATCCAGCGTAGCCTCGGGGATAATGAGCATGTGCTTCTTTCCGTCTTTCTTGAATCTGAACCTCGAGTCTTTGTCTTTGTGAAGCTCAATATCTTCAAAGTACCTGGTTAACCAAACAAAGAAAACAGATTTCTTTGCAAAGTGTCAGCATGGAGCAGTGAATCCAAGAGATTTCCACTGCTCAAAATATCTGTCAGGAAAGTAGAGTCAACTTTATTTTCAATAATATATAAAAACAAACAAAGTAACATTTGTCCAAAACAACTTTTGATCAGCAGCTCTGAGCTACGGAGGCCCTAAGCACCCAATGTGTGCAATTAAAGAAACTCAACAGTAAAAACTGACATTTGAAAAGTAACTGAATAACTCCTTCATGAAAGTAATTAGTTACAGGGGAAGGAATTATTGCGTTACTTTTTTGAAAAAACTTTAATTTTGCCAAAGAAGTCAGTTTTTGAGCAGGTTTTGCTCTGGGACGTGTCTGTTTTTGCCTTTTCCATCTCTGATGTTGAAGTGGTGTCTGTTTACTCCCATCCTAAAAAAGCCACTTTTTCTCCACTGACCGCTCAGTACCCGCTCATATTAAATCTGTAGCTCCTGTTCTGTGTCTCTCGTTCCACTCCCGACTTGTAATTTCCCCAGATTAACCCCTTTTAAAGTCTGCTCCTGTCATCTCTCATATTTTTTCAAGTCAAACAAGTCGGCTAATCGTGCCTCAGATTCAAACCTCAAAAAGCATCCACCCCTCTCCCTGGAGTTGGTTTGATCCAAAGACGCTGCATGAGATCATCTCTGACTGAGGTTACACAGACACTCACAGGTAGCTGTGTGATATTTGTTGATTGAAAGTCTACCTTAGCATTAGCTCTTTGTTAAAGACGTGTCAACATGATTGTTCTCATTATAACTTGTGTGTCTGACGCTTTTCCCCACATTTTATTTGCAGGTCGAATGTAGAGTAACAGGCCTCATTTCACTGTCAGTAACAGCGTTATAACTTTTGAAATAGTAATTAATTAGATTACCTGTTACTGTAAAAAACTAACGGTGTAAAGTAATGTGCTAACTGTGAAATAACTGTGGTGTAGTGCTTTTTAAAAACTTCTTTAAAACAAAAAAAATATTGAATTCTGAACAGGAAGTTTGGAAATTTGGGTTTCACATTGCATTTTGACGATTCAGAGGTAGCGTTTTTGAATCAACTACTTCTAGGTTTTTCATCAGATCAACTTGAAACTTGGCATGTACGTACCACACACACTGATGAATAAAAGTTATGAAAGGATTTTTTGTATCTCAGTGGGCGTGGCCACAAAGGGACGCCGAAGTTGACTTTTTTTTTTTTTGTCAAAACGTAAACCCTAATAGTTCTCTAATACAATGTTGGATCAGGACCAAAACACACACACACACACACACACACACACACACACACACACACACACACACACACACACACACACACACATTGTTCCACACGTGCTCACACTCCTACTCTGGATTCATATTCATATGTTTACTTTTTGTTGATAGGAAAAGCACCACCTATTGGACACATGTGGTATTAAATCATCCACCTCCTTTATTGATCTCTCACCCATATTACTGAAGATGGTAAATATAGTAAAGTCACAGCTTTTCCTACTGGTCAAGAGCAGAACTACAAAATCCTCTGTTTGAAATTACCCATGAATGCTTGCTGCAGGGGCCAGAACTCATCTACCTACGTGGTTTCTGGCAGAGACGAATCTTGTTGCACATGTAGCAAAATGCAACACATAGGGCCCACTTATCGCTGCTTGTGGCTTTAATTATGTTTATATTTCACATTTCAAAATAAAAATTCAGCACAGAGTAGTGCTTTTTTAAAACGTCTTTAAAATTTAAAAATATTGAGTATATATTGAGTTGATCTTATTTAGCGGTTTAGCAGGAAGCTAACAGAGAGAGAACAGGCGCTAACCCAAGTTCCAGGAGCCTGAAAGTGAACACCTCAGCGGTCTCAGAGATGGATCAGAGTCTGATGACGGGGATTATAGTAACACGCTGGTTTTCTTGCCAGGTCTGGCCCCACTTAACCTACCAGAGTACATCAGAGCTGACTGACGCGGCTCTCCTGTTTCACATCTCTGCTTACAGCTCCGCTAACAGTGTTAGCCGGGTAAGAACTGCTGTTACACGCTGGTCGCTGAGCCTCCCTCTGTGATTTGATGGCTGGATACGCCCTGAGATTTATACATTTACTGTTCATCACATATTTTAGCTAGCTGGTTCTCTTGAAAACTGATGACTTTTTTAATGTTAGGTGTTGGAGCCATAATTTAGTTTTGTTTTCTTCTTGGTTTCTTTTGTTTGTGGTGCAATTTTTGGTTCTGCCATTAGTTGGTGTTTGAGATTTAAAAGCCTGAGTTAATGAGCCAGGTGTGTGTGGAATGAAGGCATACAGTTTTTCAACCACCCTGGTTGTAACGGGTGGTAAACGTTTTGTTTATTTGTTTAACGTGGATCATTGTTTTTTTTTTCTTTTTGGGTGAACAATAAACAAGTCAAGGCATCCAAAGCTCAAAAGGACAATGGTATTGGTTTTTTCAGTTTCGATTTCCGTTACTACTTAAATGTGCGTCTGAGAAGTTCTTCCCCGCACACCTTATCTTATTATGTCTTATTGGAAGACTCTACATTAGGGACATGAAATAGATTTAATTTTCAACCCTTTCAACCTTCCATCCAGGGAAAAAAGTTGTTTTTAAAACCTTTTTTTTTTAAGTTTTTGGACCTCTAAAGATCTAAAAACAAAAACAAACCAGCAAAAATCAGTTTTACGTCACTAAAAAGGATGTTTTATGAAAACTACGGCCAACGTGAACATTTTGGAAAACCCTGGTTTCATGGTTTCGTGAAGACTAGCTGCTAGCTGATATTCACTGATTAGCTCTTTTAGCTTAACTACCATCACAATGCTACACAGTGCAAAGCCTCCTCTAACAGCAGATTGAATCAAATCCCTTCTTGATTTACTGACCACATGACGTGGGCGCCCTCCTCTGACACCTCGATCTCAAACTCCACTCTTTCTCCAACCACCACGTGGTAGTCATCCATCAGTTTGGTGATGGTCACAGGGGGCTCTGGAGAAAGAAACCCAGCGGTGTCAGCGCTGTGAAGGCTTTAAATCTCCCATCAATCATGTCACCTGACGTGATAAAGTGTCAAAACAAAGACGGAGCACCTTTGACGAACACCTCTGTGAAACACTTGTCGTCACCGACCACACACTCGTATGCGGCGTCGTCAGCCAGGGAAGTCTTGTTGATGGTGAGCGTCCTGACGTTCCCGTTGGCCTCCATGACGTACCTTTAAGACAGACAGATGTGGATCAGACATGAAGCTGTTGTACTTATTGTTTTCGCTTTAGTCGAATGATTTCTGAGATTTTTTGTGGGGAAGTTTCAGATGTAGAAATGTGTGATACTCTCCCCTGCAGGGGGGAGAGGGAGGGGGGTCTGCATTGGTTTACACGAGGCCTGAGATATCCTGGCAGGGCGACTCGCCTCACCCTCTGGGAGTCTCCTTATGACTGGCCCAAAATAAAACGTGTTGATGGCAGCATCGTCTCAGAGTATGACTTTGTGGCTCAGATAATTTTAGAGGGATATTTTTAAAACACTCCCCATTAAGTCCATCTACGCTTGACGGGAAGGCCCAAGACTACTTACTAATTAGGCTAATGTCCTGAATGGGGCTAACGGTGAAAAATAGACCCTTAGTGAATACTGTTTTCTGTGTGTGTGTGGGTGAGTGCTTCCTGAACACGTACTTGGCTGAGGGCTTGATCTCCTGGCCGTTCTTCAACCATTTGACCTGGACGTCAGGATCAACCACCTCACACCTCAGGACGATCTTCTTCCCCTTCTCCACCGAGTAGCAGGACTCGAGTCTCTTGAGAAAAGCTGTGGAGAGGGGAAGACAAGAAGCGAATCAGGTGTTTAGTGTGTCTGGTTTCACGTGGTTCTCAGTTACTCCCCCCTCCGTGCCGTCCCCACGTCCCGCTGAGGTAAGATCCCACCTCCTAACACCTTTACTCCATGAACTACATTCTCCACATGCCCCGCTTTCCGACCCTTCCATTAGGACTCGTCTGACCCGGCTTACCCTCGCTGATCTTGGGCTCGACCACCTTCATCTTCTTCAGACGTTTCAGCATACCCCTCAAGTCGGTGATGCCGTACTGGAAGGCGATTTTCTCGTATTCGCTGGGATGGGCATTTTTAAGCAACTCCCACACGTCGATATCTGGTTCCTCTTTTTCGGGTTTCTTCTTCCTGTCAGGATAAGAAAAGCGCTTGTGGTTGAAAAAAGAACAAGAGAAACGAAAGTCCAGGAAAGTCTCTTTTTCAGCCTCTTTCTCACTTCTTGGTGGCTTTAAGCAGAGCGCTGAAATCCAGATCCCCCTCGTCCTCACCTGCATCCCTGTGGAAACAGATATTCAGTAACCTGTGTGCTGAAATCAAGAGCAGCCATATCCCCTGACCTTACATAACTTTAAATCTACTGTACCGTCACATACCACATGTACGGATTAAAGATCCTCTACACAGCACATAGGCCCTGACACTTACGCCCTCTTGAAGGCAGACAAAATATCCTGGCTCTCCTGCTGCGCGGCTGTAACGGGAGAAGTTGCAGAGGAAGCACATTAGAGCTGGATCAGATCGAAACATCGATGCTGATGGACTCTGTGGTGGTCTTAGCAGGACCGGGATCATTTCAACTCACCCTCAACAGAAATCTCAAAGGTGGAGCTGTCACACTTGTCTTTGGCTGACACCTCACACCTGTAGCCGCCAGCGTCTCCGGCGACCACTTTGATGATCTTCATCTCATACGTGTAGATCTGCGGGAGAAATCAGAGCACTTTGAGTCCTAAATTCAGTCCAGCTAATGCTAAAGGCCTTCATATTGGCAATTTTCAAGGTAAGCAGGGGGCGACACTACTGTTTGCTTAATAGGTGTTTCCACATCCAACCAGTTAAACTAGATAAGGCGTTCTCATCTACTTCTCCTCAGCTCACAGTGAACATCTGGCCTAGCACCAGCTAGCATCAACACACTACAGGCTGCTAACAACTGATTTTGTATGTGCTCAATGCAATCTTGGCTGTATGTAAGATTTACAGACGAACACAGGAACAAAAAATGTGCAAACAGCAGCAGATGTGGAACTTTTTAATTCACAAACATCATTTAAAGCTCATCTCTGTTTTCAGTCCTCCTCAGAATAGCGTGAAGTTCATTTTTAGTGACATTTTTCATGGCCAGCAGGGGGCAACACCACTGTTTGCTAAATATGTGTTTCCACATTCAGACAGTTAAACTAGAAATGACGTTCTCACCTCCTTCTCCTTAGCTCACAGTGAACATCTGGCCTAGCACTAGCTAGCATCAACACTCTACAGGCTGCTAACAGCTTATCTCATATGTAAACAGCCCAATAATGGTTGCACGTATGATTTACAGACTAACAGGAACAAAAATTGTGGAAATACTGCTGCGGACATGGAACTTTTTAATTCACAAACATCATTCAAAGCTCATCTCCGTTTTAAGTCCTCTTTGGAATAGCATAAAGTTCATTTTGGTTCCATTTTTCATGGCCAGCAGGGGGTGACACCACTGTTTGCTAAATAAGTGTTTTAACATTCAGCTAGTTAAACAAGATGTGACGTTTTCACCTCCTTCTCCTCAGCTCATAGTGAACATCTGGCCTAGCACCGGCTAGCATCAGCACTCTACAGGCTGCTAACAGCTGATTTGTATGTACACAATGCAATAATGGTTGCATGTAAGATTTACAGACCAAAACAGGAATAAAATTTGTGCAAACACATATGCAGACATGGAACTTTTTTACATCATTTAAAGCACATCTCTTTTTGAGTCTTCTGCAGAATAGCCTGACGTTCATTTTGGTGCCATTAAAGTAAAAAGTTGTTCCCCTTTATGAAGACTTGATTCTTGCCCTGCTTGTGCTGTCACTTCCTGTGTTTCTGTTGCTTATTTAATGAAACTACTATGGAGGGAAGTCAATGCATTCTAAGTTTTATTATAAAACAGATTTTTTTATTGTAAATTCTAAGTTCTGTTACAGTTTCTTAGTTTGTTATTGCATTTTGGTTTGGCAGAAAAAAAGCTTAAAATGTTAATTACATGGTATGGAGCAGCAGGTTTGGGAGGTTTCTCAAGTTTTTATGGCCAATGAGGTGAAAATAACATAAAAATAGAACCAGGCAATAGAAACATGTATTTTATAATCCTCATAACGCTGCTTTGAAAACACCCGTTTGACTGTGTATTTTCACATTTGCCAAAACTAGATTAAAATTATCGGCACATCAGATAATGGTAAAAATGTAATAAACTGCAGCCCTAAAATAAAGTGTAACATACTGTTCTGTATCTGGAATGATATTTTATCGTTTCATACTTCATTATACCATCCCATGTTGTAGACATCTGTCTTGTGTCACCCCCTCCTCTGTCCTGTCTCATTGCATCATAACATAGATTGATAACAGCGGGATCTTTGCTTCAGAGCGAGGCTGCCTCAGACTGACACAAACCCTGTTTCCCAGAATAATCCAAAGTAAAACTACATCAAACTCTGGGTAAAAAGATGGAGGCACATACCTTGGTGTTCCTGTCATACGTTTCCTTGAACTGCATGTGTTTTCCAGCCTTGCTGCCCAGGTCCATCCACTTGCCCTTCAGCCACTTCATGGTGGGTTTCCTCGCCAGGGTGGTTGAGTCAACCTTGGCGATGAAAGTGACATCCGTTCCTGCCGTTCACAAACAACAGTCGAGACAGTAAACACAGCGTAACCACATGGCGTGAATAACTTTGGGTTATGTTTTTAAAGCTCATCAGTTTCCATCCCTGACCTGCAACAGCGATCACACTTTCTGGAGGCTTCTCGACGAAGAGTCCGGTGAGCTCTGTCATCCCAGACTCTGCATAGATGGACAGAACATTTATTTCTGACAGGTTTAATGAAACATGCTTCAGAAATCCCATAAAAAGTCTTCAACATGAGCAGCAACCACAGAGAGCAAAACACCAAAGGTGCAAGGAACACGATGAGATGCTGGGACACTCTTTAAGAAACACCTGCAAATGCAACTGGTGTGGGGACCGTTTCTTTTTATGAAAGAAGACATACTAAATAATTTACCAGAGGCTCTAAGAAAAAGACAAGAGGTGGTAAAAAAGGACAGAGCTTCATAAAGAAAGCTGTGCTTTTATAGGCTTAGCAGTAGCTGTAAATGATCCTTATAAAACGTTGTCTCAGGAAGAAATTGCTAAAGTATCTGAATATCATGAAATACCTCAGTTATGTGTCTTTATTTCTTTAACTTCCTCAAATTTTATCACAGAGTAATTTCCAAAAAGATCTCATGAAACAGCCAATGTTTAAGTCTCTTAGCAAAGAAAACTTAAAACTGATTGATGTACACTGTAAAAAATGTCTGTGCAATTAATAGTGAAATATAACATAAAAAAGTGTAAACTAAAAAACAACAGAACAGCATTTAATTTAAAGTTATATTTTTAAAATACTAAACAAAACACTATTTTCAATTTTACAGCAGCAGTATTATAAAATAAACATATGTCTTGGTAGATTTTACAGATTCCTGTACTTGGACACAGAAGTACTGTTTAACACAAAACAGTGACATAAGATTAAACCATAATGTCTCAGTATGAAGATTTCACAGTAAAACAATGTTGTTTATTTGGTATTTTTCAATTAAACTTAAGAAAATTCATGGTAAAAACAAGCAACAACTGCTTGTAGGCTAACTCAAGCACTTTGGCAAATGTTGAAAATTTCAAAAATTGTTTGAATTTTTAAAATTATTTTTTACATTATTATCTGCAAATAAATGTTTTTGTATTTTTTTTTGCAAATTTTTGAATTTTGAAAAAAAAGGACATTTTACAAATGTATTATATTTCACTTTTTATATTTTTAACAACTTTACAAAATTTTAAAATTGTACATTCTCGCAAATTTTCATTTTTTTTAAAAAATTTTCTTATGTTTTGCAAATAAAAAAAATCTATTTATGTTTTTTTGCCATTATTTGAACACAAATTAAAAATATTACAAAAAATTCATTTTTAAATATTTTTAACAAAATTAAAATAATTCAAAATTGTACATTTTGAATTATGTATATAAATGTTTTTTTTTTGCACATTTTTGAATTTTGAAAAAAAAGGAAATTTTAGAAATTTATTATATTTCTCTTTTTGTATTTTTAACAAATTGACTAAATTTTAAAATTGTACATTCTCGCACATTTTCTTTTTTTTTATTATTTTTCTTATGTTTTGCAAATTAAAAAATTATCAATTTGTTTTTTTGCCAATACTTGGAACAAAATTAAAAAAGGAAATGTTACATTAAATTTCATTTTTAAATATTTTTAACAAAATATTAATTATTCAAAATTGTATATTTTCACAAATTTTTGATTTTTTTCTATGTTTTTGCAAATTTCTTAATTTTCAATTTGATTTTTTTTTTTGCAATGTTTTGAAATTTACAAATTTTTGCAACTTAAAAAATCAGTCAATGGATTTTAACCATGTGTACAATTCTATAACCTTCTTTGTATTAATTGTGAAGATAAATTAGATTTTGTGGCTCTGGATGACTTTTATCCAGGTGAGATGAGGCAAAATGGATCCTTTCAAAGTAAAGGTTGCAGACTCTTGGTCTAACTGAAAGAAATAACTGAAATAGCAATGTGGTCATGGGAATTCAGCAATGAATAGATGTTTATTTTGCCAGTTTGAGATGTAATTTGTTTCTAAATAAAAGTTTAAACTATAAAATTGACATCTGCTGTTTATTTCTGTAAAACAACAGGATTTTTTTCAGTGTAGTTTTAGTTTTCTGTGCATCAAAGGGGAGACGTTAGATACCAGAACGCTCTGCAGAGGAAGGAAACTGTTTCCAGGAATCTTGACAGGGCGCATGGACCATATGGAGGATGATTAATGTATGGCATATGTGTGGAAATAACAGACTAGAGCACAAACTGATCTTTGAAAAACAATGCATGAAAGTGGACGTTTATGAGAGAGACTTCAAACAGGATGACAGGCCAAAAAAGCCACCCTCTCTCAGCTGTTTTTCTATCTTTCTTTAACTATCTGCGGTGAATATGTAAAGCATCTCTTAAATATCCAAACAGGAAGTCATCCGACCAGCCAAACACTCCATATTCTCAGAACACAGTCAAGGACAAGGGAGCGATTAGATCCTTCATGTATCCAAGCGAGCGAAAGCTCCAAGGATACATAACCGCTCAACAAAGTATCATTAACAATCGCAGGATCCAGAATGTGCTAATGAGCTCTGACGGTGCTAAGTATAAAACTTCTTGTGGTGCACCTGTTGACCTCCGCACATCAGCACTCTCTCCTGTGTCAGACGAAGCATTCAAGGTGCAAAAAACGTGAACACAAACCTTAAACATCTTTACACATTATGATGCAGATCCTAACTGTACAGAATATTACAACCAACAAAACAGGATGCATTCATCTTCAGTTACCAACATGACATTAGCATGCTGTGAACGGACACAGTGCCACGCTGTGCCCTCAGTGTCCCTTACCCTCCACACCAGGGCTTTCCTTGGCTGGGAAAACAAAGATCTGGTTAAACATATGGAAGTATAACTCTGCGGTTATACTGTGCCATAAGTCAGGGGAACTCGTGGGGTGAAACAAGGCAGCAGGGATCACAGACTGATCACTCTGTAGAGTTATTATATTAAGATCACCACTGTTATCTGTCAAAACTGGAAGTAATCAAGTGTGTTGATTACTGCTCTTTGAATCCCCAAACTTAGGAGGGATTATAATTATCCTGATCACTTCTTTTGGACTGTTCAAGCTCTGTTTGCTGAAAGGATTCATGATTTCACCCCTGACTGGGCGCGTAAATCTCCGTCGCCTTTTTAAAAGCCACTTTCAACACGTTTCATGAACTATTTTGGTTTGAGTATTGATTTTGGCAGAGATTTCGTGGTAACAGTTATTAGCAATGCTGGTGCGAGTGCCCCCAAACCAGTGTGCAGTTGGCCAAGTGATGATAATCCCCCCGCATTCACTGTATACCCCCCCGGGTATGGCTTTAAACAGCCCTGGTATGATAAGCTCTTCCCACACAGATATTCCACTAATAGACACACTGCTGGTGAAATCGCTGTGGTGCAATTCCCACTCTCCAGTCAAAGGCTGGGGATCAAACAGAGTCAGATAAAAAAATGAAGATAATCATCAGTGATTACTGTTTCTATAGGGGAAATGTTAAGGAGTTAGCAGCGAGTTTATGACCAGGATGTTCGTAAATCTTTCAGAGCTCACACAGCTCCACATTAAACCCAGTTGGTCTGTTTTCCTCTCTTCCTCCTGCCTCATCGCTCCTCTCAGATGTTGCTGACAGAAGAAGAAAAAAAAAAAGGTCTCATAAAACTTAGCTAAACGCCCGTTTAACCTTTCCATAAACCTGTTCCCGTGGCTAAAATTGGATACGTATCACTTGTAACCTGAACTGAGATGAATCCGGACCAAAGAAAAGTTTATCTCCTCAGGTTTCCCTCTGAACTTTGGTCAGCTGCTCTCGTTGGATTAGCATAGCGTGCTATCCGTGCTAGCAGCCAGCTTGGGCTGATTTAGATCTCTTCACGGTGAATTAGGGCGAGTATCCAGCCTCAAGTGGGAAAGTCTTCTGAACACATGTACGGCAGTAACACACAGGCGGTCTCCACTAACTGTGTTGGACCATGAAAGATCCCTGGACTCAAGAGTCAGTTTTTGGTCCCCTTCTTTTTAAGGTTTGTCTGCTCCCCCTTGATCAAATCATACAATCGTGGTATTTACTGTCTTTGTTATGCTGATGACACCCAGCTGTGTGTCCCTCTAAAGCCCGGATCAGCAGACGCTTCCAACATAGTGTTCTGTCTTTCTGACATTAAAAACTGAATGTCCAGGATTTTTTATTTTTACCACTAAATGACTCCAAATCAGAAGTTCTTATTATGACCCCCTTTATCTCCTCTCAACTGAACTATTGTAATGCTCTTTATTCCGGCTTCAGGAAGCCTAAAATCCAAAGAATACAAATGGATCAAAATGCTACTATTGTTTAACTTTGATAACCCTGAAAATGAGATAAATTTCATGTTTTATTGTCATATTTAAGATGACCTAAGAGATTTACTCTTTACATTGCAAAAACTGAAATCTTATCAAGTGTTTTTGTCTCATTTTCAGTAGAAAATGTCTTTTAAGGCTCAATATGAGCCACATTCACCTGACTTTTCAAGAAAAATGTCTTATTTCAAGTTATTTAAAAAAAAAAAAAAGACGTCTGAATTGCCTGCAAGAGTAAAAAAAATCTGCCATTGGGGTAAGAAAAATGTACTTGTATTAAGACATTATTCTATTCTTGACCATTGAATGTAAAAAAAATGGACGCCATCAAAACTGCTCCCCCTGGTGGCTGGCTGCAGTAAAGGTAAAAAAAAATCCATCTCCCCAGTCATTCCAGATGGGCTGTGGTCAAACTTTAAAAAACTAATACACCTCGTAGAAATGTTTCTCACGTTTTGTCACCCTGCTCCTCTCAGATTCTCCCAGAATCCCTCACAGTCTCCACTCTGGCTGCCAATGGTGGCGCCTATGACGGAGGAATTTTGGCTTCAAAACCGTACAATGGTAAATGATGGAGCCACGATGTCCACTCTTTATACAGTCTATGATCTTGACAAGCACATTTCTCTTACCCCATTCATTTGCAGATGTCCTAACTTGTTCCAAGCAATCCAGACCACATTGTTGTCTTTAAATAACTTGAAATAAGACATTTTTCTGGACTGGTCAGGTGAATGTGGCTCATATTAAGTGACAACGCCTTTGATCAACGTCAACTTTTGGTGAGGATTTTGAAAAACTTGAGTTTTGTTTCTAAAGACAAATTTTTGCTGTAGCAGATTTTATATTGTTGATCTGAGATGATCTGTGAGTTTTAGAATAGGTCAGCGGTCAGGCTCCTGCTTATATCTGTGACAGTCTTACTTCCTATGAGCCTGAGATCCTCCAGAAGGGACCTCCTACTGCTACCAAGATCTAGACTGGCTTCAAAAGGGGGCAGAGCCTTTGCTGTTTGGGCCCCAAAGCTTTGGATCTCAGAAAAAATCAGTTTCATCTTTGAAAATCTCTCCTTAAAACTCACTTTGTTTTTATTGCATTTCATTGACCCTTAATTTCTCTTACATTGTCTTATTGTTACCTCTGCCAAGGAAGTTTTGTTTTTGGGAAGAGGTTGATTGTCTATGACAATGTAACTCCAAAACTAACCAAAAGATCTTGATGAAATTTTCAGGAAATGTTCAAAACGAGATAAGGAAGAAGTGATTAAATTTTGGAGGTGATCTGGATCACCGTCTGGATCCAAGACTTTTTTAAAGGATTCTTTATCATCGTGAGATAGGGCTGTTTTCACCATATGTGTATATAACTCCACCATAAATGGTCAAATTGCTTTGCAAAACAATACAAGACAAGGTCACCATAATTTCTGGTGGATCTAAAAGTATGATCCAGATCCTGGTGATATTCTGGATACTAAGATCCAGGATATGAAATATGTACTGGGTCATCATCATTTCAACACTGTCAGGAAACAAATTATCGTACAAACCTGCAACTAACACCAAATTGTAGCAGACAGTCTGCTGAAAGGGAGTATAACATTAAAGTCGGACTAAAGTGTTGGTGACAGTTTTCTGTTTTTTTTTCTGGTTTAATCAGATCATGGTAACCCCGTCATTCTCTGCAACTGCTTCTATTTCCTCTCCACAATATGTGACAGACCTCACGCTGACCTCCAGCTGGGACATCTGCCCATCATGGATGTAAGGGGGCGTCAGACATGATTTAATGTCGGCTCCTGAAGGGCAGAAAGAGATAAACGGACAGGAGGAAGCGCCGCTACAGGAGCAGGATCACAGAACTCCTCTGAGGAATTTATGGAGATGACATAGACCTAAAGTTAACGTTTAATAAGCGCACCCTAAATGCTTGACCCCTCGCTTTGCTGAGCAGGCCAAACCCAAGATAGCACCCGCAGTGTGAGAAGACAAAGCAGCCCCGACACCTATGGAGCTGAGCGTCCGTCCTGCCAAGAAGCAGCCATGATGGACAATCTGGCCACCCCACCTGCCTTCTGGTCATGAGGTAAAGACCCTCAATATTCTCAGATTACAGATCCCACTACACTTAAACCTCACACACGTGGGAAAAGAGGGATATTAACGTCAGAGTCCGCCCTGAGGTGCAGCAGGTACAGGGAAATTCACATCCAGAACATTTCAAGGGCACCGCAGGCATTAGCTGCCTTCAGCTCCCTGAAGTCCTGGCACTTCCATAACCCTCCTCCATCCAATCTACTGCTAATCAGTCCAGACAGAGTGGATGTCCGACCAATCGCTCTGGGAGCCGTGCCCTTGAAAGACCACAGCAGACAGGGGCAGTCCGTGCAACGTGAGTCACAGCTCCTGAATTCCCTCGTTAAACTTGAGTTGTGGTGCAACCCCAATGTTTGTCAGACGTGATTTATGAATCAGACCGTACGGCTGGGATCCACAACTTCAGTTTACCACCCACAGCTTTTCGTGTGACGCGGTATTTTCATGACGCAGTTGGCGATGATATCTTGGATGACTTCGCTGCTCGAGCCGTCCTCGCAGCGTCTTGCCGTGACGTGATGTTAAGGAAGTGTCATCACGTCAGTCGACACTTTGTATGTCAGCAGCCGCAGCTGCCATCGCTCTGTAACGAGTGTTCCTCATGAAGCACAGCTGTGTTTCTCCTCTCATTGTTCAGATCGCCACGGGGACAAAGGGAGCGGAGAGATGGTATCACAGGTCACAGATGGAGCGGGCAACAATCCTCAAACAGGGGGATTAATCCTCAACTGCTGACGGGACATAACTGGCACAGTTTTCAGCTTTTCGTCCCGCTGAGATACATGTGTGACCTCTTTGGTTTGATGTTTGTTTCTTCCTCTGACACAGCAGAGGATTTGGAGCGCTGTAGACTCTGGGTGTCACTTAATCTAAGAGGAGCTTCTGCAAAGTTGCAAGAAGATTTCAGCTGTAAAAAGGATTTTCATGGATCTCCAAGATCTGAACGCGGAGTTGTGTTACATCTGCTGCAACAAAAGCATCAGTTTCAGACTCTGGTGATGAGAAAATGCTAAAACAGAGAATCTGTAAGCACTCCAGGCATTGCACCAATACGCTACTGTTACCATCAAGTCATTTTTGTGTTAACTTTTATTTTTATTTTTGGAGGAATACTCAAGATGATCAATACTCAAGTCCAAAAATTGGAATCAGAATCAAAAATTTCTCCCTTAAATTTCTAGGATTAAGTTTAAGTCCAAAAGTGAAGTATTCAAGATAATTCGAGGTATTATCAGAAGAGATAGACCGATATGTTTTTTCAGGGCCAATACCAATACCGATAATCAGAAGTCAAGGACACTGATAACCGATATCTGGAGCCGATATTCATTTGCAGTAAAAGTGAAAACATTGGTGTCAAAATTTGGGATAATACAAAATCCAACCCTCAACTCAGCTCAGCAGCTGTCTTAAAAAGTTAAATGAAGACTTAAAAAATTAATAGTTCCCTAAAGTTTTCTGCAGGAAGTAGACAGTGGGTTAAAAAAAAAGGGCAACATGCCTCAAAATGCTGAAAATCGGCCCAGCCAATACTCGGTCTATCCCTTATTATCAGAGACCCAGGTCGTCTTTAACACGCTTTATATTATGTGACGTCTCGTCCAGCACATAATAAAACAAACACTCAGTTTCTACTTTTGGAGGGGCAAAAGTAAACGATTATCGGACACGTCAATATAACGTTGCTATTTGTCTTACCATCCCCTTCAACTTCTGACTCAGCTGCAGACAAGGAAGCACATAAAACTGAAAAAAGCAGCTCGGGAGCAAGAATTTCATTTTGCACAAAACAAAAAAACAAAAACGTACTGTTGCAACCAAGAGGCATGGACAAACATGAACTGGGACAAACATGCAACAACACATCTGGTACAGAGAGTTTTTGTCTTGCAAGAGGAAGTGTTACGACATGTCACAGCATGCGAGGAATGGGGGAACACGGAGAGAAGTAAAAATAAAGAAAAACAGAAATATAGTCGCACTCAATCCGATCATTTTCAGCTAAAAGATACAGTCATGAGTTCACTTTTGTGCCCTCAGTCAGCGATCAGAGAGTGTTCAAGAGTAACTTTGGAAAATATATTAAAAACAGGAATAAAAGCCAGCATTAACAGTTTCTGGTTTGCAAATTTTACATTTGAATCCAATAGTTTAGCTACGTGCTAAAATATTTGGCCAACTGAAACAAAAGAAAAGGGATTTGAATTCAAATCTTACTTAAAAGCTGCTGTGGGAGGATCTGTTTGATGTGACTGCAGTGCCAACAAATTTTATTTGTTCAAGTCAACTTTTTACCAGATGCAACGCCATAAGGTAAGGTGTTTATCAGTACAGTTACGTAGCGCAACAGTTTGAAATGTGACAACAAGCTAACGTTGTAGTAGTTGGCTATATGTAGTGCTATCGGCAGCCCAGTGCTACAATTTAAGATGACGACTAGATGACATTAGCAACTTTTTACCAGATATAATGCCATGAGGTAATATTTTTTATCAGTAGTAGCGCTACAGTTTGAAATGTGACAACAAGCTAACATTGTAGTAGCCAGCTATATGTAGTGCTATCAGCAGCCCAGTGCTACAATGTATCTGTCGGGTAACGTGACAACAAGCTAACTGTTAGTTTGTACAGTAGTTAAGTAGCTTTCCATATGAAGTGCTAACAGCAGCTCGTTGCTACCACGTATCTGTAGGCTAATGTGACAACAAGCTAACTATCAGTTTGTACAGTAGTTTCGTAGCCTTCCTTTTGTAGTGCTATCGGCAGCCCGGTGCTACAATTTAAGATGACGACAAGATGACATTAGCAACTTTTTACCAGATATAATGCCATGAGGTAATGTTTTTTTTATCAGTAGTAGCACTACAGTTTGAAATGTGACAACAAGCTAACATTGTAGTAGCCAGCTATATGTAGTGCTATCAGCAGCCCAGTGCTAAAATGTAAGATGACAACAAGATAATGATAGCAACTTTTTACCAGATACAATACTATAGAGTAAGGTGTTGATCAGTTCAGTTATGTATTGCTATAGTTTGAAACCTGACAACAAGCTAATATTGTAGTAGCTGGCTGTATGTAGTGCTATTGGCAGTCCTGTGCTACCATGTATCTGTAAGCTTAAGTGACAACAAGCTAACTGTTAGTTTGTACAGTAGTTTAGTAGCCGTCCAAATGTAGTGCTATCGGCAGCCTGGTGCTGTGAGACGTGTCTGTAATGTGTAACGTCAGTAAATCCTGGTCATGTCCTGCCAGTCATCAACCAATCAGAGCTAACATAACCTCACTCTTCATTTTATTGATAGACTCTCAAGTTTGAACAGACCACTGCAGAATAACTGCTGACAGTGGGTTGGAATGAACAGTAGCATAAACAGATTAGCCCTTTTAGCCTTTATCTTGTGCTCTATCTTTCTCCTGTTTATCTTTCTTCTGCTCTTCTGTCCTTTTTCTATCTGAAAGTTAGGCTCCCGTGTCCACCATCACTACAAAATTAATCACAGAAATTGTTTTCAGATCAGGCAGCCATGAATTAGCATTTAGGAATAATTTTTATTGGCGCTTATAATCTCATTTAAAATCTGATAAAATCTCTTGACTGCTGGCACAGAAGTGGGCTGTAAACTCATTCATGCGTATGTACAGTGAAACATGTTGTACGTACAAAACATTTGTCAGATGCAGGAAAACAACATGAACTGGTTTTAAAATTTCTGCAGCCTGGTTTTTAACAGGAGTAGAGCTAAAGAGTCCGGGGGGCCCTGTCCCCCCTGAAATCTGATGAGCCACCCCTGTGACAGCATGCAGTTTAACTGACTGAGCCAAAAGTCTGGCTCCGCCCCCAAATCAATAAAGGATATCATTCTTTTCTTGATTAAAACTCATGTATTTTTGTTTGATTCAAAAATACATTGCTTAGTGTTACACCAGTTAACTGAAATACGACTCTGTGAGACGCTCACACTTGTTGCTCATGTATACACTCATACGTGAATACATATGTAGAGTTATAAACAGACTATCAAACCCAAAACTTCAATAAACAGGATTCTATCTTACCTCCGTCTGCCAGGGAGGCATCTAAGGAAAACGAAAGTAAATTAGCTCTGATGGCTTCTGATCTGACTTATTTTATCAAACTACTTTCATTAACTCTGGAGGAAGCTGAGGGAAAAGTTTTTAGAAAATGTGAATTGACCGCGGACTCTGAGAAGGAGCAAAACTTTGGGAAAAACTTTACAAACTTTGGGATGTACACACAAGAATCAAACATTTCCAGAAAAACACCAACCAAAAGTGCAAAGACAGTTTTTAAAATGCACCCAAAGCGTCAACGTCCTGGACTCGGTCTTACCTGCCGCTGCTGGGGGTGCTTCAAGGAAAAAGAAGGAAATTAACTGTTTTTTTTTCTGTATCAGTCAGACCGAAGGGAGCTTAGGAAAAAGTGTGAATTATTCGTTGAAGTTAAGAGGGGCCTACCATCTTTTGCTGGCTCTGGCTTAGCTGTGCAAATAAAAAATCATGGTTAAGTGTTTGAAATGAGGTCGTCACAACATTTATTTTGGGAGGAACACCAAAAGCAAACAACTCCAGAAAAACTCAACCAAAAGTGCAAGGACATTTCTGAAAAAGGCGCCCAAAACTTCAGCCTTACCTTCCTCTGCTGGAGGTGCTTCAAAAGAAGATGATGGAAAATTAAAACCTTGATTCTGATACTGACAGTTATTTGTTTATTTATTCTATTAAGTTAAAAGAGTACAACAGGGGTAGGCAACCCTTTCCATGACTTGTGCCACCTTTAAATACACTTATACCCAAAGAGCTGATACTTCCTGCTTTCATAAAATCATCAGCGATCAATAGGAAAGTCTCCTATCCTATATTTCCTGTCAGGGAATTGTTTCCATGCTTTGCTACGCACTAAGAAATGGTTTAACTTCCTGTCACTGTCAGGTTTTTAAGTGCGAGAAAGTTTTGACTGTGTTGCTTTGTTAACAAACTTTGTTAACTCAGTTTTTACTGACCGAGTCATCCGTCTCATCTCTGAAGTTTTTTTTGTTTGGCCTAAAAAAGACGCTGCAAACTTAATAATTAAATTTTATTTATCTGTAAATATTCCTGACTTATCATTATCATTATTATTATTATTATTTTGCTGTAAATATTCATAATTTTATTATTATTATTATTATTATTATCATTATTATTATTATTATTTTGCTGTAAATATTCATAATTTTATTATTTTTATTTCTATTATTATTATTATTATTATTATTATTATTATTATTATTATTATTATTATTATCATCATTATTATTATTATTTTGCTGTAAATATTCATAATTTTATTATTATTATTATTATTATTATTATTATCATTATTATTAGTATTATTGTAATAATTATTATCATTATCAAATTTTTCTGTAAAAAATCCTGATTTATTATAATGTTTATTTATTTATTTTCATTATTATCATTACTATTTTATTTTTATTTATTTATCATTTTTATTTTATTTTTCTGTAAATATTCCTGATTTTTCTGTACATATTATTATTATAATTTGTTTTAACTTTATTTATGTTTTTTTTTTATTTTATTCTATTTTATTATATATATATATATATATATATATATATATATATATATATATATATATATATATATATATATATATATATATATATATATATATATATATTTGTATTTTATATCTTAGCCTTTTCTATATTCTATCTGCATTTTCATTATAGTCTTGTTAATTGTTAGCACCAACACACCAAGAAAAATTCCTTGTACATGCAAATGTACTTGGCAAGAAAACTTGATTCTGATTCTGAAACACTTTCACACTATTGTGAAAGTATTAAAAATAAAACACAATAAAAATTTTTTTATCATTTTTTAAATTTATTTATCTATTTTTATCTCTGCGTACAAACAAAAACAGTCTACGGTGCCCTGGGTTGCCGACCCCTGGTGTACATTTGTTGTCTAACACTAAAGGGAGCTATTTATGCTGGACACTGTCTTACCTTCTGGGGCTGGAGGAGGATCTGAGAAAAGATGAATAAAAATAAATTTGGCTGCTGATAATAATCTGAATTTTTAATCTATATTTAATCAAACTTGAGGTGGCTGAGGAAACTTGTTTAGAGACACTTTGTAACCCTACCAGCCAGCTACTGGCTGAGAGCTCTGTGCTTAAAAACAGAAATGGTACGGTGATTAATGAGAATCACCAGATACTGTCTTACCTCCTTCTGCTGGAGGAGCATCTAAGGAAAATAGATAAAAATGAGGTTTTTACAGTAATTATTAACTATTCCTTCTTATTCTTGAAGAAGTTGGGGAAACATCAACAAAATGTGTGTGATATTGTTTTTTAAAGAGGGGCCTACCATCTTGGACTGGCTCTGCTTTCGCTGTTAACATCACAAATCATAGTTTAGTGACTAAATCTGATCATTGGACGTTTATCTTCATACACACCAACGTTTAACATTCCAACAAAAAGTGTAAGGACGTTTTTACAAACTCCACACTGCGTCTTACCTTCCTCTGCTGGGGGAGCATCTAAGAAAATGAAGGAAAATAAGCTTTGGTTCTGATGTTTAATGAAACTCAAACCTGAAGTGGCTGAGGAAAATAAAAGGTTTGTGATATTTGCTGACACTTGAAGAGGCCTACCAGTTTGTGCTGGCTCGGGATTAGCTGTGCAAATAAAAGATCAGAGTTAAATGTTTAAATCAGGTTGTTAACGTCTATCATGGGAGGAAGACCAAAACCAAACTCCATGAAACTCGACAAAAAGTGCAAAGACGGGGAAACTCCTGGAGACAGATCAGGTTGCACGTGCCTGCAGTAAAACTTGACCCAGAGGTCACAGAGGTCACAGACGGATAAAATGCATCCAGAAGTGAACAGTAAAATCAACACGGCATGTTTTTTCCAACATGGGAACAGGAGGAATGATCCAGAGATCCACGGTGAAGACATGCTCAGAGATCATCATTTCATTCAATCATTGCAATAAAACAGTGAAGGAATAAAACCTGTTAGCACACATCAGAGATATGGTTTCAGCTAACACATGTGACGCATGCTTGAGGCTAGCTATGAAATGCAAACACCCTCAATCAAAGTGGCACGCTAATTGCATTATCCCCTCCACAGCGTCACGTCGGCTCAGACCATGTGACTCACTTATCGGCCCATCTTCCTCACACACTAATTGCTTTACTTATTATCTATAGAAACACCACTTGTTATGCATTATTCAGATAATTACCCCGACTGATTAGTTCAATGCATGTTTCCAACACTCAGACCACGTCACATGAAACGCTGTGTGAATGCAGCAAAGTCAGAAAAGAGAGAAAAGAAAAATCGATGGGCCTCACCCTCCTCTGCCGGCGCTTCTGGGGCTAAAATTAGTGAAGGTTTGTTAGAAACAGGAGTGTAAAGTAACACCACAGTAGCTTTATCTGAAGTGTACATTCAGAATGCTACGACAGCTGAGCTAATACATTTTATCAGCGTGTAAAACAGGAAATTCAAAGCAGCGTAACACGACCACACAACACCACAGCTTGTAAAAACCCAAAGCATATCTCCCATTCTGAACATGTGTTTTTACACCATTACAGACAGTTGAGAAAACACATCAGCAGCCTGGTGATGTGCAGTTGATGACAATGTTTATGTTTAGCATACGAGAATAAAAAAAAAGGGATTCAGGATTGGTTCATGTTGCAGTCACATCGTTGAGATTCAGAGTCAGCGTGTCTTTGACACTTCAGCTGATGAAACGGTGAAAATGTGAGAGCTATAATCAAGTCACCGTGCGATAATGGCACACAAAAGGTCAATAAGCATAAGCTGCAGAGCAGCTGACTTACCATCCCCCTCCGGTTTAGCTGTGAAGGAGAGAGACGACGAAGAATTAGAGGCGATCAGAAACATGGGTCACTTCATGCAGCTCCAACAAATGAGACAAATTAATCACAGAACGATGTAATTAAACTGTTTCTGGTCTCAGTTTCAGGTCAGTGTCAAACTAAGAGGAGAAAATATTCCACAAACAAGACAACAAAAAAAACAAATGCAGTTCTTGAAATGGCCACTAGAGGCAAACCCTAAAAGACGGTTGATACCCCAAAATATACACTTTGATTTAATGACAAAACTTTGAAATTAAACCTTCCTGTGTAATCCCACTGGATTAGAGAGGTGATGCTGGGATCGGCTTCAGGAAACACGAGGTGTAAAGTACATAGGTTGGATCATAAATATATTTTTTTAAATTTCTTATTGTGCTTTGTTTCTTTTGATTACCCCCCTGGTCTTTTCAGTGCCTAATAAAAAAATTTTTTTGTTTCTTTTTTTCCCTCATGCCCAGGAGTCTGCAACCTTTACCGATATAGGAGCCATTTAGCCTCAGATCACCTGGAATAAAGTCATTACAGAGCCACAAGATCTACTTTAACTTCACGATTAAGACTATTCAGTGGATAAAATTCTAAACAAAGTTAAAATCTAGTAAAAAAATTATCTAAACCAGACGTTTTTCTAATTTATAAGACTGTACATGCAATGTGTTTTTTTTATATTTCAAATTAATTTGCAAAAAAATCAAGAAGCTGCAAAAAAAGAAAAAAAAGAAAATTTAAAACTGAGAAAAATTTCACAATAAATGTTAAAATTTCAAAAATTTGCAAAAAAAAGAAATTGATTTAAAAAAATTTAAATTTCCAAAAAGAAAAAAAAAGAAAAATTAGTAAAACCATCAAAAAATTTTGAAATTTTATTTTTTTTATTCTTGAAGATTCAGAATGTAGGTGTAATGACCAAATTGATCAGCCTTAAATTATTTTGGGTCTTTTTTGCTGTCTTTGTATTTATTTATTTATTTTATTTTATTTTATTTATTTATTTTTTTATGTATATGTGGGTGCCTGCTTGATCAAATCAAAAAATCCATTAATTTTATAATTTTTTCAAGTAAGTTTTTTTTGTTCTATTTGCAGCTTTTTTAAAAAAAAATTAAAGCAACTTAGACCTCATTTTTGTCTTGAAACAACTTGAAACAAGATATTTTTCTGGACTGGACTCAAAAATTTGTAAAAACATCAAAAAACCTTGATTTTTTTTTTTTTTTTTTTTTGAAAGTTTCAGAATGTAGGTGTTATAATCAAATTGGTCAACTCAAATTGTTTTGGTTTTTTTTGCTGTCTTTGTATTTTGTTTGTTTGTTTGTTTGTTTTGTTCCTGTTTTATGTGTGTGTGTGGGTGCCTGTTTGATATGGGAGTACCTTTGTCAATGTGTTATGGGGATGGGCCATGGGGGTGGGTGTTAGGTTCACAATTCTTGTAATGATCAAATGATGAAACTAAAGTGTTTTTTTTTTTCCCACATTAAATCAATAAAACCCTTGGCTCCGCCCACTTGTCCCCAAGCTGTCACTTCTGGCACTGTTAAGCACATCAACGAACTTTAAATACAAGGCATACTCTGAGTGTCACCTGTGCCTTTAAAACCTCGTTGTGATGCCGACTTTTCAAACAGCTCTGTCATTTTAATCCCACATAGATGCTCCTCGTATCTTCACATCAAAGTCTAATAAAAGTTTAAAGACTTCTGATCTGATTTCATTTTAAATCCTGGACCAAAACTCTGATATACAACCTCTTACATAAGAAAACAGATTCTGTGAAAGGATCATCTGAGAAGTTTCCACTGAGTCCAGCCACAGATGTTTGAAAATGATCCTGATGATATTTAACACACTCTCTGTGTTCATCCATGGAGATCTTTCAGTCGAATCAAAACGCAGCTTCGCTTGATGACAGACTGTAAATTTGTGTTGAGGCAGTTATTGTTGAGGCCTAAATCTGGTAAAAGGAAAATTCCCATCAGAAATAGAGTCAGATAATTTACCCAGCTCCTTCAGACAGTGTCTCTGGGGAGGGGGTCACTGCAGCAGACGCTAAAGGCCAGGGACGGTGTCTTGTGACCTTCCTGAAGTCGAGCCACGTTCTCTCATGCTGAATACACTTTCCTTGAATAGTCAGACAGACTTGACCTTATTTGCTTGATGTTTCAGTTAAGGCTTGTCATAGAGCTAAAAAAGGTAGAATTAAACTACTTAAAGGATGATGAAAGGATGATGTTAGTAAAGTGTTTTTAGCTTAGCTGCTTTAGCTTCCTCCTGTCCCTTCTCAAACATTGCAGGTTTGTTGAAATATTTATCTGTATTTATTTTTTTCTTCTATTGTTTGTTGCTTTTGACTGTGTATGGGTTTTTGGACTGGTGTGGCATCGCTGCTCTTGGGCAACAAAGTGTGTCGTCTGTTTTCTACTTGCAATCTGCAAATGTTTGAGATTAATAAATAAATAAATGAAAAAATCAAATGATTAAAATGCTCTGATGTGGGAAAAATGCTTGAATTACACACAGAAAAATACCCTGAAATCTTTTCAAGTGTTTAGAGTTTAATGACAAAATTTTACAATTAAACCCTGTATGAATAATCCCACTGGATTAGAGAGCTGGTGCTGGGATTGGCTCGAGAAAACATTAGGTGTGAAGTACATGGGTCAGATCATTAATGAATTTGATTATTTATTGGGTTGATGTTGTTTTTTTCCTCCCTTGCTTACTCTCTCACCACCCTGGTCTTTCTGGTACCATTTTTAACATTTTTATTTATTTGTTTATTTTTTTCTAGAATAAAATGACAAAGTTGAATTCAAGAAAAAAAAAGTTTTTTTTTTTTTTTTTTTCCGTTTTTCCTTCTTCTATTCAGTGGATAAAATCTATACATAGTTAAAATCTAGTAAATAATTACCAAAAAAAAAGAAGTTTTTCCAATTTACGAGAATGGAGGATTGTGATGTGTGTTTTTTTTTTATTTTAATAAATTTGCAAAAAATTAAAGAAGCTGCAAAAAATTCCCCAGAATAAAAAAATAATTAAAACTGTAAAAATTAAAAAAAAGTTTAAATTTCAAATATTTGCAAAAAATAAACTAAAAGAAAATAAATAGATAAATAAAATTAGGTTATGATGTGTTTTTTTTTTATTTCAATAAATTGGAAAAAAAAATCAAGAAGCCTCAAACATTTCCAAAAAGTTTGTAATTTTAAAACTGTGAAAATTACAACAAAAGTTTAATTTTCAAATATTTGCAAAAAACAATAAATAAAAAAAATTAAGATTGTGATTTTGAAAAAAAAAAAAAATCGCAAAAATTTCATGAAGCCGCAAAAATTTCCCAAATATCAAAAATTATTTAACTGTGAAAATTTTACAAAAAATGCTTCAATCATATATATTTTCAAAAAAATGACATTTTTAAAATTTGAAAAAATAATAATTTCAAAAATTTGTTAAAAACTTTAAAGTCTTGTAATTTTGTATTCTTTTAAGGGTTCAAGGAGCCACATATCAAGTGCAACAAGTTGTCTTATTATACTTGATACGTGCCATATTCAACTGAAAATGTCCAGAAAATGTCTTGTCAAGTTATTCAAAGACAAAAATGAAAATCTGCCAATGGAACAGGAAAAAAATGACCAAAAAAGTAACTTTTCTTGTTCCATTTGCAGATTTTTTTATTCATTCAAAGCCACTCAGACCTCATTTTTGTCTTTAAACAACTTGAAACAAGACATTTTTCTGGACTGTTCAGGTGAATGTGGCTCAGGTTCAGCTGATACCTCATCCAAACAACTTTTTTCTCTTCCTGGGTTTGTCTCTGAGCTGTGAAGGCCTCAGAGAATCAATGCTTGTTATTGTGTTTGTACAAAGGGACGACATGTGTAAAGGGTGCTCAGAACGTCCTCTAAGGCTGCTTTAAGTGCTTCCCGTACTCAGCGAGAGGGTCTAACACCTGCCCTGAGTGTAAATCTGCATCAGCATCTGCTAAGTCAACCCCCTCAGGGTGAGAATCTTCATCGTTTTCAACAAGTTTGTGATAAAGCTGGGTAATGAACTTCAGAGCAGCTGTTCCTCTCCGTTTAAACGCCGTCCTCTGAGACTCTCTGTGGCTTCAGATGTTTGCAAACGTCGTGGAGGATGTGGATGTATCAGAGTTTTGCGACTTTCATTTCTTTAATTTCTGTCTCGTAAACAAGTATCTAGATGTGCTGTAAATCTCTGTCCTCAGCTCTGGTTTGGTGTTTGTTTCACGGTGGGCTGAGGTGCTGCAGGTTTGCATGTCGGTGTTTGTTTACCTCCATGTTCCCTGCTGCCACACGGGCCTGATTTATGGTCGTCTGTCATGACTCAGACATTGTGTGGCCTCAGAAAGCCCACGGTGACCCCTTAACAGCGTCAGTTGATGAAGATATCACCGCAGCATCATTTAATACGGTTTGGATCCGTTTGAGCAAACATAGGTATCAATGGAAGGTCGATCAGGTTACAGGAAGTGGCGCAAGTTGGTTTGATTGATGTGGAGTGTCACGACTACGTCTCATTCCTTATAATCTTTGAATATCTCACTCATATATACATTTTATTCATATTTAGCAAGAAAGGAAACATAAATCCTGAAGTTTTCCTGTTGTAAGTTAAAGACATCACCACAGAAAATCTCGTATTTAGAAGCAGAAGAAGAAGAAGAAGCTCTGGGCTGGATTTCATCAACAGAAAGGCTCTAATATAAACTTCAATCTAATTAAATTTTCATCTCAAACCAGATTATTCGTGTTCGAAATGTATGTCTGCTTGTTTACTAATTGCAGGCAGAAATAATAAATCCACCAGTGGCAGAAAGCTGCAGACCAGTGCAGCCTGTTCATGCATAATTTAAAGGGTTAATTCATGTTTTCACACTAGTTTCAACATGTAACCCAAATAAAAGCCATGAAGTTAAATTATTTTTCCTTTTATGGGCCTTTCCTCCTGCATCTTCCCTCTCAGGTTTCCTCAGAACGTTAATCATCCTGAAGATGAGAAGTGTTAACGCACTTGGAAAACTTCAGCTCAGTTTTGGTCGTAATAATTAAAGTTACTCCGACTATAATTTACAGCATCACTTCCAACCACTAAGTATAAAATCTGTCACGATGCGCTTGATGGACTACTTTGGAACCACATCACATTCATGGGGGATCATGGGCCCTGCTGACCATGAGGGAACGTTCTGGATGAAAGTGACGGATTACGTAATGATTTATCTCAGCTGGGGGTTACAGCACAACCTGATACGCCCGCGCGTGTGAAACCCTATGATCTTACGCAGAAAAAAAACAGTCAAAGTGGAAAAAGGTCAGGGGTTATTGCGGGGTATTTTTAGACGTTGGCTGAGGGCGGGATCGGGCTGCTCGGCGAAGCAGCACAGAGAACTTTTCAGCTCATGTGGAGTGTAAACGCAGAAATAATTAATGATGTGGGAAAATAAGAGGAGCAACGCCGAACGTTCGGGCTTAACATGTTCTGACTTGGGTTTCACGGCTCTTCAGTGAGACACTGAGCTTTTAAAATCACAGTCCCACCGAGTGGAGTTTATCTGAGCCTCATATTCACAGCTTTGCAGCGGGTGGTGCAGACGTAGAATCACATCCATGTAAGATTAATGCAGCAGCTGTGATTAAAAGTAGAGCCTGGTTATGTTTCTCTAAACATATATAAACACACCCCAGCTTATATCTGGGTTAAACGCTGGCAGAGGGACAGCAGCAGGAAATATCTCAACAGTAGCGCGCTAACAAGAGCCACAAAGCCGATAACGGACATTACTCTGAGGGGGATCGACGAAGCCCACCGTCTTGGACGGTAAAACTAATGTGGTCGAACTGACCCCCTGGCTATGACAGCCTCTGATCTAAGGTTTCAGCCGGGTCACAGATTTACAGCCATGAGGGGTCAGAGGGGAAAAGGGACGGCTTCATGAGGATGAAGGACAGCTGACAAGGATTAGGGAGAAAGTTGGGTTCACGAGGCGACTTCTGAAGCCAGTTTTATGAATAAAAACAGCAAAATAAATACAATAAAAGAATGATTTTTATCTTTTAGTAGAAAATATGTGAGAAGAAAGTTGTTTTTATGAGTAAAACTATAAAATTTATGAGTTTGGAGTCAGTTTTCCATGTTTACAAAGCATCGATAACTTTTGGAAAACACTTCTGCCTCTCATTAAAAAAGGAACTAAGCAGCATACACTGCAAAAACTGAAATCTTATGAAGTGTTTTTGTCTTATTTTCAGTAAAAATGGTCTAATTATACTTGATATGAGCCACATTCAACTGATCAGTCCAGAAAAATGTCTTGTTTCAAGTTATTTAAAGACAAAAATGTGGTCTGAATTGCTTCTAACAAGTAAAAAAAAATCCTCAAATGGAAGAAGAAAAATTTGCTCAAAACTAGAATAATGTCTTAATACAAGAAACTCTTCTCTGTAAAGTCTAAAGAGACACTTTCAGCTAAAAAAATAAGACAAAAACACTTCTTAAGATTTCATTTTTTGCAGTGTAACGTCGACAGTTCGTGGCGTTATTTACCCACTGAACCTGCTGCAGCGAGTCAACCATACCGAGCTTGGCGCGCTGATGTCATTAGCTTACTGACCCCGCGCTGACGCAATGAGCTGCGCTGACTATGGGATCATTTACGACCCATGAAGTCGCTGGTATGGACAGGTGACAACAAGGAGGCAAAGCGGTAGATTTATGTCTTTCTGTCGCACTGGGCTGCAGAGGAAATCATCTGACGCGTCCTTTCAGGGATAAATAAAAAGTTGTGATAGTTTGGTTTTGGTTTCTGGCTGTTTTTATTTAAAGTTTCTGATGTGACGTACGTTTTTCTGCTACTGTACTCCTCTGAGCAGATTGAAAGCTGCTCTCCTTGCATTTTACATTACAGTACGCCATGAGGTCATCTGATATGTGTTTTCCTCACATGCTGTAAACAGCTATTTTGGGTCATATAGGGTTAAGCTAACCACCTAACCCTCCTAACCCTCCAAACCCTCTAACCCCATCCCCACCCACACCCAACCTCGCCTAACTCAACTGAACATTCAACGTTAACCCAGAAAGATTTAAACTCTGATTTTACTTTATCCTCTAACAGCTGGCACATGCACATTATGAGCTAAAAACAGGAAGTGTTTCATTAGCTAAATTTAGCCCTGGTTATTCTTAAACACGTCGTTTAAAATCAGGCTGAAACACCAGGAGGATTTTTTCTTAAAGAAATGCAAAAGTTAAATTTGTTTCACAGAACATGACTTCTTTAAACATCCTCAGTTAAATTATTTTGCATAAATTCATGTCACTAAAATTTCCAAACAAAGCAGGCAGCAGAAAGTGGACACCTAGCATCCCAGCAGCTGTTGTCTCCAGTCTAATCCAGATTAATAAACCCACACAGACAGTACGAGCATACCTGCAGGGACCGGCTCAGGCATGGTTATTCCTGCGTCTCCACTCTGCCGCTGTAGGACTGAGGGGCTCGCGCTGCTTATTCCTTTTTATTTCTCCCCCCTCTGTTATTCAAAGCTCCCCTGGAACTCAAGTCCCCCACACCCTCCAGTCAGCGAGGAGAGCAGGAGGCGCTGACGACACCCTGAAGGAGTTCAAGAGGAGAGGCATTCAGAGCCAGAGCGTGATAAGGTGAAGAGACAAGAGGGTGAGGTGGTGCTGAAAGAGGTCTCACACGTTTATGATGAGATTAATGGACTGTCTGAACCGTTTCAGCTCAAATGTTTGCTGCAGAAATATAAAAATATGCCGGGATGAGGAACAACTGACCCGCTTTCTGACACTCCATCTGATGCGAAACTCATCTTACACTTGTCACCTCCTATAACCCGTAATAAGAGCTGGATCGACAAGTATTTTAAAATATTTCACTTCACTACACCTGATACTTCTAGATGATACATTGGCAGAAGAAGTGAAATCAGACAGGCGTAACTGCGTTTATAGAAGTAGATTATGTTTTTCAGCTGGAGGAGGAGGGGTCTGTTGGAGCTTGTCAATCAAAATCAGGATTGTAAACTACTGTGGGTGAGAGCGGTGTGCTCTTTGGATGAGAGCTCAGCATGGATATGAGGAAAGGATGTGAGATGACAGAGACATAGCGAGGCTGAGGATGTGTCTTGGTAGTTCAGAGAGAAAGAGCGGTGCCATCGTGAGAAAAGATGACAGAGATCATGGAAAGGATCAAAGGATGGAGCGCCCAAGATGAACGCTATCAACAAACATATTTTGTCTGTTTTTGGATCAAAAACAGGAATAGACACATAAAAAAAGAGAGTCCACTCTTTTGGGGGAGTTTTGGTGTTTGCACAGTCATAGCAAACACTATTCTGTGGGTTTTGAAAGATCGTTTAAGATGCTCTGAAAATGGCTGGTAGAGGCAAAGGTCCCATATTATGCAAAAGTCACTTTATTAAGTCTTTTAGTGAAATTTGTGGGTCTTTGTCTTTCCTCACAGCCCAAAAAATGTGATGTTTAATGACAAAACCTGTACTTAGTAGTGCTTGTGAATGTAAAATCCTGACCTAAAACGAGCTGTTTGGAATTTGGGGATTTGCCGACATCAGCGATTCCCTTTTTTGACCAATCAGGAGCAAGTCTGACCTGATTGGTCCACCATAGCAGATACCCTCAAACCCCCTCCCCGCCCACTCCCCTCCCAATGCCAAAGTTGAAGAGCCATCACTGCTCTGTTTTGGGCTGTAAACAGCCACGTAGTTCCATGCACAAGCTTCCCATCTCAGAAGAAGACAGACTAAGTGGCTAGAGTTCATTTATCAAGGAAATGTGCCAGCTACACTCAGTAAAACTGTGCATGTGTGTGCTAGTCACTTCATAACCGACTGCTTTTCCAACTTTGGACAGTCCAACAGAGGGCTAGCCAATAGACTGGTTCTGAATCCAGGCGCATTACCAACCATCCTCCAACAAACCTGGGACCCTGGAAATGTGAGTATTTTAAATGCTGTGTGCTGTGGAGCAGATGGAAGAGCTTTTCCTCAGTGTCCCCCCTGTCTCTGTGTTAGCTTCAGGATGCTAACTTTAGCTGCGGTTAGCCTGTTGTTTTAGCCTGTAATGTTACGGTAAACGAGCTTCTCCGTTTTCTAAAAATTGTGCACTCGGAGCTCGTGGCGCCGCTCTCAGTGACGTGGAAGAGCGGGGCGGTATCAGCGGTGGCTCATTTACATATGAAGGCCACGCCCACTAAATCAGAGCGTTCTGAACAGAGGGGCTATGAGAGCCTGGAAACAATGCTGCTGTGCTTGATTTATTGGCTTTTTGGACCAAAACATGTTACTACCATTTCATGAAGACATCAATGATCCATATTAATCTGCAGAAAGACTTAAGAAAGTGATTTTTGCATAATGTGGGACCTTTAAATAAATCATTATCTCAAATCTTTTTAACACCAACAAACGACTCTTTTATTGTTGTTTTGTTGAGGTAAGGAAAAAAATTATTGCATCTAGAAGAAGCATGTCACAGCTGGTAGAGAGCTATAAACTACAGTTTCTCTTAACACCACATCGACCCCTCGAGCGTGTACGTGGAGATGCTTTCAGAAATGTCTTTTTCCAAATCTCAAACATGTGGCCCACTGAAGTTACTAAACGACAGTCTGAGACTTTAAGCTGAGTGAAAATCTATCATTGTGTCGAGCTCTTAGCACCTGTTATCAAGTATTAATGCTAATGCTGAGCGTTGCTGATGTTTCAGATAGTTCAGTGTCTCTAAGCGTTGCTCTAATCGTGGAAAGCTCTGGGGGGATTTTTACAGGCTTTTCACCACAAAGGTGAAAACAGGACACAGTGATGTGAAACAGGTTATTTTAAGTCTGTGATTTGTTTCGTTCAGCTGCAGCTCACTCTTCCAGAAGTGATGAGAGCCAGTTCGCTGTGCTCCCCAACATAACTTGGCTCCTGTAAACCAAACAACGAAGGAGCAGCTCGCACCACAAATAGAGTCTCCCTCTGTATCTACACCTCTCTGTAGGAAGAAACAGATCAACAAGAGATAACGTAAACACCACTACATGCTGCTCAGGAGATCCACCCTCCTGTTTTACTGAGCTGGGTTCAGAGACTACATGGGGGGACGTGGTCCTTCCATGACCTTACCCCTCGCTGTGGAGCCCATCTCTTCTTCACTGGCATCCAACTGCAACCATTCAAGTCCTGGGCATGTCTTCATTACCTGTCATCATGTCTGACGGCACTTTTCAAAAATGTGCATGCGTCAACAACAAGAGTCCCCGTGGAAACAGGTCTCCTGCTGCTGGGGTCAAAGTGTGAATCTGTGAAAGGGGGAAGGAATGTGAGTCTACAGGAACCACTAGGCGACCTGATCTATATCTGAGGAGGCTGAGGGTGGGACTCAGGGGCCAACACTCACGACAGTGATTTATAACAAAGCTGCTTTGAGGAGGATCAGTTTTAATGTGACTGCAGCGCCACCTTCTGCCTGGAGTCTCACTCACACTGTTGTAAAGATGTCACTTTAACCAGGCGTGTGTTTGTTTTGGGACAAGTTGTCTTTGTTCAAGTCAACTTTTTACTGGATGCAACGCCCCAACGTAAGGTATTTTTATTAGGTATTATATTTATCAGAACAGTTAGGTATCGCTGTTGTTTATAACGTGACAACAAGCTAAAGCTGTAAGTTTGTACTGCACAACAGTGGGTTGAAATCAACATTAGCATGAACAGTTTAGCCTTTTTAGCCTTTAGCTCGTGCTCTATCTCTCTCCTGTTTCTTTTTCTTCTGCTCTTCTGTCCTTTTTCTGTCTGACAGTTAGGCTCCAGTGTCCACCATCACTACAAAATTAATCACAGAAATCATTTTCAGCAGAGAAAAACACAAATCTCTTTTCTTACTACTAAACTTTGTCAGCTGGTGTGGAGTTGTCTAAGGACGGAGCCACGATTTCTGTTTTCGGTGGGCCACAACTGACTTTGGTTGGTCCTTAAATTACAAGAGTTTATATATATATATATATATATATATATATATATATATATATATATATATATATACATATATATATCGCTTCAATGTAAACCAATTGGCTTCCCTGCCACAACTGTCCTTTATTATAGGCTGTAAGAGCAGCAACTACAGTCTTTCCCCAAATCATTCACTGGTCATACCCAAATATACATAAAGCTGAATGGCTCAAATCTGTGTTGGATTATTTTGTTTTTTCCAACAGGCTCAAAGATCAATCAATCAATCAGTTTTATTTATAGAGCACTTTAAATACAGAGTCTGAACAGCGAGGAAACATCACCACAGCCAGTTTATTTTACAAAGAGAGGGCATCAAATTATAACAAAATCATCATCAAAGTGATGAAATTTTACAAAATAACTTTTATACTGTTTTTTGTTTGTTTTAATTATATTTTTCTTTTAAAAAGAAAAGTTTAGGTTGGGCCTCGGACCGTTTGGCCCACCCATAACGCCGTCCCTGAAGTTGTCATTGCAACTTAGACGTGCCTTAAATCAATCCGGTCCTCCTTGACCCAATCAGGGAAGCTAGGAAGTAGCATATTGAAATATTTTAATAACTATTAATGAGCTTTCTTCTGCTCTTCTGTCTTTTTTCTGTCTGACTGTTAGGCTCCTGTGTCCACTATCGCTACAAAATTAGTCACAGAAATTATAAAGAAATCGAAACTTCATCAGCTGGCGCGGTGTTGTGATAAAGACCTAGGTGTGCAGTAGGTCAATCCAGTTCTGGACGACCCGACCTGGAAGCTAAGAAGTAGCATTTTGAAATAACCTGTAATCTGTAATATTGGCGCTGATAATCTCATTTTAAAGCCTGGTTTAGGATCAGGATCAAGATCTCTTAGAAACTCCTCACAGGAACTTTAAAGAGAATGTTTGACTCGATTAAATCGTGATGGTTTATGATAAATGCAACTACCTCTCCTAGAAATGTTGTAAATTTCAAGTTTGGACACTGTTTACATTTAACACAACAGACTGACTACACATTATCGCCCCCTGCTGGTCTGGCATGCTTGTATAAGTGATTTTCTTCAGTTTTTTTCAGAGTATCTGCAAACAATGGACCATGCCTTGATCCCTCTGACCCGTCTGACCTCTCTAAGCTGCAGACGCTGATGAAGACGTGCAGTCTGCAGCGTTTGTTTCACAGCGACAGTGAAAGTGCACTGAGGTGGGGAACAGGAAATGCATACATGATCAGCAGGGAGAGTAATTTCAAACAGCTCTGATGCAGAAAATGCAATCACAAAGGAAGTTTACTGCATGGCAATGAGTGTGTGGGTGTGAGTGTGTGTAAATTTGTGAGTGTGTGCTGGCAGTGGAGTAGAGGCAGATGGAGAAGGGCAGCGTATATATCAAGTTTCTCAGAGAATACTTCGAGCACTTAGCTCCTGAGAAATATTTTAAACGGCGATGCGATGAAGACATGAGAATAACCCCTCCCCTGTCAGAATCCTGTGTTTGTGATTTCGTCAGTGATCAGTCCTGACTGTAATGTGCGAGTGTCGGATTCTCGCTGATGCTGTTTTTTTCTTAAATCTAAAGAAATGCTGAGACGTTCGTTTGAGGCTTGTAGCGTTTAACATCAGAAAACCTGACAAAACAGGAGAATGTGGCAGAGGTCCAGAGGAAAAACTGCATGAAAAGCCCAAGGATGCTCACTTTTATCACTCTAATTAGTCCTCTTTAGTCTTCTCCACTTTCTTATCTCTCAGCTCTGCCTCTCACACGATGATACAGCACACTGAGGATTCAGAGGGGACATTTTCCTGCTGTCACTTTGCATTATTTATGAAAAAGCAGAGATTTAACAAAGCATTGCGAGACACTGAAAAACTGATACAAATGTGAAACGATTACAATCAGCTGAGGTAAAAACTAAACTTGCAATTCCTTATCTAAACAGCAGAGGGCTGTTCTTCCTTAAACTAGGAACACATGCAAACTTGAGGTGGTTTATTCAAAGAGATTTTGTTCATTTGCTTTATTCATTTGGTTATTTTGATGTGAATTTTGTTTGAATACATATTTTTTTAAAGGGGCTTTGTGGAGACACTTTAAAATGAGATTATCAGCACCAATATTACAGGTTACAGGTTATTTTTTTTAAATTTTATTTCTTTAATTGAGATTTTCAAGATGCATAATAATAACATTAATTGTGCTTGTGATTTTTTTTATATAGGAAACACAATATAAATTAAAGGAAAAAGGAAAAAAAAAACAGAAAAAAGGGGGAAAATGAAATTAAAAAAGGAAATTATAAATAAATAAACAACTGAATAGATTATACACAGGTAATTTTAAAATGCTACTTCTTAGCCTCCAGGTTGGGTCTCCCAGGACTGGATTGATCTACGGCAAGCCTAAGTCTCTATGACAACACCATGCCAGCTGATGAAGTTTCGATTTCTTTATGATTTCTGTGATTAATTTTGTAGTGATGGTGGACACTGGAGCCTAACTGTCGGATAGAAAAAGGACAGAAGAGAAGAAGAAAGATAAACGGGAGCGTGATAGAGCATGAGCTAAAGGCTAATTAGCCTTTAGCTCATGCTCTATCACTCTATAAGTGGTCTGTTCAAACTTGAGGGTCTATCAATAAAATGAAGAGTGAGGTTACGTTAGCTCTGATTGGTAGATGACTGGCAGGACATAACCAGGATTCACTAACGTTACACATTACAGACATGTTTTAGAACGCGGTCACACTGGCAAACCAGTACCGTGCCTAAGCACGCTTCAGCCCTAAAGCACATTTCAAACAGCCAGTGTGACCGCAACCATGCCGTGCTCAAGCACGATTCACTTCCGTACTTTGGCACACTTCGCAGAGGTGGGCTTCGGCACGGTTTACTTAATGCACGAGCACAAGCACACGGACAGCTCATGCGATACATGATGTATGATCACCGCAAGCGCATCTCTCGACAATCATTTTATACAAAGCAGGGGTGTTAGAGGGCTGTGTCGGGTGAAAACGACTTGCCATAAGTCCAAAAGTCTCTAAAGTAGTAGCAGTGCTCTCTGTGTCTCATTGTGCTGATTCTGATTAGATCACTCTTCATGTAAACAGATGCTTCCCAATGACGTAGGCGGGCCACACGCGTGTGTGATACCCGCTAAAGTCTGGTTCATTTAGGGGTAGAGTGACCTCTGCCCGTACTCTACAGCTGGGGAACAGCTCTGCGGAGGGGGAAATCGTGCTTAAGCATGGCACGGTTTGGATGGCCAGTGTGACCGCGCCCTTAGAGCACTGGGCTGCCAGCTGTGCTAAATATAAATGGCTACTAAACTACTTACAAACTGACAGCGTTGACTTGTTGTTACGTTAGGCTACAGATATGTCAGAGCACTGGGCTGCCGTTAGCCTTACATATAGCTGGCTACAATATTTGCTTGATGTCACGTTTCAAACCGTAGCGCTACGTAACTGTACTGATAAATTACCTCACCTCGACCCAGTAAAACGTTGTTTTGAACAAATAAAATTTGTTTTGATCTGATCTCCATTTAATTCCAAAACAAACACACACCTCACTAAAAGTAATTTACGACAGTGTGTGGAGACTCCAGGCCACAAGGTGGCGAGGGAGTGCATTTAAAACAGATTATCCTTATAGCATCTTTAATTAGATTTTGTTATTCAAGATAAAATGTAATTTCACTTGCACTCTTGAGGAAAAGACATTCTTTGTTTTGCACAGGGAATTCTCTTTGGTTTGTTAAAAATTAAAGAAAATATATGTTTTGTAATTTCTTATACATTAAAACATATTAGTGGGTGTTTAATTTTGCATTCATTGCATGGTTTGTGTTTTGCAGTTGCAGAAATAATTAAAAGAATCTTTATAGTCATATTTTGTTTGCAAGCTCATTGTGTTTGAAAAATCATGAGAAAATCCCATCATTAACCCAGGATCGGAAATCATGTCGTGAGTTGAGCGAATCGTTACATCCCTCTTTAAAAGCTTCAAAAAGACATTTCTTATTCATGAATCTAATCATGGAGCTGTAACATCAGGACACTTTTACTCCAACAACCTTCGTAGAAAGCTGCAGAGATTATTTCAGTCTAAGTACAGTAGCCTGTTTTTCCCCCTGTGGAGAAGAAAACACCAAAACTCTGACCTTGTTTTTCCAGATTGTACTGCTTCGACTGTGCAGACAGCAGTTGTTGACGTGGGCTTTGCGAGCAGCCCTGCTTTCTGCTCTGAGCTGCACACAAACAGCTGAAATCTGTGAGAGTCGAGCTGCAAGACGAACATCTTTTTTGACTTAGGGAGGAAATGATACTTTCTGGCTGCTCCTTCGCATAAACTTCAGAGCACAGGGAGCACGAGGTCTTTTTCTTCCATCTGCAGGAGGAAGGCAGATTTAAACATGGAATTCAGCTTCAGTGCTTTCCCTGAATATTGCAGCAGCTTGGTAATTTACACTAAAGACTGACCAATTACTGCACTGTCTGCTGGGCAGCACATGTTAGAAAAAAATCATTTAAATTGTTGTTTGTATGACTTTAGGATCTGCCTTATCGATATAAACAATTTTTGTTTAATCAATCTTTTGGTTTAAAATGACAATGTCCAAAGAAAAAAGAAAAATATAAAAATATTTGTGTTTACATCACATCACTGATAAAGCTTTTTGATTCAAAGTTTTATAAAAAGAAGAAAAAAAAAACTAATTGGTGTCTGCAGCCTGCTCCACGTTGCTCTTTGATTTATCTGCAGCATCACGGCGCCATCTTGTGGCTCTATGAAGAAAGTTCCATTAACTTTCTTAAACAGTCTAGATCAGGGGTCTTCTACAGGGTATTGATGATTAATATACATAATTGATATGTGGCCTGACGTTAGCAAACATCTAAAAAATGACAATTAGAGCAATATATCAATATGTGTTATCAAATTCCAGCGTTCTTTCAACAATTTTTAAATTTTTGCCAATTAATTACATTTCTTTTTTTAAAAGAATGCAAATTCATTCAATTTCTAAATCTAAATTTCCAAAACAAATAGCAAAATTTCAAAGTATTTTCAACAATTCTTAAATTCAGGTCATTACAAACAAAATCAAAATTAAAAATAAATTAATAATGGTGTTAATTTTTTTGATTTCACATTTTTTTGTATTTTTTGCAAATTTATATAAAAATAAAAAACCAACACATCACCTATAGAATTTCATAAATAAATTAGATAATTATTCATCATATTTTAAAGATGTTATAATTTAAACTAAAATCACATTTCTTTTAATATTTTCATTAATTTTTATTAAAATATTCTTTTTGAAACATTTCAACTCTTTCAAATACATTTTGTAAATTTTTGAAATTTCAACAACATTGTGAAATCTTTGCAACATTTTTCTTTTTTTTTTTACCAGTTTTTATAATGTTAATAAAAAAATGTTTAAAAAATAGAAAACAACACGACATGTAAAAACTTATAAATTAAAAAACTTCTCGTTTAGATAATTACTCTCTAGATTTTAACTTTGTGTAGAATTTTATACACTTTTTTTTGTCTTTATTGTGAAGATAAAGTAGATTTTGTGGCTCCAGAATGGCTTTAATCCAGGTGAGCTGAGGAAAAATGGCTCCTGTGAAAATAAAGGTTGCAGACCCCTGCTAAAAGTTTCAAAATGTCAATCAGACCTTAGGTCGATTTCACATGTGGCTGCATGAAATGTCACAATTTAGCTAAATTAATTAAATATTTTAAGTCATAATCCAAATAAAGAAACATCCATGTTTTGCTTACCAGGAGCAAAGATGGACGACAACAACCGCTGAGTTTGGCAGGTTTCTTACTGAAGAAGAGGGAAAGTTTCATGAATTCAGCCCGTCCTTCGGCTCCTGTGATCTTTTGGTTTCCACTGACAGGAAGTCATCCCGACCCAATCTCCTCTGTCTGATGAGAGCGTGTTGGCCATCTTCGAAGTTAATCCTCACCTGGACCAAACCTGAACGACAGAGCAGACAATACATTCAGGGGCTGAAGTCACTGAAACAAACATACAAGAGAAATTTGCTGTAAAATTTGCTTGAAACTACAATAATGTTGTAACACAAGAAACTTTTCTCATGTTCCGTTGGCAGATTTAAAAAAAAAAATTCCAAGCAATTCAGACCTCATTATAGACTTTAAATAACTTGAAAAAAATACATTTTTCTGGACTGCTCAGGCGAATGTTGCTCATATTAAATCTATTTTTTTTTTCTATCTGAAAATAAGACAAAAACACTCAATGAGATTTCAGTTTTTGCAGTGTAAAACTCTTACTCACCTTTCTATAGCTGAGTTTATCAGAAAAATTGAACAAATCATTTTAAATTCTTTTTTTTTCTGCACCACAACGTACTGCCATCTTTATTCTTCTGTTATATAAAACAAATACTTGATTCATATACTATATATTTATATATCTTTGATATATATAATCAATTATATAATATCTGTTTTAACCACCTTTTTGCCATTTTGTTTGATTTATTGATTTACTTTCAAAATCATTTTTATTATTCTTACTTTTTAAATTGTGTCCTTTTAATATGTTTTGATGATTTGTACCTCTTTAAAGCACTTTGAATTGCCTGCTGTATAAATAAACTTGCCTTGCCTTCAATTCAAACTTTGAAGAGAGGCACAAAAAAATAAAAAAAAAACATTCAAAGACCAGTTACGACTGTTTTTTATGATCAAGAGTGAAACTGTAAAACTTTCAGGTTGTTAGAGGATGATTGAGGCTTGTTGGTGTTATACTGAGAAGAGCCTGCAGAGGGAGACAAAGACTAGGTTTCTCTACAGAGAGGACGAGAGCAGGAGTTGTGTCAACAAAAGAAAAGTCAGACAAGTTTTTTTCAATATGCAAATGCAACATTATACATAATTGATGAATTGATTATATCAGAAAATAACATTTTATTTTACAGGAGTTATGTTTTTTTTTTCAATGACCGTTTTTTTTTTTTTTGTTTGTTTGTTGGAAAGACATTTTCATTGATATACATTCAGACATTTCTTCTCCACAGTCCTTTTCCAGTCTTTTATATTTACACAAATGTAGATTTTTTTTTTGTATCTTTTTCTATTGTTTTCAAATATCTACCATTATGCATATTCATTGTTACTGTTTAAAACTTTATATAACATCCACATGTGTTTACATCACTCATGCAAAGGATTAACTATGAACAAATGAACAAAGAGAGTTTAAATTTACATTGTGGAGTCAGACAGAGTCTGCTCTTTTTGGTGAAACACATTAAATCCACTTACTCCTCATGAGATAAACTTTTTTTTTTTGAAACTTTAGGTTGTAGGTCAGCTTCTCTGTTTTAAAGATTTCTCAGATTTTTTCCAACCAGTCGCCCCTTCTCAGTGGTAAAGGGATTAAGGCGTCTTTTGCTAGCTGCCAGGAGAGCCTGCAGTAACTTTTTACACTCCTCTCTTTTATGGAAAAGTTACCTGAATAAAAACCTTCAACAGACAGACTTTTTGTGCACAGTGGGGAGCATCTATCATTTTATTTGCAGTAAGTATTTGATAGTTTTATGTCCTCTGCGTCACTGATGACGTCCACGGTGCAGTTTTTGGCAAACTTTCACTTTAATAGAGAGATATATGGGTCTATTTAACTACATGATTCCTCCCACAGATCTTCTTTGAGACATTTCCTGAACCCACGTCATCATAGTTAAAATAATTAAAACAAACTCTTCTTTAATCTGTATCTGCTGCGCTGGCTCATCTCTGTCCCCAGGCCGTGAAAAACAGTCATCGCTGGTTTCCTTCAGTATTAAAACCATTAGTGAATTTTATCTGAATCTTCTTTTCACTTGAATTTATAGCAGCATCATCCATCTCGTCATGACATCACCACCATCCCTTGTTTACCGTGTCCGTGGGCTCACGCTGGATCCTGTTAGCTGCCTCTCAGGATCTGCTGTAATGTCAGGGGCTGATCCCGGGGCTCGCCGGCTCAGTGTTAACAGGGAGGGTGAGGAATGAAGGATGCACAGCAGCTGAAGGTGGAGGACGGTTTGGATGCTTCACATGACACTGACGGATTCACATGGGAGCCTGTATTTAGAAATCTGGATTTATCACCAGAGGAGAAAACAACACCACTCTCAAGAAGTTTTTCTCCAGTTTCCAGAGAGAAGTAAAGACGCCTTTCATGACAATGGGACAAATACGCTCCAGGGTGATGAATGACAGAAATTGAAATCAAAAGTTTAAGACCACAGGCTATTAAAGCCAAAATCTGCTCCAAATGTTTATTTCCTGTCAGGCATTCACACGGTCATACCCTCCTGATGGCTAAAGCAAAGAAGCTGTCTCTTCTTCAACGTGGTCGGATCGTCGAGTTGCAGAAGCAAGGCCTCTCGCAGCGTGCCATTGTTGCTGAGGTTGGACGCAGTAAAGATCCTGAGCATAATGAACAAAAAAGTCAAGTGGTAGACCACAAAAAATCTCACCTACGCTGAGCCGGAGGATCTGATTGGCTGTCCGTCAAGACCCAAATTTAAGGCCCTCACTGGAGCCGACTGCAGCCATAACCATCAGACGACATCTGCAGGAAAAGGGTTTCAAAAACAACCGTTTAGACTTTGCCAGGGAGCATCATGGGACATTGAAAGGTTAAAAAAAGTTTGATTCTGTGATGAGAAAAATGTAACCTTGACGGTCCAGATGGCTCCAACGTTACTGGCATGACGAGGAGATCCCATCTGAGATGTTTTCTACCCAGCACAGTGGAGTGGGTCCATCATGATCAGGGGCTTTTTCATTCAGTGAACACTGGAGCTTCAGGTGGAGCAGGGTGGTCAAACGGCGGCTGGTTACGAGCAGATGTTGAGAACATTTGGGGATGGATGGCGAGGGGAAGTTTATAAAAATGTCCGTCAGTTCCAGACAGTTGATGCCCTTCGTGAAGCCGTCTTCACCACTTGGAGCAATGTTCCCAAAAGCTTCCTGGAAACACTCACATTAATAACAAGAACGGTGAAGCTACTCATTACTGAGTCCTACTGAGAAAAACTTTTGTTTTGGTTTGGAGAGTCATTTTTTGAGCGATGGTCTTCAACTTTTGATCAGCTGATAAACAGCCTATTTTAGTTTACTCGTTGTTTTCAATAAATTACTTTTTCAAAGTGCTTTTTGTCACACTCCCCCTTCTTGCTTTTGCATATTGTAGCTCTACTTAAAATTTCACTAAGATCCAAATGTGCAAAAGGTAAATTCTAGCAATTATTCAGCTGGTCTTGAGATTTTGATCAGGTCTGTACTTATCGATGCTTCAAGACAGAGTTCATGTAGAAAAGTTAACTTTACTTCACTGCAAAAAACTGAAATCTTATCAAGTGTTTTTGTCTTTTTGTAAGTAAAAATCGTCCTTTTATACCCGATATGAGCCACTTTCAACTTATCAATCCAGAAAAATGTCTTGTTTCAAGTTATCAGAGTACAAAATTAAGGTTTGAATCGCTTGTAACCAGTAAAAAAATCTGCCAATGGAACAAGAAAAAAAACTGCTTGAAAATTTCCTTGAGACTAGAACAATGTCTTAATACAAGTAACTTTTCTCTTGTTCCATTGGCAGATTTTTTTACTGGTTACGAGCAATTCAGACCTCATTTCTGTCCTTAAAGAACTTTAAACAAGGCTCATATTGAGTTTAAAAATGAATTTTCTACTGAAAATAAGACAAAAACACTTGATAAGATTTCAGTTTTTGCAGTGTTTCTCGTCATGTAGCAATTAGTAACTTCCTGTTACACATCCTACAGTCTCAATAAGGGTGGTAAAAAAAATTGATGTTTCAGAGTATCAGGATTTTTTGTTAAACGATTTTCTATCATGTTTTTTTCTGTTTAAATTTTTTTTTTCTTTTTTTTGAAGGGGCAGGTGTAATAAGATTTTTCTTCTTTCTGATCCTTTTCATTCATTTCAGATTTTTTTCCTTTATATTAATTTTTTATGTATATATATGTTTTATATAACAACATGAATGAAATAAAGATCAGCTATCAACTATCTTTTGGGATGCAGAAAGATTAAAAACTTCTGGAAAGACATGCATGACTTGGCGGTCAAGGTCCTGGGGATCTCATTAGACCGTACTCCCATATTCTACCTTTTTGGTCCTGAACTGAACAAAACCCTGGATCCCACACATTCAGGGGGGTTTGCTTTGATTCCTACATGGGAAAGAAGAGTTTTATGCCAAATTGGGACCAGCACAGACCCCCTACACTGAACATCTTTAATTTTAATTTTAATTTTTTTTTTTTTTATTTTATTTAAAATGTGAAAATAAGTATAAAAAGATAGTTGCAAAAAATAAAAAAATAAATTAAGAAAAGGAAAAAAAAAGATCTTTTTTTTTTCTTTTCAAATTTAAACCCTTTGTTTTATAAACTGGGTTGGAAAAAGTTGAGATGTCAGATACCCCAAATAAATCCTTATAAAGTCTGTAGACATTATCATCATGCAACTTTTTCACTTGGTCTGGTGTTAAAGACGCAAACTTAAAATCAGAAATATCAATGTATCATAATTCAATTGAATCAGCACCTCAAAATTTGTAAAAGAATCGAATTGGGAGAAAAACAAATCGTCCATTTCTCAGGTTCATTAAAGTTTATTTATCTGGTGCATCGATAATTCAAATTATTTTCTTTTTTTTGTAAAAAAAGTGTTTGCTTGTGAAAATAGTCAAAGTGTCACAAGAAAAAAAAAGATTTTCTTTTTCTTAACAGGCGACACTGCGAAAACCTTTACAACCCTGCTTGCAGCTTTAATTATTATTATTATTTACTTTTCAAATACTGTTTTTACGTTTCAGAAGTTCAGCTCTGCACGTGGGCTCTGGGACGTTTGACTCGTATCCTGGAGTATTTCCTAAAAGTTGAGAAAAGTCAGATAGAAGCGCAGTCACAAAGAAATCAGCAGGATTGTTGTAAAAACAGGTTTATTTAGATTTTTTTTCAGTTTTTTTTTAAATCTTACCTTTTTGTGGAGACACATCTTTAGATTTTGCTCCTGGAAAAGTAAAACAAGAACAAGATGAACAGCTGATCTGTGGAGACATAGATTCAGACATTTTAAACTTTTAGGGCTCAGAAAACCGCCGGTCATTTCTTTAACTCACAACTTCAGCTCTGATCCAAAAAGTTTAGCTCAAACTTTTCAGAAAAACACAGTGTCCTCCTGCAGTAATCTAATCTGTCGTTTTTTAATCTGTTGAAGATTAAACAGACTCCACTCACCGTGTCTTCCAGCAGCAGGCTGGATCCTCATACTGGGAGCTTTGGTTGGCATCTTTATGGCTTATTCCATGTCAGGGTTTCCTGAATGGTGTCCAACACCTGACCCACTGACCCGTTTTTATCCAAGAGGTTTTAAAATCTAACTTAAACAATCCCTGAATCTGTGGGGAGTCACAGGAAAGCGATGCTCGTTGAGGAACGTGGTGATCTTACTCAGACGTGTTATGTAAGAGTGTAAACTGGAGTGTGAAAGGATTATGAAGGCTTTGAAGATGGCAGCGACGAAGAAGACGGATGGTTTCCTCCTGACAGAGGTTAATCTGAGCTCTTTCTAAGCATTTCAAAGAGGAACGGGGTAAAAATAAGATCATTCCTTTGAAATCATTAAAATAATGCATCCAACACCGTGACCTTCGTCTCTAAAACCTTTTTTTCTCATGTGCATATGTACAGAAACAATTTGCCTTAACTTGGATACTGGGGTCAGAAAACGTCTTGTGTTTGAAGATAACTTTAAACTAAAGTTTTATTCTTCATAGAAAAATTGAGATTAGCAGTGTGGGGCGAGCAGGGTCACAGCCCCGGCTCTTTCAAGGATTACTCATCTGTCAGCGGTGTTTGAACGCCTGCTGCGTCTGTTTTCCGTTCACTTTACGAGGAGAAGACTGACACGCTCCTTCATCTCCTTTTTTTTCCCCCCGTTGATCCCAGCGGTCAGCCCGGGATTGCTCACACCCCGCAGTCCCCGCAGTCCCCCGGTATGTGGCGTTTAGTGCCCGCTGTAATCAGTCGTCTCCTCCTGCAGGCAGGAACAGAGGAGGGACAGGACAGCCAGGACTTAAAGTTTGGCACGCGGCCGGGGCAGTTAACACCTCGGCTGGTGGAGAGCGAATCAGAAGACAGGGTTTACGATCAGCAGCGTGCTCTTTCTTTTAACCTCTGCCATGTGCGTTAAAGCATGTGTGATTGAGGATGATTGATGTGATAATGCAGGTTGGGAGCAAAGTCGGGCCTGATGATGAGATCTACTGTGTGGCACAAAGAGATGTCAGTGTTTATGTTCCTGAGACAGATGGATGCGCTGTGTATGAGTTAGAGGTGTGGAAAAATATCGATACGGCAACAAACGGTGACACTTTGACCTCTGATACGATATCGATATTCCTGGGAAAAGTTGACTGGACCAAAGGAAAGTAGTGTTAAAAAGACGATCTGTTTCTCAAAAACAAACACCTGAAAAGAGCTACTTCCTTATGATAGTGGGTGACAGTGCTCATGGGAAATGCAGTCTACACTACTGATTCTGGCCACAGGTGTCACTGCAGTCAATGTCAAATAGATTGTCCTTGAATCTCCTCAAATACAAACAGATCTTGATGAAATGTTCAGGAAATGTTCAGAATGGGATAAGGAAGAAGTGATTAAATTTTGGAGGTGATCTGGATCACCGTCTGGATCAAGGACTTTTTTAAAGGATTCTTTATCATTGTGAGATAGGGCCGTTTTCACCATATGTGTAAATAACTCCACCATAAATGATCAGATTGCTTTGCAAAACAATACAAGACAAGGTCACCATAATTTCTGACAGATGTAAAAGTACGATCCAGATCCTGGTAAATCTGGATACTAAGATCTGGAATATGAAATATGTACTGGGTCATCATAATTTTCAACAGTCAGGAAACAAATTATCGTACAAACCTGCAACTAACAGCAAATTGTAGCAGACAGTCTGCTGAAAGGGAGTATCACATTAAAGTAGGACTAAAGTGTTGTGTGACAATCACAATATGCTTGGTGGAGGTCTGCGCTCTCTATTTACATATTATTTTATTGGTCATCCAAACTTCACCCAGCCCCCTGTTTGCTCCAAAAGAACCCAAAATGGTACCGTTTGTTTTTGCTTCATTTGTGGCTCTGTGATTTTATAGACGTTACACACTTTATTTCCTGGAGATGACGTCACTGCCAGAAATGCTCTGGGGCTTGTGCTCTTCTCTTGTTTTGGCTGCAATCAAACAAAGTTTGTCTTGTCTGAGTAAAGAACGCTACAACAGTGTAACACGTTTACCTGACATTCGTCCTACAGCGGTGGCATTCCAGGTGCTTGGAGTATGAAAAAGGTGCATTCTTAAAAACAAAAATAGAGATTTACTTGGCGTGGTAGCACCAACTGTATAAAAATGGACATTATCTTGCTTGGCTCAGAGGCCGTTGACACGACAATGGTTTTAGGGTGAAACGCAAAAGTTTTGTTGTGTTTCAGCCTCGCGTTTACACGGAAGCGGCGTTTCAGCCGACTTGAAACACAAACTTTTGAAAAAGGCCTCCAGAGTGGGATTTTTCCGACATCGTTGCCGTGTAAACAGTGAGCCAGCGTTTTCAGTGGCAACGATGACATCACACTCCGCCTCGCGCGGGTGCATTCAACAGGACAACAGTACTGTTGTTACGATCGTCGCTAACTACCGTGTTGTGCTTGTGCTGCTCAATCTGCTCAATCTGCTGACTGTCTTTAACAAAATGTGCATCTGTTGCTCCACTTTTTAACTTAGCATTCACCAATACACCAGATGATCGGCTCAACTCTACTTCGGTGGAGATCTCCCAAAAGCTGCTTCTGGACGAGACAGTTATAGCACCACCTACAGGCCTGGCATGCCTACTACAGCATTTTCAGTCCATCAGCGTTTCCATGTAACAGCAGATTTTTTTCACTGTGTTTCTACAGCGTTTTCAGATGAAACATTGTCGTGTAAACAGAGCCTCAGAGTGAGGTCTCCACAAAAGCTGCTCCCCCTGGTGGCTGGATGCGGTATTTGTCAAAAAAATCCATCTCTCCAGTCATTCCAGATGGGCTGTGGTCAAACTTTACAAAATCAATAAACCTTGTAGAAATGTTTTTCACGTCCGATTGATGCGGTGATTTGAAGATATCATTTGGCTGTCTTGTTTTCAGGTCCTCTTTTTTCTGAAAAGTTCCATTTTCAGTAGCTATAAGAGATTAAAAACAAGGTTTTACGTCCCGTTTAACTATGATTGACAGCTGCCGTTCTTGTGTATTTGCTTTAAGTTGCTTTTCATGTTTCCTTTTATGTGTGTGTTTTTCTTATCTGTTTTTATCTTTCTATTTTATCTACCTGGACAGGTGGTTGGGTTTAAAAGTGTTTCATGAATAAAGTTGGCATCTGCAGTTAGGGTTGGATCAGATCCCGTGGAGCTGATTTTGTATCTTAATAAATAACACATAGGGATGGTGTGTTGTGATAGCATGCTGTGGGTAACTGGTGTTGTATGGGATGGATTAATTGATTTATGCAAATTGAAGGATAAATGGACAAAAATTTTCTTGCTTTTTTAAACTTGCAACGTTAAATGTAAACAGTTATAAAAAAGAAAAAGTGATTTCGTTAAAAACTTAAATCTGATGATAAAAAGTGTCATCGTTTCATTTTGTGCAGAAAGTTGCGTAAGTGTCCTGTGTCAGAGTGTAAAACCTGTGCACATGTTAAAGCACACACGGCTCTGAGTCTGACAGCAGGAACTCTGCGATGAAGATTTAAATCTTTGCAGCTGCATTCCCAGTCTGCGTGTGTGTGTGTGTGTAAGTGTGTGAGTGTGAGTGTGTGTGAGTGTGTGAGAGCATGCTTACAAACACTAATCACCCCGTCCACCTTCAATGCATCAGAGCTGTCACGCCGAAATGTCAGAGGATCAGCGGTCGTGATGTAAGGAGCGAGTGGGCGGGGTTTGTGTAGCAACAGGGCGCCGAAGCATCCGTGAAACCTTTTTAAGGAAAAACATACATACACAGGTCCAGTTACACCCCCCTCCTTTAGGTTAGCTCACGTTTGTGTCCACGCCACCCGTCCTCCATCCTTCACCTCTGTCCTGCATCTAAGGTATAAAAGAGGAGTCCCTCAGCGGAGACTCATCACACCGCACTCTGAGATCATACCGAGACAGACCGAGGACGCCACACTGAGGCAAGATGCCCACCACCAACAGGATCATATCTGACACCAGGAAGACAGACAGAGGTGACGTTTCCTGCAAGATTTACATCTCACACCTGTTAGATTTAAAGAAAAAATCCAAAGTTTTTCATCTTATTTACCATATTAACATCTTCTGATTACACTGCAGCATCTCTAATTTCTTTATTTTGGATTAACAGCAGCATGTTTTTGCAGCACTGGGTGTTTTTTTATGACCCTGTGAGGTTTAATTGCCAGGGTTTATATATGTGTGTGTGTGTGTGTGTGTGTGTTTATGTGTGTGTGTGAAAAGCAGTATTTCCCGACTGATTTTCATGCTTGTCATAATGAGGGGCACATAATGGTTTTACAGCCTGGGTCTGCTAGTGACATTATATACGGTGTTTGCACTGCAAAAAAATGAAATATTTTAAGTAAAAATTGTCGTATTACACCTAATACGAGCGCCACCCAACTTTTAAATCCAGAAAAATGTCATACTTTAAGTTATTTTAAGAAATGAAACAAGAAAAAAATTGCTAGAAAATTTGCTCGAACCCAAAAAAATGTCTCAAAAAAAGTGACTTTTCTCTTTTTTATTTGGCAGACTTTTTTTTTTTTTTTCCCGAAGCAATTCAGACCTCATTTTTGTCCTTAAATAACTTAAAATAAGACATTTTTTCTGGACTGGTCAGGCAAATGTGGCTCAGATTAAGTCTATAAAGACATTTTTACTGAAGATAAGACAAAAACACTTAATTTTTTACATTTTTTTTACTGTGTAGATTAAACACCCTGTGTGTCGTTAGGAGAAAATAAAATAAAATAAAATATAATAAAAAAATAAATTATAATAATGAAATTAATTATAATAAAATAGCTATAAAAAAATAAAAAAACAATATAGTAAAAAAAAACACAGAATTACAGAATACTGTTGAGATTTTATTTAATTTATTTAATTTATTTATTTTCTTCTGGTGTGGCAGCAATAGGCCTCCTTTATGAAATAATATAATAAAATGGATTTCTGAGGAGCTGTGACATAATTTGCATCGAGTGTCACAGTTTGTTTTGAGTTTAGCTTCATCTCTAGAGTGGAACTAATGCAGCAGGGAGGTCCAAACCCATTATGAAAATGTTGACTCAGATCTTCGAGGGCGCTGGCACCGTGGGGGTTTGTGGTCGCTTTAAAGCTTAAATATTTTGTTCGGTGTCGGGTTGTAATGAGACAAGACAAAGCTTCTATTTTCATCACCTCGTGCTAAATCCAGACAGGTGGCTCAGCATTCCCACTCACGTCTGTCAACCTCCCATCCACAGAGAGATGAACGGCTGGAATAACCGTGAGGGTTAAAAATGGTGACGTGTTGTGGTAAAGTTGATTGATTCAATTTTAAAGTCGTTTCCTGCCAAGACACACACACAATCTGAGGAGATGCTGATGTGTGAACAAATCAGGTGGTGTATTTTTAGGCCACGGTTCGTGAAGATGACGACACGTAATGATGTGTTGGTGGATGATGACATCCGAGTGCTGAAAGGATAAGGTGTCTCCTGTTTTTAATCTCCTCTACAGACCGCAAGCTAACACAGGAAAACACAGACTGAGTTACAGAGCGGACACACAGGCTCAAGATTTTGCCACACCAATTTTCTTTTCATGGATCTTTCTTCGGTTTAACTGTCTTATTAGCTTTTTATTGTTTTATCTCTTGCTCATTATTTTATCATCACTTTTATTATTATTTTATTATTCTATTAACACCCCTCTTGTTGTCTTTTATATTAACTGTCCTGTTAAGACTGTGAGGAATTCTGGGAGAATCTGAGTGGAGCCGGGTGACAAAAATAATAATAATTTTTTCTTTCGAGAGTCTTATCACTTCCTGACTCTACCTTCCGACATATTTTACAATCCCCGAAAAAAATACACAAGAACGGCAGCTGTTAATCATCGTAAAATGTAACTTAAAGCCTTGTTTTTAATCTCTTATAGCGACTGAAAATTAAACTTTTCCTAAAAAAAGAGGACGTGAAGACAAGACAGCCAAATGATATCTTCAAATCACCACAACAATCAAACGTTAGAAACATTTCTACCAGACTTATCATGCAGCCCCCCCCCCTGTCAAAGCACTTTGTCGACACTTATTTTCAGTAGAAAATGTGTTTTTGGACTTAATTTGAGCCACATTCACCTGACCAGTCCAGAAAAATGTCCTATTTCAAGTTATTTAAAGACAAAAATGAGGTCTGAATAACTTGAAACAAGACATTTTTCTGGACTAATAAGTTGACTGTGGCTCATATTAAGTGTAATTACACAATTTTTACTACAATAAGTCCAAAACACTTGATAAGATTTCAGTTTTTGATAAGATTTCAGTTTTTTTTTGCAATAAAAGCAAATACACAGCTGCTGTCTTGGCCAGGAAACTCTTACAAACAAGATTTTTTATTGACGATGAGGTTTTCTCCCGATTAAAAAAAGATTTTGGAAAAAGAAGAACTATTAATGGAGGAACCTTTGTGTCTTAGTAGTTGCTCTGGGGCCAGTTATGGAAGACTGGGTTAACCTGCAAAAAGTGTCTTTTGCTATCAGTTGCTATGGTCGGTTGTCTATTAATATTTTGAGCTCCCAATGCACTTCTACGACAAATTAAAAACCCCACGGTAATAATGAGACCAGTTTTTGTTGGCGTTGGACTGGTGCTGCTTAAATCTGTGTCCCTGCAGCTCGTCGATGATTGATAAAACTAGTTCCAGAGGGTCGGACTGATTCATACTTCTGTAGATATATATAGATATAATATCTGTCTCAGTGTTTGCATCATAACATCATGCACAGTGTTCAAAAACAGCAGACTCTCTAGTTCTGAACCTAAGCCTAAAGTAGAATTTATTCAAATCAAGAAAATAATTTTATTTAGTAGCTAGAGGGTGAGTTTTATCTGGGGATGTTTTTTGTTTGTTTGTTTTTGTTTATTTATTTAGTTTTTCTTTTACTCTCTGGTTGATTTATTTGTTTTATTTATGTATTTATTTATTTTTTGCCAACAGTATTATTATTACATACATTTATTTATTTACATTAATTTATTTTTTTAATTTTAACAATTCTTGTAATTTATTAATTTTAGGGTTAGGGTTATGGTTAGGTTTTTTTTATAATTTTATTTTATTTTAATTATGTTTTCGTGGTATTTGTGCACAAACTTTACATGGATAAATTAATTTTATATTCTGCTTTCCATTTTTGTATTGTGCATGTACATATCAAATGAATATTAAAAAAAAAAATCAATAAATAAATGAAAATTAAAATTACAATTAAAAAAAAACAAAAACAAATAAATGATTGAAAAAACAATATAAGCTAAAAAAATGTAATAACAGAATACTGTTGAGGTTTTATTTTATTTATTTTTGGTTTGGCAGCAACAGGCCTCCATTAGATTGTTTGATTAGAATAATGAATCAATTATTGTTTCTGGGATGGCGTTGACATAGAACTGCATCAGAAGGCAAATTTAAAGTAAACGCTGAAGTAACCAGCTCTGATAAATCTTCAAAAGATCTTTTTAGGTGAAGTGAATCCCAAACCTCGCTTTGTTTTTACTGTTTGTTTCATGCATGGCCAGTTTTTCTGCTACGGACGCAGCTTTGATCATCTTTCCGTCATCATCCTCCTCCTCCTTGTTACGTTCTCTGATCAACAAATGTTGAACCTATCTGAACCCAGCCAGCCTTAGAAAGCAGATCCTCTCCTTCTGGTCTGACTGACAGCCTTAAGCTTCACACACTGCCTGGGTGTGACCACAGCTAACCCCTGCAGCATGAGAGGTGTGTGGATCATCCTCACAGCCTGGCATGAATCAAACGCTGGCTCTACAGAAGCACGCAGCAGTTTATGCCATGATCTGACAGAGGCAGATGCTTTTCTAAGTATAAGCATATGTTTCTTTTAAGTGTCTCACATTTACCACAGCCTATACAGCTGCATCTGTAACAGCCAAGTCTGACACCCTAAATATAGGTTTGTGTTATGAAATCACTAAAATGTACATTTTGATTTTTTTACAGCAAAGAAATCAAAAGCTGAAAACACAGGTAAGTCGAGAACTTTTTTTTTTTTTTACAAACTTTTGTTGGGTGTAGATAGAGATGTCACCCATCTAGAGTTCCCTCGACCTTGTCTGACACCTGACGGATGTTATCCTGTCACTCCTCAGAGAAGATCCCACCGTACGAGCCAAACATCCCTGAACCGACCTGCAGAGCTGAACTCGTCAAACGTAAGACTCAGAGTTCTTCTAACGAGTTTAACAGCACAACTTTTTGTTTCCTGTTCATCATTGGCAATGAGGGCCTGTGTCCACTGACCATGAGCTATTGTGTTTCCTGTGTCTTCAGTGCTCCCATAGTGTGTTTTTTATGTTGACTTGTAAAAGGCCACCAAATAAAAGCAGCGTCTGTTTGATGAGCTCTGTCACTGAGGCAGAGGTCGCTGCTGGTGCAGACGACAGTTGGTGGACACAGGCCCTCAACACAACTGGTTACTCGATTTATTACATACGTCAAAGGAGATACCTCCTGTGTTGATGGCCTGGGTAGAAATTAGGGCCAGGACGATTTGCTTTTCTCCCGATTTGATTCATTTATCAGACACTTTTGTCCAAAGCAACATACAACACAAGCAAAAATTGAGACAGAAGGAAAACCTTGTTAGTGCGACAAAGTGCTTTAAGTTATTGGCTGCAGGTGCCACATGAAGTGCAGGATTTTTTCTGATAATGTAGAAAAATCTAGACGACAAACCACAATCAATCGTAACCCCAAATTCTGGGTGAATCGGATTTTAACCCTAAATACCCCCTAAATCTCTAAATAACCATTCAAATACATGTATTATACTTCATATTCATGGGAAAACAGTACAGACAATTAGAATTAACAGGCGGTGTGGATACCGAGAAAATTAAGGAGCGCAAACACGGACAATCTACACTATGACACAACTTGAGACAAAAGCCGTGTTTCCATCAAGCAGTCCGGTTTGGTTCAGTACGGTTTGGCACGGTTAAGTGTGATCCTGTTTGCGTTTCCACAGCAAACTGTGCCCTTTTGTAGTAGGCGGTGTGTAAGCCAGATGCCGAAAGCCGCAGCTCTCAAATGATACTGTGGCGCCATGGCAGCACAACACCCCCGCTAATAAATTGCGACACAGTAAACAAAGAGCATAGATGAAGACATCCAGCATTCTCTGTGATTGGCATGTGGCTCTTTGTTACAAAGTGTAATCAAGCTTTGTTTCAGAGAAGACTGTGTGCCACCAGGAGAAATACAGCTACTGTTGCACAGTAAGTGAGGATTCTTTTGACCAATCAATGGTCTACAGTGTTGTAGCTCCACCTTCCGAGATTAGTCTGAGTTTAGTCTGGCACCCCTATGGAAGCGTCCCAAAAAGTGGGATGGCTCATCTCTGGATTAGTCAGTGGAAATGCCATAAAATGCGTGTAGTGCGGAGACGAACCAAACTAAACCACTTGGTGGAACAGGGCTACAGCAGACGATGCTGATGACCGTGTTGCTGTGATTTGTGCTCTGCGTCAAAAACTAGTATGCCCCATAGGAGCTTATGAACAGAGCAGCGTAACTTCAAAACCTTCTCTATTTTCTTACCTACACATATTTATGGGCATCATAAAGTCAAAACGAGGTAACTCGAGGACCTCATGTATTTAATAATCTTCCCAAAGAGAAGAAGGGTCAGACTAACAGCCAGATGAGTCTTCAGACATCTCTTAAAGTAGAAAGGGACTCTCTGGATCATATCAAGTGAGGTAATTCATTCACCATTTGGGAACAACAGAGGAGAAGAGTCTGGCTAGAGATTTGGAGCCGCGCTGAGCTGGAAACACCAGACGTCTTTCACAAGCAGAGCGTAGTGGGCCAGAATATTCACCAATACACCAGATGATTGGCCCAACTCTTCTTCAGTAGAGATCTACCAGAAGCGGCTTCTGGAAAAGAAAGCTATAGCGCCAACTACAGGCCTGGCATGCTTACTACAGCGTTTTCAGTCCCTCTGCATTTCCATGTAAACACAGATTTTTTTCACCATGTCTTTGTGTTTTGGGATGAAACGTTGTGTGAACAGGGTCTGTATCAGGAGCCATATTTTCCCCAAAATGCTCATCACATGAGAGTCTGTATTATGGATTTATTCAGGGGATCTGACATCTCAACTTTTTCCAACCCAGCTTATAAACAAAGACAGAAATAAAGGACTTAAAATTGAGAAGAAAAAAATGATCATGTCATTGAATTTCTTTTTTTCTAGACTGGTTCAACATCTCCCTGGATGATAAAACAGCCAATAAGGTGCTCTGGATCACAGAGGGCGGGGCTAAGGTGGCCAGGATGACTGATGAAGTCACCTGTCCCGTCCTGGACCGACCTGAGCGATACGAATACGCTCCACAGGTAAAAGATGAAGGCGTAAATGAAGTGTTTGTGTGGAATAACAGAGTTTTAAAGAATGTCTCTAATGTGCCAGGAGCTTGTCAGCGCCATGCCGTAGCAGGTGTACTCTTACATGATTGTGACACCCAGGCCACCGTTTTATGGACCTGAGGATCTCCCCAGGGTTTATTTAAATCCCGGGGCAGCTGGTTGGGCACTGCTCTGCGTTTTTGCTGCTGCAGTGACAGTAAATCACAGCTTAGGTTAGATTACCTGATTTACGCCGTTCGTTTCATCCTCATTCCAAAAGGTCCTCTGCCACGAAGGCATCCTGGGCTTCAGAGGCTACTGGGAGGTGGACTTCTCAGGATGGGTCGTGATCGGCGTGGCGTACGAGCGAGCGGGGAGGAGGAACAACCAGGGTCCGTGCGGCCTGGGGGAAAACGAGGAGTCCTGGGGTCTGGGCTGGAGCGGATCGAGCTACCACTCGTGGCACAACGGCCAAAGCTTAGAGCTCACAGAGATCCCCAAATGCTCCAGGATCGGCGTTTACCTCGACCAGCCGGCCGGCGTCCTCAACTTCTACGCTGTGGAGGAGGAGAAGGAGGGAGAGGAGAGCACAGGGGGGAGGGAGGTGAAACTCCTGCAGCGGATTAAAGGCACCTTCAGGGAGAAGATGTTACCGGGTTTCTGGGTGGGGACGCAGTCACACTGTCTGCTGGTGAAGCCGGAGGAATAAAGTCCGACTCAGTGCTAAACGTTGTGTTAAAGGTGAAAACATCTTTGTTTGATATAAATTAGGCAGCTTAGATCACAGGATGACTGAACAACAAGTTAATTAACATAAGGAGGGTTAAACACTTCACTGCTTTAACGTTTCTGAAGTAGATTTGAGTTCACCTTTGACCCTTCATTCTTTTAGACATTTCCTGAACTGACCGGACCACTCGAGGCTTTAACTGATTTGTATTTTTATGTTTGTTTTACTCTTTTGTTTTTGCTGAATAAAACCCAAACCAGACTTTTGTTGCACAGTTTGTTTATCTCACTTCAACTTAACTATATTTACAAAGCAGAACGGCAACAAAGTGCTGTAAAAAAAGATGGGGCAGGCATAAATAAGTCAATAAATCAAAAAAAAAAATTAAGCAAATTCTTCTTACTCCATGGGCAGATTTTTTTCCCCTCATCTTTGTCTTTAGGCAAATCAAAATAAGACATTTTTCTGGACTGATCAGTTGAATGTGGCTCATATCAAGTTTAACAGGACAGTTTTTACTTAAAACAAGACAAAAAACACTTGATAAGATTTTAGTTTTTTTGCGGTTTGTTCTTAAAGCCAATATGGGAAAAATTGAAAACAAACCATAAAATAAAATAAAAATAAATAAATAAAAAATAAATAAATAAATAAATAAATAAATAAATAAATAATTATAGTAAATTAATAAATTAATCAACAAATAAATAAATAAAAACACGTAAATGTATTTATAAATAGATAAATAAATAAATGGACATATAAATAAATAAATTGACAAATAAATAAATAAATTCATTAATAAAAAGATAAATAAATAAATTGGCAAATAAATAAAAATAAATAAATAAAAAATCCAAACAGGAGCAGAGTCTTAGGCTGGGTTGAAAAAGTAGAAAAAAAAAATTAAAAAATTTAAGGTGTGTTTTAGAAGTGGGCAGTGAGGGGGCTGGTCTTATCTTGACAGTTTTGGAGCAGCACCAGAAAAAGCTCTGTCCCCTCTGGGCTCTGGTTTTGACCTGGGTCAGCTGACCCGAGGCAACAGGGCTCTGACATCACACAGCGTGTCATTGGTCATAGATTAACGCTCTCTTATTGTGCTTCTCCTGACATCACTGTTCTCCTTTTGGCGTTGAGATGCTAACATGGCGATGTCAGAAGACAAGATCACACGATTGGCTGCCTTCCCATTTGGCTTCGCCCTACAAAAGCTCCTGCCAGAGATCATTACCTAACCCCCTCCCTGTGCATACTTCCCCCGGTTCTAGCTCTGTTGAAGAACTTGGTATGTGCTGCTTTTGGCGCCCCCTGTGGAGAATATTTCACATCTAATCTGCTGCTTTTTCAGCGACAAATCTCATCTTTCTCTTTCTTTCTTTCTTTAAATGGTCGTCCCCAAATAAAAACCCTGAGCAGTGGAAAACATTTCCTTAAATTTGTTTTGGCAAGTGCAGATAATCTCCTCATCTGACACCTTCAGCTGTCGCAGGATTAATCATAACATCTTTGGGTTTGTAGGTCAAGAGGAGACGTTCGTATTCATTTCAGGCTGTTTTATAACCAGCTAAAAACTCCTCACAGTAGCTTTAACTCGCAGCGGGTGGTGGACACGGCTTTCCAGCGTGCTGTAAGGTCAGGGATGGTTTAAAGTGGATAAATTGGAGGAATTAAGAATAAATTGAGTCACAGATGAGCTTTGACCCTCAGTTTTCACCTAGAGGCGCCAGGTTTGACACATTTTGTCTGGCCTCTCTGAGGAGTCTTCGTCACCGAAGCCGCTCTGTGTCCATCTGTGCTGACAACACCCACAAAACTAGTTTCTCAATCTTACTTCCAGCCATGCCTGTGGCCATCTCCCTGCTTTTCTGATCGCACTCCTAAAGTTCCCGAGGTGTCGGATTCCTGCTCTCACCTCACTTATATCCATAAGTCAAAGTCAAGTGCATACACTCCTCTGACCCCCTGCTGAGCTCCCGTTCCACTGACCTCTACACCTCCTCGGGTCCCCCCCGCCCTCCCTTCCCTGCCCGCGTCTCCTCCGGGGAGGCTATAAAAGTCGAGGGGACGACTTCACACCTTAACTTTGAAAGGATCGGAGGGTTTGGGGGAACCTGGAGGTGGATTACAGCCTCAAGATGCCAGCTAGACCCAACTCTGCAGTCATCGTCATGGAGACCAACAAACCAGGTACGAGGAAGCTTCTTTTAAAGCTGTTCATTCGACAAGCTTCACTTTGTTTTTCAAAGTTTATCACAGAGGATGTTTTTTTAAACATGTCAGATCTAATCATAGCTCAGCTCTTACTTTTTTTGCCTTGTCTCAGTTTATTGTTAGCTTTGTGGCTAATTCACGAAATGTCAAATTCATGCTCATTAACCGTCGACCTTTACTCTTTTTTTAGGAAAGAAAATGAAGTCCAGTAAGAAAGAGAAGACAAACCAAGGTGGTACACTAACATTTTACTTTCTAACTCTTTGCTGAGCTCAGTGTGTCTTTGTTAAAGCTGTTTTTTCTCTCTCTTTGAAGAAATACTTCCTGTATATGAGCCGAACCTCCCGGAGCCGACATGTAGAGCCGAGCTCCTCAAACGTAAGCAGATTTTCTTCTCTTTAAATCATTTAGTTTAATTTTCTCTTTGAGTTTTTGTTTTGTTGTTAATAGAAAATGTGTTTTTGGACTTAATTTGAGCCACATTCACCTGACCAGTCCAGAAAAATGTCTTGTTTTAAGTTATTTAAAGACAAAAATGAGGTCTGAATTGCTTGGAACAAGTTTTTTTTTTTTTTTTTTTAAACTGCCAATATTTTAGTTTAAAGTTCATTTTTTAGAAAATTTTTCTTTTTTGATTGGCAGATTTTTTTTTTTTTTACGAGCAATTAAGACCTCATTTTTTGTCTTTAAATAACATATTTATTGAATCATAAGTTGAGTGGAGCTCATATTAGGTGTAATAAGAGAATGTTTACTTAAAATAAGACAAAAACACCCGATAAGGTTTTCATTTTTTTTGCAGTTTACCTGACCAGTCCAGAAAAATGACTTGTTTCAATTTATTTAAGGACAAAATGAGGTCTGAATTGCTTGGAACAAGTTTTGAAAAAAAAATGCAGATATTTTAATTTTGAGTACATTTTTTATAAAATTTTTATTTTTCTGTTGGTATATTTTTTATTTATTTATTTTTTTCAACAAGTAATTAAGACCTTATTTTTTGTCTTTAAATATCTTGAAATAAAATATTTTTCTGGACTAATAAGTTGAATAGAGCTCATATTAGGTGTAAAAATACATTTTTTCTTAAAAAAAGACAAAAACACTCGATAAGATTTTCGTTTTTTTTGCAGTTTACCTGACCAGTCCAGAAAAATGACTTGTTTCAATTTATTTAAGGACAAAATGAGGTCTGAATTGCTTGAAACAAGTTTAAAAAAAATGCAGATATTTTAGTTTTGAGTACATTTTTTAGAAAATTTTTCTTTTTCAGAGGGCATATATATATATATATATGTATATATATATATATATATATATATATATATATATATATATATATATATATATATATATATATATATATATATATATATGTATATATATTTTACAAGTAATTTAGACCTTATTTTTTGTCTTTAAATAACTTGAAATAAAATATTTTTCTGGACTAATAAGTTGAATAGAGCTCATATTAGGTGTAATAAGACATTTTTTTCTTAAAATAAGACAAAAACACTTGATAAGATTTTCTGGTTTTTTTTGCAGTGTACCTGACCAGTCCAGAAAAAAGTCTTGTTTTAAGTTGTTTAAAAACAAAAATAACGTCTGAATTGCTTGTTACAAGTTAAAAAAAAAGAATCAGCCAATGGGAGAAGAGGACAGTTACAAGCAAATTTCCTAGCAAGGTTTTCTTGTTGTTTTCCTGGACTGGTTAGGTGAATGTGGCCCATATCAAGTAAAACAAGACAACTTCTACCCTAAATGAGACAAAAACACTTGATAAGGTTTCAGTTTTTGTGGAGAAACTGTCAAACTTTTCTCCTGCAGACTGGGTGAATCTGACTCTGGATGATAAAACTGCCAACAAGATGCTCTGGGTTTCTGACGGCGGGTCTAAAGTGTGCCGCAGGACTGAGGAGGTTTGTCCCGTCCTGGACAGACCGGAGAGATACGAGTACTCTCCACAGGTGAGTCAGAAACTGGACGATGAGAGCTGACGGCTCACAGGAAGTAGTCAATCTGACTTGTCTTCCTCGTCTTCCTCCTCCAGGTGCTGTGTAAGCAGGTGATATGGAACATGAGGGCCTACTGGGAGGTGGAGTACACCGGCTGGGTGGTCGTTGGAGCCACATTCGAAGGAGCGGGGCGCAGAGCCAACGCCGGGCCAAGCGGTCTCGGAGAGAACGAAGAGTCCTGGGGTCTGTGCTGGTCGGGGTCGCGTTACCAGATGTGGTCCAACGGCCTGTGCAAAGACATACTGGACTTCCCGTACAGCTCCACGATGGGCGTGTACATCGACCAGCCGGCGGGGATCATCAGCTTTTACATCATCACCGGGGAGGGAGCGGAGAGAGACGCCAAGCTGCTGCACAAAGTTAAAACCACCACTGATAATAAGATCCTGCCCGGGTTCTGGGTGGGGATCCAGTCCACATGCACAATGCTGAAAAAACCAGAGTGAAAACTCCAGAAACACCTGATCCGATTAAACCTGACAACTCCTTTTTTTTTTTTTTTTTTTAAATGTGAGGTTGTTAAACTAGTTGATGCCTGATTTACCCATGACTTCAGTGACTGTTTGAGGTTTGAAGATTTATTTTTCCACTTTTGTGTATTTTTTGACTCTTTACTACTTTCCTGTTTCTGTCTGTTCTCCTGCAGCATCAGATTGATGTTGATGAGCTGATTGTGATATTTATGAGAGCTGTGACTTTGTAAAACATGAAATAAAGACTGTGCTAAAACAAATGGACACTTTTCTTTATCTTTAGAATTACATTAAATAAATGTCATAACTAACGCCTGCAGATATTTGATCGTGTTGTTTCAGTTCGTCATCCCAAATGTTTGACCTACTTCCTCTGCGTCTGTTTTGAACATTCCCTAAAAGGTGAAGGCCAAGGTGCTGCTGGGATACGGTTGCACACACAGGTTAGAGCGGTCACAGCGGTCGCAGCATCGATCCTGGTCTGAAGCAGAGGGACTGAGAATCCCCCCGCCCCCCCCCTGGGAGTCAGGGGCTCACTTTGATATGTGAGAGGCTCCAGCCTGGAGATCACTTTCCTGCTTTGACAAGCGGGCCTCAACTTCTGCCGCCTTCACACCTATAGCGGGAGCTGAGGAGGAACTAAAAGCAGGACGTGCAGACAAACAGAGTTTCACACTCTGAGGCCGAACATACGACACAGCCTCGTTAAAGCTCGCGCTGAGAGAAGCGTCTGCAAACGATCCTAAACATGAGTCTGTCAGAGGCTGGAGACGCAGGAAGTGAGACAAGTCTAAACCTCTAACACTCAGTTTGGTGACTTCCAGATCTTCCAGATTTCCTGATTACCAGATTTGATTCCCACTGCTCCCATTTTTCCCCTTCTTCTAGATTTTAGGCAAAAGACTGAATTCGATTTGATTTTCTCCCCATTCTTTTTTGGATTACTTCCTGTTATGCAGCTTTGTTTCAAAAGATGTGGAAACAGGTTCAGTTCATCTGTGGTAAAATTAAGAGCCATGTTTTACCTCAACCCAAACAAAAATGGCTACCTTAATGTATTAAACCTCAATATATGAAGTGTCTTTTTGCTAATTTATTAGCGCTACCGTTAAGCACTGACAATACGTTTATTTTAACGGTTTAAAAAAACAAAAACTGCAACAAGAGCTGTCCAGTTCAGTCAGTTTAATAGATACGTCCTGACTTTACACTTTGTGTCAGTTTTTGGCACATTGGATTCTGCGCCAGTGTTTACGACCTCTATTTCTGTTCTTTTTTGAATTTTGGTGGAAGACAGCGGCTGGGAGCACTGTTGGCTTCTGGGAAGTGTAGTTCTTTTCACTTGCATTACAGTGTGGGCTTATTGGAAATAAACAACAAAATGCCAATAGGGATGGGTACCTTTCACATTTGAAACGATACGGTACCTGGCAATTCTGGCAAAAACTGGTACGGGTACTCAACGGTTCCAGTTTTTGGTACTTTTTTGTGTTATATGGTAAAAAATGATAATAAAATGTAATTTTTATTTCAATTAAATATTTGTTCTTCAATGTATTACCTTGAAATGCTGTGTTCATATCCAGCATGGAAAATTACCCACTCTTCCACTACCTCACAGTCTCAAAGATGCATTTAGGTACCTAAACATGGTACCTTTTGATTATTTTTTGACTCGGTACTCTGTACTTTTGAAAGAATTCGGTCAGTACCTATAAAAGTACCTAATTCAGTATCCATCCCTAGTGGCAGCACATGTCACATATTATATTTTATCTTCCTGGTTGGTTCCCGCTCCTGTCTGCTCCTGTTAACTTTTAATCCTGCACCATCCCAATCCTGTGGTTAATAGTAAAGTTGACTCCCATCCCACTGGAATCCCCAAAAATGTCAGCATTTACTCTGCACCCTCTGTGTCCCAAAATATTTTTTATATCTAAAATGAAAAACATGGAGGCTGGTACTATAACATATTGGTGTTTTATCTCGGTTGTTTGAATAGGTGTTTCCTAGAATATGATTTTAATCCATTATCTTTTGTTTTATTGATTTTGCTTTGTCTCATTTGTGTGTTTCCTGTCTTTAACTTTGTGTTTTTGCTGCTGCCTGTCTTGGCCAGGCCTCCCTTTAAAAAGAGGTTTTTAATCTCAACAGGACCACCCTGGTTATGTAAGGCTTTGATAAATAAAAATAAAACAATCTCCTCTGATGGCTAACACCACTTGCAGCGATTCTTCTAGAATAACAAACCATGAATTATGAGTTAATGCAAACCATGAATTCCTACTTTTAAAAGTTACTGTGAGTTTTACTTTTTCCATAGTGATGAAACTTGGCATGCATTAAATCCAACATTTTCTGACACTCACGGCATGGTTTATTTTCAGATTAACTGACACTGATGTCGTGTTTGAGGACTTAAGTCAGGCGATGAACTTTTCAGCCCACCCTCGTAGAGCTGGTGTGGAAACAATGTGACAATCCTGGATGGGTAACCTATGGTGTTGAACCTGCAGTGCAGAGGATTATCACCTGGATTCACAGACTCCTTTTATAGCGTTTACAGTCAGTGTGGGGTGTAGCTGTCTGGTTTTTGAGATGCTAGTGCTCCTTTCCTTTGTTAAACCTCAACATCTCTGTAAAATGCTATAAAGTGGGGTAAAGTGGATCACTTTCTACAAGCTAACCAGGCTGACTGAGACCTGATTCCCCTCTTCCCCTCTCAGTTTCCTGTTACCGATAAATGCTGGGATTTGATAAACTACATTAACTCAACCAGGATTAGCTCTTAAATGAGTTTTGTTGTATTGAGCAACTCAGCGTGCCAATAGAAATGAGTTTTCTCTCTATTTTGGGTCAATTGCTTTAAAATCATTTTAAATTTCATTTTTACAGAGTAGTAGACTGATAAAATCAGACTTTTTTGTTTTCTTTTCTCTTTTTTTTGGCTCAATATCAGATTTTAATGGTGGTTACACCAATTTACATTTCTTAAGTTGCTGCTCTTCTCTGTACCCAGAGTTTTTACAGACCTGGGTAAAACTGCTTTTTCTTTTAATGCACCTTGGTCGTGGAATAATCTTCAAAAAGAGCTCAAATTGGATGTAATGGTTTCTCTTAGTGAATTTAAGAGCATCGTTAAGAATTTGGTGACAGAGGGGTGGTTGTTTTTCTTGAAAACCAAATGTGTATTTGATTATTTTTTTTAAACCGTTTGATTATGTTGTGTCATTTTATGTACCGTCAATATGTACAGCTGCTAATTTTGGCCAGGTCTCTCTTGTAAAAGAGATTTTTTAATCTCAATGGGTCTTCCTGGTTAAATAAAGGTTAAACAAATAAAATTAAAAAATTCTTAGTTTCACCATCAGACCATATCTTCCACCCAAAGATTTTGTGTTTTTTTTAGACGAGTGTAGCTCCTATTCTTAATACATTTGGTAAAAGACTCCACCAGTAACTCTGACGCGAGGCCTGCATTGAGTATTGTGATATCAATAAAGGAAATTGTTTTTAAAGTGGACATATCATGCTTGTTTCTCCGTTTCACTATGCCAGACTAGGATGCCTGTAAAGCATTTCTGCCCTCAGTACAAGTCATTTAGTTCCTTCATTGCCCCACAATAGCGTTCTCAATATCCTCATTTTAGGCCATTCTGAAGATCTCGTTGAAACGCTCTGTTTGGAGAATGACCTCCAGTAACCTCGCAACGTCACAGCCCTTTGTGCTCTGATTGGTCAGTTCTATCAGAGGGGCGTAGGGGGTAGAGCCAGGGGGCGGTTTTTGCAGCATAGCAGTATTTACAAAATCCCCACATTGAATGGAGCAGACCGAGCGAGTTTGCTGTTTGCCAAAACTTCACCGTAAGGCATTGATAGCACTAATAAAATGGCAGAGTGTAGGATACGTCCTTTTGTATTGGACCCTGAGTCAGACCCGGACGGTTCTGCAGCTCACGAGGAAGAAAATCCACCTGGACACAGATCATCTCAGGACGCTTCAGTGTGGTGAGTCAAACCGGTACTGTAACATGTAAAGTTTATACGTTTATACTCTGCTCTTGGTGGGTGTATCCCTTGGTGGCGGTTGTGTGACTAACTGACATCACAGAGGAGGAGCTGCTTTATCAGATTACTCCAATAAAAAGAAAGGCTCCTCGTGTCATCATGAAGGTCGAAATCTCGCAGCCAACTGGCAGTGACCTATTTTCAGAGGCATCAAATCTCGTTCTAGGATATCAAAAAAAAATACAATATCTCATTTTTTTTAAATTCAGGGGGTGAAAGGTCTTGTTTTCAAATTTATTATATTGTATGTAAGTATTTAATCAGGGATCAGCATGATATGTCCCCTTTAAAAAAGAAAGGAACCATTGCATTTTAGCTTTAATTTTTTTTTTTATTTAAAGTTTCCACTAAATCCAAACTGCTGTCCAGTGGAGGTGTTAAAAAATATTGATACAGAAATATATCGTGATATTTTGACCTGTGATAAAATATTGATATCTCATCTCTTAATATCAAAGTTTTTATATTATAGGTGAGTTGGAAGTACAATGCATCTTCTTTGCACCTCCACTGCTGTAGATGGCGCCAAGGAGCTGCTCCACTGTATGTTGCCCATTAACTATTTAATGAATACAGTGTGTTTTCCAAACCGCCTGCTTTTGCTACTGCTTTTGCATGTAGTAGGTAGCATGACTGTTCTGTTGGATCTGTTTTGTGGTATACTACTCTGGTTTTCAGTCTTGAAAGGCGAGCTACAGATGTTTTTTTTTTGTTGTTGTTGTTGTTTTCATTCTTGATTTCTAATCCTGCACCAAAAGTTATATCATTAGCTGAAGATAAATCTGATTTTTTTATGTACAGCTGATTGAAAAAACACTTCTGTATAATCTATGTATAGTTAAACAGGGTAATTAGTCTTTTATATGGGCTTTAATGAATTTGTAGACGTAAACACCTCTTTTACAACCTTAACTGGATACTTCAGAAATATTTGAATCCAAAAGAAACAGACCTTAGCACCTCATAAAAAGCTGACGCTGGTGTGTACAGAAGGGTTTACAGATACTGTTTTTGAATATTTGCTCCACTTTCAGGAGGATAAACTAAGATAAAATTACATAACTGTATATAAATAACTGCTGAAGAACACCTAAGTCTGATTTATGCAGCGGTGCTCGTGGTGAGAGGGTATAAGTGATGATTTACAGTCAGTGATCTCAGCAGTTAAACCTAACTGACAACTACAAACATCCCTCGGCACCAAAGAAAACACAAGCAGGGCCCAGAATAAGCTCCTGCACTGAGTACCAGCAGCCTGCATGTTTGACTCTGGATGCTGGGCATGTGAGTGAGAGGTAACTCTAAGCTGGTGTCATGAGTAAAGTGGCATATGTTATATAGGTGACACATATAGCATGACATATAGACTGCAGGGAGAGTGTCACATACTTCATGTTGTGTGCTCTGCTCTGCACACAGCATGAAATAAACAGGAGAAAGACTCCACTTTAAGTCGTTTTAGAGCTGAATGTGTTCGTTTCTGTTGTTGAGACAGATTTGATTTGATGTAAACAAGGTGCCAGAGGTGTGACTGTTTACAAACTGTAACAACATTAAATCTGCTTTCTCCTGCCGTCCGTCTGTCTCTGATCTTACTCCTCCAGGAATTTATTCACCCCATGTGAACACTTGTGCAGCAGCTTGATGAATTGTATTCAGCTGCTTCTAAATTACATCTACTCCATAATTTTATTCCCATCTGGTCCAACACCATCATATCAATGATCTGCTCACTCATTCATCCAGACGTTATTGGTCCCCACAGGTCTGCTGCCATGTAGCTGCTGGCGCTCAGTCAAACTGTCCGCAGCAGGACGCAGCCTGCAGGGAGCATCAGTTACATGTTGCTCTCTTCTTCTCTGTCTGTGTGTGTAACTCACACACATGAACACATGTATGCACTGAGCATTATTCACTCTCACTGTGTCAGTCCTTAACATAGTTATACCACACTCTTATCTATGACACGTGTTGTATACAGCCCATGACATTTGGATTCAGAGTCAAGGTCTGTTTATGGTCTCATGATGTCTTTGTTTCCTGGTTTTGGCACCATCTGGGCTCTTCAAACCTGGTTGTACTGTAAGAAGCAAACTATATTTACACCGAGAGCTGACAGGATCCTTTCAAGGGGGACTTGATTGAATTTTACCAGGTGGTCTGTCTGGATTTGGTTGCTGAGCTTTAACACATAACCATAAAGGAGTGTCTTTAATATATTACAGTATGCTACAATTATATTTCTTACTATAAAGAAAAATTAAAAAAAAAATCAAAAGGTATAAAAAAATACTAAAAGCTATTAATACTTTAATTTTATTTTTTTCTAAAGAAACTGCCATTATTTAATCTCACTGTGCATCATAACTGAATACAACAGCACCACCTGCTGGAGAAACCGCTGCATTACAAGACTGACACTTGGAGACAGGAGCCTGCATTCATTCATACTCTGAGGTTTTAACTTTGTGCTGTAACAAAATAATCACAAATCTTTGTGTGAATTTAATCAAAATTTAATTTGAATAACCTTTATTGATATAAATAAACAAACAAACCAACCAACCAGCGTCTGGAAGCTGACTGTGAGGTAGAAAACTATTCAGCAGCGCCACCTGCTGGATTTTTGACGTTTGTGCACAGCAAATAAAAAAATCTCGTGTTCCCTGGATTAAATTTTATGAACACTTCGAGATTATTTTCTTCCTTTTTTTTTTTTTTTAAATACCCCTTTCCTAATTTTTTCTTTTTCTTTTTTTTATCTTTTTCTTTTTTTAATTTTGATTTTTTTATTTGTTTGTTTGGTTGGTTTCCCATCGAGTTAGTCTGCAGTTGTTATAATTTGGCTACACATTCGCATTTAATGTCATTAAATAGGTCGAGCTTTTTTTTTTTAAAGACGTACTTCCGGTTTCAGGACGTTAAATTATTGGTCAAAGTAGCTTGTCAAAAGTATTCACATGCACGGCAGGACGATAAACTATAGCAACATTTTAGAAGCTGATACAGACACAAATATATTTTAAGAAGCAAAAAGCACAAACTTTGGAAGAAGCTAGCTTAACATTCGTGTTTGAAACTTACTGTTTAATGCAGCAGTCCTCTACTTCCGGTTATTTTCCCTCCGTTTTCGCCGAACGCAGACACGCAGACGCGGTTGTTTCTCCTGACCTAAGTTTAAAAAAAAGTGTTATTTTCTTTCTTAATAGATAAATATATCCCTGATTTTTATTTTCCTTTCAGTTTTTTTCTCATTACAGGAAAGATTTCCCGGGACTTGGGAAACAAAACGATCAACCGTGATTGGTCAAACCCACCTGTCTCTGCTCTGGCTGATTGGGTGAGTCACACGTTTTTCTTCTTCTTTGTTTTGTACTGTAGTAACTTCGAGGATTATCTGATGTAAGACAAGTTAAAATTTTCATCAATAGTGAAAAAACATTTATGACAAAAGAAAAATAATGCATGCTGAGCTCTATTTTGTTGGGAACTACATTTCCCATAATCTCTTCGAGCCCCTACTTCCTGTTTGTTGGGCCCCACAGGTTGCTCGGTGTGTAACTGGAGCTGATAAGTATCCCCGCAGCTGTCAGTCACACAGCTCATTGTGCCGGATGCTAAAGGGAGGGGTCGTAAATATCTGTAAGCAGACTGATTCGCCCCCCCTCTGGGAACTGGTCTTCCTGAGTATCTGAGGTCACGACCCCTCTGGACATGTGAGTACTAATAATACCATGATGGTACGGTTACTATGTGAGCATTGAGCACTTGCTCTGTGTTACAGTGAAGTGTCTGCAGGATTTTAACAACAGCATTTCTAGACACAGCTCTGGGTTTTTATCTCTGCTTTATTCATGAGAGTAAAAACGGTGCCACCAAGCAGCCGGGCCTTCAGGCTGCTTTCCTCTGAGAGTAATTTTAGACTTGACTTTTCCCCTCTCCTCTTGTTCTTATCATAGCTCTTAAAATGCCTTTGATATCTTCCTCTTGCGCAGCATTAATGCCAGCTCTCCTGAGGCGTCCATGGAGCTCCAGCTCCAACTTTTTCTTTGAGCGCTTCTCTTTAAGTCTGCTTTTTCATGACCAGACAGGCTCTCAGTTTTATTACCCTAAAACATTGTTCACCTAATTCCTCGCAGTTTGATTCGCATAGGTTTGTCTTTTTTTATGTACTGCAGGCGAAGTCCCTGCATGTTTTCAAGTTTCTGAAGTTTCTGTTTGAAGAAGAACTTCAAAAGATGCTGACTCAGTGCAGAGGAACAATTAACCCACATTTTATAGATGCTTTTCTGGAAAGTTGTAGAAAAATCTTCACTCTAAACTTTCCATTTATGAATTATTTTGATTATGACTGATAATTAAATGCTACAGATGTATGTATCCCAACAACAGGTCATGTAACGTGTGGATGCACCAGACACTTATTATAGTGAGTGTAAGGGCCTGTGTCCACTAACAGCATTCAATGCGTTCAGTTCTAAAAAAGCTTGTCCCTGGAGCTTATTCTTGCAATATTATTATTTTTTATGTAATATTTATTTTATTTTATTTATTCAATATTATTCAATAGAAAATTATATAGAAAAAGGCAAACAAAAAATCAGGGAAAATACTAAAAATCACAAGGTTTCACAGGAGTCTGTTTTCAGTGTCTTTTTTTAACTTAGTTTTTATTGAATTTTCTTTTTTTAGTTCAATATGATGTAAACATTTTAATACTATTCAATAGGTTTCTTTTCCTTTTTTTTCCAGCTGCAGGTTTTTACAAACCTCCATGGATGTTTTTATGGGATCAAAATAAAATAAAGTAATAACAGACAGTCAATGAAAAGATAATGTCCACTCCAGAATATATACATCTCACAACTTTTGAATCCATGTATGATAAGAGGGAGGTTCTGCTTTCAACCATCTCATGGTTCATCACTTAAAGGCTGTAGTAAACAACATTATTCAAGAAGTATTTGTCTGCTCTTCTATTCTAACCTTTGGGTATTATCCCCAGTATTTCCACTGTGAAGTTTTACTGAATGTTCAATTTTTAAAACCTTTTTCAGGATGTTAAAAACCTTCCTCTAAAACACACTGGACTAAGGACAGAACCAAGATATGTGGCTGTGGTTGGCTGTATGGGCTTTGCAGTTCCTCCAACATGAACTTGGATGTTGTGGACCCATCTTAGACTCAATTTCCGGTAGGGATGCATGATATATAGGTATCAATATCAGTATTAGCCGATGTTGGATGTTTTTCTAACATTTCCGTATCTGCAGATATTTACTCATTAGCTGCTGGCATTTTCAGATCATCTTGAACGATGTTTAAGACCCAAATAATATCGTTTTCTCTGACTATCTAAACACCAATACTACCAAAGAAAAGTAGACTCTCTTCTTTCATGTCTCTCTTCTTGGTTTTGATAAAAAAAAAAACTGACAAAAAGTACTTTTTTTGATCATATTTGTCTCAGGCGCTCCATCCTTTGTTCCTCTCCATGGTCGTCTTTTCTCACGATTGCGCCGCTCTTTCTCTCTGAACTACCTCGACACATCATCTCAGATTGTTTTTGATTTTTTTTTTTTTTTTTTTTTTTTTACCAATATTGATATCGGTAAATATCGGTTATTGGACAAAATATTCATATCGGTGCATCCCTAATTTTGAGTGTTCTGAAACATCTAGTTATTATTTTCCATTCGAATTTTGTAATAGAACGTGTAACCAGATGTGTCTCAATACATACATCATGCCTATCATGCTGAGAAATAACCACTGTTAAAGCTATTTGTCTATTTTTGAATTTAATTAATGAGTAGTATTAGTTAAACTTATTCACATTTTTCTGTTTTATTAGTTTAAGTCAGATTTTGGGGCACACTTTGTGTATTTTTGTTAGTCATTTGGTTAGTATAAATAATTAGATATTTTGTATATTAATTATTATTATTATTATTATTATTATTATTATTATTATTATTATTATTATTTAATTTTGATTGATAATAATAACTGGGCACGTGAGGTTATTTAAGTAAATAGGTAGGTAGGAAGTTAAAAGTTTTAGTCGGATGTTTTGAGTTTTCTTTAAGTTTTTTAAAAAAAATATTCTCTCTTCTCCATCTCCAGTGTTTAATTCTATCACATACTTTTCCAAGGGTGCAGGTTTTGTGAAGTTTTTCTATCTGAGTGTCTTTTTTGACTTCGACATCTTCCATTTCTCATGACTACGATCTCTCCATCTCGTAAATTTCTTCTCTTCAATAATCTGGATTTGTTGTTCCATATTGCAAAAAGATGAATTCTTATCAAACGTTTTTGTCTTATTTTCAGAGACAAAAGACAAAAATGAGGTCTGAATTGCTCGTCAAAGGTAACCTGTTGGAAACCTGTTGGATACCACAGAAGCTGAGGGAGGTCACACCATGTCTCATTTCATTGAAGTGAACAGACACTGGATATTTCTCATCCTTGGGACATATGGCACTCTTATATTCACTAATTCACTGTTTAAGCTTCCTCGAGGTCTTACCTACAAAGGCAAGGCCACACGGACTGCGAATCATATAAATTACATGAGTGGACACACATGATGAGACTTTAGAGAAAACTTTTCTTAGGTGAGAGGATGACAGTAGCTTAAAATATACTTTTCAGCAACCAGGTGTGACAGGTGTCCCACTCTTCGGCCTCTATCAGGAGTGATATTTCAGAGCCATCTCTGAAAGTTATGGAGCCAGACCCAAGAAGCTTTGATTTGTACAAAGGGCAGACACAAAGAATGAGAGACCAGCTGTTTTTTTCCGTAAATTCCAAAGTCCCAAACCCACACTCAGCAAACACAGAGAGGCTGTGGAAGGCCGGGCGAGGAGGAGGGAGGGAGGGAGGGAGGGACGCTGAAGAAGAAGAAGAGGGAGAAGAGGGGGGAGGAAGAAAGAAGGGGCTCACAGAGAGGGCAGTGTGAGAGGACAGAGGATCAGAGCCAGCGTAGGTAGACACGTTACTGGACAGAGACTGCTGCTGCTGGTACGTCTGAAGAGAGGAGTGAGAAACAGAAGAAACAGAGAGGGAGATTCACACGTACAAGGAGAGAAGAGGAGAATCACAGAAGGGACGGGTTTGGGAGCCAGTGACGGTCAGGAAGAGGGCAGTGGAGCGGGAGGAGATGCTGTGAGGAAGAGTGCCAAGTGATGGAGGGCGAAGGAGCCGGCAGGCGGGCACACTCAGTCAGGTACAACAATATGACACCTGTTTTTATAACTGTCTGACTGGAGCTTTCTGTGGGTGTGAATGTGCTTTAACTGTGGTTTCTCTACATGTCTTTAAAGGCCCAAACAGGGATGTAGATGCTGTTTGTGAGACCAGTTTAAATGAGACAAACTGGATCCTTAATTCTTATAAATAAGATTTATTTTTATTTTTTTAATTTTTTTAATTTTATTTTATTTTTTATGGAAGTGCACAACTCTTAGTTAAAAAAAAAAAGATTTTTTTTTTTACAGAAAAAAAATTAGTTAATTTATCCTAGTTTTCTATTATTATTTTTTTATTACGGAAGTGTACCACTCAGTTGTAAAAAATAATAATAATAATTAAAAAAAAATCTGAAAAAAAAAAATAATAATTTATCTTGATTTTCTATTTATTTAAAATATTTTACATTTAATTTTATTTTTAAAAAAAGTCATTTTTGATTTGTGAAAATGTTTTTTTTAGCAGCTCAGTGATGTTTTCATGGTGACTCAATAATAACAGACTCACCAGGTGACTTTACTCGGCTTCCTTAATGTGTGATATTAAAGTCTTATTTATACCGATAATATTTGGCCCATTGTCGACCAACTTTATTGTCTAAATATTGCCTGATGAGAATCTCCTCAGATGTAGTGTCATCGTCTTTGTCACAGTTCATCGTCCTGCGATGATTTCGTTGACTTCCAAACAATCAGGAATGCAGAGACATGCAAATGTTTGGTTTGACAGCGAGGGAGGATATTTGACGTGCCGATGTATTAAACACGCTGAACGTCCAGCTTCACATGACGCCTCAGAGTCCCCGGGGAGCCACAAAGCGCACTCTGTGTGGGACACAGACCCACCGTTTGTCCTCCGCTCCGTCTCCTCTTTAGCATTTCAAGTCTTCTCCTCCCCGAGCGAGTGACCCCAGCTGATTAAGGAGGAGATTTTCCAAATATTTCACAACACCCACAGACCCCCTCACCCTACACACACACACATACACACACCCAGTGGCTGTAAAGTTGTTCGTCTCTGCTTTCATCGCTCACAAAGACGTGATTGTGTCGTCCAAGTTCGCTCGTGGAGCGTTGTGGTTGATTCTGACGGAGATTGTTGGAGCTGAAGAAGAATCCAACCTCTGGGTCACCCACGAGGGCTTGTGGAGGCTCGGTGTTAGGTGTTTCTCATGAGCTTTTATCTTTTAGGAAATCTGTAATGGATGTTTTATGAGAGGTCAACGAAAAGTGTGCGGCTTAGTAAAAGCTTTTCTTAGTTACACCAAGAGGGATCAGTTTGGAGATGTGGTAAAGTTGTTCTGGGTGTGCTTTGGTGTTTTTTATATCCTAACAGGAGAAAATACGTATTGAAATCACAACATTCAGGTCCATAAATTAGATTATGTGGAATTAAGTACGATAACACAGGAAAAAAGTGTTGAACACGCTAACTGAGACTCATCTAATACTTGGTGGAGAAGTCTTTGTTTGCAATGACAGCTTCCAGAAGCTTCTTGTATGTTTGAACTAATGGCCCACACTGCTCAGGTGTGATTTTGGCCCATTCCTCTGCACAGATTGTCTTTAAATCTGGAATATTCTTTGGTGCCCTCTGGTGAACCCTTTTCTTTACTTCTTTCCACAAATGTTCAATTGAAACTATTTGAGAGTCAACTTTGCCGTGTGCTTTGGATCGTTGTCCTGCTGGAAGGTCCAGCCACGTCTCATCTTCATCATCCTGGTGGATGGCAGCAGATTCAGATCAAGAATTTCCCCATACATGGCTCCATTCATTGCTCCGTCAGTTATATGAAGTTTGCCAACACCATGAGATGAGAAACAACCCCATGCCATGATGCTTCACCTCCAAACTTCACTGTTGGTGTAGTGTTTTTTGGCTGATGTGCAGAGCCATTTCTCCTCCAAACATGGTCTGTAGTATGACAGCCCAAAAGTTCAGTTTTGGTCTCATCTGACCAGACAACATTCTCCCAGTATTCTACAGGCTTGTCAAGATGCTGTTTAGCAAACTTTAAACCAGCTTCAACATGCCTTTTCTTGAGGAATGGAGTCTTGTGGGCTGAGCGTCCATAGAGGCCATGGCAGTGGAGTGCATTGCCTATTGTTTTCTCTGTAACAATTGTACCTGCTGCCTCCAAGTCTTTCTGGAGCACTTCCAGGGTGGTCCTTGGCTCGTTGAGTACTCTTCTGACTATCTTTCTGACTCCCTGGTCAGAAATCTTCAAGGAGCTCCTGTGCGTGGCCTGTTGATGGTAAGGTGGTGCTTCTTCCACTTGTGAATAATGGCTCCAACGGTGCTGACTGGAATATTCAGGTGCTTTGATATAAGTCTGTAACCAGTTCCATTCTGATGCTGAGCAACAATCAGGTTGTGAATGTCTTCAGAGAGCTCTTTGCCTTTACCCATCATGAGGTGTGTGGTATTTAACTGCTTGGTGAAAAAACGACTTTTTTATAGGACCATCAATTTGCTCTAGCCCAGCTGATGTTGGTTTGCACTAATTGGAAGTTGAAGTAATAATTACTGACAGATTTCAGGTGGTATGGTGCATTTCCTTGCCAAAGTATACAGCCTTTCCATGGTGTGTTCAATACTTTTTTCCTGTGTTATTGTACTTAATTCACCATAATCATTATTTATGGACCTGAACGTTGTGATTTCTTTTCATGTGCTGATTATTTGAGTTGATACCAATGTCTGGTAGAAATTTTGTTTGAATTGCAGCTTTGGAAATAAATGTAATGCGAAAACAGTTGACACGTTCAAACTTAATTTCCCCACTGTAACTACGGTTACTCAAAGGGACAATTGAGAGCGCCTTTTAAAGGAGGTGAAAATTCCAGATCTTTATTGGTAACAATTTAATCCTGATATCCTTAATTTTACAACAAGATTCCTGAAAAATGATTTTTAAAAAAAAAGAAAAAAAAGTCTACTTTTTAGAAAACATTCTTAAATTTTAGTTTAAGTTCAAAGAGAGGCAGAGATCTCCTCAAACGTGTCATTATTTAGCATCATAAATGTTTATTTATAGGTGCCAGCTTGTACAGTAGGTGCCGGTGCTGCTGACATGCTCCCATGTGACCTCATGCTGCTAAACCTGGAGGTCACGTGTCCAAAGAGACGCCATGACTCTCCAGAAAACACACACAGACCTGTGACTCTGCCCCTCCCTGCACATTTGTCCCCAACGTGCCACTTTAACTTCCTCCGCTCTTTTTATTTTGGCGTTCCCGCTGCACTTCTTTGGGACGCATTCCAATTCTCTCTCAGTCTCATAATACCGGCAGCCCCGCAGCCCGGCCCTGCTGCCAGATTGGTTTTCACACAGTCCCAGGCCCCTCCCTGCTACCACGGCGACGCAGCTGTCACCTGTCAGTTCCATGGTGGGGACGCACACCGGCCTGTTATGGCTCAGAATAGACGTGTGGGAGAGTTTCGCTAGAAGTGGGAGAGAGCACAACACACACGACGCGGAGTGAGCGCCAGGATGAACAGTTGACTGCAGGAAAAATCTGAGCTATACGGGAATGTGGCAAATGTGAGTTTAGAGGGGAGAGGAGCTGCTGATGGGAGTGACTGAGCTTCATCAGAGGGAGAGACGGTGTTGGTAAGGCTCCACAGGAGGTGACCAGCTGATCGTGAGACATGTGAGCAGGTTTCACCTCAGGACTCAGGGCTACAGGTGAAATATGGCTCTGCACACGTGTTTCACTCACTGAACATCGTTTCTTTTACAAATGTATGAATAATTTTACATTTTCATTCAATTTTAGGGATGTAACAAAACACTCAACTCACGATTTAATACGATATCCGACCCTGGGTTAACGATGCGATTTTCTCACGATTTTTTGACAGAATGGGCTTGCAGACAAAATATGACTGTGAAGGGTTCTTTTAGTTATTTCTGTCACTGCAAAATACAAACCATACAATGAATGCAATACATAGACTGTATATAGAGTGGACAGCATGGCTCTGTCTTGTAGCATTGTACGGTTTTGAAGCCAAAATTCCCCATCACAGGTGCAGCCATTGGCAGCCAGAGTCTGCGCAGCAAAAACTGTGAGGGATTCTGAGAGAATCTGAGTGCAGCTGGGTGACAAAAATAATAACTATTTTTTGTCTTTCGAGAGTCTAATCACTTCTTGACATTTTACAACAAAAAAAAAATACAGAAAAATGTCAATCATCGTTAAACATGACATAAAGCCTCATTTTTAACCTGTTATAACTAATGAAAACGAAACTTTTCAGAAAAAAGAGGACCTGAGTTCAAGACAGCCAAATGATATCTTCATATCACTACAACAATCAGACATGAGAAACATTTCTACCAGGTGTATTAATTTTTTAAAGTTTGACCACAGCCCATCTGGAATGACCGGGGAGATGGATTTTTTTTACCTATACTTCAGCCAGCCACCAGGGGGGAGCAGTTTTTGTGCTGACCTCACTTTGAGCCGAGCAAGATGACGTTGATTTTTTTTTCCCAGTCTATGATGCAACATTTGAAACAGACACACACTCATATATATATATATATATATACATTACAAAAAATATTTTTTCTTTTATTTTTAACAAGTTAAAAGGAATTCTCTGAGGAAAACTGTGCAAAACAAAGTTTGTCCTCTTTCATCTTCAATTATTTTTGTATTTGTTTGAAGAGACTTTTTCAACTAGTATCACTCCCAAATGACTGAATGAATAATACAAATATACAAATCTCTTCAGATAAACAGTCTCAGATTTGCAAGTGTTCCTGGTTTAATGAAAATCACCCCTCTACTCTTAAAATAGGGCATCGTAATCTATTTTTAATCTCAACCGATGTGTTGCGATTCATCGTTATGTCCCTAATTTTGATCCATAATTACTTTCTTATCTGTTTGTGTGGCCAGTTTTAGGGAGCCAGTTTAGCATGGAGCGCTTTGTGACTTTTCAGAATTTGATCTTTTTGAAAAAACCTCTGAAATGTTTAAGGATTGACTTTGGATTTGCAAAATATGAATAATACTCAGTTATCCCAGTGTGCAATACGTTATCGACGTTAATTTCCTGTAGCTATAAAAGAAATTTATCAGTAGTGTTATTTAGTTTAAGTAAAAAGGCAAATAATTAGATCCAAAAGCAATTAGTTGAATGTCTTTCTCCTCTTTCTAAAAGTTTCTTTCAAGCTAATTTTATTTTTTTTATTTATCTATTTATTTATTTTAAAAATGTAGTGTTTCAATGAATATTTGTATGTATGTATTTGTATGTGCAGAATGGATGACCAGGACAGAGTCAGCCAAGCGTCCAGCGTGGCCACCGTCTCCTTCTTTCCTGTTCCAAAGGTTTGTTTTAATGTCCATACTCATCTTTTCACTCAACTTTTTCATATTTTTTGATGAACTTTGGGGCAGGGCTGTAACGTGACTGTATGATGCTGGAGGTCGATAGACTCACTGTTTACGAATAGTTTTGCTAATCTGACTTCAGTGAAATGTGTACGACGAACAATTTTGCATTGAGTTAGTCCGTGTCGAGCACAAAATGAAGAGGGGTGGACTGGATGTCGAATAACCTCCCACAGGTCGTCAGAAATCTCTTTGCTCAGGTCTTCTTATCTAAAGAGGAGGGAGGCAGTGAGGGAATGAGTCTAAATGGGTCTGGACTTGCAAGTTTCTAAAAAGACTCCTTCTGTTAAAAAAACAGGAAAGTGACGGGAAGGTGCAAACATTTGGGAAAAGATGTCAGGCAGCCAAGAGAGACCCCAACTGTCCCGTGGTCATCAGAGGATGGCTTAACAAAAAGGTATCGTCCCAACACGCCCCAATCGAGCGTTTGTTACTCCGTTCTCGCCACAAACAGCTGCTGATACTCTCCTCTCTGCAGGACAGCTCCGGTTTGAAGCTGTGGAAGAGGCGCTGGTTCGTCCTCTCCGACTACTGTCTGTTTTACTACAAAGGTACTGAGCGCCAGGACTGTGTCGCCATGTATATTAATCTGTGCGACAGCGCCTCTCTGCTTTCACTCATTTCTTTCTCTGTTTCCAAAACAGACAGCAGAGAAGAATCAGTGCTGGGCAGCATCCCGCTCCCCAGCTACAAAATCCTCTTCTGTACGCCACGAGAATGCAAGAACAGGAAGTTCACCTTCAAGGTAACATTAAGTAATAAATTTAAAAGTTTCTTGAAGTCTCACATTTTATAAAACAACCAATGATCATTTCTGGGAGGTTGGATAAAAGTCTAAAGTTTGATTCATTGGTGCAAACTGAGGTGGTGCACCAGGGGATGCGCTCGTACTTCTTCAGCGCTGACACCCAGGAGGACATGTTGGGTTGGGTCCGAGCCCTCAGCCAGTCCGCCACCATGGAGCAGGACAGCTCCTTGAACAGGTACGCAGCAGCTCAGCGTGGACGCAGAGTGGGATCAGCACCGTGCAGCTCACGTGACTCCATCTGTGTCCCTTTCAGGCGCTGCTCCAGTTTCCAGGATTTCACACAGATAGGGGGCAGCAGTGAGTCGGTGGACTTCCCTAAACCCCCCTCTGATGGAGAGGGTCCCTCCCTGAAGCACAGGCACGTCAGCCGAGCTCTGAGCGAGCCGAGTCAGCTGAGCGGTGGGAGGATGGGGACGTCTCGCTCAGAGCCGAGGGGGAGGCGGAGCGTGCGTCACAGAAACAGCAGGTTGTCGAGTCACGCCTGTGTGTGAAAGGCGCAGATTTAAATCCCTGCGCTTGACTTGAAAGAGGAAATCATCTGAAGAGGTCCCAGATTTGTCAAACTTTGATGTGTGTGTTTTTTCATGCAGCCCTTCAAACAGAACACCCAGCCCGCCTGAGTTTAGCAGGAGGAGAGCCTGTGGTCCAAACCAAGAGGAGGATCCTCTCCCAGGCCAACACACGCCACCCACTGAACTCATCGGGTCCCTGACCTCCAGAGGTCAGCTGGGTTCACGACCTCACACGCCAGTGGGGAGGGTTGACATCCGACCCCACGATGACCCAAACGTGGTGCCGCAGACGCTGTTCTATGCACCTGCCTCCCCGAACCTGGAGTTCAAATCTACTCCGACCACGCCGGTCTCAGAGAGGTGGCAGAACCTGACCAAGGTCAGCTAACACCCCCCTGAACACCATCCTCAAACAGAAGCACGTTAAATTAATCTGTCAGTCCCAGTGTGTAATCTGTAGGATCTGTATCCACTGAGTGGTAGGGATGGGTATTGATCAGATTTTATTGACACTGATGCCCTTGTTGATTCTGCTTATCGATCTGATTCTTTATGATTCCCTTATCAATTTCTCAACATTTAATCGACTTTAAAAATTAGTAAATGTGAGATAAGTCGCTGGATCTGATTATCTCTGGAGGTAAATATACAAAAATAAGTAAAAATTGCACATCAAGTGATGTTAGTGTATTTTTTTGTTGTGTTATTGACTGAAGTAGGCCATCTAGTGCAAGGGTCTGCAACCTGCAGCGCGGGAGCTTCATGCAGCTCCTCAACTCTTTTGCTGTGGCTCCTTGTAGCTTTAAAAAATTATAAAATTTCAAAAATTTTGATATTTGCAGAGTTGGAATTTTGATTTTTAATTTCTGCAAATTGAAAAAACGCACTTCTTTTAAAATTTTGTGAAATTATTGCAAAGTTTAAAAGTTGTTTTTTATTTTTTTTGCAACTTAACTAATTTTTTGGCCCATTTATTTTTCAAATTCAAAATTTTTGAAATTTCTGAAATGTTAAAATTTTTGAACTCTTTTGCACCATTAAAATTTTTAAATTTTCAATTAAAAACAATCACACATCTTTTTCAAATAATTACAATTTTGTCAAATGTTTGCAAAGTTTTACAATTTTTTTGTATCTTTATGAATTTTTTTGGCCTTTTTTTTTTTCAAATTTATATTTTTTTGAAATTTTTGAAATTTCTGATTTTTTTTTTTTAAATTAATTTATTTTTTTTTTTTACATTTAAATAAAAAAAAATCACACATCTTTTTAAATGTTTAAATTTTTGTGAAATTTTTGCACAGTTACAAAAAATGAATTTCATTGCTAAGTTTTTTTCCAAGTTCAAAATTTTTGGAAATTTCTGAAATGCTATAATTTTTGAATTTTATTTCGCAACTTTACTAAATATTAAAAAACACATTGCATGTACAATCTTATGAATTAGAAAAAAAACTCTTGTTTAGATTTTTCCTCTCTAGTTTTTAACTATAAAGGCTGAAATTCTTCTCTGAAGCCAAAGTTCTACCAATGTTTGCTAACCGCTAGCATGTCAATGCAATTTCCCTTATACATTAGTATCAAGCTAGGTTTACTTTGTTTTTATCCTTTTTGGTAACTGGTGTGAGAAAGTAATGAATATTTCTTTGTGTGTTCAGCTCCGAAGTAAAAAAAAATCCTGAATCAGTTTTCTTGGGAACTGTTAGCTAAATGCTAAGCTAAGTTAGCTGCAGCAGACTAGTCGAGGTAAGGTCCAGCAGCATCGACGTAGTTGATTCTCAACAGGAACTGGTTTTTGATCCTTACTGAGTTTAACTGTGAATCCTCTTTTTCTGGATTAGCTTTAACGACCATTAGCATCTTCTCTCACCTTCTTCGTTCACAGCCTACGCCAACGTACGGATCCGTCCATCACATCCCGAGTGGGAGGAGACCTTTAGGAAAGGTGATTATAAACAGAGAGGAGTTGGATCTCCTGTTATTTTGTTACCCTTACAGATTGTTAAAAACATTTCTCGTACTGATTAAACAGCACAGCATGTTTCTCATAACGCCATGTGTTCTCTGTTTCTCCCATACACACGCCGTCTCTCGCCTCAGAGCTACTCCACAGGGGCTAACGCAGACTTACTGCCCCCTTTGCCCCCCTCATCGAGGGCAGCACATGCTCCCCACCCCCCACACCACCACCACCACCACCATCATCACCACCACCGCAGCAATTTGTCTGTTTGCGTGCTACCGCCAGCTCTGGTACAGACGGCTCTGCTGCTCTCCGTCCTCCTGCGGCGTCTCTGTGGTCGTCTGTGTTTCTGTGTCACGGTGTCGTCTGTATCTGTGTCGATGCTAACACTCGTGTCTCAGATGTTGTTTGTGACTAATAAATGATGTGCTGCTCACATTGTTATTGTCTTTTTTGTGTTGTTGTTGTCCTAAAATGATGAGTCCTGACGTGATTATGCTTCATGAAATGAGTGTTACATTCATGCTGCTGTTTGCCAAATTGTTTTTGTATCTGATGGAAAAAGAAATTTGGATTTTTGAGGCCTAACTTCGGCGGTGGCCTCTGTTTGATCTGTGAAACACGGTCGCAACACTCAGACATTAACCTTAGATCTAAACAGCTGTGACAAAGGATTTATTCTTTTAACTTTGGTGAACAGGAAGTGGCAAAAAAAAAAAAATTGAATGAATTATTTTATAACCTTGCTGCTTTCAGAGCCCTAAACCAGATCCCAGAGAAACGCCCCCTCTCCGGCCTCTTGAAAGCGATGCAGATGTGAGTACTCGCGCTCTCCATCATCTTGTCAGATGCTTGTTTCTGTGTTAACATCAGTTTGATTCTCCCTCGTCAGGCTGTGTTGACGCGGCTGTGTGGGTGTGACAAGCTGCTGCAGTCTCTGTCTGTGGAGCTGGCTCAGCTACAAATGGATAAGGTCAGGAAATCCTCCATAAAGCGATGAAAAGACGCCTGATCAAACGAGTCCTGACAGTGTTTATTTATGTCTAATGGTGCATGTGAATGAGCATTTCTGTGAACACGTCGTCTTGCAGGATAGCGTCCACTGTGCGTTAGAGGTATCCAGACTGCAGCTGGAGGACTGGAAGAGTCTGGGCCCAAGAGCCCATGAAGAAGCACTTACCCAGAAGGCTTTGCTTCAGGAAGATCTGGTCACAATCCGAGCCAGGATGTGCGATGTTTCACTGGTGTGTGAGAAGCCTTCACTTTATGCTTCAGCATCTGTTTTAAAATCCACGTTGGATCCTTCTGGCGCTCACCTCTCTCTGCTTTCATCTCCCCGACCAGGAGATGGAGCGTGTGTGGAGTCAGTACGAGAGGATGGAGAGTGAGCTGTCTGTAATCCGCTCACACCTTCAGCACATCTGTAACTTTGGGATGCCACAGGTAGATTTCACCTTCAGAGTCTTAAAGACGTGCTTCTGTTGCTTAAATCCTGAGTCCGGTTTCTTCAGCTGTGATTTATGGTTTAAATTTCCTGACGGAGATGTTCGATGTGTACTTTCCCTGTTGATCAGGATCAGTCTCAGGCCCAGAGGGAGCTGTGGATGATGGAGGACATTCTGGCCGGACTAAAGATTAACAGGGACAACTTCCGCTTCCTTTTGGGTCTACAGAGGCACCACAGTAAGCCTGAACCTTCGCTCTGTCTTTGACTTGTCTGTTAATCTGTGTTTATGAGGTAAAGATCAGGACATTTTCATTGAAATTCATTGCTTTGTGTGAGTTGTTATCACCAACATTTTTTAGTGTTAAAAGGCAGAACTCAAGTCTGCTTAAGCAGCTCATGTGACGTGATTTGACTAAAATCTCACATATGTCCATTTGTTTAACATTTTAATATATTTTTTATATAATTTTTTGCTGATTTATGATATTTTTGCAAGTTTTTGAAATTTCAATTCTTTTTAAAGTTTGTTAAAAAATGTTTATTACATTTTTCAAAAAGATTTTGCAGTTTTTTGTAAAGTAGACAATTTTGTGATATTTTTGGAAATCTTAATGTTAAATTAGTTATCATTTATAATCAAGTTTTTGATATTTTTTACATGTTTTTTACATTTTATTTTTTGCGGATTCATGATTTTTTTGCACGTTTTTTAAATTTCAATTTTTTTGCAAATATTAAAAATTTCTTTTTTTTAGATTTTTTTTTGCGTTGTTTTGAAATGCAAACAATTTTGTGATATTCTTGCAAAACTTTAAAATTTCAGGATTTTTTTTTTTATTTTTGCAAGTTTTTTAAATTTAGCAAGTTTTCCAAATTTTTGCAATTTTTTGAAATTTCAAAATTTTCACGTTTTTTTTTTATTTTTGCAAATTTTTGAAAATTTATTTCTTAAATTAACAGAATTTCTTTTAGATACAAGTACATTTAAATGTGTGTGTGTGTTGTTGTTGTGTGCAGAAATAATTAAAAGAATCTTTTTCAGTCATTTTTTTTCTGCAGGCTCATTCTGTTAAAAATAAACTGTGAAAAAATCGTTAACCCAGCATCAAAAATTGTGTTGCATTGTGAGTCGAGTGTATCGTTTTATCCCACATGTCTCCATGGACGGATGGGTCCAGCCTTCTTGAGTTGTAGTTAAAATGAAGTTAGAAGCTCCATCAGGCACATGCAGTCGTTCTATTTGACTGTTGATCAAATAAAACTCCATTGACCCTGATTCTTTCACTCAAGAAGTCAGTTAATCCTTGCCATGCTCACACACACACAGACATTTAGATGTTGTTTGTCAAACAATAGATGAACAGTGTCACCACTGTGACCTTTTCTGTCTCCCCCTCAGTGTTCCAGCCGACGTCTCCACATCCTGGATCCCCTGGTTCTCCCACAGAGAGGCTGCACAGCGGACCGCCGACGGTACGACTCCTGTTGTTGTCAGTGACCTCTGGTGTTCGCTCTCTACTTATGACAAATATGAGATTATTGTCTATTAAATTCAAAAGTTTGATCCTTTAAATAAATCATAGACCCAGATGCCAACCATCATGTTAAAGCTGCCATAAGAAACCTTTGGTTTGTGTTGATATTAGTGCCCCCTGCTGGCAGAGTAGAAACCCTAAACAAAATCTGAAACAAATCATAATGATTTCACTGCTTTGATTTGACCAATCAGCAACAAATACACAAGAAAAACAAAATCTGGGTACAGTGAGCTATTTTTAAGACTAAAAATATGTCTTGTTGGACTTTTTGTGCCCAAAAATTCGTCATTACAGCAACAACAACAGTACTGTTTGCTAGCAGGGATTAAACTCCTTTTTTTCAAAGATGGTGATACAGGAGGGCACTCCTGGGGGTATGCAAGATTTACTTCTAAGGAGCCATTTTTTCTTAGCTTACCTGGATTAAAATCATTTCAAAGCCATAAAATTTACTTTACAATGAAATGGCAAAAAGGGCATAAAATTCTATACATAGTTAAAATCTAGTGTAAAATAAATAATTATAATAAAAAAGTAGTGTTTTTTTATTAATAAAAATTTACCTGTGATTTCTTGTTGTTTTTTTTTATAAACTTGCTAAAAATTCAAAGAATTTTAAGGTTTCAAAAATTGACACTTTTTTTTCATTTTAAAAATTTGCAATTAAAAAAAAAATAAAAAATTGTCTAAATTTAAAAAAATTGCAAAGATTTATTCAAAAATTAAAATTTGCAAAATTTGCAAAAGAAATGAATAAAATTTGAATTTTTTTTAGAATATATATAACAAATTGTATTATTTTGGAAAAAAAATATTAAGTAAATTTTGAAATTTAATTATTGGAAATGTTTTTTTTTATTTTAAAAATTGTCTAAATTAAAAAAAAAAGTAAAGATTTATTCAATAATTAAAATTTTAGAAACTTGCAAAAAAAAAATATTTATTTGAATATGTAAAAAATTGAATTGTATAATTCGGGAAAAAAATATGTACAACATCTTGACATTTTTTATTTTAAAAAACGGCTTTTTTGACAACTGATTATCTGTTTTTGCCCTGAAAAACCATATCCATCAATTCTCACTAACTTGATGCTTTTTAAAGGGAATGGAGCAGGAGCCGCCTCTCCGCCCACCGTTACCTCAGGAGCTCCAGGAAATCCACCTCAGGAGGGACCAGGGCCACGGTTGGACAGAGTCTCCATATGAGGTGTGAAGTATTTTCATGATCAGTCATAAAAATCACCACGTCCGACTTTTTAAGAAACGTTTGTGTGCTTTTCTTTCCAGGGAGTCTACAGTCACGCTGTTGATCCTGTACATAGAAGAGGAAGCAGCCAGCCTGACCTCCTTAATGTGAAAGCACAGAAAGACTCTCTGGGTTGGCACAGATGCTTAAAATAATAGAGCCCACAGAAGGAGTGATATTAATACAATAGCCTGCAGATTCATATTGTGTGACTCATCTGAAACAAACAGCTTTAATAGGTGTTTTTATGCAAACGGGGGAATGATTCTCCTCAGAGCATGGTGGCTTTGTTTGTCCTCCACCCTCATATTTCTTATTTCTCCTCTTCCTTCTCACCCTCTCCTCCCACCCACCCTTCTCCTCCTCTTTCCTCTATTTTCATTTCATGTTCAGACTCTGCTTCCAAGTGGATCCCACCAGATACAGGACACCAATCTACCAAGGTTTGACTCTCCTCGCTGTAATTTCCTGTTTGCTGGTTAACTATATCTGGATGTATGCGATGTGAGCCAACGTGCTCTAAATATAGAAGCAGTCAAAGCTGATTTCTCCTCTCTGCAATCACAGCCAAATTCCAATTCTTTGATTCTCTCTTCTCCCTGCAATTAGGGCAGGCTGCAGTTCCCGTAGTGAGCAACAGGGGGAGGCAGAGGCTCGTGTTAGCACAGCAGCTCCTTCTTCCCACTTTTCACCACCCAACCCCCCTTTTCTCACATGCTCACACACATACATTCAATATATACCAACATACAGAGGAGAGCAGCTGTGAGTGCACACACACAGCTCAGCAGGAGGAGGCGTAATAGTCGTATATTTGTGTATATTCAGACGTGTTTTTGATGTGCACATCCTGGATTTCACGCATATTGTTGAGGTGAAGGAGGTTATGAATGACTCATACTCACTACATCTTGTCTAGAAGATGAAGATGAGTGAAGAGGAGCAGATTGAGAGGATGAAGAAGAATAAGGAAAGGTTGAATCGGAAGAAACCTCCGATACCTTCTCCAGGTGCCCAGACTGAGAGTTCAGGGACCAGAGAAGAGGTCTGACAAACAGAAACATCACATTTCACGTCTTCAATCAGTGAATGTTCACTAATCTGATCTGGGGTTTTCTTAGGCCCCTTTTCCTCTCAGGGTGACCCGGGTTGTCACAGCTGTCCTGCCCTCTTCTCTGGTAGCCAGACGAGTTTCTGTCGAAGACCCCCCACCTGAGCTGGACAACCCTCTGCCCGAGCAGATTCCCCCAGAGAAACAGGACCGGCTGCCGGAGCAGAGCAGAAAAATGTCAAACAGGTCGCCCAGGCATCTGTTGTTGGACAGTCCTGATCCAAACCGGACCTCCGCAGAGACGTACTGTGATCAGCAAGTTAAAAAGACGAGCAGGCAGCAGCACCAGGGAGTCCTGAAGACCTCCAAGAAAGACCTGCGGTCAGACGTGAGCAGAGCTGTAAACACTGAGGCTTCGAGGAGTCAAAACCAAGCTGGATTAGGAAGCGTCAGCATGGACCACAGGGTAAGAGGAGAGTATACCCTCACACCTCCAACCTGTGTTGTCCTCCCCACCACAGGTTGGCACTCACAGTGAAATCCACAAAAACAGGTTTAGACAAACCTTGTCAGATTATGTGCAAACACTGTCAGATACTAACAGCTGAAATACACCAGGTGCGTCTGCAGTCTGTCTCCGCTTCATCACGGCAACGGATCTGATTGGTTTCCATTCAAGTCAATCTGTCAACTGTCACATACGTCCAATAAGGATGTAATGATGCATCAGCGAGACAGAGAGGTTGTTTATTTAAAGAGCTTTTGTTTATTTGTATAAAACAAGGGTCTTCAATCTGAGGCTCTGGAGCCTCATGCAGCTCTTTGACCGTTTTCCATTGGCTCGTTGTAGCTTTAAAAAAATATATCATTAAATAAAAGATTGATTATTTTTCTAACAGGGGGTACTAATGAATATAGACATTAATACTAAATAAAATCATGCTTTATAAGTTAAAAGGTGTTATATGAAAAAATTTCATTTTGAAAATGAGTCAGATTTCAAAACTATGTGAAATTTTGGCAAGTGTTTGGAATTTCAAAAATTGTTTGAAAATTTTTCGATATTTTTTACATTAAGTTTTTTTGTGATTTATGTTTTTTTTGCAAGTTTTTAATGTTCAAAATTTTTTTACTAAATTTTATTTTTCAGAAAAATTTTACAGGTTTTTGAAATGTAAACAGTTTTGTGATATGTTTGCAAAGTTTTAAAATTTCAGGGTTTTTTGAAATTTTTGCAAGTTTTTAAAAATATTTTGTCAGTTTTTGAAATTGATATTTTTTAGATATTTTTTACATTTACATTATTTTTTCCTTTTTATGGTATTTTTTAACATTTTATTTTTTGCAAGTTTTATGATTTTTTGCAAGTTTTTTAATTTCAATAATTTTTGAAAATATTTCAGAAATATTTAGCAGGTTTTTGAAATGTAAACAGTTTTAAGATATTTTGCAAATTTTTAAAATTTCAGGATTTTTTGAAATTTTGGCAAATTTTTTAAAACTAATTTTTTTGGAAATAACAGAAAATACATATTTTGCAGATATAGATGCATTTAAATGTGTGTGTGTGTGTGTGGGGGGGGGGGGGGTGTAATGTGTGCAGAAATAATTAAAAATATCTTTTTCAGTATTTTTTTTTTTCTGAAAGATCATTCTGTTTGAAAGATCATGAGAAAAATGCATCGTTAACCCAGTATTGGAAATTGAGTGGCATTGTGAGTCGAGTGTATCGTTACATCCCACATGTGTCCATGGGTGAATGGATCCAGTCAGTCTGTGTGGCTGGTCCGTCATGTCGCAGGTAATACAGACGTGGAGCTGTGACGCATAAATTCAGTGAGGGGGAGATTGAGCAGGACAGGAAGTTGTGACTGGAAACTACCTAAAAACACCCAGTGACTTTCAAAATAAAACAAACTGTGTCAAATTCAGTTCGTATTTAGCTTGACTACGACAATAAATGGATATTATGAAGGGAGCCAGACCAGTAGTCAACAGGTTTGAGGTTTTACAGCCCGACATGAATGAAGAGAGACTTATTAAAGAAGTGGGAACCTCTCTGTCTGTGACTCCAGCTGTCTGTCAGTCAACACGCAATGGAGCGGAGTCGGACTGCAGACGTATCTGGTGTATTTGAGGCATGAGACATTATGGGTTCTGATTCACATTTATCAGAAGTTTTCAAAACGTTTAGAAGAAGAAACGTATCTAGATAAGAATATTGTAATTCTCACACAACACTTTAGTCCGACTTTAATGTTATACTCCCTTTCAGCAGACTATCTGCTACAATTTGGTGTTAGTTTCAGGTTTGTACGATAATTTGTTTCCTGACAGTGTTGAAAATTATGATGACCCAGTACATATTTCATATTCCAGATCTTAGTATCCAGATTATTGCCAGGATCTAGATCGTATTTTAACATCTGTCAGAAATTATGGTGACCTTGTCTTGTATTGTTTTGCAAAGCAATCCGACCATTTATGGTGGAGTTATATACCTCACAATGATAAAGAATCCTTAAAAAAAGTCCTGGATCCAGACGGTGATCCAGATCACCTCCAAAATTTATTTGTTTATAAATTTGTGAACCTGTTTGAACAGACAGAGGCGTGTCCCTCCAACATGGAGCCTGATGTTGGTCTAACCCCTGAGCAGCGCGAGGCCAAACTGCGCCGCGTGGAGCGGATACGGGAGCGAGTCATAAGGAGGTGGGTATTTTTCTTTAGACACTTAAATATATTAATATTTTACTGCTGTAATCTATCTATCTATCTATCTATCTATCTATCTATCTATCTATCTATCTATCTATCTATCTATCTATCTATCTATCTATCTATCAGCGCAGTCAGAGAGAGTGCAACAACGCAGGGTCAACAGCCAATCAGGGGGGAGGAAGTCCATCACATGCCCCCTGACACTTGTGGGAAACAAAAGATGAAATCAGGTACGTGTGTGTTTGTTTGTTTTAATATAAAGAGGACTGTTATTATGACTCAGTCTGTGTGTTACATTAAAAAGTCTGTTAACAAAAGGCTATTTGACTCATTTGTACTGGGTTGATCCTGTTTCTGGTGCGAAGAAGGGTTTGATTGAAGGATGCAATGAAAGAAGTCAAGGTGAAGTCGATCGCGATGGAGGGAAAGGGAAGGGTTGAATAAAAGAAAGGCCTCTTGGTTGGTTGATCCAAAGATGTAGGGGTAGAGTGAAACGAGTCAAGGCAAGGTGAAAAATGTCAAGGTAGGTGAGGATGAAAGGATGAGGAACCGTTTAAGGTTTCTTGAGGAGGGTTTAGGTAGATTTTGGTGAAGGTAGGTTTGGGTGAAAGGGGTTGACAAAGGGCAGGATAAAGCGGGTCAGGTAGGGATGATGGAGGGAAGTAAGAGTACGACTCCAGGATCTGGGGAGAGTCCGATTGGGTGTGATAGTTTGGGATCAAGGGTTTCATTGCAGAATTGGATGATACGGGATTAGAAGGGGTTGTGGTTCAGCTTAATCCATCAGTAACTCTGGGGCAGAGACTTAGGGTGGGGCACATATGGGTGGATCAGCATCCATGAAGGGTCCGCGGATCAAGAGACGAGGATGCGAAGAGACGGGAGTTTTAGGGGAAGAGGATTATGAGACTGAGACAATCAGGAGGATTGTGTGAGACAGGTGAACAAACAACAGGACACAGGTGGTCCTCTTTCTTAAACTCATTTCACTTAGAGGTCAATTCTTGGTTCTTTGTTTCCAGACCATGACTCGTACGACGGGTATGGGAGCTGTGGAGACACCAACACAGGTCCTCCAGAGGTCCAGCTTCCTGGAGCAGCTCAACCTGGAGAGGACAGAAGTAGGCATGTCAAAAAATCTAAAAGTCAAGTCAGATTTGGGAACAAAACCCAACAGAAAGATCACAGTGGGCGAGCAGGGGTTGCCAAGCTCAAACGTCCAGATTCACCCTATCACATCTCGTGTATGACCGTCTACCAGAAAGACGGCGGCAAAGGGTTTTTAAACCACAACGATGGAGAGGAGAGGAAACCTGAGGAGCAGGATGCTGAGGAAAACGAGTTTCCAACCTCTGATGTGAGAGCAAAGTGGTTCCTCTCGACCAACCAGTGGCAAGGGTTCATCCCTCTGCAGATTCCTGGACTCGACTCGTTGTGCGGCGAGGAGACGTCAGACTTAGAGAACCAAGCACCTGGCACCGAGGACGCAACTGATTCCAGCGAAATGTCAGCCGCTGTCAGCGAAAGCTTGGAGAAAATGAAAGAAAACCATTCACTCTTCTACAAGATTGCGTGTGATATTAGCATTTCAGACTCAGATATCACAAAGAATGATGGGAATTCAACCACGCAAGCATCAGCGACGCCTGAGGAGGAGCTGCCTATCACTGAACCTCCACCTGATGTAAAGAACGATGGCAATGGGGGACCAACTAACCAAGAAGGCCACGACTCTGGATCGCATTTAACATCAGACGTGGATGAAAACAGAGACGATCTCCGAGATCCAGCACAGGAAACCCCGGACAGAGAAGCGTTAGATATCTCACTCAGAGGAGATGAAGAGATCTCTCAAATAGAGTGTGAAGACACCTCAAGGCAAGAAACTCAGCTTAGAGAAACTACTGAAGGAGCTCCAGCTCAGGACTCTGATCCTGATCAGGCTGAAAGTGAAATGTCAAAAGAAGAACAGAGTGAGAGGAACGAGTCAGAAGACAGGAAGCCGGACCAAGAGAAAGTCGAAGAAGAGGAGAAAGAGACGAGCAACAACTACTCCATGGCTCCTTCCAGCGCTGTGTTGGAGGGCGAGAAAGTGATTAGGAGCGCCTCTTTTGGGAAGGCGCGAGTTACAGTATTAAGGACAAGTTTGTAAGAGGGGAGAGCAGTGACGGCTTAAGGAGCTTAAATGAACAAACTTGGGAAGGACGCGAACACAGTGAAGTGATTTAAGGAAAAAGAAAATGATGCAGAGCAGAAGGGTCCACTGCAAAAAACTGAAATCTTATCAAGTGTTTTTGTCTGATTTTCAGCAAAAAAAAAGTCTTATTACAATTGATGAGTCACATTCACCAGGTCAGTCCAAAACAAGGGTCTGCAACCTTTACTTTCAAAGGAGCCATTTTTCCTCAGCTCACCTGCATTGAAGTCATCCCAGAGCCACAAAATTAACTTTATCTTCCAATAAAGACTGTACAGGGTTTAAATTTCTTAACATATTTAAAATCTACTGAATAAACATATGTACAAGAAGTTTTTCTAAATTATTAAATTGCACGTGTGATGTGAAGTGTTTTTTAATTTTGAGTAAATTTGCAAAAAATGTTTAATATTTTGAAAATTTGCCAAAATTTCAAAAAGTCTGAAATTTTAAACACAGCAAAAACTTAACAATATTGTTAAGATTTCAAAAAATTGCATTTCTTTTTTCAATTTGGATAAACTTCTCCATTTTTTTTTATTTCAAAAAATTGCAAAAATATCAAAAATGTATAATTTATAATTTTGGTGAAATATTTTAGAAATAAATAATTTATAAATGTTCTAATTTCCTTTGAAATGTCAAAAGTTTGCAAAAATTTCAAAAATTTGGAAATTTTTAAAAACTGCAAAAACTTCACAATACCGTTGAAATTTCAAAATAAAATGTTTTTTTTATTTGCTTTGACTTCTACAATTTTTTACATTTCAAAGATTTGCACAAATTGAACCAAAGATAAAAATGCATGCATAATAAAAATTAATTGATTTGCAAAAATTCTAATTTCTTTCGAAATTTCAAAAATTTGCAAAAAAATTCAAAAACTCTGAAATTTAAAACACTGCAAAAACTTAACAATATTGTTGAAATTTCAAAAAAATACTATTTTTTTATTTGTACAAACTTCTACAATATTTTAAATTACAAACATTTGCGCAAATAAAAAAAATGAAAATTTATAATTTTTAAAGCAATATTAGCAAAATTCCAATTTCTTTTAAATTTTTAAAAAATTTGCAAAAAAAAATATAAATTTGCAAAAAAAAAATTGTGTAAACAGTTCTCACAATTTTAAATGTCAAACAGTTGCCAAAACTAAAAAAAAACTAAGTAATAAAAATGAAAAATGAATTTCAAAGCATTTTCAAAGATTTTTCATCATCATTTTTCGAGAAATTTCTGGAAAATTCTTATTATAAGTAAAACATATTAATACAGGTAACTTTCTCTTGTTCCATTGGCTGATTTTTTTTTTCTCAATTTTAATGAATTATTCATAGATAAAGTGAAACAAGACATTTTTCTGAATGTTGCTCATGTTAAGTCTAAAAAGACATTTTCTACTAAAAAATAAGACAAAAACACTTGATAAGATTTCAGTTTTTGCAGGGTGCTAAGTGATTGAAATAAGATGGACCTTTTATTGGAAACGGGAACAGAAATCGTCATGATTGTTTTGTACACTTGAACATTTCCATTATCCCTGATTTGGATGCATGCCGTGCAGAAAGTCTTAAAATATGTCATGAAGTCAGAAAGAGTGTATGCAAATTTGTTCTTGCAGTTTTTGGTGAACTCCTTCTACCTTGTGCAGAGTGACAGTCAAAGGTTAACTCTTTCATTCCTCAGAATCCATCCATACGTAACATTACATATAAACGCAGTCATCATGGCTGCTTGTTAATGGCAACATAACCCTGTTATCGTGGCTGTAACACTGTGTGTTTTGTATCTCCAGTAGCCTGATTAATAAACATGCTGTGTGTGTGGTGAAAACACTGGTTTGATCTTTATTCATCAGGATTTTCACATCTCTCCTTCTTCATACAATCCTTTTTTTTTCCTCAATGAAGGTCTCACGGGTGCTCGCTCCGGTGCTGCTCTCTGACAAGCCCTGATGCAGAATTACACGGAGCCACTGAAAATGCCTTTGTCACTTTAAATCCTCGCCGTGTCTCAGCCGATGACATCATTGTCTGAGAACACATTACATCACCCCTTCCCAGGCTCTCTCTCCCTTAAAGACAGCACCACCTTATGTTTACTGAGCTGCACACACACACATATATGCAGACACACACACACTGAGGGAGACCTGCTTATCTGTTTACAAATGTGATACCAATACCAGCATGCATATTAATAACAGTCATGATGAGATTACATTTGGGGCACGGGCTGCAGGATTTGGAGTGTGTGGGTGTTGTTACATCCAGGGACAGCTTGCATATGGCCTCTCTGCACATATAGCACAAACTACAAGATGAGGTTAAAATGCATTTTGATTTAAATGCAAATTAAGTTTAAGTTGTATACCAATCCTGCAATTTGTTTTCTTAAAGGAGAGTAAGAGAAATTAAGGAAAAAGGCTTGATTTACTGAAATAATCTGATTTAAAGTTGTGGAAAATAAAGGTTTTTGAGATATTTCTTATTTTTAAAAAGAGAATAAGATTTTTCTTTGGTCTTTTTTCCCTAAAGTTAGGCCCACAAATCTGGTGCAGTTTTCTTTCTCTGCGCACAGATGCTGGTGTTTTCATATTTTGTGCTGTTGTTGGAGTGTTAATGTGTCCATGGAGCAGGTAACATCCCTGTCACATACTGTGCACTCGTCTCCTCTGTATAATAATTAATCAGGTGTTTGATTGGCTTGGCAGCGCGCGTGAGTGCGTGGCGCGCGCGTAAATCACAGAGATGCGGAGAATGCTGAGAGAATGTTTCTTTAAGACCCATTACCTTCCAATCCGACAGAGGGGGAGTCTGTGGTAAGGTGGCGTATCGTCTCTCTCGGCGTCCCCCCCTCCTCTCCTCTCCTCTCTCCTCTCTCCTCTCCTCTTCTCGCCGTTTACATGTGGAAAAAAGAGGGACAGGGAAAAATTGGCCGGAGCACATTTAATGAGCTTTCCTCTGCTTTCGGATGAGGGGCGGCACACACCGAGGCACGATCCGCTGGATGGAGCTGGAGATGGAGCTGAGGGATGTTTAACATCAAACATGGACACTACAGGCTCCCCGCGATGACTGTGGTAAGGATGCAACTTCTCACCCCCTCCACCGCAGCCCAGTTCCTCCTCAGAGAGGGGGGTTCATGCATGCAGATGGAACAATAAATGCATGTGTGCGCGCGTTAAGAGTAGGCTACTTAACGCTGTGTTGTGAAGGATTGAGGGGGGGTGGTGGTGTGGAAGTGTGCGTGCGTGCGCGGACGCGCGTGCGTGTTAGAAGGAGAAGAAGGAGGGGGGTGGTGGTGGTGGTGTTTGAATTGAAACAAATAGGCTTATTTTAGGAAGACAATGCAACGCCTGGTGCCGTGTCAGTGTCAGCCTTTGACAGGTGTGTTGGCAGCACGATTTATCCGGGGCGCGCGTGCTCGCTCCCGTTTGCATATACAGTGAGGTGAGGTGGGCTCTACTTACACAGAAAGGGGGGTCTTAATAACACCAAAGATGCTTACTATGTGTTGCTTTTTCTGTGTTGCTCGCAGTTAATCATGGCTGGAGCTCAACCGGGAGCTCTGCGCTCTCCCACTTCGCCTCCCTGCTGTCACTGGGCCTATACGGAGTTGGTTATATTTCTATAGTGTCTGGCGTTACTGATAATTCACGATGTGCGTGAGAACCCCCCATTGTCAAACCAATCAGAGAATATTTTTAGAAAGGCTGATTTTCTCCATCTTTACGCGTTAAAGCGCCCGTTTCTCCACCTCCAGCGCTCTCAGCTTCACTACTATGAGAATGTAGATGTGCGCGTGCGTGCTGGTGCGCGCTCGTGTGTCTCTCATGGAATGGTCTTTCCTCCATGTACACATACATACATCCATCCAGAAATGGAGGTAGCCTCACAACACATCGAGCTGTCATGTGGAGAGGAGAGCGCTCGTCATTTTTCCCATCAGCCCCGGTGTGAAGAGAAAAGCCTGGGTTAGTCCAGATCCCGCTGCTCCCGGTCCCTCCATCTGCCCAGCAGCCGACAATCACTTATCGATTCCAATGATGCGTTTCTTGGCCGGGGGGTTCTGTTTCATGATATGAGGAGGAGGAGGAGGAGGAGGAAGGGTGTTAGTCGCTGCATGGACATATGGTCTCCTTTTAGTGAAATGTCAGGAATGCAAACGACGTGCACGCGCTGTTTCAGTTTGGTGGTTTAACATGAAACCGGATGTCACAAACCGAGAGGGACCTTCTTTCTTCAGCTCTGATGGTCGGAGACTGAGGGAGCCTGCACACCTCTCTCCCCGCCCCAGTGTCTGGTGCTGGGGAGCTGTTATTGCTGCTCTCTCTTACACACACACACACACACACACACACACACACACACACACACACACACACACACACACACACACACACACACACACACACACACTCACACACACACAAGGCCATGCCACCTCCCTTCGCCCAGTTTTTCTGACACTCTTAGTAATCTGAGCCTAATTGGGGGCAGTATTCTCCTCACTGATCATCCAGGAACCAGATCCTCAAAAGCCAGGCCTGTCCACTCCTGGGTCGCAGGATCCAGTGTGACTAAGGATGATGATGATGATGATGATGATGGTGATGATAATGCAGGCAGTCATAATACATAAACACCCACGTGTTCACATAAAGACACACTCCATCGATTTCTGTGTGGTGACTGTAACACCAGTTCACCTCCAGCTTCAGATGCTCTTCTTCTGTTTTTGAGACGTTAAATAAGAAAATTAGCGAATTAGCTCAGATTCAGGAAGTCTTCAGACCAGAGGACACATTTATCCTCCACATTAACAAAACAACTCCCCTTTAAATCATAGTGGGAAGATCAGATTCTCTCATTATGTAATTAACCTGCTTTGAATGAGGTTTGCAGATTAAAACAGAGAATGGTGACGTTTCTCTGCTTCTGATGGCCGTCAAATGGGAAAGAGTAAAAATTAAGGTTAAGACTAAAAAAATTCTTTTGTTTGAAAATCTTTTCTTTTCAAATCCTTAATTTTAGACATTGTTTGGAAAGAAGATGAGATGTCAGATCTCCTGGACAAATCTTACAAACTGACTCACATGTGATGAGCCTTTTTAGGGAAAATATGGCTCCTGATATAATCTGTAGACATCATCATCAACATCCAACTTTTTCACTTGGTCTGGTGTGAAAAAAGCAAAATAAAAATCATAAAAACATGGAAATATTGAAGAATCACATCCTTTAATCTTTAAATAATCAGTTTGGTCCCAACTGCTAACAGATTTTAACTTCCAACCGTTCGTTTTGTGTGGGAAGCTTGTGTATGTCAGTGTTAGCTGTTGGCTAACAGTATTTAAAAGCTAAAGAGCAACCTAGGTACTGGATCTAATGTTTTTCAGCTTTTCCTGTTTCCTTCCAGTTGAAGAGCAGTGAAATGATGTTAATGTTGAGAATAGAAGTCTCAGCATTTCCTTCCGGCTTTGCATTGACCAGGTCTAATGTCTTTAAAGTCTTGGTTGAAACCAGTGTTGATTGCTCTAAGACAGCAAGGGAAGCTCAGCTTCCCCTAAAATGTCCCTAAAGAAGTGGTGATGTGTTCTGCTGTGTGAACATTTCATTGATAAAATCTGAGCTAGAATTCCTTCATCTTTGTTCAGAATCAGCTCCTATCACAGGTAACTGGCTCCACCTCCTTCTCATTCATCCCCGCAGCGTCTCAGTGCTTTAACACAGTCGGACGCTGAGCGTCTTCTGACTTCAGCGGGGAAGCGTAGAGCGGGTTGTTCCACTGTGGAAACTGGACGGTCATTGGATAAACGCTGGGCTTTGTCCCGCCCATCGGATGCTCAGCGTCTCTGGGGGTCTATGAGGCAGTGGGCTGGGACGCTAGGCTTCTGCATGATGATTGGATGATCTGTCTGAGGCCGAATCCCTTTTTGATTGACAGTGAAATGAGCCAGTCAGAGATCTTGAAGTATAACCCTCCACTGGAGCATCTCCTCAGTTGTTCTGGACTGATCCGGAGGATTTATTGATCCCCGGCGAGTTTACCTTTCTTAAAAATGACGAGCGTTGTGTTTAAAGATTCTCTCTCTTTTCACCGATAAGCAGCTACAGCTACAGCTGTGGAGCTTCTCCCCCTGTCACTCACACTTACAGTCTGTCGTAGTCTGATGTAGCAGCTCCAGCTAATAGCAAGCTGACACGGCGGGTAGAATTTACATTTAAATAAATTAACAAATTTACGATTTAGGCCGGAAGAAAATTAGCTTCCCCTTCTTGACTGACCAGCAGCCGACACTGGTTGAAACTTTGTCTCAGTGTAGAGAGTCTCGACGACCTAGGTTGTGTAAAACTTGAATGATATCTCAGTTAAATCTTTGATTGTTTCTGAAATAAAGTTTCTAAGCTCATCCACAGCTGACGCCTTGTGGGAAAACCTTAATGTGACGGACAGAAGGCCAAACGTCCAGTTCAGCTACCTTCCGTGTAGGGATGGGCGAGTATTGATACCAGGTATTGGTATCAGGCGGATACCAGCCTTTTTTCAAAGTATTGGTACTCATGAGGGCTGCCGATACCAGCAGCTGATACTCAAAGCAAGAACATCTTAAACATCTTACCTGTCCTGTTTAGACAACATGAATGAACCAGAGACAGTTAACAGTTAGTCTTTTTTAATTTGCACTTCAGTTTACTTTAAAAAAAATACTTAAACTCCGACAGTTGTTAGTTTCATTTTGCACTTTTAATATTATTTTTTAAATATTAATTGAAACAAATCATAAGCTCAAAGAGATTTATTTGAGTTTTATTTTGGACTTAATGTCAGAGTGACTGTGCTGTCTTTGATCAAAATGATGTCACTGCTAATTGAAATTTGATTTATCAAAAGTAGTAGTTGTATCGGTACTCGGTATCGGTGAGTACGACCTAGAGTATCACCTAAAAAGTGATATTGAACATCCTTACCTACGTGCAGCTACAGTCAGACTTCTGGTTGGTCAAAACTAGAAATAGGCCGATGTATTTTTTTCAGGGCCGATACTGATACCAATAATCAGTAGTTAAGGAAGCTGAAAACTGATATTTTGGGCCGATATTAATTTGCAGTGAAATTTAAAATATTGGCATCAAAATTTGGGATAATACAACACTTAACTTTGTTTCAAGCCTTTAAGCATGTGTTTAAAAGTTAAATAGTTACCTAAAGTTTTCTACAGTAAGTCAAGTTTTCCAAAAGATTTCTCTGTATGTTACCAATCAGATGGGACGATGCTAGAGACAGAGTAGCACCTGCAGACAGAGAAGACTGAATATGTGCATGTGAATATTATCAGTCTGTCCCTCGTCAAAACATCTGTGGCACTAATTTGCAAAAAAGAGATGCTCAGGATTTCAACATAACTAGATAGAGAAGTGAGGGCTCCCAACAAAAGATATCCTTTGTAAAAGGCTGTGAAAAGTGTATTTTAGCTGTAAAGATAGGCATTAATAAATATGTGGGTATGCAGCTTCCACTGATTTAGGACAGCCTCCAGTGGACACTCAAGGAACTGCAGGTTTTAAGCATTTCTGCATAAGCTTCATCTGTCAAATTCAAAGGCTTCCTGATAATCTACAGTTTAACTCTGATGCACGAGACCTTGATTAGATTCTCATTCTGCCTCGTTTCACACACACATTCATGAACACACAGGTCCTAAAGCTCAGTGACCTCACAGCTGACGCTTCAGTCCAAACTGCAGGCTGCACAGCGATGTTTGGCCTGCACTGAATCACAACTCCAGCCATGAATGCTTTGTTTTTCTCCTGCTCGGCTTCATCACATGACTCCAGTGCAGTGAACTATGACTGTGAGATCAGCAGTGAATGTTACAATACATACAATAATCTGCAGCAGTTACTTTATGCTGCCCTGCTGCAGGGAGCTGCTGGAAACGACGACGATGAATAGCTCCAGGATTACCACAGGTTTTATCATTTACAGGGCATTACTGAAGAAGTCATTCTGGTGTTTCAAGGTCCAGCTCGTGAATATCAAAAGGATATTTTCAGTCTGATCTCAAAGAAGCAATCAGACGCTGTTGTAGTCTTTGGTTTCTAAGAACCCTTTGGGAAAGAGTCTGAACAGAGGCGCTCGCTTTAGTCTGATCAGGAAAGAGGCAAATAAGAGACACATCAGCCCCGTTTCCACCAAGCAGTTCAGTTCAGTTTGTGCCAGGCTAAACCAATCCTAAAGTGGAGCTAGAAACAGTACAGTCTGTTGATTGGTGTAAAGAATCGTCACTTCCTGTGCGACAGCGGCTGCTGCATTTCTCCTAGCAACACACAGCCTTCTTTGAAATAAAGCTTGATTGTTATTTGTAACAAAGAGTCACATGGAAATCACAAAGAATATCTTCCATCGTTGCTTGATTTTCTTCTTTGTTGGATTTATTCGCAGGGTACACTAAGTCGCGTGGCTATGGCGTCATGCTAGAACAGGAATCTGCAACCTTTATCCTAATAAGACCCACTTTGCCTCAGCTCACCTGGATTAAAGAAATTGCAGAGCCACAAAATCTGCTTCATCTCCACAATAAAGACAAAAATGGATAAAATTCTATAGATTGTAAAAACCTAGCAAATACTTATCAAATCAAGAGGTTTTTCAAATTTATGAAATTGCACATGTGATGGTGGTCTAAGTTGGTTTATTCACAATAATTTTTCAGATATTCAAAATAAAAGATATAAATTTTTTAAATTAGCGAAACTTTCAAAAAATTAAGGAATTTCCAAAATTTGCAATTATTTATTAATTTATTAATTTTTCTATTTATTTTTGATTTAAAAAATTTGCTGAAATATTAAAATAAATTAAAGTTATAATTTTGCAAAAAATTTTAGAAGATTGTGACATTTCAAAGATTTTTTAAAATTTCCAAAATTACCAAAAACAATTTTTCTTTCAAATATTTGCAAAAATCAAAAATTAAATTTTAAAAAATTTCAAAAATTTAAAGGTAGTGAAATATAAAAAGTTGCAAGTACACAGAAAATGACTTCATTGCAAAAAAAATAAAAATAAAAATGTGCAGAAAATTAAAACAACTGTATATTGAAATGTTATAAATAAGAAAAAAAAGAACTAATTTTGAAATTTCCAATCAAAATTTAATTTGTTTGAAAAAAATCATTTTTTTTTGAAAGAATACTTGACTTTGATAACATATATTGATAATATTGCTTAACTCATTATTTTTTGTAGTTTGCTTGTGTTTTGCCACATTTCAATCATGTATATTAAACAGGCATGTTGGCAGTGAAATGACTTCATCCACACAGAATTAAAATCTGTATTTTCTTCCAGATTAGTCTTTTTGTAGATGTAGTTATCTTCCCAGGGCTGTAAAACTTGAGGTTAGCCACAGGTGCATGGAAAGTTGGTGGGCTGTTGACGTTGTAGGAGGTGAAGTAGAGCGGTGGCAGGCTTTATTGACAGATGGGATGAAGATTTAGTTCAACTAAATGTTAACACGGGATTTTATTTATTGTCAGTGCCTTTTATTATCAATTCCTGCTGTAAGAAAAATAAAATGGTTTATGTCATTAAGATTTTTATAAAGCTAGAAGAAGCCACAGCAAAAGGGTCAAAGAGCCGCAAGTTGAAGACCTTTGTGTTAGAATGTAGCTGATGCGGCTGTTAGCATCTGGCTACCATGAGGGGGCACAAACAGGACCAGGCTTAACTGATCCAACTCATACCAAACCGTACTGACCCAACCTTGACTGCTTGGTGGAAACAGGGCTATTGAGACCTGATTTATCCATAGAGGAGGGTGGTGCAATCCCCTAATGTGTCCCTATATGTCTTACTTTTTACTTTAGGTGCTGTAAAGTTCAGCAGGTCACTCCGATGCACAGCTTTTACTTCTGCAGAAGACTCTGAGTCTTTTATTTGAAACTCTCTCTGTATTTTAAGGAAATGTAGTCAATACTCCGTCCCGCATCAGTGATAATCCATCAGCTGAGCCAGAAAGGAAGTGAGTTGTTTTTTTTTTTAGTGGGACACTCGGTGACGTTGCCAAGAGCTGTAGCCAGCTCACCAGCATGAGGAGCTAATTCAGTGTGTGTATCAGGCCTCCGGTAACCAGCTAGCAGTCCCCACCTTTGGTACATCCATATAACAATAATGAGGAAACTGGCACAGCTCCTTTCACTGCTGCTCGGGTCTGTGTGCTCAATAGGTTTGATTCACAAAATGGATGATTTTGGTTGGACAAAGACACGCTGTATTGTGCTGCCCAGTCTCACTGACGTAAGGAAACCTGCATGGGGCACTAAATCAGTCCAAACCACTTAAAAGTAGAAAGGCCAGTGTAAGCCCCTGAGTATTATGGACTAGACAGTGAAGAATATGGAGGAGAGAAGAGAGCGACACGAGGCACTATAATAAAGCTGATTGGCTGAATCCATAGCATTTTGGCCCAGGCTTTGCAGCGTGAGCCAGAGCCTCTCTGCTGTTAGAAAAGTAAATTAAAGTATGCAGATATTTTACAACAAAACTGATTAGAGGGAGTTTTTCAGTAAATAAATATAATAAAGACTAGATAGTCACTTTTTTAACAGAAGGAATGAAAGCCATCTCATCTCAACCTAAAGCTGGATGAAACTGAACGCATAGTGCATTCAGTCTGTTTACTGAATGCACCATGAGGCTTCAGCTAACAGTTGATACACTTAGCTAAGCATGCTATAGCATTTATCTGACAGCAGCAAAGCTTAACTAAACGTGCAGCTAACAGTTTAGCAGTGAGAAGAGAGATCTGTGTTTTTCTCTGCTGAAAACGATTTCTGTGATTAATTTTGTAGTGATGGTGGACACTGGAGCCTAACTGTCAGACAGAAAAAAGACAGAAGAGCAGAAGAAAGCTAAACAGGAGAGAGATAGAGCACGAGCTAAAGGCTAACAGGGCTAATCTGTTTGTGCTAATGTTCATTCCAACCCACAGTCAGCAGTTATTCTGCAGTGGTCTGTTCAAACTTGAGTCAATCAATGAAATGAAGAGTGAGGTTACGTTAGCTCTGCTTGGTTGATGAGCGCTAGTAGCTAACAAAGATTCACTAACATATTACAGACAGGTCTCAGAACACTATAGCGCTACATACAGTAGCGGCTGCTGGTCAGTCAAGGAGGGGAAGCTCATTTTTTTCCTGCCTACATCATAAATTTGTTAATTTATTTAAACGTAAATTCTACCCTCAGTGTCAGCTTGTTAGCAGCTGGAGCTGCTACGTGAGACTACGACAGGCTGTAAGTGTGAGTGACAGGGGGAGAAGCTCCACAGATGTAGCTGTAGCTGCTTATTAGTGAAAAGAGAGAGAATCTTTAAACACAACGCTCGTCATTTTAAAGAAAAGTAAACTCACTGGGAATCGATAAATCCTCCGGATCAGTCCAGAACAACTGAGAAGATGCTCCGGTGAAGGGTTATACTTCAAGATCTCTGACTGGCTCATTTCACTGTCAATCAAAAAGGGATTCAGCCTCAGACAGATCATCCAATCATCATGCAGAAGCCTAGCATCCCAGCCCACTGCCTCATAGACCCCCAGAGACGCTGAGCGTCCGATGGGCGGGACAAAGCCCAGCGTTTATCCAATGACCGTCCAGTTTCCACAGTGGAACAACCCACTCCACGCTTCCCCGCTGAAGTCAGAAGACGCTGAGCGTCCGACTGTGTTAAAGCGCTGAGACGCTGCGGGGATGAATGAGAAGGAGGTGGAGCCAGTTTCCTGTGATAGGAGCTGATTCTGAACTAAAGAGGAAGGAGTTCTTGCTCATATTTTGTCAATAAAATATACACACAGCAGAACATATCAACACTTTTTTTGGGGACATTTTAGGGGAAGCTGAGCTTCCCTTGCAGTCTTAGAGCAATCGCCACTAGCTACACAAAGCCGGCTACCTATTTCGCTACTAAATTACAAAGCTGGCGTTACGTTTCAAGCTGTAGCTCTACCTAACTGTTGATAAATACCTTACCTCATGGTGTTGACCAAAGAAAAGGAGAGTTAAAAAGATCTGATCTTCATTCATTTTTCAAAAAACACACGCCTTGTTGAGAGTCATATCATCATACCTGTGCGCACGATTCCAACCAAAGGTGTTGCTCAGAGCCTCTTTGAGATTCAGGGCTGAAACCAAAACAGAAGTTCCTCGAGTGCCCACTTGAGGCAAGCCCCAAAAGTGCAGGAATCACAATAAACACTATTAGTTATGTGTAAATTTGCCAATTGGGGCACAGCAGCGATAACTACGTAACAGAAAGCTTCAGATTGCTCAGCTTCACCTCTTTGTTGCGGCAGTTAGACGTTTACAGTTTGGCTTTAAACCTTTATTCAGAGATGAGTGGGTGAGATTATGTTCATGTTTTTACACACTTGTGACGTTAGCTTCAGTGGCAGTTAAACCTTAGACAGAGCAAGGCTTCTGTTTTCTACTTCTTCCAGCTAAGCTAAGCTAAATTAAGCTAAGCTGTTTTCCTAAATTTAATAAACAGAAATGGAGGCCATACAAGGACAGGGTTTTCTGTACGCTAATACTCTTCTTTAATGCAGTGTGTGGTCACGTTAGCATGTATGTTTACATGATCTTTATGTCAGAATGCTAACAGCATGCTATCTAAAAAGTCTGTCATTTTCTCTCAGACCTACATTAGTCCATGCTGTCTGAACTACGCTCTCCCTCTTGCTTCCCGTGTCTTTTTAATTTGCTTAATGCACGCTGAAGTTTACTGAGCAGGATCTAATCCTTGGCCTGTTCTCTTTTTCAGCTCTTAACCCCGATGCTGTGAGGAGTTCTGCCTCGTGGACACAATTTAGGAGCATCAGCCCTTCTTCTCTCTCCTTTCCTTTCCCGTAACCCCCTTTCCTTCCCTTCCTCACCCTCCGCCAATCCTCGCCACCCACACAACGGCTTCCCCGTAGATGCTCCTGCCTCTTGCATAACACAGGGGCACGTTAGCATTCTGATCACTTACCATGCAGGTTGGGACTTTGTGAGGGAAGACAAGTGAGCAAAGGCATAAATAAATAAGGGAGAGGTTTTTAAAAAGGCTGAGCAGAGGAAGACATGCAGACCAAAGGAATGATATTTTTGAAGATGTAAAGATTTATATTTTCTACATTAAACTTTTAGAACCAGCTCATAAACACCACAAGCAGACACCAGGCACACACTCTCTGCTCTTTAGCCGTCTTTACCGACTCAACACACACACACACGCCACGGTCTCATGATGATGTGCGAGGTGATGCCCACCATATCTGAGGATGGGCGGAGCGGGACCGGCGGAGGCCCCTCCTCACCTGCCGGGGCGGGAGTTGGAGGCCCCGGTGGTGCAATGGGAGGAGGGGGCTTCAGAGGCGGGGAGCCCAGGGGCGGAGGGGACGAAGGAGGGAGCACGGGGAACCTGGAGTCCTTAATGGTCAACATGCTGACGGAGAGGGAGCGGCTGCTGGAGAACCTGAGGGAGACGCAGGAGAGCCTGGGGACGGCTCAGCTCCGCCTGCGCGAGCTGGGACACGAGAAGGAGTCGCTTCAGAGGCAGCTGTCCATCGCTCTGCCACAGGTACGAGCGTGTGTGTGTGAGTGTGTGTAGTCACAATCTGTGCATAGGAACACAGTCAGGTGATGGGGGTGTCGTGTGGTGACTTTGACCTTCATTCATTTATACTTGCGTTTGTTTTCATGAGGGTTGTAGGTCTGATGTGGTCAACTCAAAAGTTTTGTTGTGTTTTGGCTGCTTGTTAACATGGAAATGTTTTAGCTGACCTAAATTGCAAACTTTCCAAAACGGCCTCCAGAGTGGGATTTTTTCTGCCACAAAATGAGAATCTGTTGCTCCACTTCCTGTACCAGCCCTTAATCTGAATAAATCATAAAGGTCAAAGTGCAAGCTGTCAGTTTTTAAGTCTAACTTCCAAGTGTAGTCAAGGGGTGTGCGGTGGCATGGGGATTCCTGGTATACAATTGTATACAGATTTTAAAATGTAAGTGTTTTTGTTTAGTTTGGAGCTTTGACGGTAATTTGCTAACAGTAGCTAGCCTGAGCTAGAAGACTTACTTTGGTGTTTAAAGTTAAGAGCTTCAGGTCAATCATACTCTAACGTAAGTTTAATCATGTGTATATACCTCTTACTTCATGTGTTTGTACTTTTTTTTAAAAGCATAAGGTAAAATTGGGGCTACAGAGATCTCCCTGAGAGCCCACTGATACACAACTCTCTGACAAGAAGTATGCTAGCAGGTAGCATACATCGAAAGGAAAATAGCAGCTTTCATCAATGAACACACAAACAAGTGTAATAGTCTTGCACAAGAGAGTCATTTTTAATCCATTCAACTTGTTAATTAGCTCCTAATCTACCAAAAACGATATAGAGCACTTAGCGCTAGCTTGATGCTAACGTACATCAGGAATTCCATTAATATGCTGGCGTTTAGCATACATCGATGAAACTGTTTCCAGCAGAATATCAACTTTCATCACTGAACACACCAACAAATGTTCAGTAGCAGAAGCTACGTAATATAGCTTCTAAATACTGTAACATTAGCTTAACGTTAGCTTTTCATAGCTTAGCTGTATCGTTACTCTGTTCTCTGTGAGTCTGTCACCCTAATCCAACACCAGTTTATCATCAGTTTGTGAAAATGTGTTTGAAGAGAGCGTCTAGATCAGGGGTCTGCAACCTTTACTTTCATAGGAGCTGTTTTTCCTTAGTTAACTTTGATTAAAGTCACTCAGGAGCCACAAAATCTACTTTATCTTTACAATAAAGACAAAATGTTTTTAAAATTGTACATATAATTGAAACCCAGTGAATAATTATCTAAACAAGAAGTTTTTTGATCTCATGAAACTGTAGATATGATGTCTTAGTTTTTTTGTTGTTTTTTCAAAAAATTTGCAAAACTTTCTAAAATTAAAATTTATAAAGCATTGCAAAAAAAATCATGCAATTTGCAAAAAATAAAAAATAATTAAAACCCAGTGAATAATTATCTAAACAAGAAGTTTTTTGAACTCATGAAACTGTAGATATGATGTCTTAGTTTTTCATTTCAAGACATTAAAAAAAAAAATTAATAATTTGAAATTTCAAAAATTTGCAAAAGTTTTAAAAATTAAAATAAAAAAATCATTAAATGTGAAAAAAAAGGAATTTACAAAATTTGCAAATTTAAAAACGTATGGCAAAAATGTCTTTTTTGAGATTTCCAAAATTTTCCAATGTAAAAAACAAGTGACATTTAATTAGTTCCAAAAATTATTATAATTTTTTTTTAAGGAATACTTGAATTTGATTTCACATATTGACAATATTGCTTAAGTCATCATTTTTAGTTGTTTGCTAATGTTTTGCCACATAACAAGAATGTAAATTAAGCTTGCGCATTAGCAGTTAACACATGATTTTATTTAGTCTCAGTGTCTTTAATCATTAATTCCCTCTGTAAGAAAAATAAAAATCCTTTATTTCAATAATATGTTTTTAAAGCTACATGAGCCACTTTAGAGGGGTCAAAGAGCCATGTGAGGCTCCAGAGCCACAGGTTGAAGACCCCTTGTCTAGGGTGTGGATGTTGCGGGGATAGAGTGGCGTCTTGTTTCTAAGAGATGTTTTTTTACCCCCGTCCCCTTGGCGCTTAAAGCAGAAGATGAAGGGGAGGGGGTAAGAAGGATGATTGGGATTGGCCCCCAAGTCTTAAACATTACATAACTGAAATAAAAACTTACATATTCATATATTTAAAACTGTAAAATGCTTAAAAGAGATATTTTAAAGCATCAGAATCTCTTGGAGAACCATGTTAATGTGTAAAAATCTGCTTTCTAGGAGCAGCTGGTGAACAAGGCCTGATGTTGATCCTCTGCGATCAGTACCTCGTTACGTATGAGTGTGTTCTCTGAGTGTGTGTCATTGTGAGCTCCTGAGACAGTAAGCCTCTGCAGTGTCACTTCACACACGGAGCTGCAGCCACAGAGTTAAATCTATCTGCACATTCAGAGTTTTCCTCAGTAAAGTTGTTCGAACAGTTTCACAGAGTTTATATTCTGATTATCCTCTGACGGTTTCCTCTTTAATCAGCTTTTATTATGTTTGCTGACCGTGTGTTCAGTGGATGATTAATGATGCTGGAAACTAATAACTCTTTATAGTTTTGATTTTCTTGGAACTCTCTTTTGTTCTGGTAATGTAGCTAATTAATTATAAATGGAATTTGAAGATTTTATCGAACACTAATAACAAGGACAGTTTGCTGTTATTGTTGCTTCAGCATCCAGTTCTTTTCTTCAAGACTTTGGTGTCTTTTCAGCACGAATTGTTCTTTAATTAGCTTTACGCAGAAAAAACTGACATCTTATCAAGTGTTTTTGTCTTATTAGAAGGAGAAAATGTCTTTTTAGACTTAATATGAGCCACATTCACCTGACCAGTCCAGAAAAATGTCTTATTTTAAGTTATTTAAATACAAAAATGAGGTCTGAATTGCTGTAACAAGTTAAAAAAAACAGCTGTAACTGGGCTGATACTTTCTTAAATAGTCAGTATTCAGAGATACAGTCTATGGATTTACTCAACTTTCCAAAAGAGAGGTGGACTCCACAGGAATGTAAGGAATCAGACATGATACAGCCGAGTCTCCTAAAATATTCACAACTTTTCCGCTAAAATATTTACTGAAAAAAAATATTTCATACTATTTACTACTTCAAAAAATAATGAAAAAAATCTTAATGTAAAGTTACATTAAATCTCAAGAGCTGAAAACATTGTTAATAATTAAAAAGCTGAGCATCCAGAAAATATTATGATAATTGATTCACTGTTGGTCATTTTTCAGGCAGAACACCACACATCTCCTCCTCATAGATCCTCCGTGGCTGAGCTGCTTTTCTTTGCTCGTGTCCAAAATCTCAGACTCACTCTGTCCCCATCACTTCCCACAGAGTGAGCTGGATGCAGCGCACCGTCGTTTGGGTTTTCTCTGCACCAGGGCATGATGGGATATATCGCTCAGGTCATTAACGGGGAAGAGGAGAGCGTGTTTTTTTTACATTTTCTTAACAAAAGGGGAAAAGCGCCAGGATTCATCGCTGATTTCTCTCTTTATGTCTCCATGATGATGATGATAATAATAATAATAATAATAATAATAATAATAATAATAATAATAGTAATAATAATGATAATGATAATAATAATAATGATAATAAAATAATAATAATAGTAATAATAATACTGGTAATAATAATAATGATAATAAAGATAATAATAATAATAGTAATAATAATACTGGTAATAATAATAATGATAATAAAAATAATAATAATAGTAATAATAATACTGGTAATAATAATAATAATAATAATAATAATAATAATAATAATAATAATAATGATAAAACTAATAATAATAATAATAATAATAATAAACAATAATAATAATAATAATAATAAAGATAATAATAATAATAATAATAATAATAATAATAATGATAATAATGATAAAACTAATAACAATAAAATATTTAAAAGTGCCTTTCATACCACTCAAGGTCACTTTACAGTTAATTAAAATCCAGTTAAGAAGAAACAACACAATACAAATAAATGAAAACAACAAACGAGGTAACCACAAGTTACAATAGGCAGTACACTACTGTTCCCAATGCCTTCTGGGAAACGATGAGTCACCTTCTGTAAACAGACTGTAATAATCCTCACGTGAAATTCACAAAGTAAAATGGAGCATTCAGTGCAGCATGCTCTCCCAGGTGAATTATGGGTAAATTCAAACACTTGCACCATAGTTTAGAAGTTGTTCTTTTTGTTTTGGACTCTTGGTACAACGAGACAAAATTAATTTAAAGACTTGACCTTTAAACATAAAGGATTAAAATGTGTCTCTTTGTTTAATGTCTGTCAGTTTGTCAATTAAAAAAAATATTTTGTTCCCTACCAAAAGCAAAAGCTCGTGTGGACTGATCTGCAGCTGGATCAGTCTGCAGGGTTGGCAGGAAGCCTGTGCTGTAACACTGGAGTAAATTAACCCTTCCTGTCCCCACTAATTACATCTGCTTTAACTACTACAATTAGTGTTGCAGATTCATGTGTGTGCATTTTTTCACTTAAACGGTTGCAGTTTGTGCGCAGTGGTCAAGTCTTGTGCCCCCCTTAGGCTGTAGTTCTTATACGGATCAGATTCTCACCTGCAACCCTGAAGTGCATGTTATTCCCATCTCTCTTTCCTGAGTTCCCAATCTATGCGTCTTTGTTTCCTGAAAAATAGAAAAATAGAAACACAATACAGTAAAAGGCTGCAAGTTCAAAAGCCACAGTAAAAAGTGCAAATGAGGGAAGCAGCCGACCCAAATTCGGAGCCCCAAAATGTAATAAGATTTTGCCCAAACAGGCCATAAAAAGCCTAAGATATTGATTTTAACACAAGTCTTAAATCTATAAAGGAAAGCAGCCAATCATAGTTCAGCATTTGGGTGCTGCAGCTAGGGTGGCCAATCAGATTTCAAGAGAAGCACGTCATCATCCAATCACTAACTATACATGCTTTTCCAATGCAATGTTGACAACTCTGACTATGATTAGAGATAACTGACTTTAATTCACAGGTACCTGTGACATTTTTAGTAATATTATTATTATTTTTTATTATTATTTTTCTATTTTTATTTTTTATTGCTCGTATGTGATATGAACACAAAAAATTAACCATATTTAATCATTTGGTAAAAGACCAAAACAAAACAGAATTGAACAAAGCAACGATAACATCAGGAGATGTGCAGGAGGGGCAAATAAAACTCATTGAGGCTCGGTGAGTGGCCATCATAGAGACAAGAAGAGAATAAACACATACAAACATATTTAAAAAATAAAATACAGCATAATAAATACAAAAAAGTATTAATTAATGAATATATAATTATTATTGTTATATGATAATAATAATAATAATAATAATAATAATAATAATAATAATAATAATAATAATAATAATAAAGACAGTATTTACTTTAATTTATTAATTTATTTAGTTTCATCAATTAATTTATTTACAATTTTTTTATTTATAGATTATATTTTTTATTTTATTTATAATTTATTATTTTTATAAATTTATCTATTTATTTTTGATTTTTGTTTATTTATTTATTTTTAATTTATTGATTTGCAATTTTGTTGTACTTGTTGCAATGACGAATAAATTCAATTCTATTCTTATATTATTATTATTATTATTATTATTATTATGATTATTATTATTATTATCTTTACTGTTATATATTATTTTATTTAAAGAATAATAATAAAAATACCCCCCAAAATAATGTTATGTTAACAAAAGAGGGATAGGTAAAAATAGGAAGAGAAGAAAAAGATTTTGATTGTGAGTCGTTTTATTGTTCCAATAAAAATCGGTGAGGTTGCTCATTTTAAGACTCTAAATTAGTGGAGTTTTTGATCCAACAGTGATGTCCTCTAAATTTAACCATGTATTGTAGAGATGGAAAAAAAACATAAAAAAAAAAAAAAGAAATAAACGGCTGAACTAAAAGAATTCTAAAATAAACAGGAAGTTAGTTATTAACAGACTGGAAAATGAACACAACTGCAGATGGTTAGGATGAAATATGGGTAATTTATGAGTTTTCCAGGTGAGATTTTCATCACATCGTACACACAGAACCTGAATCGTTTCATGGGATGTGAGGCAGAGCTGATGGAGGGAGATTGAGACAAAACAGGGAAGAAACTAAAAAAGGACAAGAGTAGCCAGCAGAGAAGCTGACCCCCGTCCAAACAAAAAAAGGATCCCATAAGGCTCCGAGCCAACGGACCCACTGTGTCACCATCTGTATACATCCCGCTCCCTCCTCCATACAAACACAGAGCAGTTTAATGTGTCTACTTTCAGATCTTTCTGAATCACAAAGCAGGTAATCCTGACTCTAAACTCCCCGTCGTCTTTCTCCTAACCTGCCGTCGTCTCTGAGCTGAGGGCTTTGATGCCGTTTCATGGAGACACAAAGACAGAAACCGGCGTACGATGAATCCTGACGCTTTCTCCCTTTTGTTTAAGGAAATGTAAAACACGCTCTCCTGTTAGCACGCCGTTTCTTACCCGGTGCAGGAGTTTGGAAACGTATTCCCAGCGGTGTTGTAAATGACATATCGATGCTGTGCTTTTCGGGGCCTCTCCTGTGCATCCCAGTGCAGAGCCATTGTGTAACAGTGTGATGTAATCCATCCGTGAATGCGAGTTCACAGAGGAGGATGAGCCAGAGAGAGTGGTGTTGGAAAGTGTGTCAGTGATTTGCATGATGATTATGGAGGTTTACATCACGTACGCCTTCATACGTGCCTGGTCTCAGGTGTGTGACAGAGTGTGTCTCTGGAGGGCTTCAGCCATGTGTATTTTTAGTGTTATCCATGTTTGTGTGTGTTTGTGTGTGTTTGGAGGGAGCAGCATCAGTAGATTTGTCTGCGTGTGGCCTTAACGATGATTTACTCCTGTAGACTCTGGTTGCAGCTCCAGCAGCCAAACAGACACCAGTGAAACTATTAAAACGTTAAACAGTTTGTTTTCCTCGCCCCTGAACGCAGCTTGTGTGTTCCACAGGAGTTTGCTGTGTTGACTAAAGAGCTGAACGTTTGCCGGGAGCAGCTTCTGGAGCGGGAGGAGGAGATCGCTGAGCTCAAGGCGGAGAGAAACAACACACGTGTAAGATGTTTAGCGGCCATTTTGCCTATTAGCGCTGTAACAGCCTCAGTGTTATCTTTCTCACCCATTGTGCTTGTGTGGGTGTGACACTGTTTCATTTTCTGTTTTTCCTCTTCGTGACTCTTTTTGTCCATATCTGCCATCCTCATCGCCCCCCCTTTCACTCCTTGTCCCTAAATGCTGCCCGCTGCCCTCCTTACTCCTCTGCATCCTCCTTCCTGTCACATCCCCGTCCTCGCTCCTGTAGTTGTTGCTGGAGCACCTGGAGTGTCTGGTGTCTCGCCATGAGCGCAGTCTGAGGATGACGGTGGTGAAAAGACAGGCCCAGTCCCCGGCGGGGGTCTCCAGTGAAGTGGAAGTCCTAAAGGCCCTCAAGTCTCTGTTCGAGCACCATAAGGCCCTGGATGAGAAGGTGGGTCAGACTGTAGATCGCTACCTTTATGATTCAAACACAACCTCATTCACTGTTACCTGACTTTTCCCAAGAAGATGTCACAAAAAAACCTTGAATGAACCATGTAAAATGTACACACATGAAGGGGTCATGTGTTAGCGGTTAGCTACTACCAAACACCTTTCCTCATCAGGTTGGCCTGAATAGCTAAAACGAGCTAACAAAGACCTGATACCTTTTATTTCAGCAGTTTCTCATAATCTGTTCCAGATTTAAACAAATTCAACAGTTTGCTAGCCTTGCTAACTTACATGATATAACATTAGTGTCCTGCTAGCTTGACCCTGCTGCCATGAAGTGAAAAAGTTTAGAGATGGGGTCTCCAGGAGTTTCCGTTAATTGTTGGAAAACAACATTCAAACAGGGCTTCTCCTCTTTGGACCCACAGCATCTAATCCTGACTACGTGAACACACCCACTAGCCCAGCAACCACCTGTAGCATCGTGTTTCTACGTGGGAGAGACTGGCATGTTAGCACAAGCTAATTACGGGTATTTGACACACATATCTGGTTAGCAAAAAGCTAACTCACATCACTCTTCGAGTGAAAGTCAAGCTAAGCTTCACCTTTGTTGAGGAAAACGCTTTATCTGTTTGGAGTTTCGGTTCACTTCAGTTGATTTTCTCTCTCCATGCTACGTCCGCTATCGTAGCTGCTCCAATTAGCTTCTTCCACTCGCTAATTAGCACATTAAGTCAGTGACACTGGGCATGCTGTGATTGTCTGAGCTAAAAATGCTAACTCTCTGCTCTAAAACGCTCTGACACAACCAAAACATCAACATCCAGGCCGAGGAGGGGGGGTTGAGGCAGACACAGACACTGACACACACATGTTCGCTATCGTAGCTTCTCTGATTAGCTTCTTCCACTCGCTAATCAACACATAAAGCCACTCGCACCCAGGGCCTGCTGTGATTGGCTGATGTAACCACGCTTACTCTCTGCCCAGAAACATCCTGAAACAACCAAAACATCGACATACAGTCACAGGAAGGGGGGTTGAGGCAGACACAGACACTGACACTGACACACATGTATAGAGGCTTAGAGGATTATTCCTGTAAAAGCTGATTTTTTTATTTTTTCAGAAAATCCTGCAGACTTTACCTTTTAGTGTGAAATTATTTTAAAAAGCAGTTTATTTTTGACCTAAAATGAAAGATTTTTAAATGTCTTATAGATTTGTGGTTTGTTTTAGCGCTACTTCAGGTATTAAAGCTCAAACAGGGGATCTGTTCACTCCTATTTTCTTACTTTTCCTGTTTTTCTTGCCTGGAAATGACAAAACATATACGATACATTTTATATTTTTGATGAATTTTAGCTTGCCATGTCTTGACATCTCTAAAAGACTGTCTCAAACTCCTCATACTCTCAGTTTATGTGCAAATTCTTTGTCTTATGGCGCTGTTTATCCACAGTCATTTAAATATCCTGAACCAGTAAACTCAGGAAATAGACGATTTCTAGCATTTTAGCATGTTAGCATGTTTTATAGTTCAACCTTCTAGTTTTCTTACATTCAGATTCAATAAGAGCTACATGTCCCTGTCCTCTTCCCCTCCTTTGACTGTGGCCTTACTGAACTCAGATTGATTGCTTTTTGGACCAGCCGCTCCGAGCGAAGGGTAAAACCCTGAATCTCACAGGGTATTTGTCCCAAAAAGTATTAAAGCTCTCAGCCCCATGAGAGTCATCATACTGACGCCGTCTCTACCTCACAGGTCCGAGAGAGGCTCCGTGTGGCCCTCGAGAGGGTGTCCATGTTAGAGGACCAGCTCGCTGCGTCTTCTCAAGAGGTAAAGTCTCATCTGGAGAATTTCCTGAATTTCCTGCCTCTGAAACGAGATGAAGCTCGATGAGGAGGCAGAACATTCACTGGTTTTCTGTCTTTTTCCTGTTTGTCTCCTTCTCTCCAGGTAATCTCTTTAAAAGACCAAATTAAAAGACGTCAGCAAGGGGTGGACGGCGGGAAAGATGTAAGGGAGGGTTTTCTGCATGTTGGTTCCAGTAGTTTTGTGTTTGTGATAGCGACAAGAAAGCCCGTAGAAAAGTAGATGTATGGGTACCATGGTGTGTCACTGTGATAGTTCCACGTCTTACCGTAAAATACTGATCTACATCCTGAGCTGGACTCCTCCTCTTCATCGCTATCGTTGTTTCTACAATGTCACGATTACAGCGACTACCAAACGGCCCCTCCGCCGGCGTGGAGGACAGCGAGCTTGAAAGACAACGAGAGGGGGAGATTGAACGACAGAGAGCTGAACTCTCCCAGCTCAGGGAGAGGCTGGCCCTCATGTGCCGCCAGGTGAGTGTGTGTGTGTGTTTGTTTATGTGCCCTTATGGGGACTACAAAACCGCTTTGTGCTGCCGTGTTGGGACATTCATGTGTTGACGTTTGTGGCCCTAAAAAGACCAAAGATGATCTCAAATGATCTCAAACCAAATGATCAGTTTGACATCGCAGGTTTGTAACAGTCCTTACAGGTGTAGAAAAACAGGCGTGTGTGTGAGAGTGTGTGTGTGTGTTTCTCTGCTGGACTCTGTTATAGTCTTTATAATGAACACTGACTATTTTAATAAATAACTTTAAAGTACTCCATTAAATGGAGCTTTTCCCCAAGTACTTCTGACAGCACATCCCAGGAAGGAGGGGCTCCCACTTCAGGCCCTCTGCTGGTCTCCCTCCTCCCTCTTGTGGCCAGTTGCAGTATTGCAGCCACTCTGCAAAGCCAGCAGTGAACTATTTTGAGCATAAAAGGACATAATAAGAATCTACTTTCAGAGTTTTGTCCGTAGCATTGTCTGAAAAAGTCTGTGAGATGAAGAACAGTGTCTTAATCAGCTTCCTGACTCTCTGGTCAAAGCATGAAAAGACGGATGTGTCAGACTCTCTGCATGTTACACTTGTGTCAGAGATGCTCCCTGAGAGTCCAACGCTGACCGAGCAGATACTCCTGATGAATCAGTCGCATGTCTTTTTACACTCAGTGCCGTAGCAGTTAACACTGAGTCACAGAGGTTCAAACTGTGTCATCTCGTGTCTCTTTGTTGTGTCACGTCAGGTTGGGGAAATAGAGGAACAGCTTGCGGCCGCCAGGAGGGAGGTGACGAAGTCGGAGGAGGCCAATCAGAAGCTCCAAAGGGAAGTGAAAGAGGTCTGTAGGGCCAATCTGTCTCTCCCTGGCCAAAGCCCTGAGCTCCCTCGAGTCCCGGGGATCCTGGTGTATATTTGACCACAGTGGGCATATGTTAGGAGGGATTAAAGACACGTCTCAGTCTGGAAATGAAGCATTATGATGTGTTACTGTAGATTTAGAGGTTACATGTTAAAGTGTCAAACATAAGCAGACTGGTTATTCTTGATGTACGTTTCCTCCTACCAGGCCCTGTGCCAACGGGAGGACATGGAGGAGAGGATAACAACACTAGAACGCAGGTACCCTTCACTGTTTTGGATAAATCTGTTCTTAGCTTTCATGAGGAGTCATATTTAACGCCTTTTTAAAACAAATGTTTCACACATTAAGCATTATTAACTCAGCAAAACAACCACATGCTTCACCTATTTGCTGACAGCCCTGCAGAGGTGTCCTGACACGTCTTTATGCAGTTTAAAGTTGTTTGACAAAACCGTCACTGGGAATGCTGCTCTGTGTGAAAAACACATGGATGTGTTTTTGGAGAACTTTTGTTTCTTTTTTAGAAGGGTTGAAAAATTTAAGGATTAAACCAAAGCCATAACTTTACACTGTTACTTTTTCAGTTAAGAGGAATCTAATTAATTCCCATTTCAAACGTTATAACGTCATTACCGTTACCGACAGTGAAATGAGGCGCATTTCTCTGTATCCAACCTGCAAATAAAATGTTGGAAAAAGCATCAGACACACCATAGACTGTATAAGAGTGGACAGCGTGGCTCTGCCATTTATCGTTGTACAGTTTTGAAGCCAAAATTCCCTCATCACAGGCGCAGCATGTGTAGCCGGATGACAAAAATAATAATAATTTTTCTTCTTTCGAGAGTCTAATCACTTCTTGGCTCTACCTCCCGACATATTTTACAATCCCCGGAAAAAACACACAAGAACCGCAGCTGTCATTCATCATTAAACCTTATGTAAAGTTTCGTTTTTAACCTCTTATAACTAATGAAAACGAAACTTTCGACAGCCAAATGATATCTTCAAATCACCACAAAAATCAGACGTGAGAAACATTTCTACGAGGAGTATTAAGTTTTAAAGTTTGACCTCAGCCCATCTGGAATGACTGGGGAGATGGATTTTTTTGACCTATACTGCAGGGGAGCAGTTTTTGTGGAGACCTCACTCCAAGCCGAGCAAGATGATGTCCATTTTTTTTACAGTCTATGAGACACACGAGTAATGAGTTGACGCTAAAGTCAACTTTTCAGCAACAAATATCACACAGCTTCCTGTGTATGTCTGTGCAACCTGCAGTCAGAGAGGATCTCATGCAGCGTCTTTGGATCAAACCAACTCCAGGGAGAGAGGGGAGATGCTTTTCCAGGTTTGAATGTAAGGCACAAGTAGACGACTTGTTTTGACTTGAAAAAATATGAGAGATGACAGGACCAGACTAAAAAATAAGGAGTTAATCTGGAGAAATTGCAAGTCGGGGGTTAAAAAAGCAGGAGAATCCCTCCTAAATCAGGAGCATTGGCGAGTCTATCTGACCTGGATCACTCTGGCCTGACCTGGATTTAATATGAGCCAGTGCCGAGCATTTTCAGGATGGAAAAGGCAAAAACAGGCATGAACATTATGTCCCAGAGCTAAACCTACTCAAAAACTGAATTCTTTAGCAAAATTAAAGGTTTTCAAAAAAGAAACACAAGACTAACTTTCCCTTGTAACTAATTACATTTATGAAGGAGTGTTAATTAACAGCATCTGGTTGATGATTGCAGGTACCTCAGCGCCCAGAGGGAGGCGACTTCTCTCCATGATATCAAAGACAAGCTGGAGAACGAGCTGGCCAGCAAAGAATCGCTGCACAGACAGGTAACAACGTGAGAATACACTGCAAAAAATGAAATCTTATCAAGTGTTTTTGCCTCATTTTAAGTAAAAATTGTCTCGTTATACCTGATATGAGCTACATTCAACTTCTCTGTCCAGAAAAATGTCTTGTTCAAAGTTACTTCAACATAAAAATGAGGTCTGAATTGCTTGTAACCAGTAAACAAAAAATCTAGAAAAAAATTCAAGAAAAATTGTTGGAAAATTAGCTTGAAACTAGAATAATGTCTTAATACCAGAAACTTTTCTCTTGTTTTATTGGCAGATTTTTTTAAACTTGTTCCATGCGGTTCAAACCTCATTTTTGTCTTTGAATAACTTGAAATAAGACATTTTTCTGGACAGGTTAGGTGAGTGCGGCTCATGTTAAGTCTACAAAGACATTTTCTACTGAAAATAAGACAAAAACCCTTGATAAGATTTCATTTTTTTTGCAGTGTACCTGCTTCGTTTACTGCTGTTTAATCTAACTTTTACAAATGATAATAATGATAATGATACATTTTATTTATAAAGCACTTTTCTAGACACTCAAAGACACTTTACAGAGGTTAAAGGAGCATCATACAAAACAGCACACAACAACAAAACATGAATGAAAAAGAAGCACTGTACTTCTGGTCTTCATCCCTCACATTTGTGTCCTCGTCTGCATCCAGAGTGAAGAGAAGAACCGGCAGCTACAGGAGCGTCTGGATGAGGCCAAGCAGAAGCTCCAGCAGACTCTACAGAGGGCCGAGACGCTGCCTGAGATCGAGGCCCAGCTCGCCCAGAGAGTCGCTGCTCTCAACAAGGTGCTTCCTGTCTTTATTTCATTCCTGATGACATAGAAATATAAGTACAATACGAAAACAAAACTAGAAAAATGCTTTAGTCTTACTTTAATGTTATACTCCCTTTCTGCAGACTGTCTGCTACAATTTGGTGTTAGTTACAGGTTTGTACGATAATTTGTTTCCTGACAGTGTTGAAAATTATTATGACCCAGTTCATATTTCATATTCTGGATCTTAGTATCCAGAATATTGGCAGGATCTGGATCGTACTTTTACATCTGTCAGAAATTATGGTGACCTTGTCTTGTATTGTTTTACAAAGCAATCCGACCATTTATCATGGAGTTATCTACACATATGGTGAAAACAGCCCTATCTCACAATGATAGAATCCTTTAAAATAGTCCTGGATCCAGACGGTGATCCGGATCACCTCCACAATTTAATAACTTCTTCCTTATCCCATTTTGAGCATTTCCTGAAAATTTCATCAAGAATAGTGAATTAGTTTTTGAGTTATGTCGCAGACAAACAAACAAACTCCCAAAAACATAACCCTTTGGCGAAGGTAAATAATGTTAATATTATTATTTTTCCTTTTTTAATTTCATTTAATCCCAATCCTATCAGGAATTGAAGCATTATGATGTGGCTGCCTTTTTCCCTTTCATCATTATTTTAAATTTACAGTCTCCAAACTTGTCACTGACCTGGGCCTCCCCTTTTCCGTCCTCTGATTTAGGCAGAGGAGCGTCACGGGAACTTCGAGGAGCGACTACGGCAAATGGAAGCTCAGCTCGAGGAGAAGAACCAGGAGCTGCAGCGGGTACTTCATCAACTTTTCTCTCCTTGGATGTTTTTAATGTAAAGCGTAAAGAAACAGACTCATCTTAGGAGCCTCTCTTGTGGCTTTTTTTATTCCCAGGCGAGGCAGAGGGAAAAGATGAACGATGAACACAACAAACGCCTCTCCGATACGGTGGACAAGCTGCTGTCGGAGTCTAACGAGAGGCTGCAGCTCCACCTCAAAGAGAGGATGGCAGCTCTGGAGGAGAAGGTATCAAGGACGGTGATCACTGCTGAGATATGTTTTAGAACATTAAGGAAAAAGAGGTTTTAAGACGCTTTCTGCTTCCTCTAGAACGCTCTCTCAGAGGAACTGTCCAACATGAAGAAAATCCAGGATGATCTTATAGCTAACAAGGTATTCCCTCGCTATTTCTGCACAACTCTGAGTGTCTACTGACCTTTAAATATTCAACTTTTCCAGTTCCTGAGAAGTCCACCTAATCACACAAACACGCTGCGTCATGATTACAAAGAAAAGTTGTTTTTCCTCAGAAATGACGCCTCGTGTGTTTTTCTCCTTCGTGCTTCAGGAGCAGCTTCTCGCTGAGCTGGAGCGGATCCAACTGGAGCTGGATCAGCTGAGAGGCCGACCCGGTTCTTCTTACTCCAGGTGAGACTCAGTGAACCTTTACAGGACTGTGTTGTTCCTGAATTTAGTGAAAACAAATTAAAAAAGAGTCTCCCCGGGGCTACAATATGCAGAATGTCTCTTTTTTTAGAGCAAATATGTGTTTACCATCCTGTTAGGCTGTGTTGTACTTTACCGTTTGGCCCATAAATTATTCATACTGTACACAGAGTGTTTTGTTCTGGCTGAAAAAAGACGTGAATTTATGAATGCATATTATTTGTGTGGCTCGTTGTTGTTTTGTACCCAGAAAATGGACACGTTGTGATTTCACGTGCAGCAACGTAACGACTGAATTCTTAATCTGACCGTAGGGCGGGCAGCGTCAGCTCACTCCCCTCCACACTTTTTCGAAGATCTCTTCCAGGGAGCGCCTCGGAGCTGCGGTACCCTCAGGGAGGAGGCTCCCTCCCGGCTGGATACGGCAACTCCTCTGGTGGCGTGGTGGTTAGGAGGACGCACCGCGGCCGGTGGGGGGGCAGTAGAGATGATGGTGGCAAGGTGTTGATCTCAAACACCAGGATATGACGTTGTTGATGTACCAGTTGTGTTTTTTTGAGGTGATGGTTAACTGCATCTTTCCCTCTCTCAAGTACGGTGAGTGGGATAGCGGTTCGATGATGGGGCCTGGGTACGAGGGCGGCGTGGAGGGAGGCTGCTCTGACGATGAGGACGACAGGGAGACTCTGTTTGGATCTGAGCTGCTCTCACCAAGTGGACAGACGGATGTGCAGACTCTGGCCATCATGCTTCAGGAGCAGCTGGAGGCAATCAACAAGGAAATAAAGTGAGCGTTAAGAACGGGATATGTTCCACTTTTTATTAATCGTCAACTTGTAGTTCAAGCAGGAATGACCCATTATCTTAATTCCTGACTCTTTACCTACTGGTTAAAGGTAGGGTCTGCAGGATTTTTGATTACATGTCAGTAAACACAAAATCCCCAACTGGGCTCCTCCTCCCGGGCTCAGTGCCAGCTGCAGCCCACACCCACAGCCTCCAACCGTGACTACATGAACACACTCTCTATCCCAGCAACCACCTGTAGCATCACATTTCTACGTGAAGAGACTCAAGAGCCGTGCATCTTATTTAGAATGTTAGCACAAGCTAATCACAGGTATTTGACACATACCTGGTTAGCAAAAGCGCTCTTCGTCTCGTGTCGCTCTCCAAGTTCCAAGTGAAAGTCGAGCCAAGCTTCACCCTTGTCTTCTGTTTGGTTTCACTTTGGTTATTTTTCTACCTCCATGCTACATCCGCTATCGTAGCTGCTCCTATTAGCTTCTCCCACTTGCTAATTGACACGCTAAGTTACTTGGGCACTGTGATTGGCTCAGGTAACAGCGCTTACTCTCCCCTCAAAAACATCCAGAAACAACCAAATCATCAACATCCAGGCAGAGGAGGAGGCTGAGGCAGACACAGACACTGACACACACATGTTCGCTATCATAGCTTCTCTGATTAGCTTCTCCCACTCGCTAATTGACACGCTAAGTTACTTGTGCACGAGGCATGCTGTGATTGGCTGAGGTTACGACACTTACTTTGCTTAAAAACGTCCAGGAACTACCAAATCCAGGCAGAGGAGGGGGTTGAGGCAGACACAGACACTGACACACATGTAAAGAGGCACAGAAGAGATGATTCAGCAGGCTTATTTCTGTAAAAGTTTATTTTTTGGAGGGGAAATCCTGCAGATTCTACCTTTAAAGGTAAGAACAGTGAGAATGACTCCTCGTCTCCTTCCAGGCTCATCCAGGAGGAGAAGGAGAGCACAGAGATGAGAGCAGAGGAGATAGAGAGCCGGGTCAGCAGCGTGGCCCTCGATGCCTCGCCTCTTCCTCCCTCCTCACTGGGAGGTCGGGACAGCGTGGGGAGGGGCTACATGACTCCCTCCATCACCTCCTCCACGTTGGCGTCTCCTTCGCCACCAAGCTCTGGACATTCCACGCCACGCCTGCCTCATTCCCCCGCCAGGGAATCTGACAGACAGGTAACAAGTCGCCTGGCAGAGATCAGCTTTTAATGAGGCGGGTTTTAAACACTGACCTGTTTCTTACGGCCCTGCAGAACAGCAAAGAGGGCGAGGAATGCAGAGCACTGGCTCTGATTGACTCCAACCCTCCTGTTCCTCGAGCGCTGCGGCTGGACCGGATGACACACACTCACCCTGGAGCAGGTCTGGATGACCACCGGGAATTTCGCAGGTGGGTTCAGGAAGGTCTGCTCACATTTTAACCTTTGGATCTGTAAGATTTGTGTTGTCTATCCTCATTTCTGCTCTTTTCTGTTGTTTAGTCTCTCTGCTGATGGTGCAACCACCGCCAGCCAGGATTCCCTCCACAAAGCCAGCAAAAAGAAAAGCATCAAGTCGTCTATCGGGCGTCTCTTCGGCAAAAAGGAAAAGGGGCGGATCGGCGCACCTGGGCGTGAATCTGCATCACTGGGTCAGTGACCAGCTGTGCTGAAATTGAAACTAAAAGAATCCCAAATAAAATTGTTAAGTTTGATAACCATCTTTTTTAACCTTTGACCTCTGCAGCCTCCACCCCCTCTGATGACCTGGGTTCAGCCGATCCTCTAGGCCTGACCAAACTGGGAACAGGGACGGTGGAGAAAGACCGGCGCAGCAAAAAGAAGTGAGATCAGACCCCAAACACAAGCTTCAAGCATCATTCAGAAAAATACAGCGATATTACGCTGACGACACCGCGCTGTGTGCCTTAAAAATAAAAAACTTTTTAATACTGCACTTTTTAAAAACAATGATACAAAGTGCTTTACAGAATAAAAACAAACAGTAAAAACAAATAAAAGAGAAATGTAAGGAAAACATATAGAAATTTTTGAGAAATGTGTTGCACTAAGAAAAGTGTAAATTTGAGTGAAAGTGAATTAAATTATCTAATTAACAACATTCAGTGGTTATTTTCAGAGAGTTTAATGCACAAATATAACATTTTTTATAAGTTTGTTATTTATGGAAATTATATGATTTTATGGTAACCCAGTGTCAAAATGATGTGTTGTCCTCAAACAGTTTATCATTTCTATTTGTCGTAAAATTATGAAAAAATATTTAAAGATTTATAGTATATATATGTCAGATCAAAGAGTAGGTCACAGAAGCTGGTGTAATTTTTGGTGACAATTTACTTTAGAGGTCCGCAAATTTCATTGCGCTTAGGTAATAATTAGACAAAGTTTTTTCTTATTTCTTTAGAATTAACCCAAAAAATTTCATGAGAATTTGTTGAAAATTAACACATAACTTCTGGACAGATTGTGTTTTGCAGTGCGCCTGTACTCGCAGTGTCTATCACAATCAGGTCAGGCCAATTTACAACCCCACTCCGGGTGAATATCACATCTGAAGCTTCAGTTGTATCATGAAAAACATTATAGGTCTAATCATAAAGGTTTATCATTTAGCATCTGATCTCAATTATGCAGATCAACAAACTGGTACTTAAGAACTTGGTGAAATTAAATAACACATAGATAACTATTGACTGCTTATTGGGAAATTTAATTGTGCACTGAACATTTTAAAGGTAATTATCAGAGGAAACAATGAAGCTAACTTCTGTTTTCAAGAACTAAGCAGCTATTTATCACCTGCTTCTCTGGAAACAGCAGAAACGATGGGAGAAGTAAAAGTAAAGTGTAACCTAATATTTTCATTTAGATATTATTTATCATATTAACTAGGGCTGTCATTTTAAAGCGTTGATTAGATTAATTAATTAAACCGCAAATTAACGCGTCATAAAAATTAACACAGATTAATCTGGATCCCAAACCCGCGAGGCATTCAAAGACGCACTTATTTTCAAATGTCTAGCATTTACAAACCGTTTGTCCTACATGAAAAAAGTGGTGTTCTCGTCAGATTTTCAAATTTCCGACGGTCCCTGAATGTATCACACCTAGCAACATGCTTTGAACCGGGGGCAAGAGAGAGCGCTGTTAAGGGGACTGCTGTCCACATCTTGTTTATTCACTCGTCCTTTTTGAAATTCTGCAGAAAATCAACCGTTTGCTCTAGCTCAATTCTGAAAAAAAAACAGATAATTTTACACTCTCTACTGCATCAAACAAGCCCCGAATCTTTGAGAAATGTCTTGTATTTAAATCTAAAGAATTCTTTGAAAATTTCCTTCCATCTTCCTGGTGTCATGTTTCAGCTTGGGGCTGCTCTGCACCAATCAGCAACAGTTTGTGTGTTTAGAGCATGTTAAACTGAAAATACTTCACTTTTCTTTGATCTAAGACTTGAAAAAAGTGTTTTGTACATAGTTCCTCACAGTTTTTAGCCTTTAGCCCTGGTTCTCCTGACCTCATAGAAGTATAGAAGTTCATATTGCAGTGAAAATTCAGTCCACATCGAGTAAAAATGTGAACAGAAGCAAAAAACGTCCTAAAAATCAAATCAGCTTACCTTAGGTGCAGGACTGTGTAGATTTTGTAAAGATAGAACCATAACACTTTTTTCATTTGTTCCTTTTGCCTCAGGGTACCTAAAAATGTGTTGTATATATTCCCACCTTATTTTTAAATGTCTTTTAATGTAATTTTAATGTCCTGGAATTCAAAGTCTTTATTTTGGGACCTTAAGCAGATATGAGATTAAAATGCGATTAATTAGATTTATTAATTACAAATCCTGTAATTAATTAGATAAATTTTTTTAATCGCCTGACAGCACTAATTTTAACACATATGCATGTGTTTTCAGTTAAAGCCAAAGGTAGCTAGCAACTAAGGGAAAACAGGATGCAGGGTTTCCGCTACATGCAAATGACCATAGGGCATTGCCATCTTAATATAAAAGCCGCCATGACTTCAGAATTCAGACCTTTTTTCCAGATGTTTCAAATCGCTCTTGTATATCAGACCAAAATTGCCTTGACTACTTCACACACTCATGGTAGGATCATTCTGTGGTCAAAACCAATAAGAGACAGAGCTCGGGCGGGTCTTTGCAGTGTACAATTCTCAGCTCTCAAATCATTCATCACTGTTTAAATCACTGTTACCAACATTACAATGTGCCTTTGTGCAGGGGTGTGTCCAGATGTTCAGAATGGGGTGTCACAATGAGGGCAGTGACTAAAGTAGGGGTGGCCAAAGTGTGCATACATACAAACTATCACCATTTATTTTCTATAACTTCACTCTCTACTTTATCAATTATGAGTAAATATAATTTTTAATAACTATTATATTCTAGTGTATGATTTTAGTGCAAAATGTAGCATGTTTATCAGCTAGCCTGATACATGTAAAGTAGTGTTTGGTAAAAAGAAAGATGGCCTCTAAACTTTATCATTAGATAAGGCAAAAAAAAATTGTATTAATAAATAATTTCTAAAAGTTTTAAGTTTCTCATGTTTTATTTTTATTATAATTTCCAGAGTGTGTTTTTGTCAACACCATCAGATTTTCTGTGTGACATTGTTGCAACAAAATATTTTGTCAATAGCCGAATGATTATTTAAAACATCCTTAAATTTAGCTCCACATGGCAGAAACAATCTAGTTTCCATAAAGCCTCTCCATTAAGTCTGCCATCTCGGTCCCTTTCATCATCATATCAAAAAGGATTTTGTTACACGGTTCAAAAGTTGCTTTAAAGGTTGTGGTTGGGCATCATCTCAATAATCTAATCTGTCAAACTCGTCTTTCTCCTCTCTCCCTGCCAGACACGACCTGCTGGAGGAAGCCTGTCGTCAGGGTCTGCCTTTCGCTTCGTGGGACGGCCCGACTGTTGTCACGTGGCTGGAGGTATGGCCTCTTCAATCAGGGACTGGTTTCAGGTCAGGGTGTTGGTGTCACCGATGTGTTTACATCACATCCTCACCAGGATAAATCCAAACAGCTGGGGTTAATTTTAGCCTCGGGGTCGCGTTGGGACTCTCGCTGCTGAAAGTGACCCCTCACTTGATCAAGTGTGAAGTATCATCTTGATGCTTACATCCTCTTTCTGTTTATCCAGCTGTGGGTTGGGATGCCGGCGTGGTACGTCGCGGCGTGTCGTGCCAATGTGAAAAGTGGCGCCATCATGGCTAACCTGTCGGACACGGAGATCCAGAGAGAGATCGGCATCAGTAACCCTCTGCACCGGCTCAAGCTGCGCCTGGCCATCCAGGAAATGGTCTCCCTCACGAGTCCGTCTGCGCCGGCGAGCACTCGCTCTGTGAGGATCTGTTCAGAAAACACAGCAGCTAATAATCAATGACTCAGACAGCTGAGATATGAACAAATAAAGAAGTGGACTGAGCTTGTGTCTGTCTGCTGTCTTCACAGTCGACCAGTAACATCTGGATGACCCACGCAGAGATGGAGTCTCTCACTGCAGCAACCAAACCAGTAAGAACTTCACATTTACTCTGAACGTAAACAAACAATCTGAGGTTACTGGTTTCCTTTTGTTTATCACTAACTGTTTTTTTTTCAGTCTGGTGTTGATCGGCCTCTCCTCTCTGTCTCTGATCAGGCGTGTTTGGCTTCTCCTTGCCCTGACTCTCCCCTCAGAATCTGTTTTGATGTAGTGCTTTTTCCAACTAATTCTCACTCACTAACAAAACTTTTCCCCCTTCTGCCCTCCCCCTTCTCTTCTTTACACTTTGGTCCTGATTCTCTGTAACACACACGCAAACACACGCTCCTCCTGGTGATCTCTCCTCCTCCTCCTTGCAACTATCTGCTCCCTTTTTTTTCTCTCTGACTGCTCTTCCTGCCTCGACCACAAGGAGCAGAAGGAGTTCAGCTGGGACCAGGTGAGGTCAAGGAGAAAATTGGTTCATTATTATTCTATCGTATCAATGTTTGGAAAATGTTTTCAAGACGCTTTACAGAAAGATCCAGGCTACACTCCTTTTTATATTATTTACAAAGACTGGGCATCAAAATAAGGTCCAACCCATTTTTTTGGTTTCAGATTTACCTTAAGCCAGGGAAATTATCATTCTACTGGCGCTATCTTAGCTTAGCAGTCAGATAACAGTTTACCATAAAACTCTGATTTAGGATTTTCAGCTTGAAATTTTACTTAAAGGAGCTGAGAGGAATTTGAAACTGATTTTATGAGATTATTAGCACCAAGTTTACTGGTTACAGGTTATTTTAAATTGCTACTTCTTAGCTTCGAACGGGTACGGTTTGATTTATGGCACATCTCGGTCTCTATGACAACACCACATTGGCTGATGAAGTTTCGATTTCTTTATGATTTCTGTGATTAATTTTGTAGTGATGAAGGACACTGGAGCCTAACTGTCAGACAGAAAAAGGACAGAAGAGCAAAAGAAAGATAAACAGGAGAGAGATAGAGCATGTGCTAAAGGCTAATTAGCCTGTTTACTTGTTATCACGTTAGCTTCCAGTTGCTTAATGTCATGTTTGAAACCGTAGCGCTACGTAACTGTTCTGATAAATACCTTACCTCGGTGCGTTGTATCTGGTAAAAAGTTGTCTTGAAAAAGAAAATTTGTTTCGATCCGATCTTCACTTAATTTCAAAACAAACACACGCCTCACTAGAAGTAATTTGCGACAGTGTGCGGAAACTCCAGGCCAGAAGGTGGCGAGGGAGTGCAATCAAAACAGATCCTCCTCATAGCATCTTAAAGACACAAAAGAAATTAAATTTACTCTCTTAACATTCAACATGGTATAAATCTCTTAAGTACCAAGAACCATAGAGAAAACATGGTGCAAGCTTGATGCTAACGGTTAGCATACATTTGGTTTTACATCAGTGTGTCAACTTTCATCACAGAAACATATCACAGTTAGTCTTTGTTAACAGCACATAGCACAGGCTCATGGCTGACTTCAGCGTAACTATGGCAAGCTCAGGGTTCCAAACAACTTAAATGATTGCTGTAACCTCTTCAAGACACTAGATGGCCTACTTCAGTCAATGGCGTACATTTTTTTTTTTTTTAAATTACGTCCGAAGATATCCAGATCCAGTGACCAGATTCATTTATAAACTCAGTAAAATGTTGACACAGAAAACCTGTAAAGCTACTTTTTGTACAGAGAAAATTCACAGGAGGAATTGTTTAAGAATCGGATCAATAAGCAGAATCAATAAGGGCATTGGTATTAATAAAATCCTGTCAATACTCATCACTACTATGAAGTGATCATTCTGTTTGTTTTGATCCATGATGTCCTCTGCCCTCCAGATCCTGGCCTATGGAGACATGAACCATGAGTGGGTGGGAAATGAGTGGCTCCCCAGTCTAGGTCTGCCACAGTACCGCTCCTACTTCATGGAGTCCCTGGTGGACGCCCGTATGCTGGACCACCTCACCAAGAAAGAACTGAGGGGCCAGCTGAAGATGGTGGACAGTTTCCACAGGTCTGAAACTAAGAGTCATCTCTTTGTCTGGACTCAAATCCACATTGATCTGGATGTGATCGCTTTAAGGTCTCAGACTAAGTGTCCAAGATGATCTTCATTTCACATCTCTAACCCACAGGGTGAGCCTCCACTACGGCATCATGTGCTTAAAGCGCTTAAACTACGACAGGAAGGAGCTGGAGCGGAGGAGGGATGAGAGCCAGCACCAGAACCAAGGTGAGGCCTCTTCACGGTCACAGATTAAACATTTCTTCATTCTTTAAACTCTAAACTGGACCCCCTCTTTGTGCCCCCCTCCTCAGACGTGATGGTCTGGTCCAATGAGCGGGTGATGTGCTGGGTCCAGTCTATAGGTCTGAAAGAATTCGCAGATAATCTATTAGAAAGTGGAGTTCACGGGTCTCTGCTGGCGCTGGACGACACCTTTGACTACACCGACTTAGCTCTCCTGCTCCAGATACCCAATCAGAACACACAGGTACCTTTCTCTAATCCACTCATTCAGCAATGTTCAGTTTCTGTGCAGCTGTGTAGCTTCTTTTATTTGTCATGTGATGTTTTCAATCCTCAGTTCAGCTCAGTGTTTTTGTATTTCTGATTGTGTTGTTGTTGTTTCAGGCGAGGCAGGTCCTGGAGAAGGAGTACAACGCGCTCATCTCCATGGGAACAGAGCGGAGGCCAGATGAGGTACAGTAAAGCAAACCTTTAACGAACGTAAAGACGATGAAAGACTGAAATAGTTTGATTGGTTAAATCCTTCAGGACAGATTATTTTACCTGACTCTTTTACTTGCCAATCCCTTTTTCCACTTTTTTCATTCTGTCCTTCGTCTTTCTTTCTTTTGCTCATCGTTCTTTATCTCCTTCTTCTTTCTTTGTGTTTCGCTTCTTGATTTTTTTCTCAGTCTTTTTTTTTTTAAATTCTTTGCCTTTTCCTCTGTTTATATTCTATCTTCCTTTTTTAATTCTGTTTTTATTGAAACTCTGTGTCATTATATCACTTTTCAATGCATCATTGATACAATTTTTCCAGGTTTTTTGTTTGTTTGTTTTTTATTTATTTATTTAATTATTTATTTTTTATGCAAACCATAACATGGATTTGATAAAATAACATTAGGATATTTAAAATGTAAGTCAAACATAAAAAAAACATCATGTCATTTTTTAGGGATGGGTACCTTTCATATTTAAAACTATCTGGTACAGATGCCTGGTACCTACTAACGGTACCAGTTTTTGGTACTTTTTTGTGTTTATGTGGTAAAAAAATATTGATTAATTTATAATAAAATACAAAAAATGTCCAACTTAGCATATTTATTAATTGATATATAACCTATATATAACAAAATTATCATTAAAAGAATGATATTATAATAGTTTTATCTAATTTTAAAAAAAAGGATGAGCGTTGGGATGGGTACCTTTCACATTTGAAATGATACAGTACAGATGCCCGGTACCTAGCAATCAGTACCAGTACTCAACGGTCCCAATTTTTGGTACTTTTTAGTGTTTATGTGGTGAATTTTTTTCTTTTTCAATTTAACGTGTTTATACTCCAGCGCATAACCTTGCAATGCTGTGTTCATGTCCACCATGGAAAATCGCCTACACTCCCACTCCCTCAGAGTCACAAGGATGCATTTGGGTACCTAAACATGGTACTTTTTGGTTTAACATGAATCGGTACCCTGTACTTTTGACAGATTTTGGTCAGTACCTATAAAAGTACCTAATTCGGTACCCATCCTTTGTCATTTCAAGTGAGTTCTGGGAATACTAATCTCAATGACTCAATAAATAAAACAAACAGAACCAAAAAAAAAAACCAATAGCATTTTTTTCTTGTCAATTTAGATCTTCCTTTTTTATTTTGTGTGTCTTTAATTTTTGTTCTCTCTTTTTTTAAATTTATATTTTATATGTTTTTGTATTTGCCTTTCATTTTTCTTGATAAATACCTGTCAGGTTTACATTTCTTTTTCTGCTCTTTTTAAGTTAAATGTCACATCATTTCAGACTGGAAATTTTAGCTGTGGTGTAAACAAACATCAGTTTCACTTTGGTCAAATATTGTTTACAATGGGATGATTTTTACTGGATGTCAGCTGTTGCTATTTTTGACCACGGGTTGTTTCAATTGCCTCTTCAGGACGGCACCAAAACATTTACACGGTCGCCGTCATGGAGGAAGATGTTCAGGGAGAAGGATCTGCGCGGGATGACTGCTGACTCTTCAGAAACGTTACCTGCCAACTTCCGTGCCTCCGCCATTGCCACCCCCTCCGTCACCCTGAGGAAAGTCCAGAGTGAGGGTGAGCAGATGTAGCTTATGGTCTTTTTTTGAGTCTCTTACTCACTACAGGGTGTTATTTTCTGTTTGAACAAAGTTACTGGGCTTTGATCTGTTTTTTCTTAAACATTAACGTAATCTCTCATTTCCTTTTTTCTCACCATCAGTAAACTCTGGCCCGAGAGGGGAGTCGGCGTCTGTGAGGACATATTCCTGCTAAAAGACAAGCACACCAGGTGAGACAGCCCCTCGCTGATGGTTGTGATCTGAAGCTAAAGATAGCCTGAGTGAACTCGGCTCAAAGCTGCTGTCGCTCTTTACGTGTTTCTGTTTTTCCTCATAGAAACCCTCCTCTTTCATCCTGATCCAAGGGGGAAAAAACAACAACACATTTTTCAAGACAATTAAAAAAAACAAACTGGTGATAAAAATCAAAAACGGACTCTAGAAGATGACCAACGACATTCGGGGCAGACGCCTCGAGGAATCAAAGACACTGCGTGAATGCTTTCTGAAAAGATGTTAAAATAACGAGTGAATGTCTGTTCGTCCATCTCTCTTCTCTCACGCCATCCTCCATCCATAGTTGTGGCATGATGCTGTTTGACTCTGTAGAAAGTGGCCTGTAGAAAGTGACCATCGTGAATACATCTTCTGTTCTTTGAGTGTGAGATGGCACTGTCGACACAATGAATTTATAGTTTTTTAAAAACGGAGAATGCATTCCTGTTCAGATCAAGAGAACAACACTCCCCGACACGCATCCATCCCTGCAGGCGATTCAGACTGACGAGAACATACTCTGCCTAGCAACAACAACGACAAAAAAAGAGAAAAAACATTTGGGTTTGGGGAGCGGGAGCTGGGGTAGAGGAGTGAAAGTGAACTCAAAGGGAAAGAAACGTATGTTCTTAAGCCATAACAGACATGAAATGCACAAATGTGAATAGGACGGACAATGAGACAATTAGCAAAGTGCTTTTATGACAAAATCCTGTTCAAACCGGATTAAAAAAAAAAGAGTTAAGCATTTGTGTTAATATGCATGCCAAATCAACCATGTTAGAGTGAACGTCATGATATCAATCATCCAACGATGTGGAAGCCTGGGGACTTTGTAAAATGTGTGTACTTTATCATTTTTTATGATAACTGCTATTGTATGTATGTATGTATGTACAGTATGTGTGTGTGTGGGTGTGTGTATTAAACTGTATGTTCATTTCATACTTAGTTTTAAGACTGACTGTAATTTCATTTTCAGGTTGAAAAAGGAAATATGTTTTAAATTATGGACATTTAAGATATGCTACTTGTATGTGTACATTTTGAGAAAAAAAATCAAATTGTGTTCTGATTTAAATTCCTATTATTGGAGAGTAGTGATGATAATTGAATATAATATGATAATAATGATGATGATACTGATTGTAAAAGCTGTAATTAAAAAAAAACATACCTGTAACAGGCTGCTGAAGGAGTTCTTTAACCCAGAGAGGGGAGAGGAGAGTGGCTACGGAGGCCCTGAAAGGCCAATTTATCAAACATTTTACCACGGATAATATATTTCACAAAAAAACTAGAATACAGATATTTTATGAAATGCATATAATTGAACACAAAACGTGAAAATATTTCACAAAAATATTTCAGAAAAATATTGTGCAAAATATTTCAAATTTTTCTTTTTTATGAGATGGTTTTGACTTTTGTCAACACATTTTCTGCTTATTTAGATCAAACAAATAGTAAAAAAAAAAACTAGCTCAAAAGGAGACTGAACACTTCACTGGTTGCAGATGTAATAATCATTAATTAACATTAATTTGACATTACTTTGACAAACATGTGCTTTGCCCTTCATTATAGATACAGCATAAAACATAAATATCTAAAAAGATTAATGGGCATAAGTTTTGTTTTTGGATCTTAATGTTGTGTAATTAGGTGTTTTTTTTTCAGTGCTTTTAAACAATCTTTGCAACACTGTGACTTAAAGATGCTATGAGGATCTGTTTTAATGTAACTGCAGCGCCACCTTCTGGCCCGGAGTCTCACACACACTGTCTTAAAGATGTGACTTTTAACCAGGCGTGTGTTTGATTTGGAACAAATTTTCTTTGTTCAAGTCAACTTTTTTTCTTTTCTTTTTTTTTTACCAGATACGCCACAAGGTAAGGTATTTATCACTACAGTTAGGTAGCGCTACAGTTTGAAACGTGACAACAAGCTAATGTTGTAGGTTTGTACCGTACGTCATTAGCCAGATATATGTAGTGCTATCGGCAGCCTGGTTCTATGGTGTATCTGTAAGCTAACGAGACAGCAAGCTAAGCGTCAGTTCGTACAGTAGTTTAGTAGCCGTCCATATGTAGTGCTATCGGCAGCTCGGTGCTCTGAGACATGTAACGTTAGTGAATCCTGATTATGTCCTGCCAGTTATCTACCAATCAGAGCTAACGTAACCTCACTCTTCATTTTATTGATAGACTCTCAAATTTGAACAGACCACTGCAAACAGTTTAGCCTTTTTAGCTTTTTGCTTGTGCTCTATCTCTCTCCTGTTTATCTTTCTCTTTGCTCTTCTGTCCTTTTTCTGTCTGACAGTTAGGCCCTAGTGTCCACCATCACTACAAAATTAATCACAGAAATCACTTTCAGCAGAGCAAAACACGGATCTCTTTTCTCACTTCTAAACTTAATAAGCTGGCATGGTGTTGTCAGAGACTTCGACTCAGGCGTAGCTTTGGAAATAACATCTGGAGTGCACAATCATGTAGAATAAATAAATCATCTTGATTGCACAAGATATTACTGTTGGGATCATGAGTTATCATTCTGAGAGCATAGAGAGACATCAGTGTCTGTTTTTCTCTAGCCACCCTGTAAAAGCCAATCACTCATCACAACCATGACAGGGATGGTTTTGGAGCACGATGGTGCCCTCTCCTGGCTGAATTGGTCTTTACAACCTAAATGCACATTAATTGATAACATAGTGTGTTTTGTTTGCTTTTGAAGATAAGAAATATCTCCACACTTCTCTTATTTAATGAAATGTTCTTTAAACCCAGACCTCCAACAGTGTAAAGGCTCAGTGATTATATCTGATTAGCTTTGTGCCATGGAATCTATCTATCGTTTTCCCAGACACTTAAAAGACTTGATAAAGGTCAAAACACGTCATTCCTTTTTCCTGTGAGACTCTGATCAACAGAGAAGCTTTAACGTGACCACTTCAGAGAACTAACAATGGCATAAAACAAGCGTTAATGCTCTCTGAAGAGGAAGTTTCTCATTCACCCTCCCCGTTTCTGACCACGTGTGTTTACCAGCTGACGTCGAGCCTCTTGTGAGCACACAGCTGCAGTCACATAAACACTCATCTTCTGCTTGGAAACCTGTTTCACCCACTCCTTCCCTCCGTCTGCTCACAGATACTCACACTTCAGAGAGATAAACACCATAAACCTTCACTCACCGTTGTTTGTTATAAATTATTCAGCAGATGACGTGGAGGAGATGTGTTTGTGCTGCATTCCTTTGCTGTGGTGAAATGTGTGTATTTTTAAAGCCGAGGTCTGGACGGAAAGTAGCCGCGACATGCGTGACAAAGCGTGATCAAAGCTATTTTAAGTGTGAGTCAATGTTCGGTATTTAATTGTGCTGTGGCCCTTGAGAAAGTACAAAATAAGGAAACAAGTGATGCAGTTTGGGAATTTAGAAACTCGACATCATCATCATTGTAATCCTGACACAAAAAGATGGTTCTGGTGTCAGGATTATTGTTTGAATAGTAAAAGTTGAACAATTTATGTATGTAAGCTATCTAGCACAAATATATCTTAAAGGTAGGGTCTGCAGGAGTTTTCCTTACCTGTCCGTGAAAATGTGAACCCACTATCTAGCCCAGCAACCACCTGTAGCATCACGTTTCTACGCGGGAGAGACTTGAGAGCCGTGCACCTGACTTAACATGTTAGTGCAAGCAAACCACAGGTGTTTGACACATACCTGGTTAGCAGAAAGCTAACTTGCGTCGCTCTTCGTCCCATGCTGCTCTTCAGGTTCCTGAAAGTGAGTGAAAGTCGAGTCCCTCGTTTAAGAAAGACCTTTATCTGTTTGGCATTTGGGTTGACTTTGGTTGTTTTTCTTCCTCCGCGCTGCATCCGCTATCGTAGCTGCTCTGGTTAGCTTCTTCCACTTGCTAATCAACACGTTAAGTAACTCCCACCCAGGGTGTGCTGGGATTGGCTGATGCAACCACACTTACTCTCTGCCTAGAAACGCCCTCAGACAACAAAAACATCAACATCCAGGCAGAGGAGGGGGGTTGAGGCAGACGCTGACACACATGTATACACTGCATATACACTTCACATATGTGAATCAATTTTTTCCAACCCCTATATTCATAGACTTGAAATTCATAGACCCAAATTTTGCTACCTAAAATCTCCTTTTTGGGCATTTTTGTAATCAGAAAATCTCTACTGTTATTCGTTTCAGTCTGTATTTAAAAAAAAAAATACACTGCAAAAACTGAACTCCTATCAAGTGTTTTGTCTTATTTCAGTAGAAAATGTCTTTTTAGACTTATTATGAGCCACATTAACCTGACCAGTCCAGAAAAGTGTCTTATTTAAAGTTATTCAAAGACAAAAAAAGAGGTCATTTTTCTGGTTTTGAGCAAATTTTCGAGCAAATTTTTCTCATTCCTGCAGATTTTTTTTTTGTTAATCTGTTACAAAAAATTCAGACTTCATTTTTGTCTTTAAATAACCCAAACAAGACATTTTCTGGACTGATAAGTTGAATGTGTCTTATATCAACAACAATATTTTTTTCAAGTGTAGAGGCCCAGAAGTGACGATTGAGCAAGATTAGTGCTGTAAATATTGACTTCCTTTTTTTTTTTTTTTTTTTTTTTTTTTATTGGAAAATTGTGCAGACTCTACCTTTAACAAACTTTTGTGTTCTTTTAAAGTTGTCATGTGAGAATAAGTAATTTTAAAATTATTTTCCCTTATTCTCATACATTTTAGTTGGAGACACTGAGAAGACACTGATTCTCTATAAGAGGGTCACCAGAATCAACAAACATTAAAGTTCCTTATAGCGCCTTTAAAGTACGAGTTTGGTTTTCTTACAGGTCTTATGGGGAGTCATTTTTACACAACTGGGTCAAAACATCTTGACTCCTTTCTGATAACAAACTTTGTAGGTGTAAAAAATAGAAACTGTCGGAAACATCACATCAGTATTTACCCATCCGTTTAAGTGCTCGTCGGCTCGGCTGGGTTTGATCCCACCTGACATTTTAGAAGTGGTTCTTACAGTAACAAGCCCGGAAGAAGTCCATACATAGAGTATAAACACAGGTCTTCCTCTCTACGTTAAATCACAGTTTAAATATGTAGAAACGTCTGACTCACATGTTACTCTCAGGGAGAGGGACCTCCTTCTCCAGAGCCCTTTAAAAGGACCCAAAACATGCTCCTGTTAAGACTTGACCAAACAGAAGAAGCTTGAGCTGCAAACTATTTATTCTACAGTATTATAAAGATATTTATTTTGTATTTATTCCTTTTTATCTTGTTTTGGAGATGTTTGTGGTTCTGTTTCCCTCTCATCTGTCTGTGTTCATATTCATCGTCTTGCTGCCGTGCTGTCTGTCGTTTTATCTCCCTGATTCAAACCCACTTTTAGACTTGAGTAATCAGGTCAGAGAAGTGCACCTCTACTCAGGTATTTATAACCCTCTTGTTGGGATCATTTCGTAATGTTGTTTTGATGTAAATAAGGAAGACGATTCTTAAAATTGCTGTTTTTATTCTCCTGGTTGCAGATAATCACAGAAGTGGGAGGTATCTGCAGATGACTGCTGATGGGAGAGTGACAGGAAGTGAAGCTCAGAGCCTGAACAGTGAGTATCTGACTCATTAATCAGTAACACACATGTAGGTTCAGGACTTAAGGTGAAAAACTCATCTTCTGACTTTTCCAGGTGTGCTGGAGCTTAAATCAGTCAAACCAGGAAGCATCGCCATCAAGGGAAGGTCGTCGTCTTTGTTCCTGTGTGTGGACAGCGAAGGCCGTTTAAGGGGGCAGGTACAGAGAGCTAAAAATACCAAACATCCTAAAGTCTGTGTCCTGAAAGCCCCTCGCTAAGCACTGACATGTGTTGTCACTTTCAGAGGCTCTACGTGGAGACTGACTGCTCTTTCAGAGAGCTGCTCCTGGCAGACGGATACACTCGCTTCCTCTCCTCACACCATGGAGTCCCGGTGTCTCTGGCATCCAAACACTCCCCAGACCAACACGCGGTCCCCTTCACTCGGTTCCTCCCGCTCAGGAATTCTTTGGCAGGCCCGAGTCCGTCTGAACCACCACCAAACAATGAGAGATATTTGAACGTGGACTCTGATGATCTTCTTGGAATGGGTCTAAACGCTTTGGGCAGTCCTCAGTTCTCCGTGGAACACTAAAGAACTGATCTGTCTCAGGTCAGTGGATGTGTACTATTAATACATTTCCACCGACCTGGTTCAACCTGCTGACTTGTTTCTTATCTGGATCCTCAACATGTTTCTGACAGCACTTTAAATTTTAAATTAATTATTGCTTATTTATTAACTTTTTGAGTTTATATGATTATTTAATGTCTAAAATATGTAAAAAGTGATAATTTACTTTTTTGTGTGTTGATTTCTGAAACTTATTTAAAATGATTTAAGTGACTTTAACAGTTTTTCTAAGTTTTTTGTGTCTGAAAATGAGTATTGTGTAATTTTGTGTTGTGTCTCTGTGAAATAAACATGCTGGGAATGTCACTTTGATTTGTCAGTCATTTTTCACTGAACCTGTTTATGGGAGCAGGGGCGCCCTCTAGTGGACAAAGCTCTACAAACCACTGGATAACTTGATGTCATTAAAACCATATCATTTTCGATCCAGTTTCTATTGTTTTCCTGGTTTTTGTTAAAACACCTGCTCTTTTAGACTACTTTAGACCTCTACCCTTTGTTTTGTCTAGTATCAGGGCCCACATCGAGAGCTTGACCTTGTGGGAAACTGCTCCTGTTTGATCCCCTTGAACATCTCAGTAAAAGGATAGAAATCAACCTGATTGTGCCATAAATAGTCCATCGCCTGATTAAAATCACTCTGTTTGGATATTTCTCCAATTTACCTCCTCAAGGATTGAATGTCTTTTAATGAGACTTTCTAAGAGTGGTCATCTTTATACACAACTGCCTTTTTATTATTGGCACATGCTATTTTTAGTTTTTGTATAAAAACAGACACCTCCTATTTTTTAATTTATTGTGTACAAACAGATTTATCAAATTCAAAACCGACATCAAACACATCGATACCAAAAAGTGTCAGTAGAGCGCGCTGTTGCGCCGCTGTAGAGCCAGGGAGGACTGTGCAGCTTGTTCTGCTCATGCGCAGCTGAGATTAAACGAACACATCAGAGCGAGATGCTAACCGTGTCCCTCGTCTTTCCTCGTCTCTCCTTGATCCACAGGTAAGCTAAAAACGTGTTTTTCCAGTACACATCGTGTTTGATAATTATTGTAGAGTTGTAGAAGAGAGTTTGTGACGTTTTGGTGTGTGTAGTGGCGGGAAAAGTGTTGTAGTAGCTGTGTGAGTGAGAAGACAGCGCTGAGACAAGCTAACGTCTGTTTCAGTAACTTTCTCTGGAAGCGTGTTCGCGCCATGACACCGCACGGGCTTTGTATGTGTTTGTGCATGCGTGTGTGAGTGTGTGTTGTAGTGGGTGTGAATATGTGAATGTTGACGTGTAATTTTGAAAAGATAGTATTTGGGTTTAGCTGTTGAGTTGTATGCGGGATTTTGTGTTTACTATTGAACATCTGGTTGTATTTATTTATGATTAAAGAGAGTTTTACATTGTTTAGTGTCTATTTTGTTTTGTTAATGTATTTATTTATGTTAATTATGTTTTCTTTATTTGTTTTTTGAGTCTTTTATAGTTAATATGGAGTATGGGGCGTTCTTTGAAGTTAAATTCAGACTAAATGAGAACAGCAACAATAATAATAATATATATGTGATGACATGATGTATATGATATATATGGTATTTTATACTATTTTTGCTCCTGTGTTTGTCTGGAGATCCCACATGTAACCATGGCTGCATTGTTTACATGTGGAATCAGCTGTTAGCAGCCTGTAGTATGTCAGTGCTAACTGGTGCAAGGCCTGATGTTTCCCACAAGGTGACGAGAAGGAGGTGAGGACGACGTGCTGGTTCTCAGGTGTGAGCTAAGAAGCGACGACATGGACCTGTCCTTCCATCCATCGTTATTGGGAACGTAAGATCTATCTCTGATAAGATGGGTAAGCTAGCCGTGCTAACCCAGCAACAGAGAGAATACCAGAAGGCAGAGTAGCATCATGCTATTCACAGACATGGCTAACGGAGCTAACACCAGACACCAACTCCACATTGGAGGAGCTTCACCTGCTGTGAGCAGACAGGATCCAGGAGACAGAGACTGAACAGACTGCTGAAGAAGCTCAGTCCTGGACCCTGTGGAGGTGGAGACTGGCTGACTGGACAATGATGGACAAGCTGTCAGCATCTATTTTCTTATGGAGCTTTTTGCACTTTCTATACACTTTAATACTTTAGTTTTCTTAATTGCTGCTGTGACTGCTCTTGAGTTTCCCCTCGTGGATAAATAAAGTATTTTCTTTTCCATTCTATTGTATTCTATACTTTAAAAAGCTCTGAAATATCACTGATTTAACATAAAACAGTTGTAATTAACTGGCGCAGCAGCTCAGGATGTTCCTTATTCACGAATTTAAGTTGTTCAGACAGAATTTTAAATCCCAAGAAACAAACTAGTCTAAAAGTCAGACTAGCTGACGACATATAGTCACAGAGTTTGTAGATTAACCCATTTGCTTTGCCTTTACTGACACCAAAAAGACTGATTCAGCTCACGCTGACGGAGCTGCTGCAGAGCACATACCTTCCATGGATCATCAGTGATGCAGTGGAAAGTCTCCTGTGCTCCAGTGAAATCGAGAGCAATGTTATAGGAAGCTTATAACAGATTAGTCACTGCACAGAAGGTCAGTCACAGCCGTGCTAACATGACACACAGATCAGACCTGGCTAACTTCAGGGACTGAATGTTTTGATATGAGACACAAAAGCACAGAGAGTCTCGGTGTGACAGAAACAGGCATAGATAACACCACTCCTTTAAGAAAATTAATAAAATATAATCTTTATTAAAAACACTGAGTGCAGAGTTAAATACAGCACTGATCATTAGCAATCCAAACTTCCCTCTGTAACACTCCATCAGCTAACAGAGTCGTATTACGGCGTGATAAAGGTCGCGTCAGTCGCTTCAGGTCACATAAGCCAAAACTACACAAATGTGAACTTTGTACACAAGTTTCACAAGAATGTAAAGAATGAGGGGTCGGTTTACGAGAGATCTGAGTCCGCCCAGAGGGACGGCACTATTTCTGCTACTGCTGGTGTTTGGTTTGGTTCTGATGAGACCTGACGTCTACACGGGCGATAATCTATCAGCTTCCACTTCAAACACAAGGTCACGGCGTGACGGTACTAAGACATCATAGTTTGGAGGCACAGAACAGACATTAAAACACCATGAACACCTCAAAGACAAAGTGACAGCATTAATAAATAACAGCTCATATTTAAATCATGACCCTGAGATTAAAAAAACTTAACTTTTCGCTTTATTTTAACTTTATCGTACAAAATCACCTTTCAGCAACATGTGACTGAAGAAAAGAAGGTGATGTGCTGCGGGGTTTGTGATTCTGCTCGGTTTCATAGTTTCTCTCCTCAGGACTTTCACACTTTCATCCTGCTTTTTCGATTCACTCTGTCACCTGAATCCAGGGGCGGGTTAACGCACAGGCTCACCTAGGCTGAAGCCCAGGGGCCCCACATGTGAAGGAGCCCTCTGATTGGTCAGACTATTTTTTGGGGAAATTTAAATGAGTTGACGTTTTAATCATCAGGTGCCCACATGGCCCTGTGTACACAGCCTGCTGGTGCTGTCGCCATAGCAACCAAGCTTGTTTATTATCAGTGACTTTGAGCTTGTTTTTCTGTAAAGTTCCTTGCAAATCTCATCAGTTGTGGGCTGTGGGTTTGATTTCTAAAGTGTAGTTGCTCATTTGAGCTTGATTTGTTGCCTGTATGATCCCCTAGAGCAAGGGTCTTCAACCTGTGGCTCTGGAGCCTCATGTGGCTCTTTGACTCCTTTGCAGTGGCTCTTTGTAGGTTCAAAAAAATATTAGAGAAATATTTTTATTTTTCTTACAGAGGGTATTGATGATTATCCTGTGGCTAACCTCAAGTTTTACAGCCCTGGTAAGAAACAAAAAGACAAATCTGGAAGAAAATACAGATTTTAATTCTGTGTGGATGGATACATTCAACTGCAAATTTTAAGATCTCAAGTTTTTGCAAATTTTCAAAATTTTAAATTTTTTTGAAATTTCTTTTGCAACTTTTTGAGATTGTTGCAAATGTATTTACTTAATTTTAATTAAATTATTGCATTTTTTTTATTGTTGCAAATTGTTGCTTTTTTCGCAAATTTATTAAAATATTATTTTTTTAATTTTGCATTTTTTTTAATTGAAAAAGGTTTTCTTGCAAATCTTTCCAAAATAATTTTAAAAAATGAAATTTCCAAAATTTGAAAAAAAAAATAAAAATTCAAGTGTTTTAATTTTCAAATCTTTTTGAACTTTTTGCAAATTTTTCTTTTCTTTTTTGAAATAATATTAATATATAAATAAAGCAAATTTATTAAAAATAAAAAATGAAAAAATCTTGTTTAATTTTATAAATTAAAAAAAATGTGTATAGAATTTACACTCTTTATTTACTTTATTGTGAAAATTAAGTAGATTTTGTGGCTCCAGAGTGTCATTAATCAAGGTGGCTTTGGGAGAAATGGCTCCAATGAAACTAAAGGTTCCAGACCCCTGCCCTAGAGAATCAATCATTATTATTTATAATTACCTTTGTCATTTCTATTTTATTAATTATTTTTAAACACAGAAAAATATCTAAATTTTTTATGTTGACTCTTTATTGTCAATCTGTTGCTATTTATGCATCATGATATGTATTTTCTTTTTATTAAGGTTAGAAATAAAATAAGTCATTCAGAGTTTTTATCCTGATATATGGTTTACTCAGTGAAGTAAGTCACCTGTTCGGCTTGTTTCCTCAGAGCTGGTCGCTTGTTTCTATCGTAAGATCTTGCGGCACCACCTGGAGTGGGACAGCCTGATCTTTATGGGGGCCCCACAGAAAGAACAGCCTTACCACCTTAATCTTTCTCTGTCCTCCTCTTTCATCAGATGTTTCTACCTACACCTGTGTGACCAGCGGCTCCCTCAGGTACATGTTTCCTCCTCTGAAGTCCGGGCTCTGCCCTGCACACAGTCCACCCAGCAGAGTCCCGTTCAGAGGGTTGCAGATCCCCTCGATCGCATAATAATCTCCTTCATGATCCTTCTCCCTGTCGTCTTCGCCCTCCCCCTCGGCCTCCTCCTCCCCACACTCGGCGTTCCCGATGTGTGTGTACTCGGTTTGATCTACACACTCCGTCTCGCGGTGGTAGAAGTAGCTAAAGTTGGACACGATGACGGGGACTGGCAGTGAGATGGTTAGCACGCCGGCAATGGCGCACATCGAACCCACTAGCTTACCCCACACCGTCTCTGGGTACATGTCGCCATAGCCCACTGTTGTCATGGTGACGACAGCCCACCAAAAGGCATGGGGTATGCTAATAAAGGCCGTGTTGGCGTGGTCGGCCTCGGCGAAGTAGATGGCGCTGGAGAAGAGGATGACGCCGATAAACAGGAAGAAGATCAGCAGGCCTAGCTCGCGCATGCTAGCCCTCAGAGTCTGACCCAGGATCTGGAGACCTTTGGAGTGCCGGGACAGTTTGAAGATCCTGAACACCCTCACCAGCCTGATGACTCTGATGATGGCTAACGACGTGGCCGGCGAGGCGTCGTTGTCCTTCGCTAGCTCCGTTCCCAGAGTGACGAAATACGGCAGGATGGCGCTGAAGTCGATGATGTTCATGACGTCTTTGAAGAAGTGCGTCTTACTGGGACAGCAGAGGAAGCGCATCACGAGCTCGAAGGAAAACCAGCAGATGCACATGCTCTCCACCAGGAAGAAGGGGTCATGGAAGGCGCTCTGCGGAGGAGGCATGGTCTCCGACACGTTCCTGGGCTGGGCGTGGTATTTGTAGAAGTATTCCTGGAGTAAAAGAGACAAAACAGGAAGAGGAGACTTAAAATTCTTCGGACCAAAAACATATGCTGTCATAAAGTCCTCAGGCGTATCGTCCACCTCCTCGCTGGCTCCCACATTAAACAACATCAGAAAAGCGTTCAGCGACATCTGCGGTTTTACGTTTCAATCCTAGCGGCCTGTCTCCTTTTCAGCCCACCTGTCTCCCCATCTTCCGTGTCAGTTAGTGTTACATTCAACATTCAAGCACCGGATACTGGCCGTTCAAGATATCTGACAAATAACATGAAGTTATTTAAAAACTCATGACGCGGCTTAAAAACGATCCGTGAAGTATGCGGTAACGACTGCTGTGCGAAGGGTATAAAGTTTCGTTGAAGTTTAAATAAACCTGGAGTGTTTCTTTGACTTTCAGTAGCAGGTCAGTGACAGTGTTTATTACTAAAGGTAGACATCTATGTGTTGATCCGCACCAAGGGCTCTCCTAAGACTAAATATAACCCCGTGAGATCTCTGAAGAGAAACATGAGAGCGTCTCGTTGCGCTGCTCCTCATCCATCTCCACCTTCCCCGCTATCCCATCTCTCCCAGCGGCCTCTGCAGCCGTGTAACGTTGCCAATGCGGTTCAGTGGGTCTGCTGCAGACTTGGACCAGAGTGAGTTACAGTAGTTTTCCTGGCAGCACCCCCTCCCCTCCCGTCCCCTGACCATGTGGTCCCAGGCCGAGCAAAGCAGTCTTGGAGGAATGTGTTAACATGACCCGACGTACACTCCTCATCCTGTCAGACCTTTTCGTCTCTGGTTCTCAGCCGCCTGAAGCTCCGGCTCACCTTAGTGTTTGTGTTTGGTCACTTCTGTGACCTTTTAATTACACACCTTATAGTCTGCGTACCCTGTGTTGTATTCAAAGCCCCAACCCTCTGCTCTGCGTACCCTTTAGCGCTTCCTGAATCTGAGTGTATCAAATTTAACAGCCGACTAAAATAATCACAGCATAAGCCTCCCTGAGCCGCTCTCACCCTCGCTCTGGGCTGAGTCCAGGCACATTGGCAAATACTCGTACCCATGTCGGTGTTTTTCCCTGTAACACACTGTAGTACTCACAAGTGTATGTTTACCTAAACACCTGCTTCTCGTCAGATCACGTTTCTGTTTGAGAAAGGCTGTCGAAAACATCCCATTCAAGTGCTGGAGCCCAGACGGTTCACGTGGAAAAACTGACAGATTTTATACCAAATTATAACCTTTCAAACCTCACTCATCAATCGTTAGATCTCATTGTCCGCTTATCTGTCGTATTCTTTAGTAAACTTTGTTTTATGACTGTTTGAGGTTGTGCAATAACCTCATGGTGTCGTTACCTCATCTCACTTCTCCCTCCTGTTTGTCCTGTGCCTCATGTGGTTGTTGACAATATGGGCCACACTGTTTACAAGTTTACTGTTGTTTCTTTGTATTGTTTTCAGTAGAAAATGTCTATTTGGACTTAATATGAGCTACATTTATCTGACCAGTCCAGAAAAATGTTGTTATTTAAAGACAAAATAAGCTCTGAAAAAACATAAGAGAAAAGTTTATTGTATTAAGACATTATTCTAGTTTCAAGCAAATTTTGCAGCAAATTTCACTTGTTCCATTGGCAGATTTTTTTAAAACTTTTTTTACTGGGCCGATAATCTGGCCGATATTTGGCATTTTGAGGCATATCGGCCTTTTTCTTTTTTTTTAATCTGACGGCCGATAAGAAACCAATTCAAAACCATGTTGTTTTTGCCCTGAAATTAATTCAACTGCATTACATGCCTGTAAAAGGCAGCACAAACTAGGGCTGAACGATTTTAGGAAAAGATTGAATTGCGATTTTTCTGGCAGATATTGCAATTCACGATTTTTTAATCATCAATAGTGATGATAAATAATCTGTTTTCATCAACTTCTGCTCTTAAACAAAGGCTTTGTGTTGTTGACCTGCTTACCAGCACTTTTAACATATAGATTGTCTACAAATTTGTAAAAAAACAGAATGTGTATAATACTTGACACAACAGATTCTGAGTCAGTCAGGAGCACTGCAAAAAATTGCTGCTTTGGCGATCTCAAAATTGCATTGTCTAAAATTGCAATTTCGATCTGAAAACGATAAATTGTTCAGCCCTAGCACAAACTCAACTTTGTCCAGTTTTGTTGCAGAAATTTTGTAAAATTTCATTTACTGTAGAAAACTTAAGCAATTCATTTTTTAAAGTTTTTATTTAAATTTATAAAACATGCTGCTAAGCCTGGGAGCTGTTTTTCTAAATATATGCCTAAAGGCATTTGAATGAAGTTAAGTGTTGGAGTTTGTATTGTTCAAAATTTTTACACCAATGTTTTCACTTTGACGGCAAATGAATATCGGCTTCAAATATCGGTATTGGTATTGGTATTGGTATCGGCCCCCAAAAATCCATATCGGTCTATCTCTTCTTGTTACAATTCTGTCATTTTGTCTTAAAAAAAACCTTGAACAAGACATTTTTCTGGACTGATCCGTTGAATGTGGCTCATATTAAGAATAATAAGACAATTTTTTCTTGAGTTAAAACAAAAACACTAAATAAGATTCCAGTTTTTGCAGTGTAATCACAAGTTTTTGGCATATCCTAGCTTCTTGTGAAGCTAGCCAAATGTGTGTAGCAGAAGTTGTCTCTAAACTCTCTCGGCAACATTTAACATTTCAGTAAACATGAAGTATTTTGTTTGTTAGAGCATGTGTTTACAGAAGGGCGGAGCCAGGGTTTCCGTTTTGCGTGGGCCTTAAATTACAAAAGTTTAAATGAATAAACAATGATATTCCTTTCTTCCGATGAGTGGTTTCGAAGCAGATTTAGTTGCTTTTTTACGTCTTTTGATGTTTTTTATGACGTTTTAGGGAGTCAGACAGATCCACCAGTGTTCGCTCTTCATGGTGATGACCAGAGAGCAGCGCTTTAACGCAACAATGGGTTACATTTTTTCATTTATTATAGGCTGTCAGAGCGGCAAAATCAACCACGGTGACATTAAAGATGAAAAAAGTTTCACTTTCTGCAACTCTACGATTGCTTTTGTTGTACAACACTTTTGTTCAGAAGAGAAACTTAAATTTCTGCAAATAAGTGCTTTAAGTTATTTGGCTGCAGGTGCTGCCATCTAGTGCCAGAAGAGTGCTTTTTTATGTTTCTCATCTAAAATAATGAGACAAACTCAGCTCATTTTATAAAGACAGAGCATCTAACAGGAACAAAAGAAACCCTAAGTAACAAAACTTCACAATTTCCCTTTTAAACTGATTAAAAAAGTAAAGAAAAAGAAAAAATAGAAATGTTTGAGGTGGGCCTGTTGGAAAGTAAGTGGGCCTGGGACCTCTGGGCCCCCCCCATAAAGCCGCCCCTGCTGTGCAGCAGGAGTCCCTCAGCATATCTGTTTTCAGATTTATAGAAGTGAAGTCATGAGTTATTTTAAACATCATATTTACCTTAGCACTACTCAAGTCGTGTAATTTAAGGTAGGAACAGCAGACACATGCCGCTCTCGGTGCACACACACACACACACACACACACACACAGTTTTGTTTGACCTACCTCTCGTGCTTCTTTCTCATGCCTGAAGTCGGGCAGCGTCTCCAGGCAGAAGATGAGGATGGACACAACAATGACCATCACACTGATGATGGCGATGATGCGAGCCCCTGACGATGACTCGGGATGCTCGAACAGCATCCACAGCCTCCTCTGGATCTCATTGGTTGGCAGCGGTCTCTCCTCCTCTTTGGGAAACCCTTCATCCTCTTTGAAGCGGTTCATGATTTCCTCTCCCAGCTCGTAAAAAAGGAGCTCGTCCATGAAGATGTCCAGAGGGATGTTGGCAGGCCTTCGAAGCCTCCCCCCTGATTGGTAGAAGTACAGAATGGCGTCAAAGCAGGCCCGATTGCGGTCCAGGAAGAGCTCGTTTCGGAGCGGGTCAAAGTACCGCGATCTCCTCCTGGGGTCACCCAGCAAGGAGTCGGGAAATTGAGCCAAAGTGCGAAGCTGAGTTTCATATCGCATCCCCGAGACGTTGATGGCCAGACGTTCACTCAACGCCCATCCGCTCCTCCACAGAGAGCCAGAGCGCCGGCTCTCCTTCTTCTTCTCCTTTATCTCTTTCACTCCTTTCTCCTCATTGTTCAGCTGGTTCTTCAGCTCTTTCTCTTTCTCTCCATCACTTTCTTTCTTGTTTTCTCCTCTCTCGTCATCCTGGGGGTCACTGCCGTCCATCCCTGATCGCTGGCGGGGTCAGAACATGTAACGAACCACTCTCCTGGGGGTTTGGAGAACAACTGGACCCAAAGAGTCTGTCTGAAGCCAGAGACAGAAGTGAGGTAGAATTGGACACACTTTAGCAGACACAGTTTACTCTAATTAAGTTAAAAGTTGCTATTTTAATGTTACCCTGATAAAGAAATGTCAGAAACGATTATGTTAGAACAAAGCTTGTTAGCTGACTTCACTTACTTTACGTTAAACAGCTGCTGACAGAGGCTAATGACCAAATGAGAAGTCACATTGTCGGTCTCCTGTGCCCCAACACGTTGTCTGTCATCCTCTCTGTCATCATATCTGTCTGTCACATTAATAAAGTTCCTGTTCGGCCTCTTTCGTCCACTTCCAGTCCAGCTAAACTCTCCGTCCAGGTCGCACACTTCCAGTTGTTTGCTCAGGGAACATCCTCGATCTTGTCCGGTTCCCTCGCTGCCTCACGTTGTCTGTCTTCAACATTTTTTGGGAATGCTGTCCTGTTGAAATTCAATCTCTGTCAGAGCCCTCCAACCCCTCCCTGTCCTTTCCCTCCATTTCAGCTATGGGGCAAGACAACCTTCAACCTTCCTATCAAATGTCACCTCTGCCTGGCACCTCATGCACGGTGTAACCATCTCCAACAAGTGTGCTGCTCTGACTGACAGAGGTCCTTCGCTCTCCACCAGCGCAAAGCATTTCATCTAACACATGCGGTTATCAAGAACGACCAACGGTGTGAATTATTTCACTAGAGGTTAGAAGGTGCACAAATGTTACTTACTGCTTCATTATGTTATTTCATTATTGATTCGGCCTGTCATCAATCAATCAGTGCTTTTCAAACCAGAACTACCTCTCGTTTAAACCCCTTGACTTGTGCTTTTTTTAATGTGAGGGATATGAAATTTATTGAATTTTTAACCCTATAACCTTCCATTCAAGAAAAAAAGTTGTTTTTTATCTTTCTTTAAATTATTGGAACTCTGAGATCCCAAACAAAAATAAAACATAATAAAGTTTTACGTAATTTTCCGAAGATTTTAAAAAACTCTGGTTTCCTGGTTTTGTGTAGACGCCGGGAAACAGAGTTTTTGGTTCTCCAACATTACAGCAGAATGACAGGGGCTCATACTGATTGACGAGTATGGATTTGGGATGCTTTAAGCCACACGTATTGGCGGATATGTAGACAAAAAAAAAAGTAAGAGGAGATATTTGTTTTTGGAAATACCGAGCTATGTTTTTAATCAAACTGCAGTATTCCTGTGTTTAAGCCTTTAGCTCGTGCTCTATCTTTCTCCTGTTTATCTTTCTTCTGCTCCTCTGTCCTTTTCACACACTGCAGACTGTTGATTGGTTGAAACAGACAGCGGCTGCATTTCTCCTGGCTTATCTGAAAGAAGGTTTGATTGCTCTTGGTTTACTTTGTCGCGCTGCTTCGGTGTCACTCTACTATTTAACAGCTGTGGAAACGGGATTAGGCTCAACTGTACCAAACCGTGCCGAACTGTACTGAACCAAACCGGACTGCTTGGTGGAAATGCGGCTTTAGAGACTTGGGTGTGAATCAATCCAATCCTGCCTGACCCAATAGGGAATAGCCCATATTGGTGTTGATAATCTCATTTTAAAGATAAAATAAGATCATTTAAAAAATAACTAAGGCAGTGTCTCATATTTTATTATTGCTATTACAAATCATCTGACATAAAGGAGATTTTGTTTTGTTTAACTTCAGTAGAGCAGGCACTTCCCTGTTTCACCACCAGAGGGCGGTAATGCTCTGGCACAAAGGAGAAAAAACTGAAGCAGGCCTCTGCAGACATTTTTTTTTCGAGCTGCTTTCACTCAGGATAAATATACTGCTGGCAGGGCTGCTACTCCACACCTCTATCTGAACACACATCATGTGCTCTAACTCTGCCTCCAACCATCTGCTGAGCCTGTGTGTGTGTGAGCCTGCAGGGTAACAGGCCAAAGAACACGCACAGGTATGTTGGTTAGGTAGATCCATACAGGAATATTAAGCTTCTGTTGATTTTAGAGGTAACTCTTCCTGTGGATTGTGACGGCCGGTGTTGATCTCCGCAAAATGAGTCACTATGATAAAGCAGCCACTCCAAGTGACTCTAAATGATCCTGCTCCCATGCAGCTTTTGCAGCCATGAGATATCGTGACTCCCCAGAGACGGCACACATACCAGCAGATCTCCATTACCAGGTAGAGCAGTGTGAAACAGGCAGCAGGTATCCATCAGGAGGCTCAGGTGACTCATCAGACCACATCACTGCCTCTCACCAGGGTGTCCTTTCACCACTTTACCAATGTGTGTGCTTTCATCAGGGAGAGCAGATTTTTCATCAGAGCGTTTATGAGCTTTTAGGTCAATTTTCACCACCTCTGCAGGTAGAAAGTAACACAAGATAATTTCCTTCAAAATCCAGGAAATAAATGTCCAATTATTCTCCTCTACATCAGTGAGTGGACCACGTTTTAGAAAAAGAATCTTGAGATGACATTTGTTGAGATATGGGGATATAGAATTAAAGATTTATAGATTAACTGATTAACTTATCAGTCTGAAGATAGTGACCAGTGATAGATGAAAGAAACTGAAATCTTATCAAGTGTTTTTGTCTTATTTTTAGTAGAAATGTCTTTTTTGACTTGGGCCCCGCTTACCCAACAACGTTTCATCTGAAAACGCCAATATGCAGTGAAAAAAATCTGCGTCCACATGGAAACTCCGAGTGACTGAAAACTTACGTTTTTTTTTACGGCAACATTGTCACAGCGCTTCAAAAATTCCCACTTTGAAGACCACAAACGCAAGGGTAAAACGCAACAAAACTTTTGCGTTTCACCCTTAAACCATTATCGTGTAAACATCCCCTTAATGTGAGCCACATCCTGATGACCAGTCCAGAAAAATGTCTGATTTCAAGCTTCTAAAAGACAAAAATGAGGTCTGAACTGCTGTAACAAGTAAAAAACAAAATCTGCCAATGGAACAAATAAAAGTTTCTTGTATTAAGACATTACTCTAGTTTCAGCAAATTTTGCAGCAAATTTTGCATGTTCTGTTGGTAGATTTTTTTGTACTCATCACAAGCAATTCAGACCTCATTTTCTCTTTAAATCACTTGAAACAAGACATTTTTCTGGACTGCTCGGGTGAATGTGGCTCATATTAAGTATAAAAAGACATTTTCTACAGAAAGTAAGACAAAAACACTGGATAAGATTTCAGTTTTTTGCAGTTTAGACAGGGAGTGAATGTTTTGTCCTGGAAGATGGAAGCAGAAAAGAACTGGTAAGGGAAAGACTGAAAACAGCATCTCAATCACTGAGGCCATGTCCACATGTAGCCCAGTATCTGGGAGACGTATACGTTTATAATACGTCACTAAAAACAACGGCTGTGTCTCAATTCAGGGGCTGCAGCCTACTAAGGACCCGGCCTTCGTACCCTATGTTTACTGCAATTGAGATGGTCTGGTCTATGGAAGATTTCCTGTTTGTCACCCTTGACATCACACAGCACTGCCCTCACCTGTCAGGCTTACATTAGTCTTAACATACATAAACATACATAAAAATACATAAACCATAATCTCACATTTAAAACAGGATGGTTTTTACTATTATTTTCTTTGCTGTATTATTATTAATTTGTTTTTATTTCATTATTATTATTATAATTATAATTATTATTATTATTATCATTATTTTTTTTATTATTATTATTTTAATTATTCTATTATTATTATTTTATTAATATAATAATTATTATTTGATTATTATAAGTAATATTTTTATTATTTTAATATTTATTTTTATCATCATTATTTTTTATCTTTATTGATAGAGTATAGAACCAACATTTACATGAGAGCTAAGCAACAACGTACATTTTCAACATTTAAACGAGTGCTTGTTGGATGGTAGATAAAAAAGTAAAAAAATACAAGCTGCTGAAATGATTCAAAGTATGTTTTAAATTCCCTATAAAAAATAACAAATAAAAAAAACAATTTTTTTTTTTTTTTTTTTACAGGAGAATATTTTTTTAATAATGACAAGATTTATATAGAACTGTTTTTCCTCGGTGTATTACCTAAAAAGAGCCCAAACAACATATTTTTACACAGTATTTTTTTGTTTTGTTTTAGAAATACATTCACTGGACTCCTTCAGGAGTTGGGCCATGTTCTTCATCTTTGACGTTCACGGGCAATAGATCTTGGGATATGTGAGGCTACAAAGGATTCACCGAAGGATTTTTCGTGGCACCAGAAAAGAAGGCCAGATTCAGCGGACACATTTGGAGGAGCCTTTGAAATGGGACAGCTTTCGACGCAACGCTGTGACGCACTTGGTCTTCAAATTCAGCCTTCATTGGCTGCAGCCCCTGAATTTGGACACAGCTAGAGTTTTCTAAAAACTCTGGCCAAAGTGAAGGTTCTGGGAAAACTCTGGTTTCATGTAGACGCAGAGAATCAGAGTTTTCTGAGCTGAATGATAGAGGCTCATGCTGATTGGCTGGCACAGGTTTCACGCCTGAAAAATGCTGAGATGTATGAGTTTGGGATGCTTTGAGCCTGTATTTTAAGAAACATATGAGGGGGTTATATTTCATTTTTTTGGCTACATGTGTGATGATAAACAAATACTCCAATCGAAGATCCATTTCACAACTTCCATGACTTAAAGTATCTTAAGCAGTGTCTTAGCTGCTTGTTTCTAGTTTCCAGAAACCACCTTCAGAGGTCAAGAGGATCCTCTGTCTCGTGGGTCTAATGGCTGTTTTATGATGTTTATATTACAATATCCATCACTGGATCATCTCACATGTTGGTGTCCAGTTTCAAAGAAATTATGAGATACAGTTTCAGTAATCTGAGATCAGCATGTGAGACCCTCCATGTTCTCATCCTCACACATCACGGTACTGTTACAGCCGACCTCAAAAATATGGATTACCGTTACTGTAAATGACCTGGCCAAAAGTCATGGGGTCAAAAAAAAAAAAAAAAAAGGAAGCTTGTCTCCTTCAACTCCCACAAACTGACTGTGTCATCCTTCAGTTTCTGTTAAAGACTTCCCGTCGTGTTCCCGTTTCAGGTCGGATCATATCAATCAGTGCATGTTGGCGTGGTGTTCCTGACGGGGCTGGTGGTCGTGTTGAATGTGACAGTCGGTACAGAGTGTTCAACAAACGGACACGTCACTGATGTCACTTTTTCGTTTATTTGAAGTTCATTTCAATGATTCGAAGCAGTTTTAACGTCTCTGAAAAAGCATCTCATGACTGTTAATCAGTTATTCATTCAAGCTGCTATGGAGATTTGTTCACATTGGGTCGCATTGACATTCATACATTTTAAGTCTCAATAGTAGAAATATGTTCAATTATGACACTTTATTGATATGTTTCTATTTTTTCTTCAAAATATAAAAAGATAGATCATGAACATTCCATTGAAATATACTTTATACACTTCTTGATGAGTTTGTGTTCCAACATTTCTAAAAATAAAATCCGGCAGATACCCCAGTGACCACCTCCTCTCCTCATTCACTCTCCTTCTGAGACCGCAGTCCAATGGACCAGTACCTAAGTCTGTTTTATACTGTTAATGGCGTGTAACATGAACATACATCTTTTCTCTTTGGAGTACATGAACACATGTTGTTAGCCTGTTATAGCAGATCTCGTGGATCCATATGACTTCTGTGTCTGTCACATTATTTCTGATTAAAATAACCTTAAATATAAACTACAAAATCTATTAAGTATGATACGCTTTTCTCTGAATCAACTCTGGTTTTTATAACTTTGTAAAACAAAATAAGTTTAAGCTTCGTGTGATTGCCATAAAGTTACACGTGTGTGTTGCAATCATCTGAACTGATGACAGAGCGTCTGTGTCTCAGGGAGAATACAGTAAGTGTCGATCAGTGGCATTCACGGTGCAGATTGCATACAGTTTCCTCGATGTAGAAAACAAAACATTTAACAGACACATACAGAAAGAAAAGACGTCTTCCGAGGTCCACGTCGTACCTTCGCCAGGAGAGGACTTGTCCTTGTTTAGTCACAACACGACACGGCAGCCCAACAGCGGCGCCGCCTCCCGTAAATAAAGCATTTTGTTCTTTTGGTTCATGTGAGTGAAACTTTTAACACTTTAGGACAGATTGCAGACTTGTTAAAATAAAACAGACTTAGCACTCTGGACATTGTAACTCATTCTGTTCAACATGACTAAATCAAATGGCAGTTTTATGCAATAGAAAAAGGAAAGACATCTTTTTCAGCCTGGGTTTCGGCAGAGCAGTCACAATGTAGAGAATGAAGAAAATGGCTGAACAGTGAAAGACAAAACAAAAACAAAGGGAAAGAAAAACTGCACTCGGCCATGAAGGAAAAAAAAAAATCAGCTGGTCGAAGCACAAAGTTTTTGCAAGTGTGCACGCCGTCGCTAGAAGTTTACTTCTGAAATATTAATAAACATCTTCGTGACCGCCGAATCTGTATTTGCTTAATGCTTTCCAAAACGGGAACTGAAAGAGGGACCATAACAAAATCCCATCCTGTGATAGAAGTTTTATAACCTGTAAAACCATTCAGCTGCCTGAGCTAAACCCTGGACCAGCAGGGCCTGAAACTCGCTTTGAATCCTGCACCAAGGCTGAGGCGCTTGGCGAGCACTCAACACTGAGAAGCTTTTTTTAGCAACATTTTCATTTTTTACATCCATCTCCCCTCGGTGGACACTGGCGTCTCTCATCCTCTCTTTTACGCAACACTTAAAGTACTTCACTGACATCGTTTTGGAAGCTCTGGGTCTCTTTGTTTGGTGCTCACATGACTGTGTGTTGTGCGGTAACGAGCTGCCGACAAGCCAGCTGGATGACGAGTTATTTCCAAAGACCTGACCGTCCGTCACAAAGAAAAATAAGACGATGAAGACGAGCTACCTCTACACACTCATGCCGACACCGTGAGTGTGAGTAGTTTTCAGTTGCCTCTCGGAGGAAGACGATTCTGCTCTACGACACGGCACAGTGTTCATAGTTATCAAGACTGGATTCATGACGAACGATGACGGGAGGCTAAGGGGATATGTCAAGACTCTGCTCCCCCCTCGAGAGATTATCAAGTCATAATGCATGCGTTTTTACACATCACTGTGAGGTGTTCACATTATCTTTGTCTAGTATATACTAAAATTTATTATGTTAGAAAGGAAATAGCAAACACCTACATCCACACTCACTTTTGACACACCTGAGTCCTTTAAACCACACAGAAACTTTGGGATGGCAGTTGGTTCCATGCAAACCTGAAATCTCTCTTGATTGTTCGCCTGTGGAGTATATTTTAAAGTCTGTTATTGATCTTTCGAGGTCAACCTGCACTTGTTCTCTTTTTTTTTTCTCTCTTGCTTAGGACAAGTGGAACAGAACTGCCCATCCCGGCGAAATCCTGGGCGTTTCTTTTAACACTGAGGCGTTGAAGACACTCTCGAGGTTCTCTGTTTGCCCTGCTACAATCATGTGACAACTTTTGTATTATTGCCAAAGAAAAAAGCAAACTATGAGTACGTATCAAGCAGTCAGAGTTGGGGTATGGAGAGCCGTCGTGTTGGATCTGCTGCTGCTTGTTGCTGCTGCTGCTACGGTAGTTGTGCAAATGATTCGAAGAGTAAAACACAGACTTTGTGGTTAACAACACGGATCCTATAGTTTGGCAAAGTTTTGCGTGATTGCTGTGGATTGAATAGCTATAAATCAAATAAATGAAAGGAAACATGGCAGCGGCTGAAAACACTTGAATGAGAGATGTAGGGCAGTAGTAGCAGAGAGATTTCATCGAACAAAACATAGTTCAGGGTGTACTTTGCAAACATACATGTTTCAATATTCACATTTTTTTTTACTTTTCAAAACAAAATATAGCTCTTCTCTTCATTATAATCTTTTTTAAAACATTAATTGCATATAACATTTTTTTAATTCATTTTATATATACTTTTTTGTATCTCTAGCACCCTTGTCTTCAACTAAGGGCTTGCAGAAAAGACAGTCATGCAAAGTAGTCATGCTGGTAAACAAAGTTACAAAAATGCATTTTCTTTTTTTCATTTGTTTATCTCAGCGTCCCTCCTTTGTCCAGCGTCCTCGTAAAGCAAGAGTCAGTCGTTGCTCATTGTCCTTCAAAATCCATTTTCCCGGTGCTTGTGGGGAAAACTTTGCCCACCCTCCACGACAAAATATTTACTTCCCATCTTTTTTTCTTTTTTTTTTTTTCTTCCAGGACTTTGACTCCATTTCATGATGCCAAATTTTCTTTTAACATTTGCATCTGATTTTTTTTTTCACTCTGGACCTTTCCGTTCAGCTCAGAAACTTCCTCCATGAATAGTTGATTTGTTTATCAAAATATAGATTTGTTCTCTTTGTACATTTCCACACTTGCTCTTCTCGTGGTCCGTTTCTTCTCGTTTCTCCCCTGACGGGCTGTCTTTTATCCCCGCGTCGACTTGCACGTTAAGCAGTCGTTGGCAGCAACAGGGACAGAAAGGGAAAGGGGGCAGTAGGTGGGAATTCTGGGAATTCTTGTGCCGATCTGGCAGTGTTGGCCTTGGTGTAAGGGGGGCAGGTTTACTCGATTGGTCCCTTGTAAAATAACAGAACTTCCAGCTGATGGGCAGTTTTGTGCAACGTAAAGACATGTTTAGTGGTTGGAATGTTGTTTTTTGTGATTTAGGCCAATATCCTCTGATACTGAAAAGCTCACGATAAGCCAGGCTCGTATTTTATCTCCTTGGTCAGTCTTTTACTCCCTTTGTCTGAGCACTGCATCACTAAGACATGGGGAAGATTCATAAAATGTGCATAAAGTAATGTTAGTGGCAGTGAAAAGACTAGAATAGGAATGACTATACTGAACAAAGGCAATGGCCAGCACAAGGTGGATATATAAACCTCATCCTAAAAGGAATAGTTCCCCTAATCTATAATACATTACACAAGGTCTTTTAGCAACTGCATGCTACAAGACCTTTGGTATCCAACGTGGATTTCTGGGCGAGCCCAAGCCAGTACATAAGAGATAAAGATCGGTCTTCCCCCACCGTTTTCCACCATCGGTGAGTCTAAGTGTATAATGTGTAGAGCTGATGCTACATGTGCTTTATTTGTTCCACTTTATAGTTAGTGCTGTGTTTGATTATCTGTCAGTGAGGAGGGCAGTGTTTTAGACTTATAGAAGCTAATGGAAGACATAAGTTCAGTGGCAAACATGCGTCGTAAGAGCTCGAATGAGGGACTGTAGGATGTCTGTGAAGTTCTGCGCCGTTGGGATCAGTTTCATCTGCACTCTCTGAATTTTGTGCATCTTTTTTTTTGGAATGTCAAGTGTTGTAAGGAGTAAGACCAACCCTTCGTCTCTCATGTACTCGTAGGTTTTTTTTCACTCAGTGAGGAACCCAAGAGAGAGATGACATCTAAAAGATCCTTGAATGCATAAATTCCCCTCTCGTTGAACTGTTGATGGATTGAGTCAAGTTATTTCCCAGCCAACAAATGCTACAATATGTTAGCAGAGATGCTACATTGTTCATTCAGTCCTCTGTGAAGACGAGTGTTTTTTTCTTTTTCGGAAACTGGTGAAGTTGCTCAGTTGTTTAGCACTGTGATGATACTGAGTAGGTCATCGTACGAGATGGCGAGTATAATGTTGTCAGAGATATGTCATCTGGAATGTGTAAACAGGAGTCCTTTTCTCTCCAAAAAGTGTGTCAGTGCAATGCTCAGTCAGTTTGCCGAAAAAAAGGGAAAAATGGTCTGTCGGACAGTCGTCGAAATGTGGGCGGAGTTCCAAGAGGCTGCTTTGGTAACAACGTGAGGAGCAGACCGTATGATTTTTTAAACTCATGATTAACCTCTGGTCTCTCTCCTGTCACCCCAAAGATCTCCTTTAAACCGTCCATCCGTGTCACACTGGTCGTTTACGTGGCTCCTGCCGCAAATTTGTGTTTACCGCTTACAGACTCCTCATTAGAGAGAAGGCAAATGCTAGAAACTTAACACTGTGAAGACAAAAAGAGAGAGCCATTAACGTAAAGTTAAGATGGTGAAAAACATATGTTTGGTAAAGAAACTGTAAATATGAAACATTATGAGTGAGCACTTCCATCTAATATATCAACCAAGTTTAGCTCGTTTTTTGGAGTTAGCTAAACACAGATTTATGGTTTATGCTAATTACATTGTGTACAATGGGGAAGTAATCATGGATTACCATTACCTGTAAACTGCTGGTTAACTGAGCATGTCAGAATAAAGTGCACAAATTTAAAATGTAATGACACCTTTTGCACAACTACAAAAACATCTCAGATATAAGACAGTAATAATAAAAACACCAACAGTATTTGAAGCAAATAAAATACATGAAAGACTTCTGGCCGACTGACCAGCAGCCTGACCTCCACTCTGCCAGATCTGAACACAGGAAGTAGTCATCGTTACATAAAGAAGAGCATTTAAATGTAAAGGATTAGGCGATATGCAGATGACACCCTATTATTCTCTTATGTGTGTGTACGTGTGTGTGTGTGTGAGGAGACACAGTCATGGAAAAACATCTCGACAGATGGACAAATGGAGACATACTCAATGCTAGATATGCACAAGCAAACATCAATCCCTCATCGCAGCCACATTTGATGTCTCCTCTTCCTCTTCCTTCATCGCTTCTTCCACTTTACAGTAGCGGGTTTGTCCAAAAGAAAAGCAAGATACAATTCACACAGATTCTGCTCTAAACATGAGGAAGACAGAAGTTTCACACAGTCTACAAACATCTATGTTGATTAAATATCCAGGAGCTTCACAGAACGCAGAGTAAGAGGATTTCCTCCTGGTGTCAGATTCTTAAATCTGTATAATTCCCTAAATCTTAAACAAGTTCATGAGCCTTACTCTCAGTTCCAGGTTTATAAATCTTAATCTGTTCATACATTTTAGAGCTGTCATGGAAGACTTTACTGTCAGATCATCACAACTGTGTGCTGTAAAAACAACCTTTTAGAGTTTAAAACCAGATTCTGCTGAAGTGGGACCACTTTAGTGCATTTTACAGTTTTCCTCCCTTGGTTTTGGCTCATTTCTTGAAACAGAAATTACATTCTCAAAATAACACGGACAAACATCCAAACTACTTTGCAATTGTTCACAACATAATTTAATTCCTCATTAATTTCATCAAATTGCAAATGCTTTTGTTTAGGTTTGCAAAAGACGAAGTACAGGTAGCCTACTGTTAGCATCGTTAGCCTAAATTTAGCGCAATTTTCAAGCGACAAATGAAGGAGTGTTGGTTGTAAAACTACATTTGATTTTCCTTGTTTTGTGTGTCTGTGTTATATTACAGTTTATTGGGATTTATACATTTTCTTATTACCCTGATGTATAGAAGTTACTTTATGTGTGTGGATAATAAAGGTTACAATTTCCTTGGTAGTATGAGCGCAATGTGTGATGTCATACCTTGGAGGCTGGTCTTACCAAAAAACTTTTTTTTTCTCTTTTATTTTTTTTTTATTACAGTTCGATAAATAATTGTATTCTGTTAGCTTAACAAAAAAATGAGTACAGTAACCTTTGTCAATGAAGGATTGGGCTCAGACTGAGAGGTGGACATGAGGGGTAGTTCAATGGTACATTTTGACTTGCAGTGCTCACACAAAGCCAAAGGGACGATGCATTTTGGAGGCATTGACTGTTTGTATGAGACAGAAATTTGGTTTTGACTCCTAACTGAACTGTTTTGGTGTAATGCTGATCAATTCAGGCAGAGCCGGCCCAAGGCATAGGCAGTATAGGCTAATGCTAGGCACCGGCAATCATGTGGGCGCTAGCGCGGCCTTTTTTTTTTTTTTTTTTTGTATTAAAGAATTTCCAGACTTAGATTCAGCAATGTTACAAAATAATTCTGCAAAACATGACAATAACCTCAAAAAGGCTCTATTTTCCTACACTCAGCTTGACCCTGAAGGGCGCATGATCACAACATCAACATTACCCCTCCTCCTCACCTGCTCACCTATCACTTCTTTTTAACCAGGTAAACAAACATTTTTATAGGTGTAGATAAAATAACCAGGTTTTTCTTTTGTGAGGCATGTATCGTTAGAGTCCTGCTTCTTATTTACATTGTTGTGCACTTAGTAAGCTAACATTTGGCTGATTTCAAATATTGTAATAAATAGTTGAAGAGAAAACATACCAAGGAATCTCTGGAGTTAAGCTTTTAACGTTTGCTTTATTATCAATAAATATTCACTACTACTAACTTGATTGGTATTTCTTATCTTTGTATTTCAGTTCAAGATATTTTATTGTTGTTTGTTTTTTTTTATTTGAATTTGATTAAAGTGTTTATTTGCAGGTTTTTCTTTTAGAAAAATAAAATCACTAAAACGAAGCGCTGTATGATAGTTTTTTTTAAGTATGCAATAATTGATATTGGTGCTGGAATACAAGGGGCACCAGACGAAATCTTGCCCAGGGCACCAAATTGGTTAGGGCCGGCCCTGAATCCAGGTTACTTTGAGCAAAAGCACCAAGAGTGTTGAGTGGCCATGACTTTTTGTACGGGAAAGGAATTTCAGTGAACAGTTTTGGGAGAGAAATGGGCTTTTGCAGGTGAGCTATGATGTTGTGCTGAACTATCAGACTGTTTTGCCAAATGATTTTAAAGTTTTGAGAATGTAATTTCTGTTTCAAGAAATGAGCCAAACCAATGAAGAAAAACTGTGTAACAATTTCTGGTGTCACGTAAACCTCTTTGCTCTCAAAGTACTCACAAAGTCTGCATAAATGTGTTAATTCCATATGACTTTAATGTATTCACATGTGTAGATACAGTTATGTACATGTTCAATAATACCCACTGACCTATAAAGCATTGCTTGAAAGGTTTAGCTAGTTAAATCTAGCTAGTTTGCATGATCTCCTAAACTGACATCAGAGCCTAGAGGGGCCTCATAGAGGCACTAACAACATCTGCCTGTTTTTTACTGGACAATGTTTACGTCTGGATGTCCTGGGTGATTGAGTTAGCTACATCTTTAAAACTCAGAGACACAGTAAAGACATTCATCAGAAAAACCTCAATAATACACAAGACACATCTAAAAAAAACAAGTGTAAAACCATCAGAGAGAAACTTCAAGTGGTGACGTGTGTCATTCATCATGATCATCATCAGCTGTAACGTTAAAGAAAACATTCAACAGCAAATAAGCACAAATGTGACCGATGGCATGACGTAAACAGAAAATACATTCTATATAAAGTGGCATACCAGTATAATTCAAGTATCAGCAAATTAACGTCCACACTGTGGAGTTAGTTTAAGATTATACAGTATGCATGTGCGCTTCAAAGTTAATGAGGTTTGTGCACTGAGAGAAGTGATGCTCGCAAAAATAACAGAATATAAAGAAACTAAGGTTTGTTTGATGAAGATGAGCGCTACACTGCAAAAAGTGAAATCTTATCAAGTGTTTTTGTTTTTGTTTTTTTTTTTCAGTAAAAAGTGTCTTTTTAGACTTAATATGAGCCACATTCACCTGACCAGTCCAGAAAAATGTCTTATTTCAAGTTATTTTAAGACAAAAATGAGGTCTGAATTGTTCTCTTATTCTATTGGCAGATTTTTTTTTTTACTAGTTACAAGCAATCCAGACCTCATTTTTGCCTTCAAACAACTTAAAACAAGACATCCTTCTCGACTGATAAGTTGAATGTGGCTCATATTAAGTATAATGAGGCAATTTTTTCTTGACATAAGACAAAAAACAAACGGAAACCTCCGGTTTAAGAATATTAGACAATGCAGAAGTCCTAAAATCTGCTGTTTTCAGAGCAGAAATGAACCTATTTACAGCCTGGTTCAAAAAACGTCTCCTGTCTGAATTGCTAATTTTACTATCGTCACACACGTACGGAGGGTGAATTTATTTTAAACTCAGCTGTTAAGAGGATATTAAGATCGCGAGCTTGCCCAATCAGAGGCACATTTTTAAAATTTTAAGTTATTTATTTATTATATTTATTTCATTCTTTTCTAAATAAAAATCGATACAAAGAAAAAAATAAAAGATCCCCAAAACTGAATGACAAGGAGCAGAAAAAAAAAAACTCTTGTTGTATCTGCCTCTTCAATGTCACGTGACCCACATCTTAGGGTTACTTTTATGGGTACCAACCGAATTCTGTTAAAAGTACCGGGTACAGATTCATGTTAAACCAAAAGGTACCTAAATGCATCCTTGTGACTGTGAGGGAGTGGAAGAGTAGGTGATTTACCATGCAGGGTATGAACCTAGCATGGCAAGTTTAATATATATTGAAGAAAAAATATGTTTAATTAAAGAAATTTGAGATTTAATTATTATCAGATTTTATCAGATTGATATTTTTACCACATGAACACAAAAAAGTACTGGAAAATGGTACCGCAAAGTACCCATGTGGATTGCCAGGTACCTGGTATTAGTACCGTATCAGTTCAAATGTGAGAGGTACCCATCCTTACCGTCAGGCGCCCTATAGCTGTACATGAAGCTCTTGCCACTACCAATATGGCCGCTATAGCTGATCTGCTTCGTTTTCTGTTTCAGAAACAAACGTCAGGGAGACTATGTCCATGTTTCAAATACGTGATAAGATTTCAGTTTTTTGCAGTGTAAGGATTTGACCCCGGCCAATCAGGGTGCTAGTTTCCAGATATGATGTTTCCGAGACATTACTCTGGAGTTAAATCTATCTATGAACCGTTATCCCCTCAGATCAGACACATTAAAACACTGCTTTTTTTTTTTTTTAAACCACTTTAGAAACAAAGCTCAGCAAGCTGTTTCCAACATTTTCAGACAACACCAACTTATTTTATATCAGGATGGTGAGATGTAAGAAAATTTGAAGACAAACTCTTTCTGAAGATGTTTTTTGTGGCCTCCTGGGAGAAGCCTTGCTAGCATGACTTCTCGCAGTGACTGTAAAAGACTTTTAAAAACCTCTATCGACAGAAAATTCACGCCAACATTCAGACGATGTCATAGCTTTCCTCTTAATACTGCATATCTACGTTCTCTAAGTCAAGGGGTCTGGAAGCACATCGATTCTCTCAGATTAAATGAAATGAAGACCTATCATTTCTCTTTCTTCTTCCACCTGCAAAAAGTGTTTTTGTTTTTTTTTTCCCAATGCACATAACAGTTTCCCTCAAAATACATTTTTGTTTTTTTGTCATTGAACTCAAAGACAGTTTAATACAACAACACTGTTTCTATTTGACAAATCTTATTTTAGACAATCAGTGTTACAGAAAAAAACCTTACGATAAAGAACACTTCAACAACACAAGTGGAGAAAGAATGAAAAACATCTGATTAAAAAAAATCTACATGGCAGCCATTTTTAAAAATGACTCTGAACGACCAGTTAGACCACACCAACTGGAAATAAAGACTAGCGCCATTTTTATACTAGTGTACTCTGGGACATTAAAACCAGGTTAAAAGGTAAACTTACCAGTTCTGTGCGTTTTAGAGATTAAAAAATAGCTCTGCTTATTTACATGTATGAACACATCCTGTTTCCCAGCACTGAAATCATAATATTGCACGTTTATTGCATATGTGAATGTTTCTTTTCCAACCCAAGGTTTGACATGGGAAGTTTGAGTGACAGATCAGGAAATGAAACGTTACAAGACGTCCCCAAAGAGCTACGGATGAAAATGCAATTCCTCATTCACAGATTGCAAAGTGTAATCAGTCCAAACAAACATTGAAGAAATGGAAAACAAATAAATAAAGGTGAAAAAGAAGCAAGGCAGATATTTAGAAAAGTGGAATATTGTTTGTTAAAAATACGTTGGTCTCAGGTTTTGTTTCATTTCTTTGAGTGTAATTTCAGTTTTATACCAACATGCAAACTTTCAAGGTTAGTAAATTTACAATGACTATTAGTAAAGTGCTTGTATTTGTTGAAACTATACAATTATTAATGTAGTCATTCCTATATGACTGTGTAGGTACATTAGTTTTTATAACTTTATAAATACATTGCATTTGGGTTTGTTTTAAAAACTGGAAGCATAGATACGTCCCTCAACACCTGTCCTGATAATTTTTTTATTATTAAAGATTTTTTTTACTTTGTTAAATCAGTAACTTAGATTGTAACAGCTGAATGTGCCCTTGATGAAGACATTGCAGGTAGCGCGTAGCTTCGTCTACCTCTGAGCTCTTCAGCTGCCGTTAAATCCACCAGCGGCGCCGGAGGAGAAATGAAAGCGCGAAACAAGAGGAAAGTTAAAGTGGATGATGTCTTTAAAGATTCCTCACCCTGTCGTTGATAAATGTTTGGTTTAAACTTCAAGTCCAGGGTGTAAAACGTCTAAATGGACATTTTTACACTGCAAAAAATTGAATCTTACCAAGTGTTTTTGTCTTATTTTCAGAAGAAAATGTCTTTTTAGACTAAATACGAGCCGCATTCACCTGACTAGTCCAGAAAAATGTCTTACTTCAAGTTATTTAAAGATAAAAAAGAGGTCTGAATTGCTTTTAACAAGTAAAAAAACGATACGGGCTGATACTGATTATTTGTAGTCAAGGATGCCAATAAACAATATTTGGAGCCGGAATTAATTTGCAGTCAAAGTGAAAATATTGGTGTCAAAATTTTTAACAATACAAACTCCAACACTTAACTTCATTTAAATACCTTAAAGCATGAGTTTATTACAGCTCCCAGGCTTAGTAGCATGATTTATAAAGTTAAATTAAAACTAAAGAAAAGAAATAGCTAAAGTTTTCTACAGTAAATAAAGTTTTCCAAAATTTCAATGTAACTGCAATAACTGTAATAACTGCACTGCTGATTGGCTGTTTCCCAAACCATGGCTCTGCTTGTAACCAATCAGATGGTACTGTGGGTGGGACAGTGCTAGGGACTGAGTAGTGACTTGTTTCTTATCGGCCATCAAATTAAAAAAAAAAAAGCAGATGCCAATATGCTTCAAAATGCCAAATATCAGCCCGGCCCATAATCGGTCAATCCCTAATTTAGACCTCACTTTTGTCTTTAAATAACCGAAAACAATTCTTTTTTCAAGACTAGTCAGGTGAATTTGGCTTATTCTAAGTCTCAAAAGACATTTTCCTCTAAAAATAAGACAAAAACACTTGATAAGATTTCCATCATTTTTTCTAGTGTTCGATTAATGAATAACCAATATAACCTTAATCAAGTGAAAACTGTCCTAAAACTAGATTCAATTTTATTCTTTGAGGCATTTTAATGAGACAAATATGAGTTTCTGATCATGAGCATATCAGTCTGCTTTTCTATAATTGTCCCCTGTACGCCAAGTGTTGCATAAATGGGATACACTGTAAAAAATGAAAATCTTATCAAATGTTTTTGTCTTATTTTCAGTAGAAAATGTCTTATTAGACTTAATATGAGCCACATTCACCTGACTAGTCCAGAAAAGTGTCTTATTTCAATTTTTTCAGCCATTTTTTTTCTGAAAATAAGACAAAAACACTTGATAAGATGTCATTTTTTGCAGTGTATTTCGGCTCTTCATGATGATGTAATCAAACAAATATCATGATTTAATGTCTGGCTCTTGTGGTACCATCTTCTTTTCACTGGAGCTAAAATCTGACATCACTTAGCTTTAATTTATAAACTATAAACCTAATGTGTCACAATCTGAAAATACAAAATCAGACGTTAACATCGAGACTTAAAGAAGTCTGTTTTTCTTTTTCTTTTTTTTTTTTTTGGAGAGACAGAGATACCAAACTGAGATCTACACTTTACACACATCAATATCCGCAAGGGACGGGAAGTAGAAACCTATTCAACATCAATATAATCTATAAATGTATTTTAGTCTTTGGCTAAATGAACGGAAGTATTGTGTTTTCAGCTTTTGTTTGGTCCAGAAACACCTCGAAATGGATCTACACAGCTAAGGTCTGAAAAGGAGCTATCCTGGTTTCCTTTTTTTTTTTTTTTTTTAAACATCTGATACTATTTTATGTACTTACAATCCAAATAACATCTCCTCTATTATATAAATCAAAAGTGTTTTTAAAGTGACCCATCAGCTAACCTGACGCATGCATCTTTAACCACAACAACCACAACCACCAGACTCGTGGTTGTTCTTTCTACATTCAAGTTCATTTTTTAAAATCTTATTGCTTTTGTTTTTGCACGTTGTATGATCCAAATGGAGGCTCCAGTGCCATCAGTCTGTGAAGCTAATCCTCAGATTTTTTCTCTGTCATCCAATCGCTGACACCCAATCGCTGACATCCTCTCTGCTACAAAATGGAGGGGATGGGGGAGCGACACCGGCGGAGCTGTCCGGGGGTCTCATAGTTTTCAAAGGGTGGGCTAGTGATGGGGGCAAGCCGCAGAGAGGACCCTGCCACTCCTGATATGTTACTGAGACTGCGAGATTTCTCATAGCCTGTGGCTTTAATCCATTTTAATTTAAAATCATTCAATTTTCATTATTTGTTTAGTTTTATATGCAAATAAAACAAAAAGAAACAAAAAGGTGAAATCGTCGGGGCGTATTTTCACAGATTTTCCACAGTCAGGAAGTTTGTCATGAAAAAGCATCGTAATAAAACATGAGCATGAATTTTCAGATGTCATAAGCAGAAAGGAAAAAGAAACAGAAGCAGATACGTGGAGAAAAAAACGAGATAAGAAATAGAAAATTTCGTCAAATCATAAAGACACAAACAGGACAGACACGGACAGACACAGACAAGGACAGACAGACAAGACAAAACAGGAAAATGAGAGTTATGATATGTTTTTTTTTTCAGAACAGAAAAGGTTTTTTTGATATAAAAGTTTCATATACAAGAGTTCAAAGGCCTGTTGAATAAAGCATCTAATGAGACAAAATAAGCACGTTTTAGATGCTTTAGACAACTACACGGCCAGAAAAAGTTAGTGTAACAAAAACACAGAATCATCAGATATCACTGATCGACTGTCTGTGATGACCACATGAAGTTTCAGGTGATTTAATTCATGAACAGACTGTTAAATATCTGATTTAGTTTCCTGTAAACTTCAAATGGCCAACACTAAAACTTTCCTGCAACATTTCGAAGCATTTCCTAACCTCAGGTAATCGCATCCTGTCGTGTAAATAATATTCATTTACAGCAGGAAGTGACACACGGCTGGATAGAGTCCTCGTACAGAGCAGACGTTCGCTACGAAATTAATTTCTATTAATACAAATCTGCAGCTTTGTGTCCTTTCCTGCTGTAGCTTAGCGAAATTAGCATGCAGACATTGAATTCCCCCTGAAGCAGCCACGTAGAGTTCAGTGCTCTTCTGACGGAGTGTTGTTGCATCAGGTGATTGGTTGACACCATTGGTAGGTAGTTAAAACTCTGCCCTAACAATGGCTAACTGACCCGAAATGGGTGGAGTTTAACTTTTTGATTCAAAACTTTGAGGATTCTGATAAAAACGTCCAGTTGTTTAAAAAATGCTGACTTTAACTTCGTCAAACTCCAACCATCACAAGGCCACAGTCAGACAACAAAAACACCCACTGGTGCACCACGACGCCCTTTGTGCCTTCCTGCTCAAATGGAGGAACACGCCAGTGCTCCCTCTTTCTGTGTTAACGCACCATTTGAGCCAAGCATGAATAAAAGTCTGAGGCGCATTAGTCAGCTCGCTCAAATATTGATGATGCTTTTTTTTTTTTTTTTTTTTGCTGGTTTTCTCTCACGCTGCGTGTCATTTCTAACATTTCTAAAAAAGCTGTCCGGCCAATCTGTAGAGCCGCTCGTTCTCGAGTTCAGCTCCAGAAAAGTGTTTTGTTCCTGCCACCCGAATGTATCAGGACAAACTGTCAGGTCGCCTTGGATTTCAGCGGTATTTTGGATTCCTGCTGAATCAGAGGTGAGAGGTCGACAGCAGAAGGAACGAGAACAAAGGAGATTAAAAAAAACCCTGAGATGAAACAACACCAGCTACTTTAACCAGAGAAAATAAACCTTTACTTGTTTTATACTTATTTACCTGTTATAGGGAGTAAATCTATTTATGTCTTAAGTTATGTCAGCATAATCAAATATTAAGCAATGACTTAGCACAGCTGCTGTCTTGAATTAGATTTAAAGTCAGCATTCAGGGAGAGGAGTGTTTGGAAAGAGTGTTTTTGAAGCTACAACAAAAGCGTTTGATTCTCTGGTTGAGTCCTTTGGATGTATTCTTAGTGCCGAGCATAAATCAGCGCGCTGCAGACAGGAAGATGGGAGAAATAAGGAGAGGAAGGCTGCACTGATGATACAGAGAGTAGATAATCTGGGTTATGATCTGTGGGTAAAGGCTGATTTATGCTCTACTCATTTTGTATTTTGAATAAAACTTTATTTGAAATGAACCCTATGAGAGCAGCGACGTTAACATCTTTTGAAACAGACATTTTTGTACGTAAAGTCAGAATAAATGGGCCTTAAATCTAATTTATAACGCAGGAGTACAAGGGATGAGAATTGGCACGAACCTCAGGATATGATATCGATCACGATACTTGGGTCACAATACGATAATATCACAATATCACAATATTGTGATATATAAAGATATTTGATTCAAAACAATTTTCCTATTTTAAAGAATTTGAAATTATAAAAGTCAGAAGCAGTGTCTCATAGAAACACTTAACTTAGTAGGCGCTACATACCACCTACTGCTTTTACATGTAGTATGTAGTATGACTTTTCTGTTGGGTTTGTTTTGTAGTATACTAGGGGAGACTGGGGACAGTTGCAACACTTTTTACATTACTCTCAGTTACTCAGAAAATATTTGGACTAGTCTCACCAAATCTTTACATATTAAACCTACATCTGTCTGCTAAATGCCCATACCATTTAAAGATGGCTACATTTAACATATCAATCAGAATATTCATTTGAATAGAGGAATTCAGACGTTGCAACTGACCCCAAACCTGCAACACAGATCAGGGACAGTTGCAACATATTAAAAAAAAAAAAACATTAATTTTTCACTAATTATCCTCAGTGTTTTGTCTAAATAGGACAAATACTAATGTTATGACCCAGAGTGGGCTCAAATTCAATTTTCTTTTCTGTACAGCTTTAAGGTATTTAATTAGTTTTGTTTTGTTTGAAAACATGGGCCTACCTTGAGTCAATGTGCAGATGTTACTGGAGCTATAAAAACTCAATATTGCATTTTGGAACAAAGAGATTGGAATAATTTCTTTTTTTACAATTTCTCTATTTAGATGATTCATTCACTATATGACAAGTTTATATGACACATACAACATACAATAACAACTAATTGCTCATTTTTGCTTAAAAAGTTATTTGGGAAATTATTCTGTTTATCATTAGCGTTAGTTTCTCCATATGATTGCCTGTTCTGTTCATCATGAGCAATAAAATATATTAATGTTGCCTATTTTGAACTAAAAATCTTAAACAATATGGTTGTGTGGTCTCTTCTAATATGACTAACTTTATAGCATAGGGACAGTTGCAACAGTTGCAATTGTCCCCATGGTACCAGTCATGACAAAACGCCATGTGCTAGCTAGCCACATTGACATTGACACATGCTCACCATGTCATTTAATAGTCAACAAACAGTGATTCAAACTAGATAGGTTTGGATTCATTCATACATAAGGTCAGGACAGTATGACAAAAAAACAGCTCATGAAAAAAGCTACTTTCGTACCTCCAAAACAACTTTACTTGATAGAAGCAGGACCAGATGCTAAATATGGCCTCTCTCTTCTTGATGGGTAGAGGGTCCAACTGAGCATGTGCAGTGTGAGTGTCATCACTCTAGCATGTTTCTGATTGGAGAAATAAGGCTTGTTGCAACCGTCCCTTGTTGCAACTGTCCCCAGTCTCCCCTACTCTGGTTTCAGTCTCGGAAGGCGGAGCTACAGATGATTTTTTTATTTTTTCATTTTTTGCCTTTAATATAGATATACAAAACAAGCTATGGGCCGAGCTCGGCCTCTTAGTTATTTTTTTAATCATATCATAGCAGAATCGTCATTCTTGATTTCTAATCTTACACCAAAAGTTATATCGTTTACCGAAAATAAATTTGGATTTTTATTTTTACAGCTGATAAAAAAAACTTCCATATAATCCACGTATGATTAAAAAGGGTAATTAGTCTTTAATATGGGCTTTAATGACTTTGTAGAAGTAAGCACCTCTTTACAACCAGAAGTGACAAGATTTACAGTTGTTTCTTTCTCATCATTTCACTTCTATCACACGGACGGTATAACGTTAGCGTTGTTGTATTGTAGTTATAGTGCTGACTCAGTCCACTAGATGGTGGTAATTTCCCGAAACTTGCCACCCACATTAACAAACAGCACTAGCGCTGTGCATTGTGGGAAACAGTATGCTAGGTAGACTGGTCCGTTGCATACTGAGAACTTTTCCTAGATCAGTAGGACATCCGGGGACACTACCTACTACATACTGAATTTCAGCCAAAATAGCAGGCACTACTAGTGTAGTAGGTGGTTTGGAAAACAGCCTTGGTCTTATAAAAAAAAATCTGATATCGCATAAAAAAAGTTACTATGAATATGATTTTATCAGTCGACTACACTGTAAAAATTACAACTGAATTATTTCAAACCAACTGATATACTTTGAGATTATGTTTATTTTGATTATTATTTATTTATTTAATTACAGCGCAGTAGCTCTTCGGCGCCATCTACAGCACTGGAGGTGCAGAAGTGATGTTTTGCTTCCAACTCTGCTTAAATATGAATTTTTATTTTTACAAAAATATTAACAGCTGAAATATTGATATTTTTTCACCCCTCTTATGATCAATGCTGCTCTTTTAGTCTGAAATTTCAACACTTGTCAGGTGTGATATGGAGACATGGATAACAGAGGATAATCTGTTATGCAGATGATGTGATGTTGATGATAAATAATATAAACTTTTAGTTCATTAGCTCTCGTATTAGTGGCAGGGAACGGTTTAAGAAATTACAAAGTGCTGATGAAGCTAATCACGTCTCAGCCTCTGCAGTCTGTCACGCTCTGCTAGCCGGCTCCTCTCTCTGCTAACTACTGTATTTACAACATCAACAGGGGTTTGGTGCTGTGGGAGCGTCTACCAGGGGACGCGGTGAGTCTGGCTGTCAGCGGACTCAGTGATGACATAATTCCTGTCCACGGTCACACTTCATTTACACTACGGAGGGAGTAAGTACCTACCTACAGTCAGACTTTAGATACACTTGCACTGCAGTGGTGGCCTGGGAATGGGATGGAGAATGAGTGTTAATCACAGGAGGGGGAGGTGGTGGAGAGGGAGGACACACACACACACACACACACACACACACACACAAAGGAGAAACTGCAAATCTTCTAACCAGACTTGGAAATAATCATGTGAAATTAAACAAATATCCTGTGCTCTCGTATTTCATGTGTTTGCATTTGCTGACTGTTCAGATGTTATTCTTGGCTTGGCCACATACTGTATCACTCTTCCATGGGATCAATGGCCTCCTTAAAGATGGTTTGGTATCCAGTTACCCATAATTAGATGTATTGATCTCTTTATGAGCATCACTGAGGCCTGAACGTGTCCGCGCTGAACATCCAGTACTTCAGAAGTCTTTTGGGGAAACTCGATGACACACAGCTGCATCCTGCATCCTCTTGTTAGCTCTATATAGGTCACACAGACGGGTACGCGTCTGCTGCTATCATCCATTGAATATTTCATATACAGATATATACCTCTCATAAATATTCATACAAATGTATCAAATGTGCATATACGTAAAGCTGTTTTACATAAATGTATATATAATGTACGGATCCTTAGTGAAGGTAAAAATCTGGCTCAGAGGAAAGAACATTTGCAGCATTACACAGAGACAGTGGTTACAGTAGACATGGGAGGGCATGAATGGTGATGTTAACGACCACGAGTGAAGCTTTTACTCGACTTTTTTTCCCCTTGATAGATTAGTTTCAAAACGTTCTTCTGTTAAAGTTATCACAACCTCAAAGTAAAGATGAGATGTATGGGGCACCAGTTGTTAAGTTACACACTCTACAAATAACATTTCTTCACATTTAGCTCTAAAACATCACTTTTCTGCAGATTTAGAGAAATATTTTTGGAAAGAATAAATGAAACTACTGGCAGGTTTATTGACACTCCCATTTTTGTTCCTATACAAGAAGTAACAGCCACTTTTCAAGGCCAATTTGCTGTAAAAAAAAAAAAAAATCTTATTTCATCATTATCAAAACTTAAGAAATGTGCCCGAGACTCCATCGGCTTCTTGTGCCCACCATCAGCACGTCATTGATGACATGTTTCACGGCCCAATCAGGGAACAGTTGCAAGGAGGAATATAATAGAAATATTCATGGATACTTACGGAGTCAAAGCTTGAACGACAAACTTTAATACCTCATAAAAGGCTTTTTAACACTTTTAAGGGCCCCTAATTTTCCCACAATTGATTTATCAACTGTTAATACTTTTTAAGACCCCGCGGACCCCCTGAGTCAAGATTTCTAAATCTTGTGGTACGATTTCTAAATATTTAGCTAATATGCAATTTCACACTCCTGCCCGCCGGAAGTTCCAAAATAAAAGTTAGAGGAAGTGATCCAGCCAAGCAGGATTTTTTAAAAGTTAAACACAGTCGACTAAATTAGCCATTAAAAAATTAACAAACCAAGCGCTGTGATGGCGCTGTGTAAGATCCTGTGGCCGACATCGAAGAGGTAGAGCTTGACATTGGTACTACCCAGCAGGTGGGAGCGTGAATTTATATATTAGCTCAATATTTTGAAATCTTGACTTCATATTAGAGGTGGGCGATATAGCCTCAAAATTATATCAGGATATTTTAAGGAAATTTGCGATAAGGATATTTATGATGATATGGGGGGAATAAAACGTATGATTAGTGGTTGCTGCTTCTTAATCACAGCATTCCTATTGCACACACAGTATGGAAGCCACTTTTCCAATCATTTACTACACAAGCTTGAAATGTAAACATAGTCAGTAGATCAGATCCAGAGGAAATCTGCTACATTCTTTCTATAAGGACACCAACAAAACGGAGAAGACATGGACCGATGTGATGGCGTTGTTGAAGATCCTGTGGCCAACATCGAAGAAGTAGAGCTTGGCATTCTCAAAATCACTTTCTCGAACTTTTATTTTGGTACAACCCAGTGGGCGGGAGTGCGAATTTGCATGTTAGCTAAATATTTAGAAATCATATGTCAAGATAAAGAAATCTAGACTAGATATTTAGAAATCTTTGCTCAAGATTTAGAAATATTTGATAAATATTTAGTAGGGATGGGTACCGAATTAGGTTCTTTTATAGGTACCAACCGACTCCTGTCAAAAGTACCAGGTACCAATAGGTACCAATATTTAAAGGTACCATGTTTAGGTACCTAAAGGCATCCTTGTGACTGTGAGAAAGTGGAAGAGTAGGCAATTTTCTAGGGCTGGGTATTGCTAAGAACCCCACGATTCGATTCGATTCGATTCGATTCGATTCGATTCGATTCGATTCGATTCGATTCGATTCGATTCGATTCTTTAGGTTGCGATTCGATTGGACATCGATTCGATTCGATTCGATGTTGATTTAAATGCTTTGTTTATTGCTTTCATGCCCCATGTGAACATATCACGTCACCTCACGTTTTGGAGCAATAAAACAACCCAAACGTCAGACTTTAAAGCTAAAGGATCTGACTTTATGCTGCTGCTGCTGCTTTGGCTGCCATTTTTGTGTTGTTTGGTCTCTTGTGGCCCTCGTCCACACAGGGGAAATAAAACACGCATACTCCCCCAATTTCCAGGCTATTAATCAATTCAGAGGATTTACTGAGATATTGAACTGGGCGAGGGAATATTTTGATGCATTGATTCATTTGTATTTTTACCCACCCCTACGATTTTCCATGCTGGACCTGAACACAACATTATTAAGTTTCTATATTGAAGAATAAATATATTAAATTAAAAGAAAAATATTTTATTACTACACAAGTTGATATTTTTTACCCCATAAACACAAGAAAGTACCAGAAATTGGTACCATTGAGTACTGATATCGATTGCCAGGTACCAGGCATCGGTATCGTATCGTTTCTTTCAACATATATAATAACTGACAAATATATTTCACAAATATTTCTCTAAATCTGCAGAAAATGTTATGTTTAAGAGCTAAATGTGGAGAAATGTTATTTATACTTTACAGCTGGCACTCCATTGAGATGTGCTGTGAGTAAAAAGTGAATGAACTGAGAAAGGAGCGCCCCATGTACAGGTTTCACTGTCACTGAGTGCAGGTGGAATAATCTACTTTATAGTTCAACACCAATCCTCAACAGGATGTTTTGGGAATAAAAATACCTTAACCAGCTAGTTTTGTGCTATTTTGATGTAAATTAATCAGTGTTTTGTCGTGAATTTCATTTTTCATTCCAATTACTAGAAGACAGACATTACTCAGACAGGAAGAACACAGAGGAAGTCAAAACATCAAACAACAAAACACAGCTGTACATAAAAAAAAACAAAACACACACATCAAAATGTCTGTGAAAAAAACGTACAACTTAATCCTACAAACAGTTTAAAGAATAAAAAAAATCACACTACGTCACATAAAACAAAACACCACGAAATACTCACAGATAGACACAAAGTGTTAGAATCACGAGACAAATTTACCACAAAAACACGTAAGAGAAAATAAAAACTACTTTTACCAAAAAAAGGAAGAAAAGAGAAGGAGAAAGGGGGAGATGGGAAGAGGAGAGACCCTGGGAGGAGGTCTGGAGTCGTGACTGGGACGGGTCAATCAAAGAAGGATTGACCTTTTCACCTCAGCGAGACATGCAGTTAACATCTTAGGAAGCTAAATGTCCCACAATCGGAGAGTAAAGTAAAAAGCTTGAAATAAAAAGTCAGCAGAGACATCGCTCTCTAATCACAACTGAAGCACACAAGAATGAAGAGAATCCCTCTTTAAAGACAAGAAGGAGGTTGTAGCTCGTTTTGTTGATTAGTTTACGATTCTTTAGCTAAATAACGCCGTTAGTCATCGGCGTACAACTTGATGCTCAAACTAAAGCATCAGCAGATTCTCTTCCATAAACTCCTGATTTGGTTTAAAGAGGGATCTGTTTGGAGCGTAAAAAACAGGTTTTTCACAAGAACCATTAGGACCTCTGAGCGAAGGGCTCGGACAGCTGGAGGCTTCTTACCTTGGACATCACGCCGCCTCTTTTCAATCAAATCTGTCATAGCATTTGTCTGTCAGCTCAATGAGTGCTTCAGTCACCGAGTGCAGCCTGTAATCCTTTTTGATTTCTATCCAGGTCTCCATGGTACAAACACAACAGGTCCTGAACTTTGGACTACACTTGGCACTGAAAGCACAGACGTGGTCCAGGGAGTAGTACTTCAGATCCATTACACGCTCAGAACAGGTTTTTTTTTAAGTACAAGTCGGTTTGTTAGGGATTGAGTATAAAGTTGCTTAAAATGGTTAAAATGTTGTTTGTTTTTGGCGTGGCATGTTTCAAGACGTACTATCCCCTGACCCAGATGGCTCCTCTGACCCCAGCGACCTTTGGCCTTGGAAAGACGTACAAATTACAACACTGCACTTTTTCCCTTATATGTTACGCCTTAAAAGCTGGACGGCTGGTTTTAACCACATGCTCATGTAAATATCACATCTTTAAAGGTCCCATATTATGCAAAAACACCCCCGATATGAGAAAATTCCCTTGCCTCCTTCTCTTGCTTGCTCCAGACAAAGTTTGCCTTCAGGACATGTGTGCTCAAACACACGGAGTTGAGATCTGCCCTGCATGACGTCATGATCCGGAGAAGGTAACTCCTCCAAGCCCACCCCTTGTACTGCCCCTTCTGTGCAGCGCGTTTTTCACCTCGGCTGCTCGGCTGCTTCGGTAAAATAAACATGGCGAAGCACGGCGGTTGCTCTGTTGTTGGCTGCACAAAAAAGCACAGAAGTCTTTTTTTAACTCCAACATCTGAGGTTTTGAAGACGCAGCGGACTAATTTTATTTTCTGATGGAGATGCACCAACAACAACTCCTAAAATGTTGTATGTGTGCGCTCACCATTTCACTTCAGACTGCTTTCACAACGAGGGCCAACTGTCCGTGACCCAGCTACATATGTGGGAGCTGAAAGTTTTACTAATTTATGTTGCTTTACTATACGCTCTACCTAGCGCGATTGCCTGATGAATGTGGTTTTAGCATGGCAGCTAACGTAAGCTACGGTTTGTAACTTAGTTTCCTTACACTACATTAACACACATGAGTAAATAATATCAGAGGACATTAAAGAGAAGATATATGGGCATATATTTGTCGCTGAAGCCCCAGGCGCAGCTAATGTTTTGCTTATAGACTGAAAATAGAGTGGACAGCGTGGCTCCACCATTTACCATTGAACGGTTTTGAAGCCAATATTCCCCCGTCATACACGCCGCCATGGTAACAGACTGTGAGGGATTCTGGGAGAATCTGAGTGGAGCTGGGTGACCAAAATAATATATTTATTTTTTTCTTTCGAGAGTCTCATCACTTCTTGACTCTACCTCCCAACATATTTGACAATCCCCGAAAAAAATACATGAGAACGACAGCTGTCAATCATGGTCAAACGTTTCGTAAAACCTCGTTTCTAACCTCGTATAATTAATGAAAACAAAACTTTTCTGAAAAAAAGAGGACTTGAATACAAGGCAGACAAATGATATCTTCAAATCACCACAACAATCAGATTTGAGAAACATTTCTACAAGGAGTAGCAATTTTTTAAAGTTTGACCACAGCCCATCTGGAATGGCTGGAGAGCTGGATTTTTTAACTTATACTGCAGCCAGCCACCAGGGGGAGCAATTTTTCGGGGAGATCTCACTTCGAGCCGAGCAAGCGGACGTCTGCGCACACTTATTTCTGCTCGGTATGGTCATATAACTCTGGTCAGCACCAAGCTGCTAACGTTAGCTTTATCTAGAAACGTCCTGCTGCAACCGTAGAGTTTGGATTTCTTCAGGCGCCTCTCCTTCTGGGTCAGACTCTGGATCAAACTGGTATGACTGAACCACGGCGCTTCTATGAGCTGTATCTACGCACTCTGTGTAAACACTGCAGCATGGTACCAGAGCGAAAGCCACACCCTCGTCCAAAGAAGTTGTGAAGGAGGCGTGGACATGGTAGCCCATTATCATTTAGAGCAGGGGTGGCCAACCAGTCAGAGACAAAGAGCGACGTCACACACTGGGTCTTACAAAAACACTTCCTCCAACACACAAACGAAATGACATAAACTGAAATTTCCAATTTTCGAAGCGAGATTTATTGCGATTGTGTGTTTAAATTTGTACCAGAGAAATGAAACCGAAACTTAAGTATTAAACTGTACACCCAAATATTGTTTAACACTGATCCCAACGTTGGCATCAGTTTATCAGTATTTTAGATCGATCAGCACACCGCTGCTCATAACTTTATAAATACATTTTTAGGAATTGATCGAAGAGCCGCACACCGAAAGGCATGGCTCGCGAGCCACAGGTTGGCAACCCCTGATTTAGAGCTATGCCCACAGAAACAGCTTGTTCCCAGGAGCGCTCGGAAAAGGGGGTTTACAGAGTGGCTGAAGTCCAGGAAATTACTGGATTTTGAGGCAAAAACCTTTAAATTGACTTCCTGGGACCTCTAAGACCTGTTTGAACTTGTTGAAAAGTTACATAATATGGGACCTTTAAGTCTGGATTGTAATCTAGCAGAGAGCTCTTGATGCTGCGCTCAGTACACACACATTCTGTATGTACACAACTATACATAAGGCCTCTATAAATTGCAGTGTGCGCGTTTGTTTGCCAAGGTGGAGGTCCATGGGACAGGGAGCCACACGGATAAACACAGTAGAAGGGAGAAACCAAATTAAGCCGCACACGACAGCACAAACACGACACTCAGACGGCATTGAGAGGACAGGGACACAGTGTATAACACGTAAGAATGAAAAAGCCCACATACACACGCGTGATATGACACAACCTGAAGAGAGAGACAACAACAACACAGAGGCACATCAGACAACAACGTGACCCGCTGTTCCCGTTCAATCTTCTTCAGTGTACGTTTTATTAGCTATTGACACAGGACACGACAACTGGGTTATTTCGCCTCGTGGATGCACTCCATGAACAACACAGATTGTGGGAGAGAAATCCCAAAGTCTTCCCCAGATTACTTCCACCTGATTGCAGATTTATGTGCTCACAGGATGTCGAGGTTATCTCACAAATCAAAACAGTTAGCCCTAACGTGCTACGTTAGAAAGTTTAAGGCACAGGTGATTCTTCTCCACTGAACATGTAGACACAACACTGTGGGAATGGTGGTGTATCTGTAACCTGTAATGCATGCTCTCTGCTACAGGAAGTGTGTTCTGTAGTGTGTGCAAAACATGCTAACATCATAAAGAGCCAAATCAATGTCTGCATGTTCCTGCAACACGTTCGCTAACCGTGGTTTAAACTTCTGTCAGTGTTACCTCTGGTCTACGGTTTGATCCAGGAAGAGGTGGAGTTTGCATTGAGGTCCTGCTGTAACAGAGACCCTTCCATCTTATACCAATCCTCAGTCAGAGGGGAGTCTGGGCTGGGAGCCAGGGCTGCTGCCTCTAGTTTGTTGTCAACAAGGGGGGTGTTGAAAGTTTGGAGGGAGTGTAAGGGAGTGTTCGGTGCAGGTTGGCGGCAGTGGTGGGTGGTGGTGGTTGGATTTGCAGCAGTAAATGAATCAAATGAATAAAAGGTGTTAGGATTGGATGAGCACAGTGATGATGCACGTTGGGTTCAAAAAAGGAGGAGGGGTCGGGGTGTGGCGAAGCACAAAAGGAAAAGGCGAATGAAGGCATGGGTGTCAAGATGGGTTAGAGGAGGAAGAGGGCAAGGAGGGGGAATGTGTGGGAGGTTAGGGAGGAGGAGACATCACAAGGGAAGGGAAGGAAGGGAAGGAAGGGAGGGCAAAGGAAAGGGTCAGTGTGAGGCAGAGAGAGAAACAGAGAGGGAGAAACAGAAGTGACGAGAAGTAAATTAATGCATGGTCAACTGTCTGAGTCCAGAGACAGAGAAAGACAGATCGTTTATGAGCATGATCCAGACATTATGGCGCACACAACTTAATTCAGAGACAATGTGGAAAGATGGAAGAAAAGGAGAGGAGGAGAGGGACAGAAAATCTTGTAGACAGAGGAAATAAAAGATGATACCAAGCGGTGATGGAGACAGAGACAACATGAGTGTGAAGAGGTGGAAACAAATAGAGCAGAGCAGAAGAGCTACATGTAACTGTGTGAATGAAAACCGTGTGTGACGAGGCTTCTGGTTTTTCCTCCAACCTACCGTCTCTAAATGTTTGGATCTCATCCTTGTTGAATGTGTGTTATTATTCCTATGTGAACAATATGTTTTTCCTGGCATCTTGCTGTGTTTACATAAGATGTTCATGTTTATGTGTCCGTCTCCCGGCGTGAAACGTACCTTTCCGCACATTCCCATCTGTGGCACGGAATTCCCTGGTGTTGAGCAGGAAGCAAGCGCGGTCCTGCTGGTAGCGTTCCCGGGTGGGACCTCGACCAATCGGGCTCCTCTCGTCCGGGCTCAGCACCTGGTCGATGGTGGGGCAGTCCTCGTTAGCCAGGGCCGCCGAGGCTGCGTCACCGTTCTGCTTGGAATCTGGAAGGAAGGGAAAACACAGAGAGGAGGAGGAGGATGACATCACGGTTAGCAATTTATTACCCCCGCCAAGAACAACACAACTCAAAAACTAACAAACAGATCTTGATGAAATGTTCAGGGAATGTTCAAAATAGGATAAGGAAGGAGTGATTAAATTTTGGAGGTGATCCGGATCACCGTCTGGATCCAGGATTTCTTTAAAGGATTCTTGTGAGATAGGGCCTTTTTCACCGTGTGTGTATAACTCCACTATAAATGGTCTGATTGCTTTGCAAAACAATACAAGACAAGGTCACCATAATTTCTGACAGATGTAAAAGTACGATCCAGATCCCGGAAATATTCTGGATACTAAGATCTGGAATATGAAATATGAACTGGGTCATCATCATTTTCAACACTGTCAGGAAACAAATTATCGTACAAACCTGCAACTAACACCAAATTGTAGCAGACAGTCTGCTGAAAGGGAGTATAACATTAAAGTCGGACTAATATGCTTGATGGAGGTCTGCGCTCTCTGAGTGCTTTTCTTCAGTCTTCTTGATGACAAAAATGATTCAAGATTACAACTGGGACAGTATGCTTTTCTCACGATTAGATTTGTTTACAAATTTTTGGGGTGCAAATTTGATTTAAATTGCAATTCTTCGATATTGCTGTTTTTTTTTTTGCAATATTTAGTTTGCTTTTTTAAACGTTACTTTTTAAACACAAGACCATGTAAAATAATTTAAAGTTGACATCTACAAACTATATCTGGAACCATATTTCCCCCCAAAAAATGCACATCATGAGTCAGAGACACACATTTCGCCCTCTGCTGGAGAAAAGTGGTAAGACTAAAATAAAGGATTTGAATTTGAAAAAAATATATAATTTTTTTCTGAAATTATTATTATTTTTTTAATGAATCAATTTTTCTTTAACTTTTTTTTAAAATTAATTTCTCAAATTAATTAAAAAAAAATATATATTTAAATACTGTCACACACAAAATCTTGATACATTTGTGAATCCGTTTTTTCCCACCCTTTATATTCATAGACTTAAAATTCATAGACCCAAATTTTGCGACTTAAAATCTTCTTTTGGGCGTTTTTGTAATAAGAAAATCTCTACTGTTTTTCGTATCAGTCTAAATTTAAAAAATACACTGCAATAAAATGAAATCTTATCATGTGTTTTTTTCTTATTTTCAGTAGAAAATGTGTTTTTAGACTTAATTTAAGCCAAATTCACTTGACCAGTCCAGGAAAATGCCTTATTTCAAATTATCTAAAGACAAAAATGAGGTCTGAATTGCTTGAAACAAGTTTAAATATCTGCCAATGGGGAAAAAAATTACTTGTATGAAGACATTATTCAAGCAATTTTTCTTCTGTTCCTTTAGCAGTTTTTTCACTTGTTATGAGCAGTTGAGACCTTATTTTTGTCTTTAAATAACTTGAAATAAGACGTTTTTTCTGGACTGGTCAGGTGAATGTGGCTCATATTAAGTGTAATGAGGCATTTTTTGCTTAAAATAAGACAAAAACACTTGATAAGATTTCATTTTTTGCAGTGTATCTCCTGGCAGCAGATATCCATTAATGATCTGGAATGACTGCTGTTGTATTCACCCACACGTCCGATCGAGCATTATGCTCAAATATGTTACCGAGCCAGCATGTGGTGACCACGGCGTAGAGCAGACTTGGAGCCAGTTGTCAAAAAAATTGATGAATACAAATTCCTGTGTAAAAAAAAAAAAAGAAAAACCCTTGACTCAACCTGGAAGAAACCTCTTTAGCCTGGAAGAGCGCCAAGCAGACGGGATGTAGTAAAAGCACTCATGAAACCAATATTTTCTGGCTCTCTGATGACTGAAGCAGGAAAGTAATGCATTAACGGTGCATTACTGCTACATGTGTCTGACGCTGCTGCATGTAAAGACTGCACAAAGAAGGAAACTACGCACACGTCCTGATTTTAATGCTCATGTCAGTGAGAAATAATGTGAAGTCAGCCCAAAGTGAGAAGCATTAGGCGGTTTAATAGATAATTGGGCTCGTTTTCCTTCCGCAGTGTTTGTTTTTGCACAGACAGATGGGTGCCCTGAAGGCAACCGCAGACCGACCAGTTGATCATAAATTACACATGAGTTCTGATGGGCCTGCGATTTCTGCAGGGTGGATCCAGAATCAACTATGCCATGTCTTTCCTCTTGACTTCCTAATCTTTACCATGACCTCTAAAAATCAGAGCTGTGCACGTCTAGGAGAGCCAGCAGCAAACTGGCAGACGTTCAGGAAGCATGCTTCAGAGTTTCCCTGCTGAAATCTGTCTGTAAACACAACAACCTCAACAACCTCTCTTACCTCTGTTAATCTCTATAATTTCTTCTTGGGCCAGAGGACAGTCACCTCCAATGCCTCCAGACCCCATCACTCCACCAAGGACATTTCCCAAGAGCCTTTGCGGTGATGCAGTTGCCATTGCCAAGGCGTCCGGCTTGCAGTAGTTGGGGGACCCTGGTTGCGGTGCTCGTGGGATGTGTTTGTTCTTCTTTTTCGGGAGCTTTTGTTTGGCCATGGCCAGAGAGTAGTACATGCCAAAGTTGTTGACGATTACAGGAACAGGCATGGCAATGGTCAGCACACCAGCCAAGGCACACAAGGCACCCACCAGCATCCCCGACCACGTTTCTGGGTACATATCTCCGTAGCCCAACGTGGTCATGGTCACCACAGCCCACCAAAATCCAATGGGAATGTTCTTGAAGTTAGTGTGGGCGCTGGCAGTAGGGTCATCTGGGTCTGCGCCGATTCTTTCAGCATAGTAGATCATGGTGGCGAAGATGAGCACACCCAGGGCTAAGAAGATGATGAGCAGGAGGAACTCGTTGGTGCTGGCACGAAGGGTATGGCCAAGGACGCGGAGACCCACAAAGTGGCGAGTGAGCTTGAAGATTCGGAGAATACGCACGAATCGGACGACACGCAGGAACCCCAGGACATCCTTGGCAGCTTTGGAGGACAGACCGCTCAGGCCCACCTCCAGGTAGAAGGGCAGGATGGCCACGAAGTCGATGATGTTGAGCGTGCTTTTGAAGAACTCCAGCTTGTCGGGGCAGAAGGTGACTCGGAGGAGGACCTCGATGGTGAACCAGATGACGCAGACTCCCTCCACGTACGTCAACCAGCTGTCGGTCACCACTTCGTATACGATCTCTTCGTGGGTCATGTTACCCACTAGGACCGTCTCTGTCTTGTTGGTGATGGTGTTGAAGGCCTCATGCGTCTCCATGCAGAAAGTGGAGATGGAGATGAGGATGAAGAAGAGGGAGCCGAATGCCACATACTGGAAGACAAAAAACAGAGAGCAAGAGGAGGAAGGTCAGTCAAGAAAAACTCCAACAAGAGAAAACATGAGAGCAAATAGCAAACGCAAATGAAAATAGTGAGTTTTCTATTGGTCTGTTTATTGACACCATAGATCACTGTTTCTCAAACTGTGGTCCCCGGACCACTAGTGGTCCACTAGTGCCCCCTAGTGGTCCGCAAAGACCATGAGGAAATCATGTTTTTTAATGGAACATTCACGAAAAAAGAGGGGCTGTGAGTTGTTTGGCTACCAGGGGCGTTTTTAGTCATTTGGGGGCCTGAGGCAAGCCCAGTTAATGGGGCCCTCCATGTCCTTGTAACTCATCTTCCTCAGAGCTAGACTGGCCTTCCCTGGGTCCACTGTCTCTTTCCCAGAGTCAAGGCATGAGACGGTGCTAATCTTGTACATGGTAACTTAACACAACTAAATGTATTTCCTGAAGTTCTGTACTTTAGTTTGATTTAGAAAAAAGTGAATCCATAATTTAGTCCACTTTGTCCTGGATTTGAAATCTTTTATGGACAATTGACAGCTTATTTGTCCCACAGTGGGGAATTTACAGAGAAACAGTAACAAACAAGAAAGGATGAAGTGAAAAACATTACAATAGGTAAATATTGAAAAAAATAATTGAGTAAAGAAAAAAGATGTAAATATCAAGCACAACATAAAACTGGGAAAAAAATCTACTGAAAGAGGTGATATTTACAGTTACCATACTTTTTGGTACTATTATTTTAAAGTTAATGTATTTTTATTTGACCCCCTGTCCACTGAGTTATGTTTCCAAAAAAGAGATTTTGTACAATAATGTTTGTCACCAACTCAAAAAGTTTGATTTAGAGAAAATGATCCTGTTTCCTGGGCTAGATAAAGTCCTTAAAATCCTAAAAGTCTTATATGTTTATCTCAGATCTCAGAGCAACATCATTTTTATTTCCGACTTGGTTGAAAATGAGAAAAAAAATGGGGAAAAAAAAGTGTGTTTTACCACTTTCTTCCTGAATCAAATGTTCAGATGTGTTGTAACATGGAATAGCCCATTGAATAAGAAGGGAGGGGGAGTACCCAAAACCATCATTAAAGATTAAGCCTTTTGATGTATTTTGAAGCATGTGAAGTAAGATTTAGAAAAAAGAAATGCTTTTAATTGAAGAGAACTTCATAAATCAGTTTTTAAGAGATGCTTTGGGGGCCCTGGGAATCTTGGAGCACCAGGCAACTGCCTGTGTTTGCCTGATTGTAGCTACGCCCCGGTCCGCTACTACGCAAATTGATAAAATCTACAAAATTTTGTTCATAAAATCATTGAGTAATTTAATTTAGTTTAAGTACTTAAGTATTTAAATACTAGAAATTTTAAGTATTTTGGAATAATGTATCAGTAATGTAGTTATACTCAGATTTTGAGGTCCATTTTCTCCCTCATTCTACAAGAAAGCAACAAACAAAACATCAAACTACTACTTTATTTACTCTAGTCTCTGTTCTGAACTTGTTCTGAATAAAGGGAATTAAAGAAATAAAATGTATAATTTAAATCCTAAAAATAATTGGCGTATCGTCCATTTTCAAAATAATCGTTAGTTGCAGCCCTAGTAAGTTATTTGTATGATTCGAGTGTATAGCATATGAGTTTGTTCTCAGGGGGTGGTGTTCTGGGGCTATTTAGCTCGTGGTGGTCCGCAAGAGAAAAATTTGAGAAACACTGCCATAGATCACAGACAGTTATTGAAGAAATAAGAGATTTATCAAATACAAGAGGTTGCTTATTCATGGCTGGAAAGTTATTTAGGTAAAAGGCGCCAGTGTGTACAAATTAATGACACTATGTCAGCACTTAAAAACATTATATGTGGTGTACCACAAGGATCAGTGATTGGTCCAATACTGTTTATTCTATACATCAATGACATCTGTAGTGTAATAGATTTTTTTAGATATGTAATATTTGCAGATACTACCAATTTGTTTTGCTCTGGTAAGAATTTAAAGGAGCTTTTGTCTTGTGCAAAAATGGAGCTGAAAAATCTCAAAACTTGGTTTGATGTCAATAAATTATCTCTAAATATTAAGAAAACAAAATTTATGTTTTTGGGGGAATCTAAATGACTGATTGTGATGCTAAATTAAAAATCTGCAATTTGGCATTCAAAGAGTTTCTGAGACTATTTTCCTTAGGGTTGTCATTGATCAAAAGTTAACATTGAAACAACACATTGAATTTCAAGGCCTTGCGTTTGATTTACCACTCATTGATTGTTCCCTGTATGTCTTACTGTGCTAAATTGTGGGAATCCACCTTTAAAACCACCATTAATTCCATCATAAAACTGCAAAAACGAGCTGTACCTATTATCAATAAGGCTGACTATTATGCTCACACAGAGCCATTGTTTCTTAATTCTCATGTTATGAAATTTTCTGATCTGTTTTATTGTAAAATAATGCAAATTATGTCCAGAGCAAAATCAAAAATGCTCCCTGACTCAAAACAAATGATCTTTTCAATTCAAGACAGCCCGTAAAATCTCAAAGGTGTTTGCAAATCTACTGTACAAAAAGGTATGATAATGAAAATGACTGGAAGAGGAAGGTGTGTGTAACCTGACCGCTGAGGAATACTACGTCTTACTTCCTTTGATTTCTCACCAAATCTAAAGGGTTTGGTGGGGACTAAGGTGAAAAGGACCTTGGCGCAGTGTGACCATTGTCACCAAAGTCCAAGGATAATCAGACTCATTAGGCCTGAGTGAATGATATGTGACAGTCGTAAGTGATGGTGATGAAGGATGAGGGCGTAAAAATAGATGTGCTGTCAGCAAATGGTGACACGTAGCATTTAGGGGTTCAGCAAATTATCAGATTCTGAGGATCAGTTTACTATGAATAGTCTTTTACTCTTTAGTGTCGTCCAAACATAAAAAAAAAATAAAAAAATAATTGACCGTAACCCAAACTCATGGTGCTCTGAGTTTCTTAGTGTTAAATCTTCTGATCTACACAACAAAAGAAGATAAGCTGAAATGAAAAGAGGAGAAAACTGCCACGTGACTCTAAATCCAGAACCAGAAAGGAAAGATGAGTCAGAGATGATACTAACTTCTTTGTGGTAATCTGCCAGAGCTGATTGCTAAAGCTAAGCTGGGACGATAAGATCAATAATTAACTGATAATCTGCATGCAATAGTCCAGAAAACTTCAGTCCCTCGGCTCATTGTTACAGAGCTCACTGAGTCTACATGTTCACCTCCAACAGGAGTTTGGAGCAACTGTTAAAGAGCTAACAAGGAACTGAACTTAACTGATGAGCAATATGAAAACAAAGAACAATCAAAAGACTTAAGATTCAAGAATCTTTCATCCCTGCTTGATTAGATCCAGGTAGTAGAGCTCTTACTGGAGCTAATGGTTAAACACATCTCATAACCAGCCTCTCAGAGCTATGAAATATAAATATTTTGTTCAACTAGGTCGTAATTCTGGTACCAACAAGCGAGGATGATGACGTTTGATTATTTGGTTGACTAAATCCTCGTCTGATTGAACCGTATCTCGAAACTCGGTGTATAAAAGCAAGTGCAGCATTAGCTTGTTAAGTATTATCCGGAATATAATAAAATACTATCTGTATTATCTAAGAAGCCAAAATAATATAACAGGGGGAAAAAGTAGCTCTAAGATTCTGTCTTTTTTTGTGTTTTTTTCTTGCTTTTCCTGATCCCAGGATGCAAAAAAAAGACAATAAGAATTGTAGCGCTTAAAGCTAAATGCTTTTAGGCCTGGACCAAACGAATATGAACGCACATTTTTCTTTCAAATAGGGCTTCTCAACCACATGAACACGGTGATTTCACCCACATAAACTGAGATTTTTTTAAAAAGGATAAAAAAGTGAAAAAATAAAAGAAATATCTGGTTGAGTGGTTCCGTGTGGTGGTGTTAAATGAAACTGGTGTTGACACAGGAACGACTCAATTTTATTTGTTTTTTTTGCCATCTCCTTGCTCCGTTGACTGCTTCTTCTTCCTGTTTTTGACTGCGCATGCTCATAACATTCTTCTTCTATGGTTTTCACATTTTGCTAACCTGCCACTTATTGGCCAGGCCTGGCATTGCAGGCTTCAGAGGCGATCATTTTCAGTTTTACCTCTTCGTATGGACACTGATTTTTTTTTTAAATGAGGACAAAGATATCTGTTCAAAAAATATCCATATACAGTCTTAAAATTTATGGATTGTTTTTGAAAATGGTTGCTTTGAATTGATTAAAGATGCAGAGAGGAGGATCTGTTTCAATGTGACCGCAGCGCCACCTTCTGGCCCGGAGACTCACGCACACTGTCATAAAGATGTGACTTTTAACCAGGTGTATGTTTCTTTGGAACTATTTTCTTCGTTCAAGTCAACTTTTTACGAATACAACGTGATGAGGTAAGGTATTTATCGGTACAGTTATGTAGCGCTGTTGTTTGAAACATGACAACAAGCTAACGTACATCAGTAGCTGGCTATATGTAGTGCTATCGGCTGCCACAACGGTCAGTTTATCTTTCTTCTGCTTTTCTTTCCTTTTTCAGTTAGGCAGCTACAAAGCACTTCAATAAATAACCTGTAATATTGTTGTTGATGATCTAAAAGGGAGACATTTTCAAGATCACTCCTCGCAGCCCCTTTAAAAACACAAATACAAAACTTACTACTCTAAGAAAGTGCTCAGTCGCAGTCTGCACTGCAAAAACTGAAATCTTATCAAATGTTTTTGTCTTATTTCCGTAGAAAAAAATGTCTTTTTAGACTTAATATGAGCCACATTCACTTGACCAGTCCAGAAAAATGTCTTGTTTCAAGTTATTTGGAGACAAAAGGAAACAAAAATCTGCCTGAAACAAGAGGAATGTTTCTTGTATGAAGACATTATTCTAGTTTCAAGCTAATTTTCAACATTTTTTTTCTTGTTCCATTGATGCACCTCATTTTTATTAAGGATGCACGATATTATCGGCACAATATCGGTATCAGCTGATAAAAGCTCAAAAACACATTTATCGGTATCAGCAGATATGGAAATTTCTGCCGATATGCACAGCTGATAAGGTGCTATTCAGTTAGGATTATTATTATTTTCCATCTGAAAAATAAGCTCCTTAAATAAAATGTAGCACTTCATTTATTTGCGCTGCAGAGCTCTGTGTCTGTCACCAGGTTGTTACAGTAGCTCTAAAATAATCAAATGCAACTTGGTTATGTTTAAAAATGCATTGTACATTTAAAGTTCATGTGATCTAAAGAAATTATTTTTCTGTATTTTAATACTGAATGTCTTGAGTTTGAAAAAATTATACATTTCTTATTTATGTTAAAATCAAATGTTTTTTGTCTTGTTTTGTGTGTGTTTCTTAAACAAATAAGACCGTCACAATTGGAGTAACATATAAATTCCAGTACAGGATAGACTTAGCTTTCTTTACAGTGAAAAAAACAACTTGTGATTATCGGTATCGGCCAAAAGGGGTTTCAATATATCGGCATATCGGATATCGGCAAAAATCCAATATCGTGCATCCCTAATTTTTATGTTGAACTAACTTTAAATAAGACATTTTTCTGGACAGAAAAGTTCAATGTAGCTTATATTAGGTCTAAAAAGACAATTTTTACTTAAAATGAGACAAAAACACTTGATAAGATTTCAGTTTTTTGCAGTGTGGTCATACGTACATCCAAAAGTAGGCTTAAATAAAGAAAGTTTGAGTTTAAGGAAATATGTCAGAATGAACGAGGCTGAAGACAACTGCAGCTGAAGCAAAATGCCCTGTCTGAGATATAAATTCCTGATTGTTATTTAACTCGATTCCCTTCACATCATCTGTGAGTGTTGTATCAGAGCCCTCTGTGTAAACAGCACCCTCTCTACGCTGCAGTGTCTCCCAGCGCCATGTTTGTTTGTTCACTTCCAAGACTTTGTCCTCAGGGTGCTTTTCCTTGGCAGAAAGAAGCAAAATAATCCAAGTATCTCCACAGAAATCTCTCAATGAGTTTGTTTTCTGGTTTTCCTCTTTTTTTATCATCACTCAAAGGTAATTTTATTAGCGCTGACCATCTGCACGACGGGCCAGCTCATCGTCTATACTCACCCCACTGTAACCAATTCAATTGTCACTCTATCAATTACAGTAGCGTGATAACTCCTGTTTATGTGTGTGTGTGTGTGTGTGTGTGTGTGTGTGGCTTCTGCACTATCTCCCCCTGCTGCGGCCCATTCCTACAGGCCCTGCAGTGTATTTATAGACGCCGTATACTTTGTGCTTTATCAAATAAATAATGAAACGCGGACATGGCCTGAAGAGCCACAGAGAAAGGTGCTTCATACTTGAATGGAGCATGTATACGAAGCCTGAGTGCCCTCAGTATACCGCGCGCGTCGTCGTGTATCTCCAGCGTTATGCACTTATGTAATATCCAGGGCTACATGCTGATGAGAGGCCTCTTCGTGAAATGGAGGGAAACATTTTGAGCGCTTTTTCTTCAAAGGCCTCACTCCTCTCCTCCAGATTCTTTGAATTGGGGTTTGGATGAGAGCCTACACGTTTTTTTCTGGTTTCTTTTTTTTTCTCCTCTACGACAGAAAGCAGACGCTGAGCCTTCGTATTCATGGAGGAGATTAGCTGATGAGGATTTAGCCAAAGAAGTGACCTTCCAGGAAAGTCAGGATTGCAGGAAGAGTCAATATCTAATTTGTAGGACTAATTTTTACTTTGGCGCTCATTAGCTGTTGAATTAGCGATGATGGTGTCAGTAATTCGAGCTGATTTGTTTTAAAGGAATGTCCTTAAAGAGGCAGGAAAGGGAGGCTTTTTGCATCTTTGAGTAAATCATGAAGAATGGCCGTGAATGGATAATATCCATCAGCTTTTCTCTCTTCTTTCGCCCCTCCACCCTCCATCCTCTCCGGCCTTTTTCCAGAGCCATCTCCTCCTCGTACCTCTTTTCTCCTCTGCTACGTTTCTCTCACGAGTCGATGTCTGACCTACTTTCTCAGATTGCTGCAGTGCTCTCTCCCTCTGTATCATGAAAACACACACGCTGAGCTTCTCAATCACCCTCCTACCTCAACCCCCAGCTCCCTCTCTGTCCCCGGGATGCAGGGTAGCACCAGCGGGACCGGCTCAGGATGCTCCCTCATTGGACGAAGAGCATGAAAACCTTCACATGTACAAATCTGGCCAACGAGGAGAGTTGTGCCCTCAAGTGATTTTTTATGATACTGTTTGATAACGTTAAGGACATAGGAAATAAAAAGACCGAGGAGGTATGAGCGCTGATTCTGTCATGTTAAGATAAATTAGTCTGATTTGTGAGTTTCTAATGATGCACAGAAGCTAAAAACACACATACGTGAATGTAAAAGCAGAAATGTGTGGTAGCATCATATCTGCTGGCTACACATGTGGAGACACAAGAGGGGGCGGACATGTAGGAGGAAGACCAGACGATGTGGATCCACGCGTAGAGAAGCACAGAGAAGAAAAAGTTGGACGGACCGCAGGAAGAGTGAGAGGAGGTGAGGAGAAAACGCCAAAATAGAGGAAAACACAAACTCAGAGTTTTGCTCAAACAAGCTGAGGTGGCTTGTTGTTCTGTTGATGGTGAAGGGATGTGACTGTGTCAATGCCAAAAGGTCCTTCAGGAAGACAAGGGGGAGGTAAGGAAGAAAGAAAAAAGAGGAGAAAGAGAAGAGAAGCGATCTTGTGGTCAGAGGCTAACATTGAATGACAGCTCTTAGCCGTAAAAGTGACTTTTGCAAACCACAGGGAAGGACTGGGGACTCAGAGTTTTTCCTGCATGTTGGAAAATGTCAGAATCTTCAAAGTGGACAGAATAAATATTTAACACGCTTAAAATACGAACTGAATCCTGTTTTTTTCCTCAAATGTAGCTTAGCGTTGTAAATCTTTTAATAAGAAATGTTACCATGGCAGAGTTTGCTGAAAAACTCATCCTATAGCAAATAGCTCTTTATGTATGAAATAAGTATAAATGTTAGGGATGCACCGATCCAACTTTTCTGGTACTGATACCGATACTGATACAGGTACTGATATCGACCCTCATACCAATACCGAAACTGATACCAGGCCTTTGGTATCAGTTGATACTGATACTAAAACTGATACCTTGCCCTTAGTATCAGCCGATACTGATACCAATACTAATACTAATAGCAATACCTGGCCTTTGGTATCAGATAATACTAATACCTGGACTTTGGTTATCAGCCGATACTGATACCTATACCAATACCTGGTCTTTAGTATCGGCTGATACTGATACCAATACTGATACCGATACCTGGCCTTTGATATCGCCAGGCATTAATACCGATATTGATAAGATATGTGGCCTTTGATAGTGGCCGATACTGATACTGGTAATGATACCAATACCTGGCCGTTGGTATCAGCTGATGCTAGTACTGATACTGATACCAATACCTGGCCTTTGGTATCTGCAGATACTAGTCCTGATGCCTGTTTTTTGATTTCGGCAGATACTGATACTAATACTGATACCAATACTAATAGCAATACCTTGCCTTTGGTATCGGTTAATACTGATACTGGTACAAATACTGATACCTGGCCTTTGGTATCAGTTAATACTAATACTGGTACAAATACTGATACCTGGACTTTGGTTATCAGCCGATACTGATACCTATACCAATAACTGGTCTTTAGTATAGGCTTATACTGATACCGATACCTGGCCTTGGATATCAGCAGGCACTGATACCGATACTGACAAGATACCTAGCCTTTGATAGTGGCCGATACTAATACTGGTGATGATACCAATACCTGGCCTTTGGTAATGGCTGATGCTAGTACTGATACTGGTACCAATACCTGGCCTTTGGTATCAGCAGATACTGGTCCTGATACCTGTTTTTTGATTTCGGCAGATACTGATACTGATACTAATACCTGGCCTTTGGTATCGGCCGGTTCTGATGCGGACATTATACCGATACTTGGCCTTTGGTATCAGTTGATGCTGATACCAATACTGATTCTGATACCTGGGCTTTGGTATCGGCCGATACTGACACTGATACCTATACTTGGCCTTTGGTTTTGGCTGATACTTATACCAAACTGATATTAACCTGCATGCCCTACTGTGGGATATGCCTGGTAATGTTACTTTCCAAAATCATGATACAGTTGATCTATCGTGTTGAAAATGTTACCAGACGCCTGCAAAACATGCCCATAGGTTTTGATCTTGCACATCTTTGCATAATTATTGGACCGCAATTGTTGAATCTGTATCTGAGGTAACAGGAACTTTCTTAAGGCTTTAGCTGCAATCGATTCAGTTGCTTCTTTTATTTTATTGGCTAGATGCCTAATTTTAATAAGCTGGAAGTCAACATCACCCCAGTCTTATGTTCTTTGAGTAAAAGAGGTTTTAAATAATTTAAAACTTGAAAAAATCGGTATACATTAAAAGGATCCTCACTTAAATCCAGAGAGGTGTGGGGCCCCTTCTTTATTGATATATAAATTTCTTTATTTATTCTTTTATTTGTTTATTTTTCTTTTGCTCTAACTTCCCCCCTTCTTTGTACTTATAGGACTGAAATTGATACACTGTCTAACAGCCAGGAATACCAGTACGACTGGAGAGACCACCTTGGTCCAATGTTGCAATGTGTTGCAAAAAGACTGGTAATATTTGGGGTAAAAGCCAAAAAATAAGTTTATGGCATGACTAAAGTTTATATTTATTTAAACTAAGAAATATTTAAATGTTTACCATCAAAACAATTCCACATCAAGTAGCAAAGAAAAACAAAATGCATAGAGCTCAGCGTGCAACAAATACAGTTGTGAATAATATAAAAAATAATTTAAAAGTAGAAATAAAAGATTTATTGATGCTCAGCTTGTAAAATCAATAAAAACTACAGTGTTGATCATTTTTGATCCAGGCCTTTATCTCACTTTTCACTCAGACGCTGCTGAATTAACATACTCCCACACAGGAACAATAATCTTAACACACGCCGTCTCTCCCGTCTGCCTGGAAGAGGATGAATACCACAAAAAAAAAAAAAAATCAGCTGAGACTTGTGATGCTGCTGTAAAGCCTCTCCTGATTTGCAGACTCACCCTCTGTCTCTCTTTCCTTAAATTAAACTTTGGTGTCAGGTGGGACCTCTGCTGGGAAACGGTATACACACAGGAAATGACACATCGGTATTTTAATCTGACAACCTGAGACTGAAACATAAAGCGTGTTCCTGAACATCAGAGAGGAAGCAATCTGCAGAGAGGAACAGAGATGTTCTGATGTCGGTTCGTCCTTCCTGTTAACGAGATCAGGCTGGGACGCCAGGGCGCTAGGACGCCAGGACGGAGAGACGACTTCTGGTTTTACCAGCGGGATTGAAAAAGAAAATTAAAGAATACCAAAAAAGTCAAAACACTGATGAGTAAAAATACTTTAATTTATATAACTACAGATTCCAATACTGTAGTAATACCTGGAGAGGTATCAAGATAACTTCTCCCTGAGCACTGACCCTGCTGAACTCAAACCTCTTTCATCCCTAAGCTAAATATTTTTCTACTGGTGCAAATTATTCTCTCTGGGTAGCACAGATTGTCTTTAGTGCCATTAATATCATTTCTGTAAAATGTGTTTTCAAAAATGCAAAATATAAAAGCTGCAGCCACATTTATTTGACATGCCGTGCAATGTTCACCAACTTCAGAGCAGTTTTCTTCATGTACAGTTAAATATGTAAATATATCTATGGTCCAAAGTCATACACAGTCCAACATGTATTATCTCTAGAGACATTATTTACTGTGAAATTTGAATTCTCTTTAAGGGGATGTATGGAGTATAAGGTTTTGGACATGCCCCATACTAACTTGAGAAAGTCTAAGTCCACCAAACCCAACACCTTCCCCACATTTCAGTCACTCAGACCTCCTCCATACACCCAGAACCAGACTCAGGACTATGGGAGATAGGGGGCCTTTGTTTATTTACTTATTTAATTATTTTGTTTATTAATAACCGTATTATTTACAGTATTTTACATTTATGTCACCATTTGATTTGTTGAACCAGAGTTAGCTTAAAGCTAATTTAAGGCTGCTCTATGTTTGTGAAAAGCCCTCCCCAACACCTGGAAGGTACCTCAACCTACTGACTGTTTTAAAAAGGGGCTTAGAATATATTTTAGGAAAAGTTTTTAAACTCCTGAATGCTTTTAAAGATTGTTTGCCACATTAAATTGATTTTAATTTTTTTTTTCATTATTTTTGTTACCCCCTGGGTTTTAAAATAAAATGTATTATTATTTTTTTATATATTTATTTTTTGTTATTATTATCATTTTCATAATTATTGTTTTATTTTTATCATTATTATTATTATTATTATTATTATTATTATTATTATTATTATTATTATTATCATTATTATTATTATTTTAATAATAATAATGAAAATAATAATAATAACTTAATTACATCACATTTAATGCATTATATATCATATCTTATTCGGGATGGCTATCTTTCATATTTTAAAACTAGTTTCTGTAATCAACGCTACCAATTTTTTAAATAAATTTTTTTAATAAGTAAATCTCAAAGTTTTTTATTTTAACCTCTTATGACCTGAGCTCTTGTCTGGTGTGCATTTTTTTAATTCCCCTTGCTATTTAGGATCAGTAAGACCCAATAAGGATAATAAATAAACCTTGTTATTGTACAGGAAGTTTGATTATTTTGCGTTATGAGTTTGCTATTAGTTGTTGTTAGTGTTACAGTTCTTGAAATGGGTATAATGTTGTGATTTAACCAAAAGATGATGTGGGCAGTATCTCCAAATTTGACAAAAAGGTCAAAGTTTAAAAAAATGAAGTATCATGGGTCTGAGAGGCAGAAATGTAACGTCCTCAGAAGTAGATGTTAACACTTTTATTTCTCGATATATAAACTTGCAATGTTGTATTCATGTCCAGCATGGTAAAACCAATCCCTACTTCTCCGAGATCTTAGAGAAGAGTGTGAAAAGAGGTGAGAGCGTGGAGTGACAGGTGGGAAACCCAGGCCACCCACTCCAGGGCAAACCTCATGGGGCGCGACACAGACCACTGGACCCTCCCCCCTTATTAACACATCTATTCAAACCAGCCAGGATTATTGATTCAATCTAAACTCCTTCTTTCATCAGCTGAATACACATTTCTACATCCAGATTTAGGGATGAAAGAAAATAACTGTAATGTGGCAGAAACATCATTTTATGTAAATGCGTTTTTGCTGTTGTGCATTTAAAGTTGAGCTTTCCTCAGTTTTGTGAGACGAGAGAGACGAACATGCTCCTTTGAACTGGATCACACATTAACAATGGATTACAGCGCCCTGCAGATGAAACCAAAGTTCATCCACGGTGTCTGTAATTCAATGCTGCAGTGCTTCAAGATGGCAGAGCACAGTGGATTACACTGTAGATCTGAACATCTAATCAATATTGATCAATCCATCAGAGCAGCTGGTTAAATATGCAGCAGCACAGAGATCAGTGTGAGAGCGAGGAGAAAGGAAAAGCAACCTGACGGTGAGAGTGGCCATGAAACGCACCTGAAGTGATCTGTACGAAGCCCACAGGAGTGGGTGAGACGGTGTTTATACTGTATGTGTGTGTGTGTGTGTGGACATGAGTCACAATGTGAAAGAGACAAACAGCTTATAGGCACAGGAGGTGTGTGATTGCAGATAGTGAGCGGTAGCTACATGTGCTGCATTGAGGTGATGGAGAGGAAGAAAAGAGGAGGAGGAGGAGGAGGAGGACAAAAAGGAGGAGTAGCAATCTGTCACTTCACACTTATTTATCTCCTCAGGTGCTCGTCTCCGTCCTCTCCCTGTGTCCCTCCTCGTCCTGCAGCGTGGAGGTATGTATGTACGCGTTGATGCTGCAGATTTACGGCTCACGCTTTCACTGGCGGCGAGTCGCAGGGCGCTGAATTCCCCAAAGGAACGCCACGGTGTGTGACACCTGCAGCCCCGCTGACCTTCAAGGCCTGATAAAGTCTCTACACGCTCTAGACTCTGAAATTAGATTTGGAAAGATCATCAACATAAATTTAAAAGAGCGGGACTCGGAGGGAGAGGAGGAAGTTGGTGATGGAGAGCGTTGATTGTGTTTCGATGGATGAATGAAGAGGAGAGCAAAGGAATGAAGGAGAGGAGATAGAGGAGGAAGAGGAGGTGCAGGGGGGGCTGGGATGTAAGCGATATAAGCGAGGAGAGATTGTCGGAGGTGATATTAGCCCTACAGGCGTTTTGCATGCACGGCAGCACGCCGCGCTCTTCCTTAACGGGACCCTAGTGGCGCTGTGTTTACTGCGGCACCATCCAGAAGAGCTTTATCATTACAGTATTACCACAGCCCTGCTCCGGCTCTCTGTCACCATGACAACCACTGCGTTAGCCTCTGCTTTCAGGCACCAAGGACAGGACTGAGCCAAATCCTGCTCCTACAGCTGGCGTGCAGCTGAATGTAGAGGAGAGGAGATCGCTGATTGCTCGGTGAAAGACTGCCAGGTGAAAGCTGAGTGACCTTGAGGAAAACAAATCAGGGATTTCGCCTCTTATTACCAGCGTTTCTGTACGCTGATGATGGGGCTGTTTGATCAGCATCAGTATGGCGAGCAGTGCCCGGTAGGTGAGACAGGGGGATGTGGAGTCTGTCTCCCAGAGGGCACGGCAAATGGGCGACTGCGGCTGCAGAGTCAGCAACGATAAGGAGACAGTGAAGGATGGTGTGAAACGTGCACATGAATGAGGCGTGAAAAATGAAGGTTTAAATGATGTGAAATGCAGAACGTTCTCCTGAAGGGCGAGCCGAGCCGGCGCTTCAGTCCGGGATCGGGTGATTAATCTATTATCTTAGGTGAACGACTGCAGCCATCGCTCAGAGACTTTCACTGCAGCCACCGAGTGCACAGCCCCGGCTTTAACCTCCGGGGCTGCACATACAATTAAGATTTCTCCACATTTAGCTATTTGTCAAATATTATATCTCAATTGACATTTTCTTGAAATTTGGTTTCATTCTTAATATTTAGCTAAGACTGAATATCCATCAAAGATTTATGAATCTTTTGCAAAAATTTCTTAATATGAAGTAGGGGTGTGCCATCAACTTCATCCTCACATGAGGATTTAGTGTAGGGGTGGCCAACCAGCGGCTCACGAGCCACATGCGGCTCTTTGATCCATTCATAAAAAAAATATATATATTATTATGAGTAGTGGTGTGCCAATCAATCTAAAATATTGATATATTGATGCCAGCGTTGTGATCAGTATTGATCAATACTTGGGTGATGAGATTGATACTTAAGTTTCAGTTTCTTTTCTTGACATTGCACATGTGCTCATAGCTATCTTGATCAATAGACATAACTTTGTCTCTTCTGCAGTAAAAACTAAAATTTGTCTTACACACTAGAAAATTAAATTAGATGTGATGCATGTTTTGAGCTTTAAATTTGAAATTTTGGGGGGGTTCTTTATTTTATTGTAGGCTATTTATTTGTTTTTGTTTTGTTTGTTTTTGTTGTTAAAAGTAATGACGGGTTAATGTAGGCTGTTGAAAATCAACTGTATGTAATGTCAGACCATCTGTTCTTTTTAAAAAAAGTTGTTCAAGTAGGGGCAGACAAATATAAGAGATATTTCTCTTCACGGTGCTCCTTTCCTATCATGTATGTGTTTGTTTAAGGGTAGAAGAGGAAATGCATTTGTGATGTGGCTCTTTGTAGTACCCACGGTGGTTTTTGTGGCTCTTGGTCTCTGGCTGGTTGGCCACCCCTGATTTAAAGCCTAAAAGAGGGGCTACCTCAGTGATGTAGAGGAGGTTTAACTGACCAAAGATCAGACGCACAGCAAAACACATTTAACGCAAAATGTGCAGGAGAACTGTTACCGTGAAGGGTGGCGACACCACAAAACATGTTCCACCACCTAAAGCTGAAACACACAGGTGGATACAACCAGGCTTTTCCTAGAGCGGATCGGTTCAGTCTGGCACCCAAACGAACGGGTCCCAAAAAGTGGGACGGCTCGTCTCGGTTATTTGGGGATCTGTCCCGGGATAAGTCAGTGGAAACGCCACAAAATGCGCACCGTGCCGAGACAAACTAAACCGGTCTGCTTGGTGGAAACGCAGCTTTTGCCTCAGCCATAGCAGCTGGATACCCAAGACCACAGGAGAACCACATGTTCCTGCAGGAATCCCACTCATGACAACGTACTTTCATGGCCTTCTCCTTTCTGTTGGTGTCCTAATCGTAAGAGTGTGTTGTGTCGTATAGAATGATGAAGCTTTTCATCTGCGAGATCAACTTTTCCATCTCCAAAACTTCAGATTTCCTCTGGATCTGACCTACGTACTATGTTTACATTTCAAGCTTGTGTAGTAAATGATTGGAAAAGTGTCTTCCATACTGTGTGTGCAATAAAAATGCTGTTATTCAGAAGCAGCAACCATTGATAATAAGTTGTTCATTTTTTTCCCATATCGTCTTAAATATCATTATTGCAAATTTCCTTAAAATATTGTGATATATTTTTGAAGGTATATCGCTCACCCCTCATATGAAGTCAAGATTTCTATATGTTTAGCTAATATGCAAGTTCATACTCCCAAAGTTCGAGGAAGCGATTTTGAGAATGTCAAGCTTTACTTCTTCGATGTCGGGCACAGGATCTTCAACAGCGTCTTGGTATGTTTATTTTAACAGCTGATTTAGCCGACAAACTTAAAGTCCGCTTGGCTGGATCGCTTCGTTAAACTTTTATTTTGGTGCTTCTGGCGGGCGGGAGTGTGAATTTGCATATTAGCTAAATATTTAGATATTGTACCTCAAGATTTAGAAATCTTGGCTAAATATTTAGAATATATAATATTTGACAAATACATTTCACAAATATTTCGCTAAATCTGCAGAAAAAGTGATGTTTTAGAGCTAAATGGGAAGAAATGTTGTTGTTGTTTGCAGTGTGTGTAACTCTGCAATTGGCGCCCCATATTAACCTTGTGTGTGGCTTACAGGAGTAGCCTTCACATCATCATCATCATCATTGTTTTCGTTTTCATTTTTGTCTTTAAAATCTGAAATTCTGGAGCAACTGAAGCTGCTGTAGCGACAGACCGAGGCCAGAGGAAACGATCAATCCAACAAGACAAAGAGAAGGACTCAAATGTCAACAGGGAAAGAGGTCCCTTCAGGCGTGTGGCGTGTGGCGTGTGGCGTGTGGCGTGTGACACGGACAGGCAGGAAAACCAGTAGCGAAAGAAAGAGAGAGCAGCAAAAAAATGCCTTCATTTTTTTTTTCCAGTTGGGTTTTTTTTCCTTCCTGGTGTTGAATTATGAATCACTTTAGTGGCTTTTAGCCGTTTATGACCCTCAACCTCGGGGCTGCCTCGTGTGAGTTTATGCTGTGCTGGCATGCTCTATAAAACGTGTCTGACAGCGTTAGCCACCGTTACAGTAATCTACTGTCGCTTTGTGTCAGGTCAGCTAACGACGCTTTCGATCACTTCCAATATCAGCCTTTGGTTATTAACCGCTTTCATTCACACTCCTCTCTGTTTGGCTGCTAAAAAACTACAAACAACTAGACATTTAAAGTGTTTGTCAGGGGATCACATGAAGATTTGTGAAGGAGTGTTGTAGTCCTGCAGCTCAAATTAGCATTTTAACCTCCTTCACAGCGACTTCCTGTGGGATGGCTCAACTTTACTATCAATCACAGGATTGGGATGGTACAGGATGAAAAGTTAAGGAGAGTATAAACCAATCAGGAAGATAAAATATAATATGTGAATGCGCTGTTATTTTGTAGTTTATTTCCAATGCAAGTGGAAAAGAACTACACTTCCCAGAAGCCAACAGCAATCAAAAAAAAAGAATAGGGAGGAAATCAAATCATATTTAATGTATCGCCTAGAAATTAGAAGAAAGGGGGGAAAATGGGAGTGAGTGGGAGTGGGATGGGACAGGAGAGAAAATCCACTCAGGGGTTGGTGGAGACCAAATGCAGAGAAAAAAAGGAGGGATTTTGGACTGACTTTGATGAGGTACACCCAATGTTTAAGATAATTTAAATGTATTCAGTGTGTTTCAACCAAAGGACAACATCCAGTTTGGAAAATGAAGCCCAACAGGAAGTGCTAAAGTCCCTGTTTATTGAGGATCCACATGAGTCTGGTTGCAGGAAAACCAGAAACTGCATACACACAAAAAAAAATTGCTAATCGATATATCAGGGTTTTTTGTTTGACAATATCAAAATCAGGATTCTTTGTCAAAAAATCATTTTTTTTAAATTCAAATTTGTCATTTCAGTCTTTGTTTATAAACTGGATTGGAAAACAGTTTCCACTTTCGTCCAGCAGAGGGCGAAGTCTTTCTCTCTGACTCACGTGACGTGCGTTTTATGGGAAAATATGGCTCCTGATAGTCTGTAGACCATAGCTGTGTTTCCATTACACCTAGAATTGCGCAGAACGTAAAAATCACAATAAAAAATGGCAATGGAAAGCCACATTTTCGAAAAACCTTTCAAATTTCCAAAGAAAGTTTTTAGTGAATAAAAAGTGAATAAAAACACTAATGTTCAAGAATCAGCATCATCATGAGTGCAGTGTTCGAACGGACATTATGTTTTACTTTACTCAAGTTGTGCGCAATTCTGGTCGTAATGGAAACCCCAGCAAGGAAAAATTGATCTTTATTGAATCTTCAGAAATATCGCTTTTATTTTGCTAATTGGTGTAATGGAAATGCAGTTTTTATCATCTTCTAACTTTTTTTAAAATGGTCTGGTGTTAAAAAAGCAAGAATTGAATCACAAGAATAGCATACCGTCCCAGCCCTAATCAGCACACACTGAACAGGGGGGTGAATGTTTTGCTAACATTGGGGTTTAGAAGATTCTAGAATTGTCTGACTGTCCAATCAGAGACACAGCTCAGGTCATGTGACTGACACAGGTATCAGTTGATGTCACAGAGGCTACGTCCATGTTTGATACACTCTGTGGTTTCACTACAGGGTGCTTCCTATCTGAAGAAAAACAGCTTGACTCTATGTGGGAAGTTAACTTGTGAAAACAAAACCATAGTCCCAGTTAGTGCAGATTTTCTTTGACTTGATGGAAAATGAAAAGACAAATTTGAAAATGTGGGATTTTATCTTCATTGTAAAGCAAATTTCATGAAGACCGTGTTTACTGTAGTTCCAATATTAAGGATGGTTCACGTTTGAGGTGACCTTCTGCCACCCTCTGCTTCTGTTCATAAAGGATAGACTGATAATCGGCGCCGATATCAAGCATTTTGAGGCGTATCGACATCACCCTTTTTTTTCAATCAGACATTTTTTGAAAAAGTTGACTTACTGTAGAAAACTTTCGGGAGCTATTCATTTTTTAAGTGTTCATTTAACTTTATAATCTAGCTGCTTAGCCTGGGAGCTGTTTGATAAACATGAGCTTAAAAGCTTTAAACAAAGTTAAGTGTTGGAGTCGTATTATCCCAAATTTTGACGCCAATATTTTCACTTTTACTGCAAATGAATATCGGCCCAAATATCAGATATCGGCCCTCTTGACTACTGATAATCGGTATCTACTCTAAGAAAACATATCAGTCTATCTCCAATTCTGTTTTCATTGTGTATTCTTAGAGATGGAGAATTTGATCCTCCTTCGACCCAGCTGATTATCGGTGCCGATATTTAGCATTTTAAGGTGTTTTGTCATCGGTTGTTTTTTTATCCTCCAGCTGATAAGAAATTAAATTTAAGACTGTTATTTTGGCTCCAATACAGCTCCACCTCTTCACTTTTACAGCAAAAAAATATCGGCCAAAATATCGGTTATCAGCTTCCTTCACTTTTGATTATCTGTATCGATATCGGCCCTGAAAAAAAAACATATCAGTCTATCCCCTCTGTGTCAGTCTGTCTGTCTTGGAGGAGCTGCAGTCAACATGTCCGAGTGAGTAGCACGGGTCACGCAGCACCCAACACGGGACACTGCGGGATAATGAAGGGCAGGAGAGGTGAGGGGGAGGGAAGGGCGGGACCGGCAGGAGGCGGAGGAGGGTTGCATGTCTTTGCATGGTCGCATATCTGCAAAACGTGCGAGACTCACACGCATGCATCAGTTCTATCTCATTAAACACCTGAATGCAACCGCAGATGGAGGAGATTGAGGAGATGGAGGAGGCGGAGCGCTCCTGGAGGTTGGGGAGAGGTGGCACTGAACTTGGAGATATAATTAGCTCCTGCTCCGGGTAATCCTTGCGTATATTTTACTTTGGGAGCGCTGGATACGCTGACTCTCCGAGGTCAGCGCTCTTGGAAGTGATCCTGGTGAAATTTCAATCATGAAGCAGAGTTTTCTTTCAGACGCTCCCTGAATGACTCAACTCCCTGACACGCTTCTGTTTAAACTGGTAATCTCTTACACACACACACGCACACACACACACACAGAGCCTGGTTCGTTGACACGTCACAGTGGGCTCTGCAGTGTTCAGGTCCCCTCGCTTTGATTCCCACCGCAGTCCGTTCACACCCGACCAAAGACAAACAGATCCAGCGTGGATGGAGCTCCATGTGTCCCTCTCGTCTGCTCTGTATTCTGTCCAGATTACTGCAGCATACCATGAGCATTTGTCCTTGCGACGCAGCCCCCCTCACCCTCACCCATCCTCCATCATCTCTTCCTCCTCCTTTTCTCTGTCCTGCTTGTATTTTCAGACACGTAAAGCAAGTACAGCAAAGCTGTCCCCGTCCTAAAAGCCGTGTCCGCCTGTCTCCTCCCCCCTCCCTCCTTTATCCCTCTGTCCTTTTGTGCTTCACTAACTTCCTACCTCATAGCTGCTCATAAAGAGGAAGTGAAATGTCATGGGATAATTTTGGTCAACAAAAAACCCATCAAAGCTTTTAAACAGCCGAGCGCTGAAAAAATGTCAGCATCTCAGCGATCTCCAGAGGACGTTTGATACATCTACGTCCAAACTGTGTCTTTGCATCTGACTAATCCACACTTCAGCATTTAAAGCACTTATTGGCTCTGCCCGCGCTCCACCGCCGCTTGGACAGGAGGGACGATCACCAGGAAACAGATGGCCACGCAGGAATAGTCCGAGTGACACCCTCCCATGTCATTTTCCGAAGGAATGAGCAGGACGCTGTTTGTAAATGCCACCAGCTATCGACACGTGGGCAGCCATGCATAAATATCAGCAAAGTGTTGCGTTCGCACAGATGTGCTGACAACAGCCACGCCATCCAGTCGCTCATTTTATGTTTTATGTATGATTAGTTTGATTACAGCAGCAGAAAGTCATTTCTTCTTTGATTTATCCTTTAGGAAAAACAGCAGAGGAGGCAAAGTTTGACCAACACCTGGGGCTGGGTGCATATGATGCTAATCACTTGATGTTTCTCATGTTTCTGATTGAAAACGCTGCAGAGAGCCAGTCGACGTCCACATTCAGCTTCAAACAATAAGCACTGAAAACTTGAAGCTACACCGCAAAAGATCACTTCTTACTGAGGCCAACCCTCGAAATTCAACCAACAGAAACGTTAATACTGACGTCCAAAAGTCTTCAATAAGAAAAATGTAGCTCACCTCTACCTTAAGTCAACTTTTGATCCTTTCTTCGCATCTCTGGATTAACGTCTATTGCACCAAAGCTCTGACTCATCATACACGTCTAATAATTATTTACATTAGGACAGGAATCTGCAACCTTTACTTTCATAGGAGCCATTTAGCCTCAGCTCACCTGGATTAAAGTCATTCAGAAGCCACAAAAATTCTTTATCTTCACAAAAAAAGACAAAAATTAGCATATAAAATTCTAAACATAGTTAAACTCTAGCAAATATCTAAACAAGATATTGTTTGTGTTTACAAAATTGTACATGTGACATTTAATTTTCTTTATGAAAAAAAAAATGCAGATTTAGAAAATGGAAAAATTTGTAATATCAATTTCAAAAATTTGCAAAATGTATGCATTTTTAATGAGTTGCAAACATTTTATGAAGAATTTTGGAATTAAAAACATGGCAACATAAAAAGAGAAATTTAAAAAAATTTGCAAAAAATTCAAAAAAAAAATTGAAATAAAAAAATGCCAAAATTTATTTTTTTTTATAAATTAGCAAAAATATTTGTAGAAATTTCAATTTTTTTCTAAATTTGGAAAAATGTAAAAAAATGAAATTCAAAATATTTGCCAAAAGTCAAAAACAAAATTGCAAAAATGTTACTTTTTTTTAAAGCTTTTTTGCATATTTCGTTCAAAAAAATGTTATCACATGATTTTATGTAGTCTCAGTGTCTTTACTCATCAATACCCTCTGTAAGAAAAATAAAAATTCTTTTTTTGAATAATATTTTTTAAAGCTACAAGAGCCACTGCAAAGGAGTCAAAGAGCCGCAGGCTGAAGACCCCTGATTTAGGAGCAAGGAAAACCAAGGAAAAACCTATATTTTGAGACATGACAGTGGACCGGTGTTCTTAAAATCCATACTGTCATGAAGTTGGCCTATACCAGTATACTGTCCAGCAATACCAACCCCCAAAAATTCACCCTGGTTCATGTCACCTGATAAAAATCACATAGTTTACGTCAGTGTGAGGAGACTCCAGGCCAGAAGGTGGCGAGAGTGCAATCAAAACAGATCCTCCTCAAAGCATCTTTTATTAACTTGAAATAAGACTTTTTTTTTTTGGACTGACCAGTAGAATGTGGCTCATGTTGAGTACAATAAGATTTTTTAAAAATTAAAATAAGACAAAAACACTTGATAAGATCTCTACTGTGTTTGTTTTGGAAATAAACGGAGATGGGATCAAAACAAATGTTCTTTGTTCAAGACGACCTTTTACTAGATAAAATGCGCTGAGGTAAGGTATTCATCAGTACAGTTACGTAGCGATACAGTTTGAAAGGTAACATCAAGTAGACATTGTAGTAGCTGGCAACCTGTAGTGCTATCGGCAGCCCGGGGCTCTGATGTATATGTAACATAATGTGACAACAAGTCACTGTCAGTTTGTACCGTAGTTTAGTCGCTGTTTATATTTAGCTCAGCTGGCAGCCAGGTGCTCTAAGACGAGTCTGTAAAGTGTAACGTTAGTAAATCCTGGTTATGTCCTGCCAGTCATCTACCAATCAGAGCTAACGTAACCTCACTCTTCATTTTATTGATAGACTCTCAAGTTTGAACAGACCACTGCAGAATAACTGCTGACTGTGGGTTGGAATGAACATTAGCACAAACAGATTAACCCGTGTTTTAGCCTTTAGCTCGTGCTCTATCTCTTTGCTGTTTATCTTTCTTCTGCTCTTCTGTCCTTTTTCTGTCTGACAGTAGCCACGTTTACATGAGAAGTTTTTCATCTTTCCGAATGAAATCTTTCTGGATTACTTTTGCGAAAACAATGGTCTACATGCGCCGCTGTAATCAAACAGAATAGTCAATGAGGCATGCGCAGAAAAACGTTAACATCACGTGATTTATCAAAGACGGAGGACAACAGTTTTTTTTATCATGGTATTATACTCCGATTTGTGAGATTTTCGTCTGTCCAGTCTTGAAATTATGTTGAGTTCTTCAAAGTTTGGATCAAAAACAAACTTTCAGCAGCAGTCCAGCGCTAACAGCTCACCGCCATTTTTAAAGTTGAGGAACGTCTCTAGTTGCGTCTTAAGAGTGGGTTCTTTACATGCTCAGATATGACGATATCTGTGAAACCGATTGAACGTCCTTTCAGATTGGCACTTTTCTTTTGAAATGAGGTGTATACAAAGGTTAAATTCTTTCCGTTTGAGCAAATAAACCAAATGCAAGCGGAATATTTGGGTCCATGTAAACGTGGCTAGTTAGGCTCCAGTGTCCACCATCACTACAACATTAATCACAGGAATTGTTTTCAGCAGAGAAAATCACAGATATCTCTTCTCTTTACTAAACTTCATCAGCTGGTGTGATGTTGACTTAGAGACCTAGATGTGCTGCAAATCAATCCAGTCCTGGTCGACCCCATGGGGAAGCTAAGAAGTAGCATTTTAAAATAACCTGTAATCAGTAATATCAGCGCTGATTATCTCATTTTAAAGTGGAGATTAGGATCAGGCAGATATCTAGAAGCAAGACTTTTCTTTAACTTTCAAACTCCTCACAACCCTTCTGAAGACAAAAGGTCTGAATTGTTTCTAACAAGTAAAAAAAAATCTGTGAATGGAACAAGAGAAATTTGCCAGAAAGTTTGCTTAAAACTACAATAACTTTTTAATACAAGTAACTTCTCTCTTGTTCCATTGGCAGATTTTTTTAACTTGTTAAAAGCAATTCAGACCTCATTTTTGTCTTTAAATAACTTGAAATAAAACATTTTTCTGGACTGGTCGGGGAAATATGGCTCATGTTCAGTACAACAAGACTTTTTTTTATCAAAATAAGACAAAAATACTTGAAAATATTTCATTTTTTTGCAGTGAACAGCACAAATAAAATTGAAGGAAAGTAATTTCTTCTTTGATCCACCTTTTAAGAAATACATAAAATTCACACAATGGAAAAAAGAGGAATTAGTTGAGACTTAAAGTTTCTTCCTTTCCATCCTGAAACAAATCCACGGATTTAGAAAATAAATGAATCAGATTTTCATCTTCAGATTTATGACGGATTGAAAACTCGTCGCTCTCGTCTGTCAGCCCTCCAACGCGCGTTTATGGGTCTACGTCTCTGTTAGTCGCCGGTATTTGGGACGCCGGCGTGTGTGTGAGAGTGGTCTGCGGGGTTACATGTGGAGGCGTGTCACACGGTGATTTATGGCGGTGGTGTGAGCGTCGACGCTCAGCAGAATGGTTTATGGGCAGCTACACTTACAGAGTATGGAGGAGTGTGTAAAGGTGAGTGTGCTGAGGGTGATTTATGAGCCACCAGGTGTGTGTGGGGTCACATGTAAGGAGCATGATGTAATGGCGGAGGGTAGATGTGCTGCTGTACCACATTAGGTTTCCCTGTGGTTACAGTACGTGCTGGATGTCGCTTATGAATTATTGACTCTCCTGATGCAGTGAAAAGACTTAAACGCAGCACGCGATGACACTTATTTCTTCTTTGTTGGTATTTGCTTTCTGTGCTGTTTGTTTTTATATCGTCTAACGTGAGCGGGAGACTACAGCACAATCCGCTCGCTCTCGTGTGATTCGAGAAGATTTGCCCCATTTAGAGAATTCAGACTCCCAGCGTTGTAATCTTCTCTGGCACCGTGTGAACCCAGAACCACGCCAGCATCCCGACTCCATCCAATCACGGAGCAGAGAAGCGAAATGTCCCGCGTTTACCACGAGGTCCAACTAATCGACCGTCTGCGCGGTGGTCTGGAGCCCTGATTCAGCACTTAACCAGCACCGCTAAAAGGGCCGCGGGAAACGAGGAGGAGGAGGAGGAGGAGGAGGAAGATGGCTGAGGCGGACGTAAAAGGAGGAAGAGGAGTGTACGGAGTGATGGGGGAGCAGTTTCTGCCTCATAATTACACAACATGTTTAATGTTTCTGTCTGAAAGGTTAATGGAACGCCTGGAGGATCACAGTATTGAAAATATGCTGATTTTCTTTCTTGCCAAGAGTTAAATTAGGAGATCAATACCACTTGTGTGTGCGTGTGTGTGTATAAGCGCGTGAGTGTGTGTGTATGGAAAATATGTGGTAAGAGCGGCGGGTCGGCTTCAGCTGGAAAACATCAGAAACCAGCCTCACGGAGCGTCTGACGCTCAGCTCTGAACACCTTTCACTCTGGTTTTAAAGTGTGCTAGGCGAAGCTAACTGCTAGCTTTAGCATCATATCACTAAAGGGTTCTTTATTCCAACCTGTGATTCACACATTTCCAGTTTAAACAGTTGAATCAGTTGTTTTACTGTTGGAATCAAATCTTTCTGATTTCAACTTTTACTTTTATTAAATCAAATGCTGCTTTGATAAATCGGTGTAGTCATGAAACACAGTCTGTAGTGGTCAATATGTGCAAACATGTCAAATCTGCAGTATGCCAAAAAATCCAGCGTGTCCTTCTGATCCAGGAAAATGTGTCAGTATGCAACGAACCAGTCTACCTGGCTGAGATCTACCACTGTTTGTCAACGCGGGTGGTAGGTGGGGATGGGTACCGAGTTAGGTACTTTTATAGGTACCGACCAAATTCTGTCAAAAGTATCAGGTACCAACTCACGTAAAATGAAAAAGTACCATGTTTAGGTACCTGAACGCATCTTTGTGACTGTGACGAATTGGAAGAGTAGGCGATTTTCCATGCTAGACATGAACACAGCATTGCAAGGTTAGATAGTGAAGAATAAATATGTTAAATTGAATTGATTACCAGGTACCGGGCATCAGTACTGTATCATTTCAAATGTGAAAGGTACCCATCCCCAGTGGCAGGTTTTGGTGAATTTCTGCCAACTACAATACAACAACACTAACGTCACACGTACCGTGGGATAGAAGCAAAATGATGCAACAGACAAATCAGCAAATCTTCTCACTTCCACTTGTCAAAGAAAGCATGTACTTTTAAAAATTCATTAAATTCCATATACACCACTAATTACCTTTTTTTTAACCATACATGGATAGGGATGGGTACCTTTCACATTTGAAACAGTACCGTACTGATGCTGGTATCGGTATCGGTACTCAACGGTACCTATTTTCAGTACATTTTTGTGTTACTGTGGTTAAAAAATATCAATTTTTTTGGTAATAAAATCTGTTTTGTTTTTTTTTTGTTTTTTTATTTTAAAGATTTATTTCACAATACATCAACTTGCAGAGCTAAGTACCCCGTACTTTGGTACCCATCCGTAGACGTGGATTATATGGAAGTGGTTTTCCGTCAGTTGTAAAAATAAAAACCCCTTCCAGATTTTTTTTTTTTTTTTTTAAATAAACATTGTAACTTTTGGTGTAAGATTAAAAATCAAATGAGATTATTTTGCTGTGACATAATTAACAAAATAACTAAAAAGTCAAGAACTACCCATAGTTTGTTTTTTACATTTATAATAAAGGCAAAAAAAATCCATCAGCCGAAGTTCTACTTTCTGAAACTGAAAACCAGAGTAAGATACTGCTAACAGAGCCAACAGAACATACTATATACAATAACTGCTCCCCCTGGTGGTTGGCTGCAATAAAGGTCAAAATAAAATATCTCCCCAGTCATTCTAGATGGGCTGTGGTCAAACTTTGAAAAATTAATACACCTGGTAGAAATGTTTCTCATATCCGTACGCTGTGGTGATATGAAGATATTATTGGCAGCTGCCGTTCTTGTGTATTTTTTAAGGAATAGTAAAATATTTCAGGAGGGAGAGCCAAGACGAGATTAGACTCTAGAGAAAAAACTTTGAAACACAATGTTTCAGCAGAAGTGGTTCAGAAATTTCCGTCAGATGAGGAGTTGAACTAATACGTGTGAGCACAGAAACAGCTCTCTGAGTTTAATTTGAGGTTAAGCTTAAAATGATAAACATGAGCTGAGCAGAATGACAGACTTACACTCTAGCTAACGTTTTTATACATTATCATTATGTATATTTTAACCGCTTGTCATGGAGGAATTCTGCAGAGACATAAAAACCAAACATGTTTTCCTGTTTTCACCTCCCTGAAGTGTTTTCTCGCTTATTCAACACAAAGATCTTGTCTGTGCCCTTGTTAGGAGACAGCTGGCATCTGTCCTATAAAGTATTGCCAACATATAGCGCTCGAGTTACAGGACTCTCTGAGGGACCGGGACTTCCGAGGATGCAAACACAACATGAGATGGGCTGCGGTACACAACGCTGTCAGGGAAAAGTGAAAGAGAAGACGGGACGTTTACCAAAGTCTGATTGACGAAGTGTCACACGTTTGTCAACGCTTTGCTTTTCAAACTCGCGGAGCCGAATAACGATCTCCTCCATCCTCTTTGTCTGTTTTTAGACGGCGTTGATGCTCCTTTTGTTTCCCTGTGAGTGATCCTGCAAGTACAGAGTCTCACCTTCTCACCAGTGATGGAGGAACAGATTTGCCACCAGCGAATGAAATTAAGGCCTCCTTTTCCTCACTTTGCTATTTTCAGATGCAGCCCACAGGGAGACAAGCGAGAGGGAGAGGAAGTGGGAAATGGGACTACGGCAGGCAGGGTCTGGGTTTGAATGGAGGCAACTCTGTGGATGAATATGAAACCTTACAGAAAGCAGATTTAAGGCGCAGAAAAGTCATTAAAGTTTCATGGAACCGTCCTGATTTCACATCAGTGCTGATAGCGGGACCGAGCCACGGTTTCTGGTTGGACGAAAATGTCAGAATAAGGATGTTTTTGTCTCCGTTAAAGTCTGAGGAGGATGTTTTAAAAACCACCCGGGGTGTTGATTCCAAATGGAGCAGAAATGAAAGAGTAAAGATCCCCGTCACCTTCGCCACGCTTCCCTTTGGGAGCATGTGTGTTGCTCTGGGGCACGCAAAACTAGTACAAAAATCTCACCAGAGTGTTTCAAATTAGAAATGACCTAATACAGAGTCAAAACGAGAGACGGATGCTGGTTAATCTGACAGGTTGAGATGTTTCACCCCTAAAAAGTGTTTTTTAATCTGCGTTTAATCCAAACTTCATGGAGTCAGCGTCCCTAAAATGAGACGACCTCGACTGAAGCGCCTATCGCTACATCTCTCCTTCCAGTTTCTGTCCACCACAGTGATTTTCTACCCGGAGACGACCTGTTCCCACGACAGCAGGTCACATTCGTGTTTACGACAGCACTGAGCTGCTCCAACGCCAAACAACAAACAATGAAACCAAAAGATGTGACCTTCAGGGAGGAAGGGGGAGGAGCGTGAGGGGGTCTGGATGCAGCACTGAAACGAATCAAACACAGACGCACAGAGTCTGATTTGGAGAGGGCAAAGGGGCATCTTGTACATGCTGAGCTACAAATGGTGCTCTGTCAGGAGAGTGCTGACGAAGACCACTGTGCCCTTCTGCTGCAAACGTGGAAGTGACCAGAACGCAGCAGAACCTGAGGGACGACGCGCTCCGGGAAACGGCCTTTTTGGTTTTCTGTGGCTCATGTTTGGATTTCTGAGGGGAAAAAATACAAATAGTTTGTCGTTGTTGGGAGGTTGAAACTCATACTCTCAGCTGCAGTTTTTGCAAAGTGACAGCGTTTGGGTTTAATGAGATTACTCATGCACGACCCTCAGAACACACACACTTTACTGATCGTCTCTTCTTTAATTAGGGTCACTGTAATTCTAACAGATCAGAGTTTGAAACAGGAGTTAGATGAATTTTATTTCTTGTGTTTTTTTAAAGGTCCCATATTATGCAAAAATCACTTTATCAAGTCTTTTAGGGCGTATTCAGACCTGGACTGTTTGGTCCACTTTAAACAGACCAGGGTTCGTTTCCCACGTTGGTGCAGACTTTTCATGCAGGTGTGAATGGACACAAACGAACCCTGGTGCGGACCAAACAACCGGACTGAGACCCACTTTTTGAGGTGGTCTCGGTCCGCTTCCAAACGAACTCTGGTGCAGGTCTGAATACAAACGAAGGTCCATCCGAACTAACTATAGGATACATGCGCCTTTTGGGCCTATAAAGTAGGGATGTCCCGATATTACATTTTCACTTCCGATACAATACCGATACTGCAGCATTGAGTATTGGCCGATACTGATATTAATCCGATACGATATCAGTATTAAACATGCATACTTTTATTACTTATTTTGTAGTATGTCTGTCATATTAGAAAAGGCTTGATTAAGTGATTTTATTCAAACAAAGAACAGTAGTCAGCAACAGTAGGTATGAGGAAAAACTGACCCATTTATTATTAACCAATGGGTAACAGAAGTTGCTTATATCGGAGATTTTAGATGCATTCCGATACAATACTGATATTTGTTTTCTTGCTGATATCGGACCGATATCCGATATCAATATCGGACTGGGACACCTCTACTATAAAGTCCCTGTAACCTAACCGTCTTTAGTTCATACCTGATCCTCCGTCTTCTGTTTAGCCACGCTGTTGCTAGCATGTTGTGGGTCAGGACACGCAGAGCATAGCGCCTCCTTGCTGCGATCATTCGTCTTCACTGTTCCAAAATTGTAAACGGTGTTGTTAAGCTGCTTTGAAGGAGCTGCTCTTGAAACTGAAAATGATTTAGCAGCTCTAATAAGAGCACAAACACACATGTTTACCTCCATTTCCAGGTCTGTATTCTGTGTGCCGCCTTTGTCAGTGCTGTCCAATGAGAGCACTGATCGTCACACACCTGGATGTGTTTACAGAATATAGTCCACTTGCAAAGAGTACAATCTGAATACGAACCGCACCAAACGAAAAAAATAAAGTCTGCTTTTGGTCCGGACCAAACAAGTGGACCAAAGGACTTTTCTGGTCTGAATACAGCCCTAGTGAAATTTGTGGGTCTTTGGTTTTCCTCCCAGCCCACAAAATGTGATATTTAATGACAAAACCTGTACTTAGTAGAGCTTGTTTATGTAAAATCCTGACCTAAAACGAACTGTTTGGATTTTGGGGATTTGCCGAGCAAGTCTGACCTGATTGGTCCACCGAAGGATGGAGAATGCTGAAGTTGAAGAGCCATCACTGCTCTGTTTTTGGCTGTAAACAGCCACATAGTTCCATGCACAAGCTTCCCATCTCAGAAGAAGACAGACTAAGTGTCTAGAGTTAATTTATCAAGGAAATGTTCCAGCTACACTCAGTAAAACTGTGCATGTGTGTGCTAGTCACTTCACAACCGACTGCTTTTCCAACTTTGGACAGTCCAACAGAGGGCTAGCCAATAGACTGGTCCTGAATCCAGGCGCATGACCAACCATCCACCAACAAACCTGGGACCCTGGAAATGTGAGTATTTTAAATGCTGTGTGCTGTGGAGCAGATGGAAGAGCTTTTCCTCAGTGTCCCCCCTGTCTCTGTGTTAGCTTCAGGATGCTAACTTTAGCTGCAGTTAGCCTGTTGTTTTAGCCTGCAATGTTACGATAAACGAGCTTCGCTGTTTTCTAAACGTTGTGCACTCGGAGCTCGTGGCGCCGCTCTCAGTGACGTGGAAGAGCGGGGCGGTATCAGCGGTGGCTCATTTACATATGAAGCTCACGCCCACTAAATCAGAGCGTTCTGAACAGAGGGGCTATGAGAGCCTGGAAACAATGCTGCTGTGCTTGATTTATTGGCTTTTTGGACCAAAACATGTTACTACCATTTCATGAGGACATCAATGATCCAGATTAAACTGCAGAAAAGGAGCAGGATATGGGACCTTTAAATAAAAGTGCTCCTCATTCATGCAGTCATTCCTTAATGCAAAGACCACAATCTGTCACACATGATCTAACAGATCACCTCAGCCGTGTGGCCCGGGCCCGGATCAATAAAGAAATCAGATGCAAATGGTTTTTCACTACACCTCATCAAACAGAAACACACACATCCATAAATTCTGCTCATGAGAGAATCTGAGTCCCCGTGTGTGGAAAAAAGAGGTGATGAGACCCTGAAACAGAGCCTGGCTTTAACAGGAGACAAAAAGAGAGGATAATCAATTGATTATCAATCAATCGGTTTGCAGGAGCAGGAGGAGGAGGAGAAAGAGGAGGAGGAGGAGGAGGGGGGTGGAAGCATTGAGTGGCTCCAGCCTGCTCAGATAATCGAAGATGCAAAGACGAGGGTCCCCACCCCCATCACGCTACGTCTCCTTCTCTGTGTGGCTGTCACCTCCTCCGTGTTTATCTCAAACGCCTCTCCGGCTCCTCTTCACTCCTTTTTTTTCCTCTCCTCTTCTCCGTCTCTCCTCCTCACTCAGCTCCCACCCGCCTGCATCCCCTTCTTTTCTCCCCCTCCTCCTCCTCCTCCTCCTCCTGCTTTCTCTCTTTCTCCCGTGTCTACTGCAGCAGAAAATCCAGCACAGACACCAGCATGTGTGTGTTTCTACATGCGTGTGTGTGTCACTACGGTAGATCCACGAGCGAGCCTCACACGATCAGGAGCAGAGGAGGTGGTGGGATTTTTTTTTTTTTCTGTTTTTTTCCTGCGTGTGTCGATGGCTCGGATCACAACGTTGATTGCTGACGCGTTACATCACAGCCATGCAAAACAAAACCCCTGAAATCATTAGAGGAGCGACTCTCCATCCTGTCTCCCTTTATTTCCTCTCGCCTCCCTCCGTCTCCCTCTCATCTGTCTCATTGTGTTTCCACATCAGCATCTCGTTTTTCCATCCCAGCCTCATTTTTTCCCCCTCTCCACATACAGTTTGCTTCTCTGAGGAAGGATCGTAACGGTTCCTCTACCGTGATCTGGGTCAGAACACTCTTTGACGTAAAGCTCTGGCACATCAGTCCTACGGGGGAGAAACGGGGCTGTGCTCACCCTGCAAATAGAGCCGGTGGTGTGCAGCCACTGAAATGATACCTGCTCTGCACAACTCCAGCATGGTGTCACACACACACATACACACACCATCTGCAGAAACTGGCCTCAATGAGTGTTAGATCCAGTCTGATTCATGAGATCTGTGCTGAAAACTGTACATTACATAATAAACAGCATTCCTGCAGCAGGTACAGTAGTGAACGGTTGCTGCCTCCTCCTGCTTTAGGATCTGAATTCACAGAAAAATCTCTTCACATTTTCACCAGCATGAAGAAGAAGAAGAAGAAGAAGAAGAAGAAGAAGAAGAAGGAGAAGAAGAAGGAGAAGAAGAAGGGTAGGATAGCGCCAAATCAATTTGATGGAGACAAGAGTGACACTTAAAGAAGCACTTCCTGTCTCATCCTGAATCCACAGAGGCGGATCAGGTGGCCTGGATCAGACTACCTGTCCGTCACACTCCCTGTCCTCCTGAGGGAGCTGAATCCAGGATCTATACCTGCTGTCAGAGGAGGAGTGTGTGTTTATGTGTGTGTGCAGCTTTTGTTTTCCTTTCTTTTGCAGATATTGCTGAGTGTGCAGTGATCTCTTTTTTTCTTTTTCCTCCTCTGCTATTTTCAGTGTGATTGCATGAACTGGCCACTGCAGGTGTCTGCTGACTGTCTGGTTTTTTTGCATGTGCACCTACAGGAAACATCCAAGAGTGCATGAAAAGAGCAGGAGCACTGACAGCGAGGATCAAAAATCCATCACACAAAAAAAAAAACAGCAGAAATCAAAGCAGCTGTGATGGAGCAGCTGGAGAGAAGCCCACTGAAAGTGTTTTCATGTGGCATGTATCAAAAACAGTCAGAGGGACTTGTTACTCCTACACCTGTTTGTTTTTAAGAGCTGAATGAGGAGGAATCGACATGGGAGCAGGAGGAGACAGAAACAAGTTGTGCGTAAAACTCGTGCGTAAAAGCCGATTCAACTGGGACGCGGCGAAAACAGCCCTGCAGAGTGAAGACCCACCAAGGGCAAACCCAGGAGAAGACGTGCACTCAAACACTGATATCTCCGAGTCTCCTCCGTGAGCTGCTCTAATAAATAAGGGCTGTGATGAAATACGGCGCACTGATGTGCATCATAAACGGACAAATACGACCTAATGAAGGCGTTTGGATGCAGGGAGCGCAGCGGATGGCGCGTTTGGAGACTGATACGTATTAAAGCAGAATACAGCGCTAGGAATTATGACAGCAATAAAAAACTGCATTCAGTGTGGAGCATGTCATAGATCAGGTGGAGACGTGAGGGGACGGGTTCGGGTTTGGTTGGATGAAGCGGAGCGCGTCCATCAACAGATACAGCTGGAATACTGCGATACCATTTTCCATTTTTCCTATGCTATCAGCATTAATTATTCAGCATCAGTAAGTATAGAGGCGCTCCATCTGATAATAAAGACTCTGACACATTCCAGCAGTCTGATTCAATCACATGATTGGATCATTTCATCAACTTTTTCAAACTTAAAAGCAGTTCAGGTGTGATTTCAGGTGTCAGTGTGGACAGCATGCAGCAGCAGTAGAGAAAGAAGAGAGGATGTTGGACTCACCCGGGCATATTTGGATGAATAGGGGTCTTCAAACAGCGCCCAGATCCTGGGCTGCCAGGTTTTCCACCAGCCCGCTTTCCTCGCGTCCTCCTGCATGCACAGTCTTTTCAAGTCCCCGTCCGCTCCCCCCAGCGCCGGGTCGTCGTCCGGCGCGTCCGGCTCTGCATTCTCGAAGCTGTCCAGCGCCTCCTCCGCATCCCTGTGCTGCCGGTAATTCATCCAGCAACACGCCTCCACGTCCGTCTCGTCGATGCCCCAGAAGGCCAGCTCCTCCTCGAACAGGGGGCCGCACACGTCGTTGGGACAGTGCAACTTCCCGGTGCGGTAGTAGTTGAGGATGAAGGAGAAGACCGACGGGTGGCGGTCGAAGAAGAACTCATCTAATTTGGGGTCGTAGTCGAAGTTGCTGAAGGCGTCCGGCTCAGTGAGCCACGATAAGCGGGTCCCGGGCAGCGTTTTGAGGGTGCTCCGGTAAGTCTCATGCCGCACCCCCCCGCAGTTTATCACGATTTTCTCGCTTTCCGACGGACAAGTCATGTCTGCGCTGTAACATGCTTTGTTGGACGACTTGTTCCCACCCTTGCGCCCTTTGAAAGAGGATACACACACCGAACTGAGCATAGAGGACCGGGGGGGGAGGGAGAGGATGAGAGAAACCGAAGGGAGGAGGAGGAGGGAGGAGTCTGAGGAGTCTGCGGGGAGAGAAAAAGGGCAGAAAATTTAGCAGAAGGGAGAAATGGATCTGGATTATCAACACTGCAACACAAATTAACAGGTTAACACGCTTCTGCTGCATGTGTGTGCATCATGACAGGTGATGGTCAGGTGAAGGGGGCACGGAATGACCTTGTGCAGGTGCAGAGGGTGAGGAAGGGTGAGGAGGAGGGGGGAGGAAAGTTGTGTGTTTCTTTTTTTAACAGCATCCTGGTGCAAAAACATTCCTGCAACTTATCAGAGCAGCATCCTCACACACACATTTTTAAACCATCATCATCATCATCATCATCGTGCGTCTCCTGCAGCAACACTCTCCACATTGATCCGCTCCAACCTCTGGTCAGTGTTCATTCAAAACCCTCCTTCTAATTAGGCCACTGTGAGGCTGGAGTATGCATCCTCCTCCCCCCTTTCCTCCCCTCCCCTCCTCCCTCCTTTCCTCCCTTCCTTCCTTCATCCCTATCTGGTACCCAAGAGTGTGTGAGGGGGTGAAAAAGCAGCAGAATGAGGAGAGAAACTGTGAGAAACCAGAGATTCTGATGCTTTTCTGATGCAAGCTGCAGGATTGCATGCATGCATGTGTGTGTGTGAGTGTGTGTGTGTGTTAATTGCCTCCCGAGAGTGTCATGTCCGTCTCCTCAATCAGCCTGTGTGTGTAGCTTCACACACTGCTGCAGCCCCCCTCAACACACACACACACACACTGCACCGAGCTCCATGTGATGCACAGTTAAACCTTTCTCCAATTTAGAAATGTGTGTGAAGAGTGTGTGTGTGTGTGTGTGTGTGTGTGTGTGTGTGTGTGTGTATGTGTGTGTGTGTGTGTGTGTGCAGGGACAGAGAAGGAAGGTGGAAGGATGGAGGTTGAAGGAGTGAGAGTAGGAGGAGGAGGGAGGCTGTAAATCAGGTGTTTAAAGGAGTGATGGAGGACAGGACAAAGACAGAAACACAGAAAGACGGACGGTCAGTGAACGCAGCATCCTGTGAGGGTCAGAGCGGGATCTGCTCTCTGCACCACGAGAGGAAAACGAGGGTGAAGGGTGTGAAAAAGGAGAGCGCTCTGTAAAAATGAATGAAATCTGCTGCAGTAAAAAGCAGTGACTCCCCTCCTCCTCCTCCTCCTCCCACCTCCCTCCTCCTCCTCCTCCCTCTGAAGACACGCGTCCATACATGCTCTGTATCTATGTTGTTAACCTTTTTCTCTATTCAAAGAAATGCAGCACTCTCCTCCCCCCTCCCCTCCTCGTCTCTCCTCGCAGCTCCCGGCCCTCCCCCCTCTCTCATATTCCGCATAAAGGAAACACATTTCACTGAAGGAGGGGAACCGAGGCTTCATTCCTCTCAACTCTTCCTCCTCTCCTAACTCTGTCCTCCTTCTCTCCTCTGCTCCTCTTTCCCATCCTCCGCTGCTTCTTCTCCTCCATCTCTCCTCTCTTTTCTCTTCCTTCCTGTCCCGTTCCTTTCTGAAAGTAGCTTTCAGCACTTTGGGTCAACTCTCCCCCTCCTCCTCCTCTTCTCCTCCTCTTCTCCTCCTCTCCATCGTCATACTTTCCCTCTTTGTCATGTAGGACACTGCAGTCTTTCCTCTTCCTGTCGTTTTGATCATTTCACTTCAGTTTTTCTCTGAGGAGACAACTTCTTCTTGATGGAAAAGTTTGTTTTCACTCTTTTCTGTAAAGATCTTACTTTGACTCTGGGTTTGTTTTTTTGTTTTCTTTTTGGAAATCCTGGAAAAAAGACTGAGCAGCTCTCAGGTAAGATATTCCAAAATCAAGGCTTGTGCATGAGTTTGGAAACACTGGAAGTGATTTTGATATTTCTTATGTGCGATGAGGAGAAATGTCAAAACACGACGACGTAAGACGCCTTAAACTTCTACTTTGCTGCCTGCTCAGCTGCTTTGTTCTAAAAAAAAAGTCGTTTGCAAAACTAAAAGTGTAAAAATACCTAAAAGCAGCTGTAGAGTGATGTAATAACAAAGTGATGAAGATCTGACACTGCAGTGCTCTGGACTTCTTCCTGAAGTTTTTGCAGCTCTGCAGCAGGAGCTTGCAAAAAAAAAAATTCCACTCCTGAGCGTTGGGACAGCACTGCATCATTGTGCAAAAGTAGTTCAGTTTGCATGCAAAAAAGAAGTCAAAACCTGACTTTAACAGGAAGAAAAGGAAGTGAGAAGAGGAGCTTTGCAGGATCTGCTGCAGGAGCATCGAACCTGCTTACTCTGGGGTTTGAGTTTTACTGCACCACCCTGGGAAAAAGTAGTTTGAGGTGCATTCGTGCAACTTAAAACTTTTAAAATGTGAATTAAACAAGACTTTTTTGCGCAAAAAAAAAGAAAAAATGAAGGATAAGGACTTTAATTTTCTACGTTTTCTCAAATAAAACGTCTCGAGTGAGTTGCAAGGATGTAATTCTTCATAGAGACAAAGTAAAAGTCTGAGTTCCTGAGACGGAAATCTTCAGAAACATTAAAAAAAAAATCAGAATTCTGCAAAACTTGTAGCTTTTATCCAGAGCCAACACAGCTGGGTCTTTAGATTTTAAGTTTTTCTCAACGAAAAATGAGCAAATTCAGAATGATGCTGCTTTTTCTGCAGCTTAAAGTCTTGAAGTGGGTTAATTCAGGACAGGATGTGTTTGTGAAGGAGTCAGAGATCTTAAAGTGAGTCTCTGATTTGGTTTCAGCACCACGGACAGCGACAGTCTCTCCAACAGGACTCTGAACTTTTCCAAAAATCTTCCTCTGATCTCAAACTTTCATCCCCTGGGCGACTTTTCTGGCTCTGTATCTGATCAGCGGACTGCTGAATATTTCATACACGGACAGCCGCAAGTCTGTAACTGTGGTTAAGTGCCTTTTGTTCCCCCTGAGTTTGTGCGGTGTGTGTGTATTGATTTTAAAAATATACTTAAGTGTTGTTTTACTCACTGAGGGGAATTAAAGATTCATCAGGGACGCTGCTGCTGTGACAATCTGGGATGTTTTTGTACCGTTGGGTTTGAAAAGATCCCTGATCTCACTGACTGTGGAGTAAAGAGTTTGAAGCTGGAGAATATCCGCAGTTTGAGGGTTTCTGCTCAAAAAGAGGGGGGGTTAGTGAAGCTCTTAAAGGGCCAGCGCTTTCACTGACAGCACTGCGATCGCTGGAGAAAAGAAAAAAACACCAGGAGGAAAGAGGCACGGGAAGAGGCACGGAGGGAGGGAGGGGAGAAGCTACACAAGGTGAGCGCTGGGTGGAAAATGGAGGAAAGAAAGTGGAGATTATAGAAGAGAGGAGGAAGAGGAGAAGGAGGGAAAGAGAGGAGCAATCTCTCTTTCTCCTGCAGCATTTCCTGCCTCGGCCACCGTGTCCTGCGCCACCCTGCTACTACTGCACTCACACAGGAGGGAGGAGGGGAGGATGAAACACTCACACGCTCACCTGGCTGCAACAAACAAGCTCAGAGAAGCTTCTGAGAGGGGAAATGAGGCTTAATTATAACGAGGCTGATCACTCCTGCTGCGGACGGGGAGATAACGACACAGAGCGCGGGATGACAGAGGGAGAAACGTGCACGCAGCCCGCGCACCAAACCTGCTCTGACGCTAATATATATTAGCAGAAACACTGCAGCAAGAAGGGGGAGGGAGTGCAGGATTGTGGGATGCATTGACTGTGAGGTAGTAGCAGCAGTAACCGGGGGGAGGGGAGGAGTGTGCACACTAGAGGAGAGGAGGAGAGGAGGAGAGAGGAGTTTAGGGGAGTGCTGACTATGCGGAACAGAGAGGAGTTGGCAGAAAAACAAAAAAGCTTTAGCAATCAAGGAGGAGGAGATGAGGAGATGGAGGGAGAAGGAAGGGAAGGAGAGACAGGTGAGGTGATGGAGGAAGAGGAGGAGACAAAAGGGGACGAAGAGTAGGAGCATGTGTGTGTGTGTGTGTGAGGGCACAAATTACGTATGTGTTTCTGGTGCGGAGCCATTTTTTTCCCACCCGCTACCTCATCAAAGGATGTTACCACAAGGCTTCACGCTGTTCCATCCATATTGCCTCCCTCCCTCCCTCCTTTCCTCATCTCCTCTCCCCCTCATCTCCTCATCATCCCACTCCTGGTGCTGAGGAGCCCCCAAGAGGAGAAGCAGTGGCACTGCAGCAGCGTGCACTGCGGTCACCTCCCCCTTTTTAGTGCGGTGTCACAACACACACTGCCCTCCCTCCCTCCCTCCCTACACTAAAATTATCATTCCTCCTCATGTGTAACTCCACGAGACGAGGAGAAGCCAGATAAAGAAGGAGTGTAGGGGGGGAAGTAGGTGGCGTTTAGATTTGAAGAATGAAAAATGGTGAGAAGAAATGTCATGAATGGAGCACACGGTGCAGGAGATAACCAAAGCATCCGTCTTTATAAAAAGGCTCAATTCCCAAAACAGGCATTAGTGAGACGATCAATTAAGCAAGCAGAGAGAGGAAACAGCCAGTTGACGAGGGGAAGCTCCTCCAGGGCCGGACCAATCCTGACACACTGCAGCAAAGACACCAGCCTCCAGCCGCTGGTGCATACTGGTCAACCCCTAATCCTCCTCATCACTCCTGTGCACTTTTTCTCACAAGAGAAGCAGAAGAAGATGCTCCTGGTTGGCTCCTTCCATGATTAATACATGAGGCCATTTTCAGGAAAAGAGAGGAGTGAAAGGATGGAGTGATAGATGGTGCAAAAGGTCAGAAAGAGGAGGGAAAGCAAAACAGGGGGATGGAAAAAAAAAAAAAAAAGTGCTCAACTTTTTCACTCCAGTAGAAAATAGCTTTCACCCCTCGCCCTCTGCGGTTCAAGCTGTTCACTTTTGAAGTTGTGATGATTCACAAACACAAGAGCGGTAGTGAGAGGTAGAAACTGTCAGATTAGACTCAGCTGCTCAGCAGGTAGGTTTGAAAGTGAGGGATTAAAAAGAGAAATCAGCAAAAAAAAGGAGGAAGAATCAAGAATCCAGATGAGGCGGAGAGGAGACAGATGGAGAGCAAACATCACGACTGAGGACTGAGGAGGAAGGAAAGGGTCAGAGGAGAAACGACAGATCTGTAATCAAATCACGGCCTCAAAATAGATTTTATTCCCCTGGTTGCTTCAACAGCAGCGCCCTCCTTTCCTAACCCCATCACAGCTCCTCTGACAGCACGCCACTGTCGGTTTCTTTTTTTTTTTTTTTGTGCAAAAACCGAAAGGGGTGTTTTCTGGGTTACCCTCAATCTAAAAATAGCCTGAGCCGTAGATTTATAATGCAGGATGTGAAGAGGAGGAGGTGGAGGAGGGTGCGAATGGAGGGAGAGGAAGAGCATGCTGGAGTTAAAGCGAGGCACGTGTTAGGAGGTGAGAGGAGAGGAGAGGAGAAGAAGGAGGGACGGAAGGTCTAGACTGGTCTTTAAATGCCCCCAAAGACTTCCTGGAAGAGGTTTCAGTGACACGATGTCCTTCCTGTTGTTACGCTCCACTGACCCCCTCCTCCTCCTCCTCCTCCTCCAACCCTCCTTTATCAAACCTCAAACCTCCATTTTTTTTTTTTTTCCCAAGGCCTTCACACTTACCCACTGCTGCACACACACACACACACACAGTGCAAAGGTGCATGCAAGTAAAACAAAGCATGCTTACACACACACACACACACACATGCATGCACACACACACACATAGAGGCATGGAGCTGCTCTGATCTAGTGGTGTAGATGGGGAAACACCCACCATGTATGCAATGAAATGTCAGGGTTAGGATTATTTTTAACGTTTAATCAGCTGGAGGAAGAAAAAAAATCTGTCAGTTTGCAGAGTGAAGAAGAAGAAATTGTGCAAAAAAAAAAAAAAAAGAAAAAAAAAAAAGAAAATCCTACAAAAGCAGTTTTCAGATTGGATGAATTTGTGCACGGTGTGGCTCTGAAAAAAAAAGACTCATCACAGCACAAACAGCGACAGGAAAGCCTCAAACATCGCAGCTAATGTGGATTTAACGATACTTGTTGAATGCGGGGTCTGCTTTAGAGCTGCCCAATAAAAACACCTGCTGGCTGCTGTTCGTGGACGGATCACACGCAGGAGGAAAATAGAGAAAAAGAGCCACCCAGAGATACAGACATGGAGACACACACACGGGTTCATACTCACTTGGTTCGGGTTCGTTTGGAGCGCGCTCGGACACACGCACATCGAGCTTACGGATCAATGCGAGCGGACTTTGTCTTTGTTAGATCGCTCTTTGCTTTCGATTTCACGCAGGATCCAGTTCCTCTAGACGAGCTATTCTCCGGTTACAAGAAGTCAACACAGGATTACGCGCGGCTAGAAAAAGAAAAATCTGGTTATTGCCGGTTGTTACTCTGAGCTTATGGTCATGCTGATGATGGCAGGGATGGGATGAAGCAGGAGTCGCCCTCTCTGGGTCTCAGCCCCTCTCACACCTCTGTGTTATTGCCAAAAAAGAACTGCCAGCCTTTGTTACAGTGTCTCTACGCTCCCAGGCGCAGGGTGTAGCGACCATTCAGCTTCTTCTTCTGTCTCCCCTTTTATCCCAAATGTTTCAATGGAGATACCTCCCTCTATCCCTCCCTCCCTCTCTGTTTTCCCTCTCTCAGCCTCTCTCTGTTCCTTTGGAGGAGCGTCACCTTCTGCACTGTTTTTTTTTTCGCTCAGACGATCCATGTGGGCGGATTAGAGGAGAAGACAGAGGGGTGGGAGGACCCCGGTGGATTCACAGGCTAATTTCTCTCAGGGCTGCTGAACTTGAGAAATACATATGCTGGGAGACTCCTCTCAGATCTGAAATCCAGATGAGGAGGATCTGTTTGATTCTTTGTCTCCTTTTCCCCCCCTCACACATGCTCACTCTGCTCTGTGCTGGGCGGACGCACCAACACCATTTTGTCTACAGGTTCCCAGCCTTGGCTGACATCAGCAGTCATGTGGTACAAGCAGAGGAGCAGGTGGGTGATATGACACAGTGTGGAGTAATATGTTCAATTACTCTAACAGTGATAAGCAGAGGAAGGAGAGGGGGAGTTATCTCTGCTCTTCAAGCTGCTGGAGCAGATTTATCTGATCATCTGTTTCTCAGAATCACTTTTTATTTGGATCAGTCTGTGCCTGTCCTGATCCATATTTCAGGAGGACGATTAGCCCAGCTGCTGATGCACTTCTCGGCAGGAAACTCATCAAACATCGCCTCATAAAAATTACAACAGTAGTAAAAGGGCAAAGGCTTATTGTCAGGCTGCATGTTGCATTTTCTCCTGACCACAAAAGCTTTCCTAAGAGGAAAGAGTGGACAGAGGGAGGAGGAGGAGGAGGAGCACAGGAGGATGATGGATGGGATGAAAAGAAAGCAGAAAATGGCTCAGTAGGATTGTTTTAGAAGGCAGTTTGATGTTGGCAACAGACACACTGCAAAAAAATGAAATCTTAACATGTGTTTTTGTCTTGTTTTGAGTAAAAATATCTTTTCAGACTCAATATGAGCCACATTCACTTGACCGGTCCAGAAAAATGTCTTATTTCAAGTTATTTAAGAAAAAAATGAGGCCTGAATTGCTTGAAACAAGTAAAAAAAATCTGCCAGCAATGAAGGAAACAAAAGTTAGAAAGTCCAGCCAGTCTCCACTTCCACAGAGTCCAGGACTGAGCTTCGTCAGCAGTCTGTGCAGGTGAAGCTCTTCCAATGTGGTGTTGGTGTGCAGTATTAGCTCCGTTAGCCATGTCCGTGACTAGCATGATGCTACTCTGCCTTATAGTATTCCCTGTGTTACTGGATTAGCACGGCTAGCTCTTCCATCTTATTGGAGATAGATCTTACATTCCCAATAACGATGTCGTCACATCTTAGCTCACACCTGAGAACCAGCACGTCGTCCTCACCTCTTTCTCCTCACCTTGTGGGAAAACATCCGGCCTAGCACCAGTTAGCATTGACATGTTACAGGCTGCCTACAGCTGATTTCATGTAAACAATGCAGGCATGGTTACATGTAGGATCCCCAGACAAACACAGGAGAAAAAATAGTAAAAATATTAGGGATAGATTGATTATCGGCTGGGCCAATTATCGAGGCCGGGGGATATTTGGCATTTTGGGGCATAGCGGCATCAGCCATTTTTTTTTCAATCTGATGGCCGATATGAAACCCATTCTGAAACCCACAAAACTATGTAGTCTTGGCTGTGATGCTTCTCTGCACAGAGTTTCTCCCTGTCTACACTATGGAAGCCCTAGATGGTCAAAACAGTTAAAATCAGTCATGTAAAACCAAACAGAACATGATTTCAGCTGCATAACATGCCTGTAAAAGGCAGCAAAAACTCAATTCTGTCCAGTTTTATTGCAGTTACAAAGACGTTTTTAAAACTTTACTTACTGTAGAAAACTTTAGCTACTTTAGCATTATTGTTTTTAAAGTTTTTAGTTAACTTTATAAAACATGCTGCTAACCCTTTGAGATGTTTAATAAACATATGCTTGAAGGCATTTGATTTAAATTAAGTGTTTGAGTTTGTATTGTTCAATTTTTTTACGCTAATATTTTCACTTTGACTGCAAATTAATATCGGCTTTAATTATCAGTTATCAGCCTCCTTGCCAACTAATAATTAGTATCGTATCAGCCCCAAAAAATCCATATTGGTCTATCTCTAAAAAATATCACTGAAGACCAAACCAGTTTGGTGTCTACAACCAACAAATGAACCATACAAAGTAACGACCCACTACAAATACAGAAGACGAAAAAGAAACAAAAAAATTACAAGAAACAGACAAAGAAGAAAGAGCAGCCATTTTTCAATTAAATAAGACAAAAACACTTTGTAAGATTTCAACAAGCCAAAGGTCAGACTTCTGATGTGCATTTCCTCCTGTGTGTGTTTCTGCAGAGCATGGAGGAGGAAAGTGGTGATCTCCTGATGCATCTGCTCAGCGTGTGTTCAAACACTCAGCGTCAGCCGCATGCGGTTTCTCTCCTCCTTCTGTCTTTATTACTTCACACTGTTTCACACGCCACAGGCTCGCAGCTCCAACCTCAGCACATCTACATGTAGATTTCATGTCACGTGTATGAAACCACGTCCTGAGCAGCAGATCTCTCTCTTTCCGTAGATTACATTTTTATTTTTCCCATCAAATATTAACGCACGGCTTCCTCCCAGCACCTGTGTAATAATACGTGTGAGGTTTAACGCCATTTTCTGCACCCTCAGGAAACAATGCATAACTCTGTTCTGCACCACATCGCTCCCCTGCTCGTTTAAAGTGCCTCACACATCCCAGTGGCAGCATCCAGCTCAGAGCAGATTTATTCAGGGGCTGCACTGGAAATAATTGAAGATGTTGGAACAGAAAGTGGAGCCGTAGACGAAGTGGGCAGACATGTTAGCAAATCTGGGTAAATGCTAACCTGTGGAAAGTGGCGTAGGTCTGATTTCCAATTTTTTTAAATTGTGCAATGACATAATGACAGATGAAGCAGCTGTTTTATGATCATATATAACTTTCCTTCAAATAACTGCATTAAACACTGCGTTATACATAGATTAACAACAAAACAAGGGGCCAGTTGTTCAAAGAATCCAAATTTGGAAACCCAAGACTCACTTTAAGAGTTTCTGATTCTGATTTTGAGCAAAAAACAAAAATAACATAAACATCCACTTTCCTTTATAACTGATTTCATGACCCCTCATCTGAGCCACAACAAATAAAAAACAAATATACATTAACAAATACATTTTGGATTTTCTGTCTTAAATAAAAAAGGCTAAATGTCCAATAGCGCTTATTGTCCTGCATAACCAGGCACAATGTTCCTTTCTGTGATGATGATTACTTTACTGAAGCCTTCATTTTTTGACCAATTTTTAAGTTTTTCTACATTTACTTCCTGAATTGTACCTTTAAATACTGCCCCCTGTTGGGATCAGGATAATCCTTTTTTGTTGTTGTTTTAATTGGATCTAAAGCTGCGTTTCCACCACCAAGGAGACCAGTTCGATTTGTCTCGGTACGGCACACATTTTGTGGCGTTTCCACTGACTCATCTTGGGACAGATCCCCAAATAACCGAGCTGACCCACTTTTTGGGAACCCTTTAATATGTTTAAAATAAGAAATGTAAAATAACAACAACAACAAAAAAAACTACGATGACCCCATGTTGGGTCTTCTACCTGTTGTTCTTTACAGAGCTGGTAGCCCACATTATGATATGTCGTCCCATTTAAGCCGCGTTTCCACCAAGCAGTCCGGGTCGGTTCGTCTCGGTACGGTGCGCTTTTAGCGGCGTTTCCACTGACTCATCCCGGGACGGATCCCTAAAAACCGAGTCGAGCCGTCCCACTTTTTTGGGACCCTTTCGTATGGGTGCCAGACTGAACCGATCCGCTCCGGGGAGGTGGAGCAACACACTGCAGACTGTTGATAGGTCAAAAGAATCGTCACTCACCCCGACAGCTGCTGCATTTCTCCTGGCGGCTCACAGACTTCTCTGAAACGAAGCTTGATTGCACTTTGTAACAGAGAGTTTCATGAAAATCACAGAGAGGACGAAATGCTGCATGTCTTCCATCCGTGCTCTTTGTTTACTGTGTCGCGTTTTCTTCTTTGTTGGATTTAATAGCGGGGTAAACTGCTACGGCGTCGCGCAATTGTTTACTAGCTGCGGCTTCCAGCATCGGGCTTACACCCCGCCCACCACGAGAGGGCACAGTTTGCTGTGGAAACGCAAACGGGATGAGACTTAACTGTCCCAAACAATCCCAAACCGTACTGAACCGACCCGCACTGCTTAGTGGAAACGCAGCTTTAGAGCTCTGGTAATCTGGATTTGGTAATCTAAAAAACAGGGTGATCCAATCCAGTGTTGCTTTGAAAAAATAGCATAAAACTGAGACGGATTACCTGATCCTGGATAGTATGAAATGGGATTTATTAAATTCTTTGAACAACTGTCCCTTGGTGTTTACAAAACAATCCACCAGGCTATGATTAACAAAGGCTGCTCAAATGAAAGGTTTCCTAAAGTAAAAAGTTGTTTGCTCGAGACAAAACCTTTAAATCAGGAAAATCAGAACGACAACTTAAACTCCCTGTGTATAAAAACACATAGTCTGCGCAGCTCCACGATCCACAGAGTACCTCAGTTGTTTCAAACCACCACATCCTAATTAGAAAACACCTGTTGCTGTAACTGAGAAAAGTGAAAGTGAAAAATGAATCCTTATTAAGAGTAAGAAAACAGTTGGAAAATGTGTTTAGCATTCATTAGCGGTCGCCTAAGAGGAGGGACTGTTTTCCTCAGGTGCCTTACACTTTGTGCTGACTAAAACTGTGCAGAAACCCCTTCTCTCTGTTCGTCTTTGCAGAATGATCACCTATTGTTCAGGATTCATCAACTCCAAGAGGCCATGGTTTCCTGTGCACAACGAGCAGGAGCTCCAGAGGAATCAGGAGCTGCTGATGTGGTGAGCCCAGAAACCACACGGCCGTCCAGCGCTGAGCAAAGTATAGAGGAGCGACACTGAGACGACACAACACGGGTATGTATGTAGTGCTCGTGATTGGGCACGAGCACTACAGTTGTTAGCATGTTAGCATTATAAGTCAGTTTTGAAGTTTAGGCTGTATCATTTGAAAATTAGTTCAACACCAGAGATTGATTGTCTAATTATCCACTTACTCACCTTTTATTCTATTTTTATAGAGACTACATTTAACCTTAAAACGCCAAATATATCAAACTTGATACATGAGATTCAAAGAGCTCTATCTGATCGACATGATTAATAATTTCCTTAAAAACCTGTTCGAAAAATGAATTCCTCCACATTGAGGATTATCATTCCACTACAGGCAGCTCAAGTTGTATTTTGGCTTTTTTTCTAAATGGCTGCTCCCATTAAATCATCTACACATTCTATGTCAGGTGAATCTATGATTATATCCAAGAAGTTGAAGAATAAAACAAATTTTTATTTTTTTTACACAAGTATTTTTTGTCAGCAATTACAGAATGCATTGTAACTAAAAAGTTGTCAAAAATGGCCAATTTGTCACGTTATAAAAAATCTGTATCAAACAAAATATCATAAGATTTTTATTTTATTTCATTTATTTATTTTTATTTTATTTTGTATTCATTTTTATTATTTTTATTTTATTTTATTTTATTTTTATTTAATCATTTTTTCTCAGTTTTCCCAAGTTATATTTTATATATATTTTTTGACGATAACCAAAAAGTTGTGAAAAATGGCCAATTTGTCACGTTATACAAAAAAATGTATCAAACAAAATATAAGATTTTTTTTTTATTTATTTATTTACTTATAAATTTTAGTTTATTATTGATTTTTGATTATTTATATTTAATTTTTTTTATATTTATTTATTTTTTTCTCAGTTCCAAAACTTGGTCAGGCTCAACAGAGTTAAAGACTGATGTATTTTTTCAGGGCTGATACCGATAACCACTAGTTAAGGAAGACGGTAACCAATATTTCTGGCCGATACTCATTTGCAGTAAAAGTGTAATGTTTATAAGAATATATGTATTTAAATGTTACTGAGGCACACGTATATGTGTACATTCAAACGTATATATGTGAATATGTGAACAAGTGTGTATGCCCATGTAATGTAATGTAATTTAGTGCAAATCTACCTCGTATGAATGGGTGCCTGTGTGTAGATGTTTGCAATTTGATCTATGCTCTTTAAAGTTAATACAGTGTACAGTATTTGTTCACCTTCCTGTTCAACTTGAAAACTAATAAAAATGTTGTTTAAAAAAATAAAATTAAAATATTGGTGTTGTGATTTGGGATAATATGAACTCCAGCACTTAACTTTGTTTAGAGCCTTTAAGCATATGTTGGTTAAACAGCTCCCAGGCTCAGCAGCTGTCTTGTAAAGTTACAAAAAAAAAAAAAAAAAACGTAAAAAACTCTTACCGAGACTCAGAAAATGAAGAGACGGTCTCTTACTTCATGATTGATGCAGAATGTTTGTTGTTTTTCCAAATTCAGGCTCTGATCATTTATTTAGTTATGAGCAAAATCTGGCCCAGACATCCTGCCTCAAACTGAGATCGCCTCCGTTTGACCAGAGATGAAGCCAGGGAGTCTGAAGAGGGGATTTAAAAACTTCACGGTAAATGCAGTACAAGCTGTGAACCACTGAGAGGAAGACAGAGAAGCTCCAACGTGAACAAAACACCATTCATTCAACAGTGAAGTGAAGGGCTCAGTTTGAAGCTCAAGCGTAGTTCACTCCGGAGCATCAACCTCAGATCATGAAGTTAGTCCAACAAATCAATGAACAAACATGATGGGGCGGCTTTAATGTGGCCAGCTGAACTCTAGGTTGCACAACACTGGTCACTTCCTCCTGTGCTGCTCTTCAAAAACATCAACAACATTATTCTGAGAACACAGGATGTTTTGGTTGAAATGAGACAGAATTCATGAATCCATCTGTTTCACAAAGTCGTTCTGAAGTGTTGTTCAGGTCCATGTGGTCTTTGGCTGAAGAGCTGGAATCTGAACAGCGTGGAGTTCAGTCAAATGTCAGAGCTTTAGACGCTCCAGAGGAAATACGTGGGATGGATTGTTTGTTAAAATTCTCACGGAATAAAAGATTATTTTTCATAAAATTTAAGCCTTGTGAGAAAAAAATGGTAAAGCAGCTTTTAAACCAGGGCTCTGCAACCTGCGGCTCTTTGACTCATTTGCAATGGCTCCTTGTAGATTTAATAGTTATTATTGAAAAAAAAAACATTTTTTTTTAATCTGATTCATTACAAAAAATTGTAATTTTTGCACATTTTCAAAAGAGTTTAACATTTCTGGAAATGTTAACAAATCCAAAGTTTTTGCAAATTTCTGTAAATTTGTAAACATTAAGTTTTTTAAAACTCTTGCAAATTTTGGTATATAACATTTCTTTCAAAAATTCCATTTTTTTTTATTTTAATTTTTTTCAAATTTTGCAAATTCTTTTCATTTAATTTTGAAGTTTCAAAAAGAAAGGACACAACATGTACAGTTTTATAAATTGAAAAAAAAAAACCTTATTGTTCCTGAGATTTTAACTATGTAAAAAATTTGATAATGAAAACAATATTGATTTTAACAAAATATTTTGATATTTTAAATATCTTAAAAAATAAAAAAAAAATGTGAATTTCAGTTTTATTTTCAAAATTTTGCAAATTCTTTACATTCTTTAAAGACACTACATGTAATTTTTTTTAAATTGAAAAAAACCTTATTGTTCTTTAGATTTTAACCATGTATAGAATTTTAACAATCATAATAATTTAAGTAATAATAAAATATTGTGATATCTTAAATAATTTAAAAAATTGCAGGTGTTTAGAATTTCAAAATTTTTTTTTGAAATTTTGCAAGTTCTTAGAAAAATTATTTTTTTATTTGTTTCTTTGGTTTTTTTTGCAAGTTTATCTAGGTTTAAAAATAGCAAAGACACTTCATGAACAATTTTATAAATTAAAAAAAAACCCTTATTGTTTTCTGGATTTTAATTATGTATACAATTTTAGTCATAATAATAATAACAATAATAAAGAAAGAAAGAAAGAAAGAAAGAAAGAAAGAAAGAAAGAAAGAAAGAAAGAAATTAATAGATTGATAAATAATTACTGAAAAGCGCCCTAAACAATTTGTCATTTTAATTGTAAAAACAGCGTAATTTTTTTGGTTCAGAATCCACTTTAAATTTAGGTGAGCTGAGGAAACCACAGGGTTCTTCCGTCCTAAAAGTCTCACAGCAAAGTCAAAGTCAAACAGTGAACTTGAATTGAGCGCTGAGGACTTGAGGCTCAACTTGAAATCAACTGTCCAGCTGACCAATCAGAGGACACTGAGCAATAAGTCAATGTGTAACTGGTGTTAGGAGAAAAGTCAATAGATCCCAGGAGGATTTGACCTCTGGGGAATGTGATATAACCTTCCAGAAACTGCTGGAAATCAATGTCATTGTTGATTTATTTCTCCAGTATTACGATGGAACGACCGGGCAAAAAGACCCGTCAATGACAAGACAAGCAGCAAGCTCTGCTCTAAAAAAAAGAGCTGTAAATTCATCTGGTAATAACTGTGTCCCACTTCAATATACAGTCACGCTCTGCAGTAAACCAGAGTGACTTCAGCCTCACCAGACCAGCAGGAAGTCGTCTGCAGAAAGAGCTTACACTGCTTCTTCATCAACCCTCCATAAATACTGAATGTCTGACTTAGTATGTTCTGAGTGGAGCGTTAGCCCAAACAGACGCAGCCATGCTCAGGCCGTTGGCGGCGGCGGCGTGCAGCTCATGCATAAGGAAGCAGAGACTGAGGGGATGCTGGGTCGTCACGAGAAGACAAAAGGAGATCTGAGATGATGGACGCAGCACATCTCAGAGCTACATGTGCTGCATGTCTGCCTCTGTCTGTCTGCTTGCTCTATGGGGGCTGGACACAGAAAGGATCACCGGCCTTGAGGATGCAAACACTGCGACTGACAATGAGGAAGTGCTGGGTCGATAATCTGTATTGATGTTGTCCATCACTCCTCAAAAAGAAGCCTCCGCTGACTTGAAGCGGTGAAAAATGTCCGTTCACAGATGAAACTGAGTGATCTGCAGCTGTGTAGCATGTTTACGTTCAGCGGAGGAAGGATGCTCAGGGATGGGTTTTGGTTTAGTAACTGAAACACACAAATCAAAGTTTGCAGAGAGGATGTCAACACTCACGTTATTTCCAGCACTGCAGCTCTGCAGAGAGCACAGAGCTGTGTGTCTGCTTCGCTGTGGTTCAGGGACTATTTTCTGCAAGTCACTGCTGTACAGTAAGGAGCAGAGTCTGACTCTTGAATTCATAGACAAAACATATGTTATTGTGTAAATTCATTGTGCAAGATTTCCAGGAAAGGGATCGACAGCTTTTTACGATCAGAATGTCAGAGTTATTTGTCTTGGACGGGTTTGAAGCTCTGGCATCGACTGAACTGAATGTTCTTCCAGATTCGGGCTGATATCTCAGCCAATGATTACACAAACCTGAAAAAAAAACCTTCCCAGAAACACTTCAGGAGGGATTTGTGAAATAAGAGGAGGATACGTTTCCTGGATTCCTGAAAGTTATCGGGATTATGTGGAAAAATGTTTTCGTGGAGCAGCTCAGGAAGTAACGGGAAGCGTTGGCCAAGCTCAGAGTTCAGCTCACAGAGACTGAAATGAATGATCCACGCTCATGGGTCATTATTCTACAGAAACTGTTTTTCAGCAGAGAAAAACACAGATCCCTCTTCTCTCTACTGAACTCCATCAGCCGGCATGGTGTTGACAGAGAGACTTAGACGTCCAGTAAATCAATCTGGTCCTGGTTGACCCTGCTTGACTAGAGAGCTATATATATATATATATATATATATATATATATATATATATATATATATATATATATATATATATATATATATATATATGGGGAAAATAAGTATTGAACGCGTCAACTTTTTTCTCATCTCATTTATTTCCAAAGCTGTGACTCAAACAAAATTTCTACCAGACATTGGTATTAACTCAAATAATCCACACATGAAAAGAAATCACAACGTTCAGGTCCATAAATAATGATTATGGTGAATTAAGTACGATAACACAGGAAAAAAGTATTGACCATACCATGGAAAGGCTGTATACTTTGGCAAGGAAATGCACCATACCACCTTAAATCTGTCAGTAATTATTACTTAAACTTCCAATTAGTGCAAACCAACATCAGCTGGGCTAGAGCAAATTGATGCTCCTATAAAAAAGTCGTTTTTTTACCAAGCAGTTAAATACCACACACCTCATGATGGGTAAAGGCAAAGAGCTCTCTGAAGACATTCACAACCTGATTGTTGCTCAGCATCAGAATGGAACTGGTTACAGACTTATATCAAAGCACCTGAATATTCCAGTCAGCACGGTTGGGGCCATTATTCACAAGTGGAAGAAGCACCACCTTACCATCAACAGGCCACGCACAGGAGCTCCTTGAAGATTTCTGACCAGGGAGTCAGAAAGATAGTCAGAAGAGTACTCAACCAGCCAAGGACCACCCTGAAAGTTCTCCAGAAAGACTTGGAGGCAGCAGGTACAATTGTTACAGAGAAAACAACAGGCAATGCACTCCACCGCCATGGCCTCTATGAACGCTCAGCCCACAAGACTCCATTCCTCAAAAAAAGGCATGTTGAAGCTGGTTTAAAGTTTGCTAAACAGCATCTTGACAAGCCTGTAGAATGCAGCAGGTATAATTGTTACAGAGAAAACAATAGGCTATATATATACATATATATATATATATATATATATATATAAAAACGTGACTGAAGTGGACGACTCATGGCCTGTAACAGCAAGATTCAGTGTCTGTTTTGTACAATATTTACAATATAATCCTGTTGAAGTTCTCTTTATGACTCTTTATTCTGTTTGCAGTGACACACACAGACACACTTGGCCCTGAACACGAACAGCTCATCCATTTCTACTCCACAAAAGCTTTTTAGCTTCAACAAACTGACGGCGACAACATCGAGTTCAGATCAGTTCTCTGTCTCCATGTGAACCAGTAATGAGTTGGGCGTTTAGCGAGTCCTCCCTCCCTAAAAGACTGCTTTTAGCTTTCATTATTCATCAGTTAGAGGCCCCTGGTCTGGATGAGTTGTTGCTCCAAGTTAAGATCCAGAAAACACAGATTACAACACAAGGTAAAGATGCATAAAGTTTTTCTATCCAGCCTTATTCAGGGTTCCTACAGCCACAGGTAAGTCAAATTCAAGACTTTTGAAGAGTTTTTATTACCACTTGTAATTAAATTTAAATCCAACTTCACCATAAACACTAGGGGTGGGAGAACAAATCTAAAATCAATATATCAAGAATTTTTGTTTGACAATATCAAAATCAGGATTCTGTGTGTTGTGTAAATTCTTAATTTCATTATTTGTTTGTAAACTGGATTTGGAAAAATGTTACCACTTTTCTCCAGCAGAGGGGGAAATGTTTCTCTCTGACTCATGTGCTGTGCATTTTATGGGAAAATATAGCTCCCATAAAATGCAATGTAAATATCAAGGAATCACAATTTAAATTAAATCGGCACCCCAAAAATCGTAAGTATCATCCCAGCCCTAATAAACACAAATGGAAAAAATTGCGTCAGGTTGGGGATTAATTAACAAGAGTCCCAGCTGCAACCACATCAATGTTCATTGGTTCCACTATCGTGATTGTGTGACATTACCATGAGGGTCACTCTGTAAGTTACTTGAAAAAAAAATTGGTAGCCTTTATTTAGAGATTTAGGACCAGTGTTGGGGAAGTTACTTTAAAAAAAGTAGTGTTTGCTCGTTACATATTACTTTTTGAAAAAGTAGTTCCTTATAGGGATGGGTACCTTTCACATTTGAAACGACGTGGTACCAATGCCTGGTACCTATTAATCGGTACTGGTACTCAACGGTACCAATTTTCAGAACATTTTTGTGTTAATGTGATAAAAGAATATCAATTTGTTTCAGAATAAAATATATATTTTTTCCATATAACATATTTATTCTTCAATTCATAACCTTGCAATGCTGGGTTCATGTCCAGCCTGGAAAATCTCCTACTCTTTCATTACCTCACTGTCACAAGGATGCATTTAGGTACCTTAACATGGTACCTTTTGATTTTACATGAATCGGTACCCGGTACTTTTGACAGAATTTGGTCGGTACCTGTAAAGTATCTAATTCGATACACATCCCTAGTCCTTTACTTTACTTAAGCCGTGTTTCCACCAAGCAGACTGGTTCAGTTCGTCTGGGTATGGCACACATTTTGTGGCGTTTCCACTGACTTATCCCGAGACAGATCCACAAATAACCGAGACGCGCCGTCCCACTTTTTGGGACCCTTTCGTATGGGTACCAGACTGAACCGATCCACTCTCAGAAGTTGAAGTGACAACACGGCAGACCGTTGATTGGTCCAAATCGTCACTTACCCCGACAGCAGCTTGATTGTTCTTTGTATCAAAGAGCTACATGCCAATCACAGAGAGGACGAAATGCTACAAGTCTTCCATCTCTGCTCTTTGTTTACTGTGTCACGTTTTTCTTCTTCGTTGGATTTATTAGTGGGGTAAACTGTGTAGCGCTGCCACGGCGTCACGTTATTGTCTAACAGCTGCGGCTTTCAGCATCTGGCTTACACGTCTTCTACCACAAGAGGGCACAGTTTGCTGTGAAAACGCAAACAGGATCAGGCTTAACTGTACCAAAGCGTGCCAAACCGTACTGAAGTTACCCTCAATGGAAAGAAACTTTTTACGTTACTTGTTACTTTAAAGGAGCTCGACTTCGGGCAAACCCCCGTCTAATTTCCTAAATGTGTATAGGATTACATAAAGTTCTTCTATGGAGCACATTTTTTAAGACTTTTAAAGATTAATTTGAAGACATTTTAAGGCCGCCTAAGGTCTTGCTTTTAGATTTGTTGATGATTGATATATATATGATTGGTGCACCTGTTGTTTTCCACTCGTCCACAGATGAAGTGTTCAGTTATCAGTGAACTCGAGTTCATCGCTCTGAGAGAAGCTCCCAGGAAAAACAGCAGGTGTTTGACGGGAAATGAAATCTTAAGCAGAAATCTTGTGTCATTCAGAAAACAAGCCAACAGCAGAGTTCAAAGTCACGCCACTGCGTCCTGAGCCGTTTCATTTGCCAGAGGCCTTCGCAACATCTGCTCGAGCTCTACGCCGAGACTAATTTAGTGCTCTGAGGCTGAGACCAAGGGCAGCGGATACATTCCTGCAATGTACGACACACAGGGCATCTGCTTCTCAGCAGCAAATCACAGTGACACACGGCAGGCTCACACACACAGGGGAGTCTAAATCACTGACTTCAGCACCACGGCTGAAACAAAACAACACAAACACCAACAGTGAGCTTCTGTAGACAGAAACAGTCAGATACAGCTTGTGTAGAGCAACGGCAGGATGCTCGTTTTAAAAAGTGTAATCAAACAGCTCCACAGGATTTTCTTTTACCAATACGTTTTTTTCGAGGCAGAAAGTGTGAAAAAGATGATTTCTCTGCAGCGTTTGTTGAAGATCGTCCAGTTTCTGAAGGAACGGAAGAGAAATTCTCACCAAAGTGACATTTTTCTCACTGTAGCCTCGAATTAAAAACACCTTTGGTTTAAAAACTCAGCTCCAGCATTGCTCTGGAAACCCACTCCTCCACTACTCAAAGTATTCAGATCTAACAGAAACATCCTGCAACTTTTATCAACAATAACTGCAACAAAATCATCTCTGTGTTTTATTCATTCTTTTTAAAAACATACGTTTAAGGCAACCAGGAAACATTCGTTACACACCGAGCTGTGAGAAACCAAACATCTGAGCGAACAGCTGATTTAACTTTGGATCCACAGGGACAGGAACGACACAGGCGAGTGCAGGTGGGCGGCGATCCTGAGATTTGAGGAGCTCTCCCTGTAGGAAATCAGATAGCGGATGATTTGAACATCTGCCTCTGACTGTTGGGGATAAAATGTTTGGGAATGACGACTGGAGACGTTCACCGAGGAAAACATCTGACAGGATCTGTGTGCGCTCCCACGATTTTCTTTCAGTGTGAGTCACAGCCTGAGCTTCTCAGGAAAAACACATCTGGGCTTGTGTTACTCTTTGTCAGACTCACGAGGATTATGAATGTGAATGGACGATCGGACACAGTGTTAGAGATGTGAACAGAGGCTGGCAGCTGAGATATGACGCTTTGAGTTCAACATAATCTGTGTTAAAGATGGACGACATGACTGCTCCTGAAAAGTGAGGCCAAAGTGAAAGCAAAACATCCTCACCGGCAGCAGTCGAGCAGTTAGTCGAGCTGGACGAGTGAAATGTACTTAAACCAATCCGCCAGTTCGACCCCGAGTCTGGTTTGAGGGTGGAGTTTAATTCTCCCAGAATGCCAAGTCTGTCTGTGTTTATGGAAAACAAACACTCATAATCAGTCATCGCCGTCCCGCTCAAAAAGTTTTGTGTTTCTTCCCCTTATTCCTCGGAAACTTGGGCTTTCTCTCGCTCTTCTTCTCCGAGTCTTTGTTTTTCTGACTGGATTTTATTTCAGCCTCCCAGTGTTTCTTCACCAGCGTGTAGAGCCTCATGGTGGCCTGTGCGTCCTGGACCTAACAGACAAAATGAAAAAAAGATATGATTGGTTTAAAGAGCAGCTACATCACACTTTGGGTGTAGCATATCATCCCGTCTATGGTGGGTCGCCAGTGATTTTTTATGGGTCACCAAATTAGTTTTAACCAGAAGAAGTCTCCCCTTGTTGATTTGTTTACTGATAATTGGCTCCTCACACTGTCAGAGCTGGTTATGTTTTCATCATAAAGGGTCATCGCCACAATATTTACTGTAACTGGGAACATGTAACTGTTTCTTAAAAGTCTGAAGCCATGAGCTGGCGCTACTCAAACAACCAAAACCAAACCACCGTATGTTTCCTACTGTTTTACAGCACTCAGAGGAAAACGCTGTCGCTGTGTCACCATCACACATATGAAAGAGCTGAGCCATTGATTACTTTGATCGTTAGTTCCCAAAAGAAAGATTTGGGCTGTATTTAGACCAGAAAAGTACTTTGGTCCACTTGTTTGGTCCGGACCAAAAGCGGACTTTATTTTTTTCGTTTGGTGGGGTTCATATTCAGATTGTACTTTTTGCAAGTGGACTATATTCAGTAAACACATCCACGTGTGTGACAATCAGTGCTCTCATTGGACAGCACTGACAAAGGGCGGCACACAGAGTACAGACCAGGAAATGGAGGGCAGCTCCTTCAAAGAAGGCTTAACAACACAGTTTACAATTTTGGAACAGCGAAGACGAATGCGCGCAGCAAGGAGACGCTATGCTCTGCGTGTCCTGACCCACAACATGCTAACAACAGCGTGGCTAAACAGAAGATATTTGAAAGCGGACCGAGACCACCTCAAAAAGTGGGTCTCGGTCCGGTTGTTTGGTCTGCACCAGGGTTCGTTTGTGTCTATTCACACTTGCATGAAAAGTCCACACCAGCGTGGGAAACAAACCCTGGTCCGTTTAAAGTGGACCAAACAGTCCAGGTCTGAATACGCCCTTAAAGTCAGATTCAAAACCCCTTTGGGTTTGAAAGTCCAAAGTCACTGCTGAATCAGGAAGCCGCTGTGCAGTAACGTCACGCTGAAAAAGAGGCATGGACAGATGCTGTTACCTTTATTCTGGATGAACATTGCACCTTAATATCTGGTCCTGAATATCACATGACTGGGATACAATTCTGAAAAGCAAGCAGGCTAACCTGTCACTGTAAAAATGTGAGTATTTTCAGAGTGTTAGCCTAACAAAGCTGTCAGGTATTTGTCAAATATGTTAGGCCTGTTAGCTGGTACAAAAGATGTAAGATGATGCAGAAACACCATGTTCCCCCAAAAAAGTGGGTCAACTGGAAAAAAGTTTGGGTGTACGATAATACCAGTTTAATTTTTTTGACTATATAAGTTTGTCATTCCTCATTCATTTTTTTAATCCGGTGGCTGATATGAAACCCATTCTGGAACCCACAAAACTGTGTTGATTTAACTCTGATAGTACTCTGCACAGATTTTCTCCCTGTCTGCCCTATGGAAGCCCTAGATGGTCATTTAAAATCAGTAATATAAAACCAAACAGAAAATTAATTTAACTGCATTACATAACTGTAAAAGGAAGCACAATCTCAATTCTGTCCAGTTTAATTGCAGTTACATAGAAATTTTTGAAAACTTTATGAACTGTGGAAAACTTTAGCTATTTATTATTAAGTTTTTATTTATCTTTGTAAAATGTGCTGCTAAGCGTGGAAGCTGTTTAATGAACATATGCTCGAAGGCATTTGATTGCAGTTAAGTGTTGGAATTTGTATTGTTCAAAATTTTTTTACGACAGTATTTTCACTTTGAATGCAAATGAATATCGGCCTCCTTGCCAACTAATAATCAGTATTGCTATCGGCCCCAAAAAATCCATATCGGTCTATCTCTACTCTGCAGTTTACAAAACAACAATGGCCAAGAGCGAAAGTAGCACAGCAGCATCAACTTTGTCCCCACATGAGGATTTATAGCCTAAAGGAGGAGCTACCTCAGTGATGTGGAGGTGGTTTGGCTGAACTAAAATCAGACACGCAGCAAAACACATGAAATGCAAAATGTGCAGGAGAACTGTTACCAAGAAGGGTGGCAACACCACAAACAGGTTCCTTAACCTAAAGCTGAAACACACGGCCGAATACAACCAGGCTTTGAGGACACGTGAGGAGGACGTGAAAGCTACGTTAGTGGAGTTTTTGTCTCTATGACAAACGTGTGGTTGAGCCAAACGTCCAAACCCTGATATCAGCATTCTGCTGCTCAGCGCAGTTCCACAGATTTTGGCCAATGTTCCTGCAGGAATCCCACCCATTACAACAAACTTTCATGGTAATTAATTTTTTCCCTCATATTGTCATAAATATCAATAAATTTCCTTAAAATATCGTGATATAATTTTGAGGCCATATTGCCCACTCCAACATCCCACTCTGAAAAAACTGTGTAAGATTTGTGTTTGTGACTTACAGACGAATGCTCCCCCTGTTGGACTTTAACGTTGAGTATTTCTCTGCACAGCACCTTAAGGGACGGTCGATTGCTCTGAAAACATGGAGGAAATAATCACTTAACACACATTAATTCAGACACTTGGTTAATGAACATATGTGGGGTCCATACATGTATCAATTCAAGCAGATTTACCTTTACAGTCTTCCTAAAAGGTTTGTACTTCTGAGTGTCCCGGATTTTCTTTTTAGGATGATCCAAGAGCAAAATCTGGAACAGGCATTAAAGATTAAGTAACAAGTGTGAATATTCATTTTGAAAAATTCATGAAGTTCCTTCCAGGTTGTGACATCCACGTTACCTTTAAGTCGTTGTGGATGGCGTGTCCGACCACGAGTCTGCCCTTCAGGATCTCTGCAACCTCCCTCTGCACTGTCTGCACGTCCTCTCCTGCAATGAGGTCAAATTATGGTAAACTGCACATACAACACACTACAGTTCTTTACTCATCACAACACACGTGTGACTCACCGTTTCGGATGTCGCCTGGTCTGATGCCGCTGACAGCTGTCCTGTAGTCTGTCACCTTCTCCGTGGGTTTCACAAATTTGTCATAGATGCATTTCCCGAACTGATTCACCAGGGACACGCGCGCCAAGATGCTGTCCTCTCCGTCAGGACCGACTCCCACCATCTCACAATCAATGGCCACGGCTCTGGTGAGGCTGATGGTTGGTGAGTGGCAGAAAGGGTGATTAAAAAAACTGTTGACCACCATGTTGAACTGCCAGAGGAGCTGAGGGTAGGGGAGCGCTGGCGCCTACGTTTTCATTGAGGTCTTTCACTCTGTGGTGTGTTGTTACTTCCTTTCTTATTGCATGCAATCTGTATTTACAGGCTGCACACTACACAATCATGTAAATAAGATCCTCGTATCATGGAGGTAGAGGTCATTGTATGCTGCAGTGACCTCCCGGGTCTGTTTTTAAGATTTAGAAGAGCTGATTTTTAGATTTCATTAACTCCAGAAAGAGTCAGGTCAGCTGACTGATGTTGCAGAATCATTTTGAAAACCCTCGTCTGCATCATAGTTTCTTTGATTGAATCCTTTTTGATTGTAATACCGATGTGTCATTTTATTTTAATCCATAAGAGCTCACTTGAAGCAGATTTATGGAGTAGATGCTATCTTTAAAAATCACTCACCCCTCAAAGGCTTTCTCTTTGACCAGAGCGCTCTCCGTGTCGTTGCTCTTGTGAATTCCTTGTTTCTTCCTCATGATCTCCGCTGCCTCTGCTCCCACTGTTGCCTCAATGTCGTCTGGATCCACATCATCAAACCAGAGGTCGTCCCTACATCAACAAATGCAGCATAAAGTCAGCATCCACATTCTTTTGTGTCCCAAATATAAACAATAAATCAAACCACAAACTCACTCTGTTGGTTTGGTCTCTTCAACCACAGCCACATCTTTCTTCTTTTTCTTCTTTGCTGCCACCTCGCCGTTTAACTTTTCACTGTCTGTTTTCCTTTTAGGAGCAGCAGACGGTCTTTTCTCGGAGACAGCAGGAGCTTTAGAGGTCACAGCTGAGTCCTTGGACACAACACTTTCAGGAATAGTTTTGTGCTTTCCTTTTTTCCCTTTGTCTTTCATTGTCGGGTGGACACTGTTCTTGTGTGTGTTTTTCAAGGGATTGCCTTTAACATCCTTTTTTGGCACAGTGCCGTTCTGATTGGGCGCCACAGGCTGCTTCTTCTCTGGCTGGGAAACCTTCAGAATCTGAAAATCAAGCACAGAGGTAAAACATATTGTGTTGGGTGAAGTCAAATCCAAATGTTAACTCAATGACATAAAATTGTTGATGACAAACCTCTTGCAAAGCCTTCCAGTTAGCAGAGAACTGTTGTGCATCTTGAGGGGGTAAAATAAGTTGAGGTTTAGCTTTTTCTTCTTTCTTTGGTGGGGGCTTTTTCTTCCTGAACTTCTGCTTCATCCAGTTTTTCCTTTTCATTTTCGCTGTGTCGCTCTTCTCTGTGGACGTGGGTTGTTTCGTTTTAGCTGGAGGGTTTGTTTTATTTTCCTTTATCTTTGACATTTTGACCACTGTCATAAAACAGTTTTATTAAATGATAGCGTGTGAAGTCTAGGAACCGTCCTTAGCCACGCTGGTTTCTTGGAACTCCGTCACTGAGCTGCAAGAAAACGTCACAAACGTAACGGTTGATTCTGTCTCACTAATGAGACGCTTTTCCAGGGCAGTTTAACTAGTAGAGCGTCGAAACTATCCGGTATCTTCTTTATTTCTGAAAAATGTGCCACAGTTTTCAGCCAGGTGCTCCAAAGCCATGCTGAAATTTGTATTTCCGAGATGTGCGTCAGCCAAATGTGTCCGGACAAATCACAACACCATAACATCCGCTGCGCGCGCGTGAATACATGGTAAGTAAATCAAGATTTTTAATAAATAAATTAATTTTTACAAAAAAATGCTATTGAATATTAAATTATCTTTATAATTAACGAAAAATATGCTATTATTTATTTTTCTGATTCGAAATAGGGAACTGATGGTAGACAGTTTTGTAGCGTCAGACCGTATAACATGGGGGACTACAGCTCCGTAAAGACCGGAAGTGCTATGCATTTTCACAAATTCTCTTGATAACATTATTTACGTCGACTCATTTTTTTGTGTTTTTTTTTTTTATTTTTGTTTTAAAAAAACTTTTTTTAAAAAAATATGTTGTGTTTTCTGATTAAAGGAAATCTTGGTAAATTCTCTTTTTCGCGGGCTTGTAGCGATCAAAGGTAGCGAGTTAACGAGAAACGGTGATTTTCGAGCTGTTTCATGAATTCAGCTAATAAATATTAAAGGTAAATAACACAAAATGATTTCGAGTTTGGAGCTTTATATTATTGTGTTGCCTCTAACTTGAACCTTTCATGTTTGTTATTGTTGCAGTTGAGTCACATCATGGTGGAAAACTCTCCCTCTCCTCTGCCTGAAAGAGCCATCTATGGATTTGTGCTTTATCTCGGCTCACAATTTGGCTTCTGTGAGTGAATTTTTTCATTTTTGAACTCTTTTACCGTTGAATATCGTCTTGTGCTACCAGCAGAATCTGGTATAACTTTTCTTTATCAGCTGTAAAAATCAGATGTTCTGAAATATCTAAAATACAAAGCAAGCATCAGTTTGACCACAGGGTTTATAATGTTGACACAAAGGCACTTTATGTGTATGTTTGTGAAGTTTATTTGCTGTTTTTTTGTTGTCAAACTCTGTAAATTGGTATTTAGGAAAAGAAAAATGTCTTTAAATGTCATGTGCCATCTTCATGTCTTCCACAGTTCTGTATTGTCTTTGGGCGTTTGTTCCAGAGGAGTGGCTTCATTCAATAGGACTCACTTACTGGCCTCAAAAGTAAGCCAAAGAAGAGGGCCAAATGTTTATCCTCACTTTGCTGTTAAAGAAACAGTGTCAGACATAGCACTGGTTAAATATAATACATTAGACTTAAGATACTGAAAGTTTGTGATCTGCTAACTGAACTTTTGTGGTGTAGGTATTGGGCCCTTGCTGTGCCAATCTACCTGCTGGTTGCACTGATGATCTCTCTGGTGGTGCTGTTTGGAGTGAACATGAATAACACAGCTCCTCTGGACTCTGTGGACAACATCACAGGTGAGGATAGTGCAGGAGGTTAACTTCTCCACTGCTAAGGCGCCAGTACACCTGAGTGGAAACACTGTGGCAGCATAATTGGTTTAAATTGTACTTTCATAGCACATCTCAATACATAGCTATTTAAAGTGCCCAAAGTTATACATATTTTGATTATTTGAAGTGTTTTGAGTGGACTGAGGGTAGAAATAACTTCAGATGTCCTCCATTAAAAAGTATTTAACTTCACCATTCAGGATACTGTTAATCCAACTCCTGTGTCCAAATGTTCAAATGTGAAGCAGGTTTTTTTCTTGTGATTAAGTTTACTGACCTTCACATCTGTGGATGTTCTTTTTTTACAGATGTGTACGCTCAAAACCAGAGGCCAGAAGACAGCCGCAAAGGAGGAATACCGAGGCTGAAAGATGTGTCCATCAGTGAAGTCAACCAGATGTTTTATTTATCAGCAAACACAAACTGAGAGCAGCTGAGAGCAGGAAGCTTTATTGTGATGTCACTTTTTTTCTACCTTCTGTTGATATAAACTTAAGGTTTATTTATTTAACCAAAGCAAAATGGGTCAAAGGTGTGCTGGATAAAATAACTTCAGGCCAGTTCTTTCCAGTGTCTGAAAGAAATTTGATGAAAATATCATTAAATACATTTTGTAAATAAATATTTATCTTTTGTTTCTTGATATTTTTGTACATTTACTTTAGGAAACTGCAACATCTTCCTTACAGTGAAGAACAGACCAGTCACTGTGACACAGTGCAAATGTATGATATAAGGTTAATCTGCACATTTATTCAGCAGAATACAAGTGAATGTTAAAGTTTCCAAACTCTGACCAGATATATTCACATTTCGCAGCAGTTGCTTTTCTGTGAAGTTTGCTCTAGCACAGTGTCTCTGTGTACCCACAATCCATTTCTTTGTCATATCAGACAGCAGCGAGAGTAAACTTCACTTTGTCTTTGGTAAGGTACTTTTTTAAAATCTCATAATTTAGACTTTTTGAAATTATTTTAATTTATTTTTAACTGGTTTTAATTGACTTTTAATTGAAGTGTATGGAGTAATGAGAGTGCCAAATTACAAAAATAAATCTATAAAAGAATAAATAAATTAATAAATTATATAAGAATCTTTAAAAAGAATAAATAAATAAATAAATGAATGAATAAATAAATTATTTAAGAATCTATGAAAGAATAAACAAAAAATGAATAGATGGATAAATTATCTATGAATTCACAAAAGAAAAGGCTAATAAAAACAGAAATATAAAGAATAAATAGAAAAGTGCTAAATAAATAAAGACAGAAAGAAAGAAATTTGAAATGATTTGTCTTTATATTAATACTTTTATTAGACTTTTCTTTTATGGATTCTTAAATAATTTATTAATTCATTTTTTAATTATTTTATAGATTCTTGTATAATTTATTTTTTGATTAATTTTTCTAATGATCCTTTTATAGATTATTATATACTTTATTAATTCTTTTTTATTCTTTTATAGATTCTTATACAATTTATTTATTAATTCATTTTTTCCTACTTTTTTTTTTATTCCTTTATAGATTCTTATATATATTATTAATTTATTTTATTTTTTTATAGATTCTTTTATTATTTATTTATTTACCTCTTTTATAGATTTACTTTTGTAATTTGGCACTCTCACTACTCCATATCAGTGGGCTACCACAGCACGGACTTGTAGTTCGTAGTCCTCCCCACTGGGTGGCGGTGTCGCACAGCTTTGCCAACAGCCCAACGTCGAAGAAGACCGTGAGCCCCTGCAGCTCCTCTTTGCATTTTCCGTTTTCCAATCATCTGGATCTTTTTATCTGGCTGGAATTGAAGAAACGTTTCAGAAATGGCCTTCGCGTTTCCGGTGTGGCTCGCGGTCCAGGAGCAACTCCTCGAGGACAGCGCAGGGGATTATGGGACATCGAACTGTTTCGATGAGTTTGACGATGAATCTTTGTTCCGGACGTTCCACCTCAACAGAGCCTGCATCGCGTTCATCCTGGATGCTGCTCGGATCCGCATGAAGACGGTGTCTCTGAAGAAATGCTCGCTGTCCGTGGATGAGATGGTCATGGTGTCTCTGAACTATTACGCACAAGGAGCTTCGTCCATCAACGTCCTGCAGAGGGTCGGACAGACCCAGTCGGACTGCCTGAGTATCATTAGTGTGGTGTCCGGTGTCATCGCAGGCATGTCGGATCAGTTCATCTCATTCCCGATCATTCACGAAGCTAGAGTCAAAGTGGCCTCAAAGACCAAGGCGTTTTGCGGGATCCCCAACGTGCTGGGCGTCCTGGCTGCCGCGCACTTCAGGATCAGAGCCTCCCCTTATGAGGACACCTTCAGGTCTTTCGTGAACTCTTGGGGGTACACGTCAGTGGTCAGTCAGATCATCTGTGACTCTGATGGAAACGTGCTGAGTGTTGAGAAGTGCTGCTTGGGGAGCACCTATGAGCAGGAGCTGTGGGAGTCCTCCTTCAAGGGGAGGGAGATGGAGGAGGAGATACACGGACCTTACTGGGTGATAGGTAAGAAATAGCAGGGAGAAACCAGTGGGGGGCGTGGTTTTAATAGTTTAATAGTCAGCTGGTCATCAATCAGGACTTTGTCAGAGTTTGTGGCACAAGTTGAATGGAATAAAACGGGCCTAAGTCAGACCAAGTCATTCTAATGAAAAATAACATTATGAAATAAAAAATGACTTTGTGAAAAAACGTTTGTTTAATGAAGGCCTGTAAAATAAATAAAAATGTATTATTTTAAAAGTACATAATTGTTAAAATATTTTATTAAATATTTTATTTTACTATAATATTTTAAAAATAATAAAACAATATTTTACAATAATATTGCCATATTTTACAATTAAATTGCTGTATTATATATTTTTCTGTTGTATTAAAAAATTGTATTTATTTGAAAATGTTTTTATTTATTTAAATCAGGGCTGTGACTTTAACGCGATAATTAGATTAATTAATTACACCACACATTAATGCGTTATAAAAATCAATGCAAGATTAACTCATTATAGATATAAGATTAAAATGTGATTAATTAGATCAATTAATTACAAATCCTGTAATTAATAAGATTTTTTTTTTAATCTCCTGATCTCCTGACAGCACTATTTACCACATAAAGGCTGATGAATGTACTTGAAAGTAGTGTCCTCAAAAAACATCTTCTGAATTAAATAAACAGGATTATGTTGTTTAAACTTGCGTATGAGAATATTCAATGATTTAGTCTTCTACCAAAATCTGTTTGAATTGAAAAGTGTTGCTTCTGATGTTGAATATTGATGTGATTAAAATGCGATTAATTATGATTAATTAATTACAAATGGCATAATTAATTAGATTAATTTTTTTAATCACGTCTCACCACTAATTCAAATATGAATCTTCTGGGGTTGGGGCAGTGAATTTTTGCTCTGACAGAAACTGACTTCTGACTCAGAGAGCTCTGTCTGAGTGGACTCTGAAGCTCACCTCTTGTGGTGCTCCTAGTGATCTGACTGTGATAATATTTGACTGTGAGGAGCAGTGTTATGGAGGACTTTGGAGATCAGGCTGATGTTTTTGTGTTTGATAACATCTTCCCAGCAAGTGATGAGCGACGTGCTGCAGAAACCCTCCTGCTGACTCCTAAGTTTCTGTTAATGTTTTATTTCTCTGGTTGGAAAGTGATTCTGAAACAGCAGAGTCAGAAAAAGTGATGGTTTCAGCTTGTGTCAGTGTGAGCTCAGACCCCGGTGCACGTCTTTCCGGTTGATATCCAGCCACAGAAACAATTTATGGCTTCATAACTTTAAAAAAACCCTCCTCTCTGGTTCAGTTGCTGTGGTTTCCTTTGTGTGGGTGTTCATGTGCTGTGTTTACAGAATGGTTGTCATCTCTCTTCCTCATCACTTCTGTTTTTAATGGCATCAGCTTTTATGTTCCTCATGTTTTAACTGTAATCTTTATGTGTTTTCAAAGGTGGGAAAGGCTACAACTTGAGCAAACATGTCCTGACTCCTGTGTCAGAACCTGCGAATGACAGCGAGACCCGCTTCAACGAGGCCCACGCCAAGCTCCACGGCGTGATGCAGACGATGCTCTGCTCCATGAAGCAGCGTTTCAGGTGTTTGCTGCAGCTCGGTTTTGCCCAGGAAAGCTCTTTAGCCAAGAAGTCGAACATCATCAAGACGTGTAGCGTCCTGCACAACATCGCTAAGAAGTTCTCTGTGCCGCTCCCGCCCGTCACGGGTAAAATCGAACCCCTGCATCAGGGCAAGAAGCGGGCGGAGCCAGAAATCCAGCCTGAGGTTTTAAAAGCCAGACAGGATCTGATCAGGAAGAGCTTTTGGTTAGTCTCCAGGGTTGAACCTCCGCACAGCTCAGAGACGTGTGAGCAGATACCAACGCTGTAAGCTTTTCATGGACAAACACAGGGACCAAACTTTGTCATGATGACAGACTGATTTTTCATCTTTGTTGTGAATAAAAGTTTTTTATTTCTTGTACAGATGTAGTAAATTATTTTCCTTTTTATTTTAAAACATTCTTCTGTCCTCAGGAGTTTTCCCCTGGTTAAAATATTTAATCATGTTTATCAAAAATATTGAGAAATAAACTTAAATAAAATCTTGAGAGTAACACGCTCTACAGTAAATACACATTTCAAACTAACAGTGTTGAACAAAACTTATCTTATAGAATCAAAAATGAGTTTTTCATTTATTGCACTCAGTTAAACCGAACTGCCATTGTGAAAGTCTCGCAGAGCCGTAGCGTTCACGTACAACACGTCGTTTTCATAAATGTTCTCCTGGCTGATCTCCTGCTGCTGCAGAGTGTCCATGATGCATTGGTGCAAGAAAACATATTGAGACTGAAAAAGAGACAGAAAACCACAGCAGCTGGTTATTTTAAAAGCAGAAGTGAGATGTTATTATAATCTGCCTGACAGTTCCTTCTGTGCATCAAACCACAGCGTGAAATGGTTTACCACAGCATCTGTTGGGTGTATGAGCTCCAGTCCCAGTTAATGTGTAAGTCTGCTTCAGATGCCTTTAACAGCAGCAGCATCAGAAACTACGTAGGTGGATTTATTTATGTGTGCGTATCGAGCTTGATGTGCAGATAAACCAAAGCAGCAGCTCAGTATGAAAAAGTTCAAAAGGGCAGGAGATCTTTTTTTTTCCCAAGTGTTTTTGTCTTACTTTAAGTAAAAATGTCTTTTAAGACTAAATATGAGCCACGTTCACCAGAAAAATGACTTATTTCAAGTTATTCAAAAATAAAAATGAGGTCTGAAAAAAAATCAGCCAGTGTGTAAAGAAAAACGTACTTGTATTAAGACGTCATTTAGTCTTGACAAGCACATTTCTCAGACCCCACTAGTAGTTTTTTTACTTGTTAAGTCTAAAAAGACATTTTTAGAAAAAATTGAGACAAAAAAATTGATAAGATTTCAGTTTTTTGCATCGTGAGTTCTAGTATTAACAAAAAAACAGAGAGCCTCACACTACAAAAAAACTGAAATCTTATCAAGTGTTTTTTGTCTTTTTTTCAGTAGAAAATGTCTTTTTAGACTGAATATGAGCCACATTCACCTGAGCAGTCCAGAAAAATGTCTTGTTTGAAGTAATTGAAAGGCAAAATAAGGTCAACAACTAACAAAGTAAATAGTTTTTCTGGACTGGTGGCTCATATTAAGTCTAAAAAGACATTTTCCACCAAAAACACTTGATAGGATTTCAGTTTTTTTGCAGTGTATAACTTTTCTTCTCCTCAGTTTCTAAAATTTTATCAAGTGTTTTTGTCTCATTCTAAGTAGAAAATGTCTTTTAAGACTTAATATGAGCCACCAGTCCATAAAAATGTCTTATTTCTAGTTATTTTAAGACAAAAATGAGGTCTGAATTGCTTGAAACAAGTAAAAAAAAAAACTTTTCATTTTTTGCAGCGTGAGTATTAGTTTTAACAAAAAACAGAGAGCCCCACACTGCAAAAAAACTGAAATCTTACCAAGTGTTTTTGTCTTTTTTTCAGTAAAAATGTCTTTTTAGACTAAATATGAGCTACATTCACCTGAGCAGTCCAGAAAAATGTCTTGTTTTAAGTAATTGAAAGGCAAAATAAGGTCAACAACTAACAAGGTAAATAGTTTTAAAAAATCTGCCAATGGAAAAAGCTTGAAAATTTGCTTGAAACTAAAATAATGTCACAAAACAAGTAATTTTTCCCTTTTTCAATTCAGTTCAATTCAATTCAGACCTCATTTTGGCTTTAAATGACCTGAAATAAGACATTTTTTTCTGGACTGGTCAGGTGAATGTGGCTCATATTAAGTCTAAAAAGACATTTTCCACCAAAAACACTTGATAGGATTTCAGTTTTTCGCAGTGTGTAACTATTCTTCTCTGCAGTTTCTAAAATCTTATCAAGTGTTTTTGTCTCATTCTAAGTAGAAAATGTCTTTTAAGACTTAATGTGAGCCACATTCACCTGACCTGTCTGGAAAAATCTCTTACTCCAGGTTATTCAAAGACAAAAATGAGTCTGAGTTGCTGTAGCAAGTTTAAAAAAAATCTGCCAGAGAAACAAGAGAAAAATAAATTATATTAACACATTATTTCGATTCAAAGCAAATTTTTCTTGTTTCATTGGCAGATTTGCTTTACTTGTTGCAAGCAAAAAAAAAACTGGAAACAAGACATTTTTCTGGCCTGTTAAGTTGAAAGTGGCTCAAATCGAGTGTAATTAGACATTTTTTATTTAAAATAAGTAAAAAAAACACTTGATAAGATTTAAGCATTTTGCATGCAGCTTTGGAGGGTTACTGAACAAAGGAAGTGAAACCTCAGCCTGTGACGTGGTGAGTATCTTTACCTCTGTCTGCACCATGTGAGGTCGACTCAGCCTCATTTTGTGCACGAAGCCTTTGATGTCCACCGCTCGCTCTTTCTCCAGCTGCTGAAGCAGAACGTCAAGAGCAATGATGGTGCCCGTCCTTCCCACGCCAGCGCTACGAGAGGAGAAAAGAAAGGTTCCTCCTGTCAGAAAAGATGCTTCTCCAGCTCCAGCTCACACAGGATTGAGTAACAAAGATATCCAAGATGACTGAGCTTTCTAGAAAGTACCTGCAGTGGACAACAGTAGGTGCTCCAGTCCCCTCTCTGTCAATGTGCTGCCTAACCAGTCCTCTGAACTGGATCAGACTCTGTGTGCCCTGTGGGACCCCGTGGTCGGGCCAGGCTGTGAAGTGGAAATGCTTCACTGTTCTCTCCTCTGAGTAGTTTTCCTGCACAGGGAGTTGAAACACTGTCAGTATTTTTCATGATCTCTTTTTTTCTGATTTTGTTTTGCTTTCTTATCAGAGGATTTCTCATTTCAGTGCATCACACATGCAGGAAACACGTGGTTCTTCAATTAAGGGAGTTTTTCTGTCCCCGGGGTAGATTTTCAAGAAGAAAAAATTTATTTTTTTTTTACAAAAAACAAATTCGTAAGGGTTAGGTTGAAGAAGTTAAGAAAAAGTAGCCGTGTCTTGATGATATTTTAATACGTTTTCTGTGTGTTGAAAATTCAAATGTGGCAGAAAATGAAGGTTAAGTTTTAGACTTGCTAAGCTAACAGGTTAGCTAGCATACAATGTACACAAAAATAATATATAAAATAAGTGAAATAACCTACCAATTAGTTAAAATATTCAAATAGTAATTTGTTTTGTAATGACAACTAATAAACATACTCTCACATTAGGGTGTATAAAAGATGAAATTACTCTCAAATGTGGGCATCAAAAATCAGACATCTGCCTGAAAAACTGTCTTGTTTTCCTTGATATGAGCCACATTCACCTGACCAGTCCAAAAAAGTGTCTTATTTCTAGATATTTGAAGACAAAATGAGGTCTGAATTGCTGATAACGAGTTAAAGAAATCTGCCAATGGAACAAGATATATTTGCCGGAAAAATTACTTAAAACTAGAATAATATCTTAATACAAGCAACTTTTCTCTTGTTCCATCAGCAGATTTTTTTTTTACTTGTTACCTTGTCACTTGTTGACCTCATTTTTGTCTTTAGATAACTTAAAAGAAGACATTTTTCTAGACTGGTCAGGTGAATGTGGCTTGTATTGAGTCAAAAAAGACATTTTCCACTGAAAATAGGACAAAAACACTTGATAAGATTTCAGTTTTTTTACAGTATGATGATGGACGTAGAAGGGGCAGCAATATTTAACTATAAATTAATTGCAAATTGTACAAATTGAACAAATATAAACTTTATGGATTTGAAACTTGTCTTTTTAAGTTTTTATGAGGACATGTAAAGTAAAGATTTTAATTAATTTAGCACTTTTATTGCTTTATTAAAGAAGGGATGTTATAATACCTGGATTAGGGACAAGCGCAAAACAATGAAAATCTTGCACATTTGAATTTTCAACACACAGAAAAAGTATCAAAATATCACCATTGAGACACAGTTATTTTTTCATAGTTTCTTTAACCTAACTTTTAGGAATACAATAATTTTTTTTTGTAAGAAAAAAAAACATTTATATCTTGGGACAGAAAGACTCTCTTAATTAAACAACCACCCAAATATGTTCACATACATGTTTCAGCCCAAACTCCCTCAACGTCCAGTTTGGCTCCTTCTCCTCAGACCTGATGGTGACCGTCAGATCTCCGTACTGGTGAGATTTTCTGTCTTCAGGCCAGTACTGTTCACACTTTGTCTGGGGATTGAACACAGAAAAAAATATTAATGAAAATACTTCTCAACGTTACGCCACTGTTATCATTAAACTCCTTCCTTCCTTTCCTCCTCTGCCTGTGAAGTGATGGTGGCTTTTAAGGACAAAAAGCTCCTGTGATGCATGAATCCAAACGTGATGAAATAAAAGCATGGATCACTGTTTCAAAGTGCGGCCTGGACATAAAAGATTTGAGACCTCTGTCAACCGCCTTAAATGATAAAAACAAGACTTAACAACAGTTTTAATTTGGCTGTCTAGTTTGAAATCACTGTCCAACTTAAAACCCAGATTGGTAACAGGTGTTTTAAAATATGCTGTCAGAGCTCCAAGATCAACAGAGGTGGACTCACTCCACTTGGTCCAAACACCATAACTTCTGTTTTCTTTTTGTTAAAGTTTAAAAAGTTCAGGGTCAATCAAGATTTAATGTCCCCCAGACAAACAAGGAAAAAACATCTTTTGCCTTCAAGGGGAAATAAATCAGACAGTCATCAGCTATTCCATGCTTTCTCAGTATAGAAACCAGAGGCAGTATATACAAGTAAAAAAGTAACGACCCCAAGACTGAGCCCTGTGGGACTCCATATGACAGAGGAGCAGAGGATGACTCTGGGTCTAAGATATTGACACTGAAGGACCAATCAGTTAGGATTTAAGCTAACCACCCAATAACTACATCACAGCGGTCACTTGTTTGACTCTGACCATTTGCATGTCCTCTCCCTCTTCCTATCAGCTGCTGAACTTCTAAAAGAAAACTTATTCATCATGTGTAATAAATGTTTAGGAAGTAAGCGCACATTTAACTTCCACCACCTGTAAATACTTCAGCCATAAAAGCAAATGATTCACATCAGCTCACGTTATTAAAAGCCCATAAAATCTGACATTTAAAGGTTGTTAGAGGTCTCACCTTCCCGCTCTCTTTGCAGTTTGTTACCATGACGACGCCTTTCACTCTCTGTTCCCAGATCATCCTCCAGAAGTCGCTGACTGTGCCGGGCAGCGGACCCTGCGTGGCGATGTACTCTCTGCTGCCTCTGAATCCCTGAGGAGACATTTTCAATCAATGCCGTGAACAGTTCGTTAAAATCACTCTGAGTCAGAGTTGTGTTCAGTAACCGTACACTTCCCTTTACTGAACGATCACCAATCAACCAGGGATACCTACGGGCATGTAATTGGCATTGATGTAATCTGACGTCTCGTTTACATCTGATGAAGTCAGCTTCACACGACACCAGTCATCTAAGAGGATACAACACCACAGCAAAAACAACATCAGTTACTGGAATGATTTAGGACCTGAATGGTTTTATGAGTATCTACGGCCGTGATTCAGCTGTTAACTCCAGGCTCACATGGCAGGACGTTGTTGAAACGATTCCTGGGTTTGTTTTCAGGAAGAAGGGCGTCCCGGCGCGTCTGCTCTGTGCCAACAGGCATGAGGCTCTGCAGCGAGTGTGATGAACGACACGACAGGTGATTAGTTCAAAGGTCAAAGATAACAAACTCACATCTTACCTGGAAACAGGAAGTTTACAGCCTTACCAAAACTCACAGGAGAATAATAAAAAGCAATAAACTTATTTTTTATACCTCGTACTCTTGGCTGAAACCTCTGTTCTCGTCCATTCCTAACTGGTAGAAATGTTCAGGAAACTTTTCAACGGGGACAGCTCTAAAAAAAACAATCATAAAGTAGAGTCACTTTGTATATGTAATAAAATAAGCATCATGTTATGATCATAAAATAAGCATCATGTTATGATCATAAAATAAAAAATTTCACTCAGCACTTCCTATTCACACAAGAGACTCAACGTTAGAAATGAAATCTGTACTCACTTAGGCTTTTTAATTTTTTTGGAACCACCACTGAACGGGTTATGTCTCCTGTAGAAGAAAAAAAGAGGTCAGTACACTGCAAAAAGTGAAATCTTATCAAGTGTTTTTGTCTTATTTTCAGTAGAAAGTGTCTTTTTAGACTTAATGTGAGCCACATTTGCCTGACTAGTCCAGAAAATGTCTTATTTCAAGTTATTTAAAGACAAAAATGAGGTCTGAAATGCTGGAACATGGAAGAAAAGGAAAGTTACTTGTATCAAGACATTATTCTAGTTTTAAGTTTCTCTTGTTCCTTTGGTAGATTTTTTTAACTTGTTATAAGCAATTCAGACCTTTTTTTCTCTTTGATTAAGTTGAATGTGACTCATATCGAGTGTAACAAGATGATTTTTACTTAAAATGAAACAAAAACACTAGATAAGATTTCAGTTTTTTGCAGTGTACTTATTTAGTCTGATTCAGTACACAGCAAAAACTGAAATTCTTAGGAATAAATAGTAATAAATGGGCTTTGAAGACTTAACATGAGCCATATTCATCCAACAAGTCCAGAAAAATGTCTTATTTTAATTTAGTTAAAGACAAAAATGAGGTCTAAATTGCTAGGAACAAGAAAAAATATTTGTTAATTGGATGAGGGGAAAGTTAGTCGTATTAAGACATTATTCTAATTTTAAGAAACTTGATGTGGAAGTTTTTCTTATCACATTGGCAGATTTTTTTTTACTTGTTACAAACAATTCAGATGAGGGATAGACCAATTATCAGCCAGGCTGATTGCTGATATGACTCAAAATCCTGAATATCGGTCGATTATTGGCCATTATTCAGCCGATATTCAGCCTTTAGGGAGCTATTTATTTTTTTAAGTTTTCATTTTACTTGATAAGACATATACTTCAAGGATTTAAACAAAGTTAATTGTTGGAGTTCGTATTTTCCCAAATTTTGACACCAATATTTTCACTTTTACTGTAAAAGAATATTGGCCTCAAATATCAGTTATCAGCCTCCCTCACTACTGATGATCAATATCAGTATCGGCCCTGTTTGATTGCTATGTTTCTTCCTTCACAAAACATCTAAAATCCAATTCTGTCCTTTTGTTTTTCTTCATTTTGAACTGTTTTAATCTCATATAACATGCAGTAAATTGGAAATAACTCCAGATATTGAAAGTTCAAAGTACTCCAGGGAAAAATAGGCAAAAGTGTTTACTCACAGGACATTTTTTCACTGTTTTGTAGTCAAAATAAGCAAAAAGGTTCAGGCAGGCATTTTGAGGCTCAGGTGTTACAGTATTTAAGACGTCTAGACAAAGTTAAGTGTTGGAGTTTGTGGTTCATAATTGAAAATCGGCCCTGAATATCAGCCAGACTATCGGTATCGGCCTTAAAAAAACATATCAGTATATCTCTAGTTCTGTTTGCACTGTGTAATTCTTGGAGGTGGAGAATTTGATCCTCCTGCCAGCAACAGCTGTAAAACCTGATACTAGCCCCAGCTGATTATCAGCGCCAATATTTAGCATTTTAAGTTATATCGTCATCAGCCGCTTTTTAAACCTGCAGCTGATGATGACAGCTGAATTAAATTTCAGACTGTGTTATTTTGGCTCAAATACAGCCGCGCCTCTTTACTTTTACTGCAAATTAATATCGGCCCCAAATATCGGTTATCAGCCTCCTACTGATAATCAGTATCGGTATCAGTCTGTCTGTACTTCAGGCTTCATTTTTGTCTTTAAATAACTTGAAACAAGACATTTTTCTGGACTGGTCAGGTGAATTTGGCTCATATTAAGTAAAATTAAACTGAAAATAAGACAAAAACACTTGGTAAGATTTCTGTTATTTGCTGTGTAAAGTTTATGTCGAGATGAGGTAAGGCCAACCTGATTAAATCTGGACTTTTTAACAAAACGAAGGCAGCCGCACAGACCAGAACGAGAAAAAAGAGCACGCCAAAAAATGACCCTGCGATGACCCCTGTAAGGAGAGAAAATCCTCATTGGAAACAAAACCAACCCAAAAGCAGATCCTGTTTGTACCACAGTAACATCCTCTTTAACTCCCTGATTAAATGAAATACCGACTAATTCTAAAACTTTTACAAACTGACTTCCTGGACTCACCTCTTGGATCAGTGACACATGAAAAAGCATACGCTTCAGATTTCTGTCCCTTAGACACTGACGTGACAGATATCGAGAGTGTTTTCGCAGGTTGGAATCCAGGTATGACGATATGTTGTTTTCCATCACTGGACACGTGAGTTTGTCCCTTCACGTTCACCTCCACTTCGCTCCAGATGCCCGGCGGCTTGTCCCATCCAACGTAAACAGAATATCCAGAATCCCAGTACTCACAGTGGGCCTTTAAATTTGGAGGCTCTGTGTTAAAACAAGAGGAAAATAAATAAAAACAGCACAAAAATATTAAGTTTAAGAGCTGAACACAAAACTCACGGCTCAGATGGACTCGTACTCACTGGTGGTCTCTGTGCGTTTACACTGGTTTAAGGGTTCAGGGGTATCCTCATAGTCCAGGGACACGTTGTAGGTTGCTCCAGGATAAAGACCAGTGAACTGCACATTGTTCTCTCCATGACTGTAGAAAGTGTGTGACTTGTTGGATGCTGTTGCTTTTGTAAACAAGCCTTCGATATTTGCGCTGATTGACGAGCTTGTGACCTCCCACAATGCATTTGCACAGTCTAATCCTGCAATAAATGACAAAATGTCAGTTAACCTTGATAAAAACACTCAGATTTTCCAGAACAAGGAACAATATGAGCACACATGAAACAACACTTTTAATACAGTGATATTTATATTTTTTTATATTTAGTGATATTTTTACTATTTTTGCTCCAGTGTTTGTCTGGAGATCCTACATGTAACCATGGCTGCATTGTTTACATGTGAAATCAGCTGTTAGCAGCCTGTAGCATGTCGATGCTAACTGGTGCAAGGCCGGATGTTTCCCACAAGGTGAGGAGACGGAGGTGAGGACGACGTGCTGGTTCTCAGGTGTGAGCTAAGAAGTGACAACATCGTTACTGGGAACGTAAGATCTATCTCCAATAAGATGGGCAAGCTAGCTGTGCTAACCCAGCAACAGAGGGAATACCAGAAGGCAGAGTAGGTGGAGGCTGGCTGACTGGACAATGATGGACAATCTGTCAGCATCTATTTTCTTATGGACTTTTTCACATTTTCTATATACTTTCTTGCGTTTGTTTTCTTGATTGCTGCTGTGACTCCTCCTGAAAAGTGTAATCCCCCGTTAGCAGTTTCATACGTACGTGTGACTGTGAAGCTTTCATACGCAGTGCTCTTCAGTCCAAAGAAACTTGCCACCACGCTGAAGGGATACTTGGTTCCAGGCTTGAGCAAGGGGATCACTTTTGACACACTACCCTCTGAAGTATTTAGTTCGTAAACCTCCTCGTTTATGTTGAGAGAGTAGCTCCAGTCTCTCTCCACGTTCTCCCACTCCAGAGTTAGACTGTCCACAGAGCGTTCAGTCACGTTCACAAGCGCCACCTGTGAAGGAACTGTCAGAGAAAGAAACACGTCTTCACTCTGGCTCTAAAATCACAAACTTCACTTCATTACTGAAACAGGAAATCATCTTCAGCTTCAGCTCAGTTTGGACATGTAGAGGAGAGCATCTGACCTGTGGCGGTTGAGAAGCTTCGTCCACTGCTGTTGACAGTTTCAAACACAGCAAACACTTTGAAATTGTACAGAGTCCCCCTTGTAAGTCCAGTGACGAGTCTTGTCACCATTTCATCTTCTGGTGATGCAGTGACAGTTATGGTTTGATTGTTATACTCAAGTCTGTAATCGAGGAGGGCTCCCACTTTGCTCCACTGCAGAGTGACGTTGGTCTCTTTGGGTTCAATGGCAGAGACTGCTTCAGTGTTTGGAGGAGCTGGGGGACAAAATGATACAGAGATGAGAGTGTTTGAATGTGATTCGAATTTAATGGGGATCAAACTCAGAGTAATAACTCATGAAAGGAAACAGCTTCCTCACCAGTGGCTGCTGTGGTGTCCACTCCGCTGCTTCGGACATTTCTAAACACGGTAAAGAGCGTGAAGGTGTACCGTGTTGTGTTCGTGAGATCAGGGACGGTCACTTGATCTTCGGATGCTGAGATGTTTATTTCACTTCTATCGTACTGAAGTGTGTAATTGAAAGAATCGTCAATTATAGTCCACTGCAGCGTGATGCTGGTTTCGTTTCGTCCGACTGCTAAGAAGTTTTCTGAGTTACGAGGAGCTGGAATGTGGAGAAATGCAGAAAAGGATTTAACACATTTCAGGTATACAAAAAACTCTCATTAACTCATTAGTTGGCACAAAGTGGATTATTTTATCCATATAAATGATTAAAACAGCTTTTAAAACAGCTTTGTGATGTTAAATGACTATTTTAAACAAATAATACTGAAAATGATAAACACAAACTTGTATTCTAGTGAGTGGTAGGACTTGATTAAAAAAATTAATCAAATTTATCATGCCATTTGTAATTAATCAATAGTGATTAATCACATTTTAATCACATCAATATTCAACATCAGAAGCAACACTTTTCAATTCTAACAGATTTTGGTAGAAGACTACATCATTGAATATTCTCATACACAAGTTTAAACAACAAAATCCTGTTTATTTTGTTCAGAAGATCAGCCGTTATGTGGTAAATAGCGCTGTCAGGAGATTAAAAAATAATTAATTACAGGAATTGTGATTAATTGATCTAATTATCACATTTTAATCTTATATCTGCTTAAGGTCTCCACATAAAGTATTTGAATTCTAGGGCATTACAAAATTATGGTGCATGGCAAATCGAATGAATACATGAAAAAGAGAAGATTTGTTAATACTTTTTTTTTCAACTGGACAATATTAATTAAAATGTCCGTGTTTCCTGCCATTGACATTCGGTTACTGTTAACTGCGTCTATAGAAGTAAACTATATTTTTCAGCCGAGGTAGACGGGGTCTGGTGGAGCTTGTCAATCAAAATCCTGCTTGTTAACTACTGTGGGTGAGAGCGGTGTGCTCTTTGGATGAGAGCTCAGCATGGATATGAGGAGAAGATGTGAGATGACAGAGACATAGAGAGAGATGCTGAAAGTCAGAAAAGTTCAGGCAGCTCACGCTCCAACTGAGGATGTGTCGCGGTAGTTCAGAGAGAAAGGGCGGCTCCATCGTGAGAAAAGACGACGGACATCATGGAGAGGATCAAAGGATGGAGCACCAGAGATGAAGGTGAAACAAAAAGTTTGATTTGTTTGTTTTTTTGGACCAAAAACAGGAAGAGAGTCCACTCTTCTTAAGTAACTTTGGTGTTTACATGGTCATAGAAAAGATCATTCAAGATGCTCTGAATATGGCTGGCAGCCAATGAGTTAATCTTGCGTTAATGTGCGGTGTAATTAATTTATCTAATTAACACGTTAAAGTCACAGCCCTAATTCTAGTGTTAATTTTGAAGAGAAAACTTGACATTTGAGAAATGGGACAACACAAAAAACTGCAAATTCCAACACATTTTTTGGTAAATAAATAATGGAACCTGTTAACCTACTGTATCAACTGAAAGTGAAAAATCACCAAAATGACCCACAGAAAATAGGTCTTGCTTGAAATTAATGCTTTGTAAAATTGATCAGTATATCCCATGGACATGTAATGTACCCCTAACTATAGCTGTCACTGTCCTCCTCGTCTCACCTGTGACTGCACTGAAGCGAGCTCCTCTGCTCCTGACGTTTTCGAACACGGTGAACACAACAAACTCATACTCTGTTGCAGTTGTGAGACCTGTAGCTTCGTATGTCACCGTTTCTTGATCTGGAGGTGCAGTGTGGTTTCTCTCACTGCCAGTAACCTTGATTACGTACTCGAGCAGGTCACCCACTTTGTCCCACCGCAGAGTGATGCTGGTCTCATCCTGTTCAACTAAACCAATCCCGGTAGCATCAAGAGGAGCTGGAGAGCAGAGGGAAATGACAAGAAGAGACCATGAATTTACATTTTTGACATGTCTTTATATGAGGTTAATGGTTAGATAAGTGATTTAAAGCAGAAGTAGATGTGTCAGAGATCAGCTGTTTTACCTGTGACTGCAGAGTGGCTCACTCCACTGCTCCTGATATGAAACACAGCAAAAAGCCTGAAACTGTAATTTTTTGCTGGAGAGAGTCCATGGATTGTTTCTGTCACCACATCTCCAGCTTCTGCAGAGACGTTCACTTCCTTTCCATCATACGCCAGAACATAGTCGAAGAGGTCACCCACTTTATCCCACTGCAGAGTGATACTGGTGTCATTCCGTCCGGCTGTTTGTAGACCCCCTGGGTTTGGAGGAGCTGGAATATAAACAACATGTTGAAGAAATGATTGGACTCAGTCTCAAGTTTTGTAACGTGAACCCATCATTTTTATTCTCTCACCAGTAAATGCTGTGATGTTCACCCCGCTGCTTTCGACGCCTTCAAACACAGTAAAGAGCTTGAAGTCGTACTCAGTCATGCTGCTGAGATTTGAGATTTTCCTTTTCACAACTGTTTCCTCTTCAACAGTGAAGGTTTCCTCTTTGGAGTCATACTGAAGGATATATCTGTCGTTCTCCACTTTATTCCACTGTAGAGTTATACTGGTCTCATCTTGGCCTACGGGCTTAAAATCCTCTGCGTTGCGGGGCACTGGGATAAATGGAAAAACAGTCAGATCCTCTTCTTCTCAAACATGCTAAAGCAATCACTCAATCAGAAATGAAATATTACTCACAGGTGAACGTCTCTGGTGACATCGTTCCAGTGCTGTTGCGTTTGTCAAATGTGATGACAGTGAAGTTGTACTTTGTCCCAGCAGTCAGAGGACTCACCACAAATACAATATTTGTTTCGTCGCCTACTTTATCGATGAGCTCTTCCTTGATACCGTTGTGTTCATATTTTAGATAGTATGTTTGGATATCGTTAACTTTGGCCCATGATAGAGTTATACTGCTTTCATTTCGATCTGTCACTCTAACTTCTTCAACGTTATCAGGGCCTGAAAAAGAAGACGTTTGAGATTTACACTCAATTACCAAATTTTATTCATAATAAAGTGAAATATAGACACAGCTCACACTCACGTCCAACTGTTGTCAAAATGGTGGTTGGCTGCGTGGTTGGCTGCGTTGTTGGCGGTGTGGCCTCTGCTTTTTCTGTGGCTAACCTTGCCGTTGTTGACTTAGCATTAGCACCAAAGACAATCTGGACACAAGATGATAAAAAGAAATTGTCTACATCAAGAGTGGCCAACCTGTGGCTCGCAAGCCGCATGTGGCTCTTCGCAGGTGGCTGGAGCCTATCCCAGCAAGAGGCGAGGTACACCCTGGACTGGTCGCCAGTCAATCACAGGGCATGCATATATATATATATATATATATATATATATATATATATATATATATATATATATATATATATATATATATATATATATATATATATATATATATATATATAGCATATGAGTGCTGTTGTGTGCTGATCAATCTAAAATATTGACGATGCCAACATTGGGATCAGTATTGATCAATACTTTGGTGATGACATTGATACTTAAGTTTCGGTTTCTCTTCTCTACAGGTACTTCTGTAGCTATCAATATAGATAGATAGATAGATAGATAGATAGATAGATAGATAGATAGATAGATAGATAGATAGATAGATAGATAGAGCTTTGTCCTCTGCAGTAAAAACAGAAATTTGTTTTTGACACGGCTCCAAGCACAAATTTAAACACACTTACAAACACAGTAAATCTGGCTTTGAAAATTGGAAATGTATCGATTATCCTTCTATGTCTTTTCATTTATGTGTTCGAGGAAGTACATTTGTAAGACCACTTGTGTGATGTGTCTCTTTGTAGTACCCCAATAATTTCCATGATCCCTGGTTACATGTTGGGAAAAGCTTGAAAATAACCTCCATGTAACTTTCCGAAATGTTTCTTAACTTGGGTATTTGTCAAACAGGAACCTATCCCAGAATAACAGCGCTGATTCAAAAACGTATGAAACTGATGGAAATTCACATTTATAAAACACTTTTATGTTAAATCATTATGACATACATCTCCTATTGGCTACACAGGATATCAAATTATAACATAAAAAAATGACATGCCTTTAAAACGAATGTTAAATATTCCTTAAAATATCAAGCCATACCCCTTTTGTAAGATTAAATACATGTTAAAAATGCTGAATGAACAGCTTTTGTTTATGTTTTAATTTTAGTCATTTCCTCATAGATCTGTCTCAGAGGAAGTCAGTGAGAAAGATTTCTGAATTCTGATTTTAACATTTCACAACCTGGAACAGTCCATTGTTTTTTTAACTGAGCTAATCTGTCAGACGTTTCAATCCACTGTTTAACCTTTGTTGCGGGGTGTGTCAAACATTATCGTCAGTGTAGTTCAGATTTTTCCTTCCGTTGAAGATTACAAACTGTCTGACTGTACAAAGCAGAAGGTGAAGGAAAAACTTACCAAAAGCAGACAGAGGAAAACACACAGCAGCGACTTGTCAGAGATCATCTTGAGAGATAAAGGCTTCATTTTGTAAAGATAAAAAACTATGTACAGATTTTAAACTTATTCATCTTGTTTGAAGATGAAGACAAGATCTTCTTCCTCCCCAAGGTGTGCTGACAAAAACAACAACACTAGCAAAGTAATTCCCTGAATCTGTCCCCGAGCTGTTGACTTTTAATTCCCGATCATGTCCTCCCTCTTCGGCCTCTGGTTCACTTCTCATGATAGCAAGCGGCTTTGTATATTGCTGCTTCTCCTTTTTGGCCTTGTACAACCACATAGACCTTTGCCCCGCCTGCTACTTCCTTATTAACGGTCAAAGTGTCTCAAGCTTACATATTCATTTGTGGTAATTGCTTTATACAGGCTGGGTTTTTTATCTCTATCTCCCTGAGGTTTATGATCATAGCTTTATGATGCATCAGATCCAAATTTCTTAAAAAAAGATGCTTATCTGAAAGAGTCCCAAGTCCAAACGCATGTCTCTCCTCTTAAGACAGAAGTTTCTCAGCACCCTAGATTTGGTTTTGCTTTCTTCAGCCTGTGTTTTAGGGCTAGTGATATTTACAGCCTCCTTGTGGCTGAGATCTAAAAGGAACTGTGTTAAGACAAACATCCCCAACAGTGACAGTGCTTATGGTGCAGAAGTCAATAAAGAGGGGAACGTCAAAGAATACTCTGTTTGATATTCTGTATCTGATAGCAGGACAGGGAAGTGAAACATCATAAAGTATCAGAAATGTTCCCCTCAAGCTATGTAACAGAACATACTCTGACTTTAAAAGGAACATCTATATTGAGCCTCTGTATCCAGCATAATCAGTGGTTGTTGTTAGAGGTGCGTCCAAACAATCTTCATGCAAATGTACTGTTTGGATTATATATGGCCCATGCCTGGATGATAATTTGCGTTTTTATAATGACCTCCACTGTCCATGTGCCACAGGTGAACTAAAGTAGTGCTCATTTGAGGCTTGAATCAATATGTTATTTGAATGTCATCATGATTTTACAAGCCTCTTTGATAAATGTTAGTTGAATTCTGGATGCCAGTAAATGTTACTTATTAATCATATATTTCTTTTAAATTTGACAGCTGCATGCAACAAAATAAATACAGGAAATATCAATGATGCAACTGTTTTTTTAGCCATTAGCCTTTACTCTTCAGGTGATCTGAGTCACATATGATCACCTTACTGGTAGGAAAATGTCTGTATGTCTATAAAATTAATGTTTTGGAACATCATTGTACAAATAAAACTATGCCAGCTGCTGGAGTGAATGTGTAGGAAATATGGCAGACCATACACAGATTTTCTACACCTGTTTAAAAATGTGAAATCAGTGGTCATATGTTTGATTAAAACTGAGAAGATTTTAAATAAAGCAGGCAAGATGGGTGAGGAAAGCTAAATATACTCCTAGGGACACATCCTGATCCATCCAGGTTTAAAAAAAATAACTATATCTTTTCTGGGCATTGAGAATGATGGCAGCATATGACAAAAGCCGGAGAACAAAAAATTTTCCATTATAAACATGCTTAGATGCAGTAGAGAAGGTTTAGACTGTGAAAGAAGTCATTAATAAAAAAAATTTTAAATGAAAAGATGTTTAAAAAGGTGGAAACCACTTGAATTAAGAATGGGATGTAAACAAAAAAAGTAATTGTAATTTTTTGCAAAAATAAATAGTGAAAAAAATCATTTTTAAAAATGTTTTATGCTTGTATTGACCTTTGAAATACACCAAAGCCTGAATTGTTATCATTTTTATTATATAGAGAAGGTTTACACTGTGAAAGAAGTCATTAATAAAATAAATAAAATGAAAAGATGTTTAAAAAAGGTGGAAATCACTTGAATTAAGAATGGGATGAAAATAAAGAATGTAACGGTAATTTTTTTGCAAAAATTATAGTGAAAATAAATCATTTTTAAAAAAACATTTTATGCTTGTATTGATCCTTTCAATACACCAAAGCCTAAATTATTATCCTCATTATAATCAATATTTATATTTTTTAATATATTATTATATTTTTATTATTATATTTATTCATTTTTGACCTGATTCTAATTACAAAAAAATATACGCTTTGATTTTTAATTTTGTTTGTGTTGTTATTTATTCTACTTTTCTTTATGAGCTGAGGGTGAAAAAGCCTTTTATAAATAAATAAAGCTTTGTCAAAGTGGTTAAAAGATATGAAACGTTTTCTACGAGTTAACAATGTTAATTAGCACAGTAAAGGGTTTTTAAAAACATTGATTTTGCTTGTACTGCAGCTGCTTGGAAGATTTCTCATTATGTGCAGCGTGTCGTTCATCCCCAGTCCAGTAGGTGGCAGCAGAGATACTCAGAGACCGTCATTACATAAACGAGCCAGTGTTATCGGGGGAGGGACGCTGTGTTCTGGTCTGTAAACAAAGATAAAACCAGCTAGAAGACTGGTGAAAGCCACACTCACAGACCAAGTAAGTAAAGAAAGGAGGAAAAGAGACTCTGGGAAGCATTTTGTGAACTGGATTTAAGAAACAAACCGGGTAATCTCTTCGGTAACGGGTACGCAGTTGATGCTAAGTTGCTAATGTTTGCTAATCAACCAGCGCAGCTTCATCTAAGGGTCAGTCAGTTTGTTTACAGGCCAGTTTTCTTTTTCTGTTGCTTTTCTGTCGGATATTAAGCCAGCATCAGTATTAGATATAGTTAGTGTTCGTTTTTAGGTATCAGTGTCACAATTTCGAGGTAATACGAGCTCAGGTTCACATTGGCTGCTAAGAGAATATGCTAATGTTAGCGTAACCTCCTGAGCACCTGACCAGAAAGGGTACATCCCACTTGAACCTAACTCTCATAATAACACATGACTCCTGCCAGGGTGATGTTTTACTGAGGCTGATAAAGAGGGGTCTTATTCAAGAAGGCGAGCAAAGACGAGCAGAGGAGTGATACGATCGCTTCAGTGTTTGTTAGCACTTTGAGCTGTCTCACAGGGGAAAAGTACTCACAATATTGACTTAACTCTGCTTCAAGCCAGGACACCAACTCATTTAAGGTGAAATACTTATCTTTTCTTCTAGAAATGCAGTCTGTGGTCAAACAAAACCTCCACTCGGAGACTGAGGGAGACATCAACAAGCTCATCAACCTCAAGCTCAATGCATCCTACACCTACCTGTCTCTGGTAAGACACCTTTTATCCACAAATGAATACTCAGCTTATTAAACTGTCAAGCCCAAACTAACGCTGCCTTTGAAAGACTTCTCCTTTTTTACACACATATATGTTTTTGAATTCTAATCCCATGTTTCTTTTACTCCTCTAGGGGATGTATTTTGATAGGGACGATGTGGCCCTTCCAAATTTCTCCACCTTTTTCTTGGAGCGCTCAGTGAAAGAGAGGGAACAGGCTGAGAAGCTGCTGGAATATCAAAACATGAGAGGAGGAAGGATTCTGCTTCAGAATATTGCCGTTAGTACACAATGTTCCTTCTCTACAACTGCTGGGGTTTTAAAAGACCTTTGACCAGTTTTAATGCTACTTTGTCAGTTTAACTTTTAATTTTTTAAATATGCAAAGAAAAAAATATTTATTTTGGTTAGTGCTTGTTTTATAGTTTTTGTTACATTGGGTACTTATTTGGCTTGTAGACCCAAAGGACCTTGCAGGATGTTGTGTAAGAAAGCCTCGAAACATCGCAACATTTTCAAGATAATCCCTCAAGAATTTCTTAAAGATGGGCTTTTTCAGACATTTCTCAGTCAGTTTGTTTGTATTATAAGTGTAAGAAACAAGCTTACAAAGCAAAAACTAAAGACATGTTGTTTTAACTTAATTTGTTTTGTTTGGATGGTATAAGCTTTCGGTTTGTTATCGTTTCTTTGTAAAGCCTTGTATTTTGTTGTTATATCCAGTAGTGAAAGATTACGCTTGATGAATCAGGGATATTAGTTTTGTAATCATTATGACTTTGTTTTTGTTTTTTTAAGGATTTATACATTTAGATTGGTTCTTTTCTAAATCTAATTGTTTCATCTGTTCCAGAAACCAAGCCGGGAGGACTGGAGAGGTGGTTTGGATGCCATGACTTTTTCTCTGGACTACCAGAAGTCCATGAACACATGCGTTCTTGATGTGCACCGCAAAGCTGGCAGCAACACAGACCCTCATGTAAGTCTGGCGCTGTGTGATAGTCAGACTGCCGTGTTTTTAACTCTGTCTGCAGGCTGATAGTGATTGTGAAAGAAAGGACGTACCGTGACCTCACCAGAAGTGTGTGTTTGGAGCACGGTCCTGCTGGGAGATTTTATGATTACTTCATGGACGCTCTAAGTAGACATGTGTTTGCATAATTTATAAACTCAGTTTTACTGTGATAGTGACTTCATTTAATTTTTTTTTCTTGCAATTATGACTTAATGTTATGTAGTATTCACAGGCTTGAAAACCACGCTTTGTTATCTCAAATTAATCTGCGCTACAAGAAAAAACAGCGTTGTCATCTAGCAACCACAAAAATAAGTCAGAAACTATAGGTTGAAAATCCTGTGCCAGAAGTCTTAGATTTTCTTTCACATCCTGCTATTTTCTGTCATCCTCTTCCTGTAGCTGTGCGACTTCCTTGAACAGCACTTCCTCATCGACAGCAATGAGACCATCAAGAAGCTGGGCGACTACATCGGAAGTCTCACTCGCCTCACTTCATCTGAGACACAAGGCGCCATGGGAGAATACCTGTTTGACAAACACACTCTGTAAAATGTCACGGCAGCTCAGTGACATCAGCTCCACTTTTCAAAAGCTTGATAGAGACGAGGGGGCGACGTCCCTCACAGTCTGCTTTATACTCCGTTAAGAAAAAAAGTTTACCACAAACTTCATTCTTGTAGCTGCGGCACAAGAGAAGTTCTCAGCAAAATAACTGAAAATACCTCGAACTATCTTAAGAACTATGTCGGAAAAATGTCCTTATTGGAATGGTGCTGAAAACGACCATTTTCCAACCATTTTCATTTCATTTCATTCAGAGTCATTGAACCGCGTGTCATACATTCCAGTCTGTCAGGTTTTAATCATCATAATCGTCTTTTTAAATCTGCACAACTTTCAATCAGAAAAAATGTATAAATAAATAAATAAATAAAGGGATCATCATTTGGAAAAGAATTAATAAATCAGATTCTGCTAATCTTGATTGTTCGACTGTTTCTTTACCACCTGTTCACTGCACAGATTTCTCATCAAAGTCATGTGATCACTGTGTTTTTTCCTTATGTCTGAACATATAGAACTTGTAATGATAACAACAGGACTTTGCCTACTCACTGCGGAGTGGGAGCTTAATGTTTAACACTACCCTGACTGACACTTGAGGTTAAAAATGATCAGTAAATTACATGTTCCAGCTTCAGAGTACAGTATATCACGTGAGAGGGTCTGTGTTACTGTCCTGCTGATAATCATATCCTCATGACTACCAGTAGTTTAAATTTGTACATTTCTTAACCTGAATATCTTCCAATTACTTCACACTTCTGAATAAACTCCTCATGCCATCTACAGAGAACATTTGGGGCTTTTCAATGATACCAAATGTTAAAGGGTGGGGCTTTGGTACATTTCTCTTTTTCATTAAGGAAAATAGCGTCCATCAGTGCAAGTGCATTTTATTGGAAGGGGAAAAGTAAGTGTATAAAACTTTTTAATATGCAAATTTTGGCTTGAAATTTTAATATGGGACTCTTAACAACACATTTAATCATTGTCTGAATATTTTTTACTGTATTTTAGCATTGTAATTAAGTGTTTAAAAATTGTCCTCTGTAGTGGACATTAGTAGTTATTTCCTTCATTTTGTTGTGTTTTTTTTTTTTTCAAATGGCAAGAAAGGGGCTCATTCTCAGAAGCAGAGAGAAGTTTACTGCAGTTGTTGATAGAAACTCAGATATTGAGTTGTATGATGAAGAAGATCAAGAGGAAGATGATTCAGAGAGCTCTGAGTGTGAAACTCAGGCAGGGCAAGCAGACGGTGTCCAGTTGGTGTCAACTGTGGAGCAAAAATCCAAAGTACACCTTCAGTTTGTATTGTAAAAAAAGGTCCAAGAAAGACAGAAGGTTTGTCCAGGTGTCAAGGCCCCTTGCGTTTGCTGAGTACAACACCAACATGCCATCCATCTTCCAGAAATGGAGACAAAAACATATGCAGGAAGATGACGCAGATCCGGCTGCAAGGGCAAAACATATTTAATGTTCACAAAGTGCAAAGTTTTCCTTTGTGTTTCCAAGAAGGGGAACCAAATAAGCACAAAAAAGCAAAACAAAAAGGAAAATGGACAGTTAAACTCGTTCTTAAATCCACTTTTTGCTATTTTCTTTGGCACTAAATGATTGCCATCAAGGTTCAGTTTCACATGTTCGGCGTTCTAATGTCCTCTGTAGTAGACACGATACCTTAAAAATAAAACCTTTTTTTTTTTTCCAAAAAAATGTATTTAGTATTCTAATGACCTCACAAAGATTGGGTAATCTTAAAAACTTTGTGATTGGGCAATATTTTTTTTCCTGGTAGTCAGGAGGATATAAATCAGCTGAAGAAAGTTGGATCTGTTCAATTCTGAGATGATTAAGAAGAAATAAGTTACCAACCAACAATGGATGCTGCAAAGCTCGTGAAATAAAATGTGTTTCTATTTTTATTCTGCAGTTTGCTAATTGAAATATTAGAGGAAGCTGTTTCACATTGGACTGCAGCCGCTGTGATCTGCAGATGAGGCGATGCAGACACGTGGCAGCATGCCTGCAGATTACGCTTCACTGTGCTCTAAATACGGATACGTGTGTGTTTTGTACAGTAAAATGGTAAGCCAAGGGAACGGCAGCGTGGAATATCCTCTCTCAGTGAAAGTTGTGTGTAGATTGCTGCGAGGGCAGATATGCAGAGAGGATTAGTGATGGGCTGGATGCACACAATCTCTTCAGTCTGGGGGATGATCAACCACCTCAGCACCTCCCCTGAATCCAATAAACAATTCAATGAGTGGGGTCTCACATCATCCACACCCTCTGAGGGTGCAGTTTTAACAGAAAAGGGAGTGTACAAAAATAAAAGTTGCTCTTTGAGCATCTCTGTAAAAAGACGTGAAGCAACAGATGTGTTGTCAGTATTCTAATATTGGGAGGAGGGCTAGAGGGGGATTAAATCACTACGCTGCTCTGGTGATTTGCCAGCGCTTTGAGCTTTGATGGAAAGGGTTGAAAAGAGCATGTCAGTCACAGTCAACAACATTCAGAAGGATGTGAAGAGTGTGAGGACAAAGGAGAGGCAACAAGATTAAAGATTTAAAGCTTGACACTGCTTCAGAAGTTGTTTTGGTGTGAAGAGGAGTGAACATATCATCAGGTAAGGAAGTTTCAAACTCTTCTGTGTTTGTTTTTTGAAAAAAAATGCAAGCTTTGTTATTGTCTTTGCTGTTTTTTCCTATATCTAAGATTCAGATGAAAGTAACCCTCCCTGAGATCAGAGTTCATCCTGATCCCAATCACTTTTGCTCTTTTACCAAATAAGCAGGAATAAGAAATAAACATTCGTGGAAATTACCGCCTTAAAGATCTGTTTCTGCTCAGTCATCGCCAAAGTCAAAGCACACAAAACGACCAGAAGGTTGTTTGTGTGCTCGTAAAACTCAGTGATGATAAGTCAGGCGGTCGCTCAGTGTTTAACACAAGCCAACCAGACAATTAGTGGTTCAGAATATCCTGTAAATTACACGTTAAAGCACAGATAAGACTCTTCTGGAGAGTACAGCGTGTCAAATCAGGTCTGTCTGCTTCACTTTGTACTTTGTCTCAGTGGAGTCTGGTGTGACATGAAGAAACTGTTGTTGGAGAATCAGAATCAATCCTGTTCCTGATTAACTCTCACTCAATCAAATATTAAAAAGATGATAGTTTTTCTTTATCTTAGCCACAGGGTGTTTGTTTGAATGGTAATCCAACCAACAGTTGTTATTGATTAAAACTCTACACAGAGAAAATATGATGGAGGAAACCATCCTTATTTGATTGAGCCATGAGGATCTGGGATTTTGGATTAATAATGTAGCACCAGAGTTTAATCCAGTTACATGCAGAGACAGTGGAGGGAGGAAAATGGGATGGAACAAACAGGGAGTGAACGTCTGAGTTATGGGAGGAGGAGATGACAGAGAGAATGAGAGTAACAGAGGGATTAGGGTCAGCCATGTTGAGCATCTGGCTTAGAGATGTCCTCTCCAACTGTACTGCAACGCATGGACTCAGAGATTACACAGAGGACATATGAGAGTGTGTTATCTCTGGATGAAGGACCAGAGAACATAGAAAGTCACCTCCTGAGTGTGAGCTCTGATTCCTCTGTTTTCACAGCTGACATGAGAGTGGCAAGCGTCGGGGTCCGGGCCAGGAGGGCCGCGGAGTCGCCCGAGCCGGAGTCGGAGGAGGCGACAGAGCCGGTCCACCATCAGCACGCAGAACACCACACAGAACACCACGAACACTCCCACAGTGAACACCACCCAGGGCACGACTACAACCACATGAAGGAGAAGTTCATGAACGAGCTTGGTCATCTGCCAAGTAAGCGCCACCTCTAAACAATCTGAGGAACTGTTGATAAGTTAATCCAACCTCCTGTATTCAGGTTATCTTAAACCAGTGGCGAACCGTGGCCCCAGCCACTGGGCCTTCAGTAGGACCATGGGACCACACGTGGCAATAAACAATCAAACAAAGAAATAAAAACAAAAGCCAGAATCATGTGACATGGAAGTTCAGTATATTGATAGTTTTGCGGGATTACAAATTTATCATGTGAACACTGCAAAACCTAACACAACTTCAAACAATTAAAAAAGTTAAGATCTAAAATTTGAAAAAAATCACAATAGGCTTCATTCACAAACAGTGTGTACGCACAAATTTGTGCTTAAATCGTGCGCACCTTTAGTGATATACTGTATACTCTCCCGGTGTCTCCTCCTTATCCTCCTTGCAATAATGTTCTCCATCTTTTTAGATCACGTTAAAAATAAAGACTAAAATAGAGGAATATGGGAAATAACAGGTACATCCAGTAACATATATTTATTTTCTCTCTTTTTTCTCCGTCTTTTTTCTCCTTTTTTTCTTTGAATTAAATGAAATGAGAGAAGCCAGATATATACTCAGTACCAGATGTAAAGGGTGTTTATTGTTTAATTGTAAGATGTGCATCAAACTTCCTGCTGCCGTCAGGTTAAGTTTCCATTATGACAAAAGGCTTTAATCTGACATCAGATGTGACGGGACTGTTAATATAGATACAAATCTATATTCTAGTTCAGACAGTTACATTAAATAGTGATTGCTGTGATTGGTTATTGCATTAAAATGTGCCTGACACTCTGGAAACCTGCCTCTGAGGCATCACCAAATCACAGCTGCGGAGGGTGCACTCCACCTTGCGCCGAGGTTAGACTACTAATCCTGGCAAACTGGGTGATGGTCGACCTTTTTGGATAATTTCAAGCTTTTCTTGAAAAGACAGCCTTGAAAACGGAGTTTCAAGTAATCTAGCAACCACACAGTCTTCTCCGTTACTTTCCAACGTTTCTCTTCACGTTCTGCCAACCGGATCTTCTCTTTTCTCCTCACTCACTCACAGCTACAGTTAGGCGCTTATCCATTAAGTATTCGCGAATCCCCGGAAGATGACAGGAAATGATCCCGCCCACAACTTAACAAAATATGATTGGCTAAGACAGCTGTCATTGTCAAATTGTGTCCACATTTGCTTGAGTTACACAGGCATCCGTTGCAGCTACTGAAGGCCCTGCCTGCCAGAAGGAGTCGCTGATTTACCCAGATACCATCAAAAGGAAAATTGTGATTGGTCCATTTTCCATTTAGTTATATTAACCCACTGTTTGCCAGGACAAATTTATAATATAAAGCTCATTGCAATGATTTCAGTGAGTAAAATAAATAAATAAAAACAAAATAAAACAAAATCAAAAAGTAATTATTATCCAGGAGTACAAAAATTCTTTGGATATTTTTTATTTGGCCTTCACTGAATACCTCGAAGGCCCAGAGGGTTCCCCCCTGTCTTAAACAGATTGAATCCTGAGTGGAAGAAGTGAATAACTGAAACTGCTGCGTTGCCCTCAGTGAGGCACGTCATGCTGGAGAGTACTGTTGTTGTACAGACACTCCTCAGACAGGAGTGTGTTATTATCAGATTGTGGGAAAGGGTGTTGCTGAGATCCCACATGCTTGTCAGCAAACCGTCACAAGATAAACAAGTTTAAAATAATTTCAGCAGCACGAAGCCTAAAATCTACTGTTCGACTTGTTTTTATTTTCAGGATGTTACGTATCATACTCATAAAAGAGCTTTTCTGTCCGTAGAGGTAGGGATGGGTACCTTTCACATTTGAAATGATACGGTACCACAGTACCTGGCAATTGGTACCGGTACTCAACGGTAATAATTTTCTGTACTTTTCTGTGTTTATATGGTAAAAAAAAATATCAATTTGTTTGCGAATGAAGTTTAAAAAAATTTCAATGTAACAAATGTATTCTTCAATATATAACCTTGTAGTTCTGTGTTGATGTCCAGCATGGAAAACTGCCTACTCTTACACAGTCACAGTCACAAGGATGCAGTTAGGTACCTAAACATGGTACCTTTTGATTTTACATGAATCGGTACCCGGTACTTTTGACAGAATTCGGCTGGTACCTATAAAAGTACCCAATTTGGTACCCATCCCTACTTAGAGGATGTTTTGTTGTTGTAGATGTTTCAAGAGGCCAAATATTTCCTACATCACGTGAATGAAAGGGACGCCATGGTTTGAGGTATCTCGTGTGAACTCACCACTTTCTACGTTGCAGTTCCCATGTGGGCTGTAGCCGCCATAGTTGTGGTCGTCCTGGTTTTGGTGGGATGCTTCATCTTCTGTGTTTTCAAAAAATGCTTCGGAAAAAAGAAAAAGCCCAAAAAAGTGAGGGAGAGAAAGACGGGTCGCCGCAGGAAGGAGAAGGAAGGTGAAGGGGAAGGAGGAGAGAAGGTATGTGTTCTTAGCGTAAACTTACCTGTTGTGAGTCTTCTGGGTGAGTTTCCAGTTTATGTGGGCTTTTACTTTGTAGGAGGGTGAGGTGAAGAAGCAAGGGGAGGAAGAGGAGAAAGAGCAGGAGAAGCTGGGTAAGCTGGAGTTCTCGTTGGACTACAACTTCACTGACGCCCAGGTACGACCTGTGAGGAAAGGATATCTCATGTATTATGACAGAAATTTGTTTCCTCTTTGTGATTCTTCTTCTCTCTTTTCTACAGCTCATAGTGGGCATCCTTCAGGCTCAGGACCTTGCAGCTATGGACATGGGAGGGACGTCAGACCCTTATGTCAAAGTGTTTTTGTTACCAGACAAAAAGAAAAAGTACGAGACCAAAGTCCAACGCAAGAATTTATGCCCTGTTTTCAACGAGACTTTCATCTTTAAGGTACCGCGCGCTGACAATCCAGTCTTTGTTGTCTCGTTGATGTCTGTTTGTTCTCTCTCTCGTCTCTTGTCTTTATGTCTCTGTCGCAGCATGTGTTGCTGTTGATGACGTGTTACTTTTTACCCTCGAGAGGCAGGAGTTTGGCCTATGTGTCTTCCTCCCCTCGTCTGTAGTCTGTCCTGTTGAATGGCGTCTGTCCAGGTATCCACCCCCCTGACAAAGACAGTGCAGTATGTTTATCATTGTCTCCTGTCGCGATATGTCCTCTGTTCACGTCTAGATCTGTAAATTGTGAAATATTCAAACTGGCGTGACCTCAACCGCAGAAAGACGTCTGTTTATGGTGACTTTTTTGTTTTAGATTCCGTACGCTGAGTTGGGTGGAAAGACTTTGGTGCTGCAAGTCTTTGACTTTGACCGCTTCTCCAAACATGATATGATCGGTGAGATAAAGATTCCCATGAACAGCGTCGATCTAGGGCAACCGATGCAACAATGGCGGGACTTGGAGAGTGGAGAGAAAGAGGAGGTATGGTTCCTGTGGATTCATTAACCTACACACAATCTGTTTTCCTTACTTCATCATTTATATTTTCTTACAGCAAGAAAAACTGGGCGATATTTGCATCTCTTTACGGTATGTACCAACTGCTGGGAAACTGACAGTGAACATCATGGAGGCGAAGAATCTGAAGAAAATGGACGTTGGTGGTTTATCAGGTATTTGTGCGCCATGCAACTTGACTTTCACTCAGAAAATCCAACAAATTTACAAAACATAGCAATGTTTCCTTTCCAAAAGATCCATATGTGAAGATTGTTCTGCAACAAAACGGGAAACGCATCAAGAAGAAAAAGACGACAGTCAAGAAAAACACTCTCAACCCTTACTTCAATGAGAGTTTCAGCTTCGATGTGCCCTTTGAGCAGATTCAGGTATGATGTGTTTTTAACTCTCTACCTTTTTAAGACGTCACAGTCATTAGTAAACATTTCTTTCTCCATGTTTCAGAAAGTACAAGTCGTCATCACGGTGTTCGACTATGACAAACTTGGCAGCAATGACCCCATTGGAAAAACCTTCATGGGTTACGGAGCCACAGGAGTGGGCCTGCGACACTGGTCGGATATGCTCGCCAATCCCAGACGTCCAGTCGCCCAGTGGCACACTCTCCTGCCAGAGGAAGAGGTCGATGCTGCGGTCAAAGCAAAACCTCGCTAGGGTTGCAGTGCTAAGATATTTATCCTAATGTTTTCTCAGTTTTTGCATCTTGGTGTCTTATTGTGCTTCTTTTTGGCAACTTTTTCATGTTTGTATGCATGTGTGTGTTAATGATGCGCAGATACTGCAGATCACTTTCTCCTTTCCTGTAAACCCCTATGAACCTTTGTCAAATGTAAACATGCGTCTTTAGTGTATTATTATGCTCTGGCTTTGTATGATATTTAAAGGAGGTTTTCAGAATCACTCATTGTTCAGGAATATATGTTATATGTTCATAAACTCAGCTTTTTTTGTATTTTTTTGTGCTGTGGTGCAGCAGAGTTTCAGACTATCATGATGTTCTCATACAAATAAAACTCTTTCACCTTTAACAAATAAATAAACCGAATATTGTTTCTTAATAATCAGTTACATGGGGGAAAACATCGAAAAAAATGAATAAAAAGAAAAAAAACAGGAGTTTCAGAAACTACTTAGAACTGATTTGGGACCGTGCAGTCCCATGTACCACCAGTAGATGACGCCAGTCGTCACCATAAGGAGTTATGTTACCTAGCAACAGGACTCAGAGCTTCCGTTTAGACTGATGCAGGAAACTTTACCTTACAGGCACAAAACAGTGAAAAAGGTGAGTTTTTCTATCGTTTTGTGTTAACTTCATGGTATCTAACTGCAGCTAATGACGAGTTTTTCAATATAACTGCGTCGAAAACCGGTTCTGCCCAGTTTTGTGGCTTCATGTGCTAATGTTACCGGTAAATAAACCTTACCTGCTACTTTACTCGAACAATTCGCTGACTTGCTTCATATCGAGACAGTTAAACAAGCAAAACTACGTCAGTTAAAGGCTGAAAACCCGTTTTCATGGACTTTTCTGGGTTTTTGAAGGGTCACTTACAGGATGAGCGCTGGACGAGCGTCTGAAGGAGCAGGCTGCGTCAACTGGTGGGGCTTCAGTCCTGCGCGTGACCTGCTGAGAATGGGTGAGAACTTTCTGGTACACTGGCGCGCGCGTGATGCTACGCACGAGCGTCAGGGTACTTCATCAGAAAATATTTAGTTTTTATTTTATTTTATTTTATTTTTTTAAAGAAAAGGAAGAAAAGAAAAAACGAAAGATTAAATATATCCAAGGTTGACACAGCTTTTTTTTTTTTTTTTAAATAAATGTGTATTACTTATGTTGAAAATTCACTGTTATAATGGCAGCTAATGTGGGCTATTCCACCAAATTGGTGCAAAATTTTGCCCCGAAAAACAATTTAAAATGAAAATCAAGAATAAGAAAATTAAAGTGTAAATCTTTCCCTGCATTGTATTTGAATTTTAAAACTCACTATGGGGGCGATTCTATGATTTCAGGTATACAAAAAAGTAAAAAATGTGTCATTGGTCATTATTTATTTATAATTGGCAAGCTCAAACGCTGATAAAATTCTCAAATGTTTAAGTAATAGAAAAAAAGGTGCATTATTTTATAAACTGTGGTTTTTACAGTTTGGTCTTTATAACATCTATAGCAGTGGTCCCCAAACTATGGCCCGGGGGCCGGATACCACTCGCCTCCAGATTGCCCGGCCCCCTGAACAATACCAGAGGCGCATTATGATTTTTTTTTTTTTTTTTCAGTCTGACCACGTGATCAAAATTTACACTTTCCATTCCACCCTTCTGCAGTTTGTGCCCTCTCTGAAACCCCTCCCTTAAAAAAATCCTGTTATACAACCATACTGGTAGTGAAATGTATTGTGCTGGTAGGTGTTGTATCACATAGTCCAGTTTCTTAGCCTGCTTGCTTTCTGGTTTTCACAGTGAAGTTAATGAGAGAGCGCTGCAAACAGTGGTGTCTACAAGAAAGCTAATATTTCGTGGTCTTTTTTTTCCGTGCAAAACCTGAAAATGGTTATTTAGTTATTATTTATTTCATAAAAAGTTTTTTATATATTTCACTAATAGTGCTATTATTTATTTTTACAAACTGACCCTGGCCCCCCATCAGAGAAGGAAAAAGTTGTTTGGCCCTGACAGGAAAAAGTTTGGGGGCCCCTGATCTATAGTAAGAACTTCAAAAAATGTTGGTAACACAGTTGATGAACAGTTAATGCGCCCCATGTACAGACAATCATTCTGATGAAATATTGATGAGGAGGAGCTGAAACATGACACACTTTCTTCAAGGTTCACAACAAAAAGGATGGGACTTCAATCGATTTGGGTCATGTGACTCTGGAGGAAATCATTGCTGATTTGTAGGGTTTTTTAAATAGGTAACACAGTTGACACAGATTTCTCAGACACACATAAAGTGGAATATTCTAATTAAATAATTATTTTAAAAAACATTTAAACAGATTTGTCATGTTTAAATTATTATTTTGAACAAATAATGCTGAAAATAATAACACAAACATGTATTCTAGTGTTAGTTGAAAGAGCAAACTTGACATTTGAGAAATCAGACAGCGCAAAAACTGCTAATTCCAACACATGATTTGCATTGTTGCTAAATAAATGATGGAACCTCATTTTTTCTAGGTCCCATGAAACTTGAAGGAGAGACTAATGTTTTACTGGTTGGCAGTGGAGACCCACGGCATATTTTGAAAACCGTTGCTGGTTTGCAGAACACAGACCGTCTACATGTGAGTCACATTTGTGGTCATTTGAGGATATTTTGTGCAACCCACCACAAGAGCTACAATGTTTTCTGTCCTACAGGTGTGGGTGATAGAGAACAGCATGGAGGTGGTAGCCAGGCAGCTGCTGCTGCTTTACCTGGCTCTGATACCCCCAGAGAGCATGGGGACAAACGGTGACTTGGACATTGTGTGAGACACTGATGAGAAAAGTTGCTGTATGTCAGACATGTGTGTGATTCCCTGTGTGTGTTTAACGCCCACAGAGAAGACAGAAATCTTCCTGGAGGTGTTTGGGAACGCTGAGATCCGCAGTCAGACAGAAGAGACTCTGAGGCTGGTTGCATCACAGCTGGCGCTCTGTGTCACTGAGACATTAGAGACAGCAGCACACCCCTGTCTGAACACCACTCTTCTTAAGGTACAACCATTCAGTATGAGAAGCCTATGCACGTATCAGATTCTGTGGTTGATGTTTACATTTGTTGAGTAATGTGTGCAGATTTGGTGAAAGTCGACCGACGTCCTTCTCTTTACATATTTCCACAGTTTAAGGAGCGAGACGAGCTCGCCAGGATTTTAAAGACATGGATCCAGCCTCCGTCTTCTTCTCCTATCTCAATGTCCAAAGCCTGGGATTACCGGGTCAGGCAGCACCTCGGGCTACGCTACGACTCCAAGAGAGGCTGCTTCGACTGGGACCTTTCCATGAAACTGCACCAGAAAGGGGTTATTGATTATTTGAGCTCTAATTTAAGGATTGAAAAAAGCAAATGTTGAAACAGAAGGAAAGAAATTTAAAGGCCTATTTGATCCGCAGTGTGGCGTCATCAACAAACAACAATACGTGCAATGGAGGGAGCGAGGTTTGGCGTTTGAAATGAGAGAAGGCGTCTACCAAACGACCAATCAAAGTTTGCTGTCTTCAAGAGTGTTCAGGCAGGTATGTACCTGTTTTATCCACAGTGATGAAATGATACAGCATGGAGGATTTACAGCGCGTGTGTGTGTGTGTGTGTGTGTGTGTGGACAGAAAGGGGACAGAGTGGCTGTCAGAGGTTACTGGGGAGACATCGTCTCTAGTCCTTACCTCTCATTTGGCGTTGAAACTGAAGACAAAGAGCTGCTGAAGACACAGAACGAGCAACACATCAAGGTTCGTTCACAGCAGCTTCAGCCTGAATCACACGTTGAGGTTTTTATCTTTTAGTATTATAACGTGTCTGCTTTCCTCACACCTGCAGACAGCACAGGACGTCTCCCTCGCAAATGTTAACACACTGTTCCAGTGGCTGTCCAGCAGACGGGGCTGCCCCTCTTCTCCTCACTCGGATGCAGAGGCAGAGGAGGCGTCCAAACAGAGTGACCGCCAACCCATCACTATTAATGGTACGTTGTTATTAAGTTTAGCAGCTGGTGGGCTCAGGTGATTGAACAGAAAAAGGCGCTTATATTCTGATTTTCTCAGATTTAATACATCTGAACGGGATCTCTGTCACTTTCCTGCCGATGGACTCGCTTCACAAACTGCCCCAAAAACAGAAATATTCCCATTTCTTCAACACCATCTACGTCTCTGCCAGGTGAGAGGTTTATTTTTATCTTTCATCATCACAAAGAGACTCTCACCACATCAACAGTCAGTGTTTTTTAGCATATAAATATCCTGACCTGACCTCAGCTGCACGTTAACGCGACCGTCTCTGTTTTTGTGTCTTTCTCTGAAAACCCTCTGAAGCTGCGTGCACCAGTTGGGCCCAACACTGAGACAGATTGCAGCACCAGACGCTGTGCTCGTTGTGGAGTTGGCCAAGTGAGGGTTTTTATAGTAACAGGGCTTGTTACCATGGTGACGGGACAGTCGCCATGAGTACAGTAACTACACCGTGTGGTACATTTTCAGATTTGACTTTCAAAGTTTGGTCCTGATGAGGAGCAGTTAGCTGTCGCTGCTGTGTTTAATACCAGGATGTGTGTGTGTGTGTGTGTGTGTGTGTGTTTCTCAGGTACATTCTGGACCTGAATAAAGAGCAGGAGGCCGGCTTTGCAGAGACAGTGGCGAGCATCGCTCTCAAGGCTGAATTTGAGCCTTGGCAGGAGGGGAAGAGCGATGACGTGCACGCTCTTTTCGTCCCTCAGAGGAAGTGAAGGTGGTGAATCGTCAGTTTTCTCTCTAAGGGAAGTTTAACGTCAGTCAGTGGCACCTGTCAGCAGCTTCAGACAGATTTGCCGTAGTATCTAGAAACATTTTTCTGAACTTTGCATGTGAAATGAAACAGAAAAGTCACAATGTGAATACATTTTTATTAACTTAAAGTGCAAGTGGCTGTCGATAAATGCCACACATACGTCTGTTTAACACTGCAAAAAAAAGCTGCATCCTTGCACTGAACCATCGAGCCATCTTCTTCTTCCTTTGTGAATTTTTTTTGTGTGATTTCACTTCCAGCGTCCTCCGACCTTCCCCTTACCGTGTCCCTTTTTGCTGCATTGAAATAAAAACAGGCAGATCTCTAAATCACTCGTTTGTTTGCCTAAAAAGTTGGTTTTAAATGAGCAGGTTTACTCACAATTTCTGAGCGTGTTGGATTCTGTTCAGGAGGACGTTGATCTGAAAGGATTTTGATGTTACTCATTATTTCTCTTTTTTTTTCACTCTTTTTTATTCGGTTTTTGGTTTTAAATTCAAAGGCATACATATGTATATACAGATGAAATAGAAAGGACTTTCAAATTTTTTTTTGAAAATGAATCAGATTAATGAAAATATAACAAACTATAATGGTGAAAAACAAGCAAATGATTAACCATGAATAATAATAATAAGGCGTAATACTTAAAATTAAGATATGTAAATAAAGTAAGAGCATTTACTTGAAAAATACTGAAAAATAAAATAAAATAAAAGCTTGTCTGTATTTCCTGAGCTGGACTCACCTCGTACTTCTGCCTCCTCATCTTCTCAGTCAGGTCAAATTTCTCTGACTCCAGCAGGTAAATGCATTCCCACATCTCCTTGGCCCTCTCTCTGAAACACAAGACCTTGATTGTGAAAAAAATTAAAACCTTTTAAAATCTAAATTAGCTTGCTGTCAGAGTTTACAAGCAGCGTGAGATGCTTTATTTTATTTAATTTGTTTTATTATTTTTATTTTTTTTTTATTGTGCCACAAGACAAGACAGTGACATTAACAAATTGTGAACAAAGTGTTGTTGCGTGGATAGCTATGGTTATAAAAATGATAGCTGTATAATTTTATATATTTTAAAATAACATGAAAATGCAACAAAGATAATTACAATATTATTATTATTATTATTATTGTCATCATAATAATTATTATAGCTATTATCATTGCAATTATTATTATATTATATCATATTATTATCATTACAATAATTGTGACAAAGATGACAGCATTTTTTTTAATTTTGTTATGTTTTTGTTTATATATATATATATATATATATATGTATATATATATATATATATATATATATATATATATATATATATATATATATATATATATATATATATATATATATATATATATATATATATAATAATTACAAAAAGAATACCTATATATATTTTTTCAAATAAACATTAAAATATTGTGATAATAATAATAATAATAATAATAATATTTTTATTACAGTTATAGTGACAAATATAACATAATTTTTTCCTTTTGTTTTTGTTCATTTGTTTATCAATTTTTTATTGTTTTATTTTAATTTATTTTAATTTATTTATCTTATTTATTTTATGGACAATCAAACACACATTTTTTTTGATTTATTTTTATTATTTTTTAATGCATAGAGTTTAGTGAGACGCTGCCCAAAAATTCCCACTGATCTGCTGAGAACCAATCCATGGTCCCAACCAGCCAACCCCCCACCCCAGAAGACCCCAGAAAACCCCAGAAAGAATGATGCTTTAAGATATTTCAGACAGACCTCAGGTCGTCCTCTCGCAGGTTCTCAATAGCCAGCGGTTTGCGTCTCTCTGTCAGAGTCTTCTTCTTGATTTCCCTCGCAGTTTGTTTTTTGCCTCGCTTCTGTTCAACCTGCAGGAAAAACCAACACATCTCACCTTCAATTTCAGACTCTTGTTGACGTGAGGAACTGTTTTACTGATGAAACAGGAGCGTGACTCTGTGACCTTTGCCAGGAACCCTCCAAAGTGAGCCCCCATGTTGGAGAGCACTTTCTTCTTCTTGGCCTCGTCCTCCGCCCTTTTCTTGGCCTCCTCGTCTTCCTTCCTCTGTCTCTCCTCCTGCAGAAGTCGTTTTTTACATCTTTTTACTTTCACAGCTCTGATTCACTGCATGCACGGCTCAAACACATGAAATTAAAAGCTGAATCTGAATTACAGCGATCCGTGTCTGTCTGTCCCGCTCTTTCTCAGCCCTCACACGCTGCTGCTCAGCGCGCTCTGCTCGCCGGCTCTCCTAAAACAGAAAAAAGACGCCAGAATTCTGTTAAAGCTGATGTGTCTTCTCTCATTGTGCAGATACTTGGGTAAAATGAGGGGAATGAAAAAACAAAGTGATTACAATCCTTGATTTGAGCCCGATCAGCTCTTCTTCCTCTTTCTTCCTCTGCTCAAAGTGCACGTCGATCAGAGTCTGCAGCTCCAGGAGATCTTTCTCCATCCTCTTCCTGTGAATATCCTGACACAGAGATCAGTTCACAGGTTAAACAGCGCTCTGTGATTGTGTGATATTTACGCTCATCATTAAGAACGTACATCAAAATCCACCCTCTCCCCCTCTGGGATTTTAGGAGCCGCCATTTGTGTGACCAGCGACCTTCAGACAAACAGAAACACACAGTTTTTTTTACTTTTAAGAGAAGTATTTTTGTTTATTCTCAAAGCTTCATGTGTTTCTGTGCAGTCTTACTTGTATTTAGGGCGTTCATCTTCATCACGGCATCCAGAGCAGCAACAAAACAGCACATCGGAACATTATTTAGGTCTCACGCTCAAACAGAAGAAAAAGTTTGACCCAGTTCATCAGCTCAGACTCACCTCCTTCTCCCTGCTCCTCATCCTCCTCTGGAGACGCTACCAGTGACAGAGAGTGAGTTCAGGAGAAAGAGCAAACTGGCCATAACAATGAAGGAGTGAATCAGCTTACCTTCCGGATGATTCCTGAGGAAGAAGAGAAAAGTTATTTATCAGACCTTTGGTTAAACAGAAATCCAAACATCAAATGAGTCATTGGTGCCGGACCGACTCACCCATGGTCCTCCAGATCAGACATGTTGACCCTGCAGAGGAATCAGAAGTAGAGGAGTCAAATGATTTCACTCAAAGAGGAGGTGTTCTGCTTTCCCATGTTTGAAAAAGGATGTGAAGTAACAACGCTGGATGTTCAAACTCAATGTGCAGATCGTCAAACTTCTGCACATTCATACGTTGATGAATCTGTCTGTAAACTCATCAAAACACCAGATTTGAGATAAATAGCCCAAGAGCTTTACAAGATCTCAAAATGATCTTCACAAGATCTCAACAAGATCTTAATGAGACCCTCACAAGATCTAAACAAGATCTTCAATATATCTTCAAAAGATCCTAACAATATCTTAACAAGGTCTTCAGGAGATCTTAAAAAGATCTTCACAGGATCAAAATAAGATCTTAATGAGATCTTCTTGAGACCTTGACAAGATCTTAACGAGTCCTTTACAAGATCTAATTGAGATCTTCATGAGACACTTGAGATCTTAAAGAAATCTTCACAAGACCTTCATGAGATCTTAAAGAAATCTTCACAAGATCTATACGAGATCTTCATAAGACCTTCAAAAGATCTTTACAAGATCTTAATGAGATCTTTGCAAGATCTTAACAAGATCTTCATTAGATCTTAATGAGATCTCCTCAAGACCTTCACAAGATCTTCTTAAGGTCTTTATGAGATCTTTTGAGATAATCACAAGAGATCTCAACAAGACCTTCACAAGATCTATACAAGGTCTTTTCAAGAACTTCAAAAGCTCTTCACAAGATCTTAATGAGACCTTTACAAGATCTTAAAGAGATCCCTACGATATCTTCACGAGTTTTCCATGAGACCTTCACAATATCTTCTTAAGGTCTTCATGAGATCTTTACGAGATCTTCTTAGGATCTCAACAAGACTTTCATGAAACTTGTTGAAATGATGAGGTCATGGCTTTAGGCCAAAGCTGCTAAGTGGTCCATAAATCCACCCCTCGGTACCTCAATGATCTCGTCACAAACAAACCCAGCCTCTGGGGTCCAGGGCCTTTAGTGGCTCTGCTTCCTGTCCCTGGATCTCCCTCCCATTGGACATCCGTGACACTGAATCACTGACTTTTTTCAAATCCTGTCTCAAACCAACTAAAGAAGATGTTTGCCATCTTATTTTCAAAATCAATTGCTTTTTAACTTTGTATACATGTATACATTTTTCTTGACAGGCCTTCAGAGGGCTGGCCAATCAGAGTGAAGGGGGTCTGTGGAGCTGGGAGTCTTAAAGAGACAGCAGCTAAATGAAATGTTTGGTTTGTGGCTTTTTTTTTCTCTTTCAACAGAGTACGTTATTTCAAAGGAGTTTTTTCACTGAGTTTGATTTCAGTGAAAGTTTTGAATTAAAGCTCCTGTGAGGAATCAAAGTGTTGAAGTGAAGCTGTGTCAGCTTCCTCCGTCAGTGGTTTCACACATTAAATGTATATTTTTGTTAGCTTCTCTCCTGCTGAGTCACTCTTCATCTCTGACCGTCTGAGCGCTGAAGGTTCACTGGAGGTGAGTGTTATTGTTCGGACACAGATCAAGGGGAGGGCCGTTTGTTGCTAATGATCTAGGAATAGAAGAGGCCAGAGGGACTTTGAGCCGGCCGAGTGTCCCGTTACCCTGGATGAGAGCAAGCGATCAGCTGGCCGATCCTTCATCTTTAATTGGATTAACCACAGGGAATGTGGGATGGAGAAATTAAGCTGCTCGTCTGGCTGCTATTAACACACGCCAAGTCCTCTGTTATCATTTGATCTGCCTGCGCTTTTCCCTGAACCGGAGGAACTCCCAAATGTGCCGAAGCCCCATTAGTAACTATTAACTCGACATTATAAGTTCAGAGTGACTCATGGAAGGTTCAGGGTTTAATTTAAAGAAACAAACTCCAACTGTTGATTCTAACTTCAATGTAAATCACTGGACGCTCTCCCAGAATGCCTTGCTCTGAATCCATCAGCCCGGTAGATCAACTCTGAGGCCCACGAAGTCTCTCAGATCCCTTCATGGTTATCTTTTAGCCAAGATCTCCCAGCGTGAGCTGGTGGATGGGGATAAACGTGGGCACACAGACAAAAGGCAGATGAGGGATTTGGAGAGGAATCCGTCACATCGCTTCTCCGCTGAATGTTTTTAGATCCGGACTGAGCAACAGAGTCACAGGCGGGCTGAAAAGATTAAGTCACTGAGAATAACCTGTCACCACGGATCATTCCTGCTCCTCCTTTTTTGTCTTTTGTCTTTTTTCTAGAGACAGACCGATGTGTTTTTCAGGGCCGATACCAATTATCAGTAGTAAGGAAGCCGATAAGTGATATTTGGGGCCAATATTCATTTACAGTAAAAGTGAAAATAATGGCGTCAAAATTTAACTTTCTATTGGCCACCAGATTTAAAAAAAAAAAAAAAAAAAAGACCAATATGCCTCAAAATGCTAAATATCGGCGCCGATAGTCAGTCATGCTGATAATTGGTCTATCCCTACCTAGCCTGGATCAAAACTCTGAAGCTGGGAGTCAGAAAACCAAAACAAAAAGCTGAAAGAGGCTAAATTAGATCAGCTGTCCCGATGGTTTAATGCAGATCTTGTGATTCCTCCATGTCTGCTTTTGATCCTCTGTTATCATAAAGAAGTGATTATGGGCTCAAGTTCAGCTCAACAGTTCAGTCTCGCCGCGTGCACAGAGGCTTTGAAGCTGATGGCGTGGTCTTTAACCTCCTGTCAGTCCCTTCCTCCCTCTGCTCTCTAGATACAGACATTAACTCCCCAAAGCAGACAGAATACAGATTATACATGTTTCAAAGAAGTCAGAGCAAAGTTTTGTTTATGGTGTTTCAGAATTTCAGAAGTTCTGGATCTGGGTCTTGTCTCTTTCTTGGAACATAGAGATTAAACTGCTGCAATCCCTCTTTGCTGCAAGCAAGAAAACAGTTACAAGGAGATGGTTTAGTCCGAGTCAGTCGCCCCTGGATGATTGGAAAACTGACCTATCATTCAAAAAAACTGTTTTATTATCCTTAAGAGGTTAAACTGTGTCCACTTTTACTTTTTTATTTTCTTTTTAACATTTGGTTTAAATTTCCGAGAGGGGACAATGGATTTTTTTTCTGTTGAGTTAGGTTTTCATGCTGATTAAAACTAAGATTAGCACTCTGATTCCCAAATTTAAGTCAGTTTTTTTTTTCTAGCACATCAAGTTTTTTTTCCACCTCTTACCCTCCAGATTAGCAAAATTCCACTGATCAGCTATAGTAACACAGGGGATGGGTACTAGATTAGGTACTTTTATAGGTACCAACCAAATTCCCTCTGTAGTACCGTGTACCCTAGGGGTGGCCAACCATTTAGAGACCAAGAGCCACAAAAATTACTGGGGTACTACAAAGAGCCGCATCACACACATGGTCTTACAAACACACTTCCTCTAACACATAAACGAAATGACATAAAATGAAAATCAAATCAAATCTATCTATCCATCTATCTATCTATCTATCCATCTATCCATCTATCCATTTATCTATGAGCACATAAGGAATTGAGGAGTGCACATGTAGAGAAGAGAAACTGAAACTTAAGTCTCAAGCTCATCACCCAAGTACTGATCAATACTGATCCCAACCTTGGCATCAATATATCAATATTTTAGATTGATCGGCACACCACTACTCAAAACAATTTTTTTATGAATTGATTGAAGAGCCGCATACTGAAAGGCAAAGAGCCACATGCGGCTTGTGGGCCGTAGGGTGGCCACCCCTGGTGTACTGATTCATGTAAAATCAAACGGTACCATGTTTAGGAACCTAAACACATCCTAATGACTGTGAGAGAGTAGAAGAGTAGATGATTTTCCACGCTGGACATGAACACAGCATTACAAGGTTCTCTATTGTAGAACATATATGTTAAATAAAAAAAAAACTTTGAGATTTTATCAGTGAACAAATTAGTATGTATTACCACATAAACACACACAAAAGCACTAAAAATTGGTAGCATTGAGTACCGATACTAAATGCCAGGTACCAGGCATTGGTATTGTATCATTTCAAATGTGAAAGGTACCCATCCCTCAGTAAGACTTGCCAGCTGATTACGACTGGACTCATCTACAGCTAAGTGGAAACTTGTTTGTGAAGTCACAATTTAGACTGGTCAGTGCTATCGATGTCTGCAAACAGAAAGCTAGCATAGGAACAAAGAGGGTTTGTGCTGGTTTCTCCTAACCTTGTAACCATGGTCATACTGTTTTAAGTTCTATTTCATTTTATGCTGTTTTTTAGTTTTCAAAGCTTGTAACTATTCTTTCTTAGTGTTTTATTTACATAGGTATTTCCTTTGCTCCAGATCATATCTGCTCCTGTAGCCATATCCTTTGTAAAAACACAACAGTGTGAAATAAACATTGCAGTGACACCTGTTTCTTTCATATTTAATTATATGTCAATAGCTGAAGATTTTTAGTACATTTCTGCTAAAATATTTTTCATATTTTTAATAAAACAGGATTCTATAGCTCAAAAATTTGATGTGATAGAGAAAAACTGAGATCAGTTTTGGATTCCCAAAAAATAGTTAAATACTGCTGTCAGACCTCACTCAACAATACCTGTGTTCCCCAGTGTAATCTATCATCAAAATCAGACTGTCATCAGATTTTATCTCTTTGATACTTTTACCTTGCTTTTTCTGGACCTGTCCATTTAAATTAAATCACAATACAAAAAAATAAAAACAAATAAAGAAGTCTCTTTAGTGCGACCCTGAACAATAACACTGAGGAAAGTGAACTCACCTGAACAGCAGCTGAGACGGATGATGTTCACTGAGGAGGAGAAGGACAGGGACTCACAGCCAGAGGGGACACACAGCTTTATACCAGGAGTCCTCTTGGCTGGCCCAGAGGTTCTTGGAATAAAGTGAGCACGTGTGTGTGTGTGAGAGTGTGTGTATGTGTGTGTGAGTGATCTGGAAAGGACACACCATGCTATGTGGATTATTTGTGGCTTTTGGAGCATAAGCTGAAGTCTGACAGGCCGGGTAATGAGCAGAGGGTTTGTTGCTGACCTCACTGTTAAAACCAGAGACAAAGGACAGGTGGCAGACCATGAACGGAGACAGAGGAGAAGAAGACGAGGCAAAAAGCAAAGAGAGCTCCTGTCAGGATAAAGAGGAGGAATCTGTAGATCTGGATCTATCTTTCCTCACAGATGGAGGGGACACAGCACATACCAGCTCATACGTGTCTGCCTGGACACGTCAGGTTGACAGGTCTTTTGTTTAAATTCAAATGCAATGCAAATTTTTATGCTGAAAGCATTTCCACAAAAAACAGGATGACCCAAAGAGCTCAGGTAAGAAGGATGACAGGGAGAGAGGAGTGAGGGACCACTCTCCTCAGGAGGAAACAAGCTTTTCATGTTGTGATTCGACTTGTTTCCTTCAGGAGCGTGTGAACTTTTTCAAACCAACCCAGACAACATGCTTCATGTGGTGATGCTGATGTTATCTTCCGGTAACTTCCTTCACTGTCTCTTCTCTTTCATCGTGTCTTACTGCTCGTTAGCGCTCTGGTCGATGTTTTCATGGCTCTTCCTCCACAGGTCTCACCACTTTTTGCTCACACGTCAGAGAGTATCACCTCGTTCAGGAGAAAATGACGTGGGAGAACGCCCAGACTCTCTGCAGACAGAGATACACTGACCTCGCCACCATCAGCAGCCACGGCGACCTGAGGAGGCTGGAGGAAGTGACGGCAGCCAACAACCTGACGTCTGAAGTCTGGATCGGTTTGAACCAGACCGGTGAGGCTTCCTGGATGTGGTCTGTGGGAGAGACTGAAACCAGTGAGGGATCTGCTGGGTACACAAACTGGGCCACGTCTCCAAATCCTTCTCATCACTGTGGAGGAATGAGGGCTGATGGGAAATGGCTCAGCGTGGTCTGTGATGACAAGCTTCCGTTTGCCTGCCAGGAAGGTGAGGAGAGATTTTTCCCCATTGATTTAACATCAAGATTTTGTCTTTTTTTTCAAGTTCTAACCCGGGCCAATCAGCCTGGGTTAGACTCAGCCTCAGTATAGGCCGATAATTGGCCCGGCCTATTATCAGCCTGTACTGGGGCCAAAATAACATAGTCTGAACTGTAATCTCTTAGGGTGACAATGATAAAATGTAGATAATTGGCCTGGCCAATTTTTTGCCGGGCCAATAATCGGCCTGAACTGGGGCCAAAATAACACTGTGTGAAGTTTAATTTATTATGTTGATAGTGATAAAATGCTGACAATCAGCCAGGCCAATAATCAGCTGGGCCCATTACTGACCGATAGAGGGGCCAAAAATACAGTCTGAAATTTAATTTCTTGAAAATGATAAAATGCTGACAACCAGCCAGTCTGATAATCAGCCAGGCACAAAGTTGGCCTGTACTAAGGCCAAAATAACATCTGAAACTTAATTTCATGCTGATAATGATAAAATGTTGGTAGTCAGCCTAGCCAATTTTTGGCCGGGCCAATAATCCACCTGTACTGGAGCCAAAATTACACAGAGTCAATTTTAGTTTTTTTTTTCAGGTGATAGTGATAAAACGCTGATAACCAGCCAGGACGATAAGTAGCTTGGCCGATTATTGGCCTGTACAGGGGCAAAAATAACACAGTCCGAAATTTAGATTATTAAGCTAATAATGATAAAATGCTGATAATCAGCAGGGCAGATTATTGGCCTGTACTAGAGCCAAAATAACATCTGAAAATTTAATTTCTTATGCTGAGTATGAAAAATTTGTTGATTATCGGCCTGGCCAATTTTTCAGTCAGGCCGATAATCAATGTTTTCAGTCATATTGGCATTGGCCTTTTTTTGGCCTCTCAGTTTGCAGTCACTACTCCACCCACAGCACCGTCTGATTGGTGACAGGCAGAGACATTTTTTGGAAAACTTGTCTTACTGTAGGAAACTTTAGGGAGCTTTTTAAGTTTTCATTTAACTTTATAAGACGGCTGCTGAGCCTGGGAGCTGTTTAACAAACATAAGCTTAAAGGCCTTAAACAAATTTAAGGGTTGGAGTTTGTATTATCCCAAATTTTGACGCCAATGTTTTCACTTTTACTGCAAATGAATTTCGGCCTCAAATATCAGTTACTGGCTTCTTTGACAACAAATAATCAGTAAAAACCTCTCAGTCTAGTTCTGTTTTCACTGTGTAACTTTTTAAGGATGGAGAATTTGATCCTTTATCCAAACTTACAGATAAGGACTCAGGAAGGATTTCTGTTGTTCCTGAAAAAAAGTCTTGGAGGGAAGCCCAGGAGTATTGCCGGCAGAACTTAATGGACTTGGCCTCAGCGAGGAGCCAGAGTGAAAACCAGGCGTTACAGCACAGAGTTGAAGGATCTGGGTCCTATTTGGTGTGGATGGGTCTGTTCAGGGATGCGTGGAAGTGGTCGGACCGGAGCAGCAGCTCCTTCAGATGGTGGGGCAGCGGTCAGCCGAATAAAGATGGAGTGTGTGTGCTGTACAGGTCCTCTGAAAATAGGTTTTATGACAGAGGATGCAGTTCCCTGTTTCAGTTCTACTGCTACAACAGTAAGAGGGCTTTGTTTGTTTGTTTGTTTTTGTTTTACTCCGCGTGAGTGAATGTTTCTGTATTTGCATGCTGGTTTGGGGCCTCTCATTTCCCTGTTTCACACTCTTCTTTAACAGAGATTTTACAACCACCCAGCACAGGAAAGAGAGTCCACAGGTACATCGTTCAAGTGGAACTGAAGTCAAACTTGCCCTCGTCTTTCAGCTATCCGTCTGTGAGGGACGCTGTTCTTATGGCGGTGAGTTAATCACAACTCCATGTGCAAACTAAAGGTCATCCTAATAAAGATTTACCTCCTCAATTGTTTTTTCTTTTTGCTTTTCAGATCCGAAATAAAACCGGGCTGGCCAATCTGCAGTGGAGAGTTCAGTCGGATGGGAAAGTTTTCCACAAGAAAGAAAAAAAGGAGGAAACTGACGAGGAGTGTGAAGAGACATAAAGTGAGGCTTCTGCAAATTTATTTTTTTCACCGTTGAAGTTATTTTATGCTACTCAAACAATAGTTAGAAATTTGTAGTTTCTGAATTTTTATGACATTTAACATCCTGTAATAAAACTCTTTTTTTAATTTCATTTTCATTTGTTCCTGTGTGTGCCCTAACATCCAATAAACTGATGTCCGAAGCCTGTAAGAGTCATCATGTTAAAAGGAACCAAAAGGAAACAGTGTTTTAGAGTGTGTTGTGTTGCATTCTGGGTACTGTAGGCGCCAGGTTTTGTCAAGAAAGACTAGTTTTGATCGCAGTTATCACAAAAAAACAGATGATTTTTGAAGAAGGACTTTATGTTCCCTTGTTACATTGCATTAAAAAGGCAACACAATGAGACGAGCTCAACTGATGTCGGGTGAAACAATAAAGGCAACAATTCAAGGAGGATAACAGAGGATTGGTGTCACAGCTCACACACCATCCTTTAAATCTGACGGCTCGGCTAAAAAACTTCACAGTAAGTTAATCCACATTTGACCTGCAGCACTGCTGGAGACTACAAACCCGGAGAGTAATAGATAAAGCTTGCATTGTTATAGTGCTTGTACTAAAAACGATTGATGACGATTAAAAAACATCATGACAGATGAAGAGAAGGCAGTGATAAATAGTTGAACACTACGCTACTGAAGATGCACGTTCAGTTTAATGCTTTAAAAATCAGTTTTTAAAATCATCTCTGTGATTTGGCACTGAATATAATACGAGTCAAACATGAGATAAATAGAGCAGAATCATTTCACTACATGATGAAGAGCCTGGTGTTCCCAGCACGGCATGACAACCCTGTTTCTGCAGAGAGCACATGGACAGAGGACGATAAACACTGAGCAGTCACTTTACAGCAGATTTAACTTCAGAAATCATCATCTCATCGAGACTGGTGTGGCCTCTCCAGCTCACAAACTTTCCACAGAAACACCAGCGGCACAGACGGTCACAGCGTTAAAACACACAGCACTGGATTACCAGTCACAGTCAGTGCACACCGTTCACAGGTGAAGTGTTTTTTTCAGTTTATAACAACATAACGTCACACTAATTACTTTTTATTTGGGATTTGTAAAACTTTTTTTAAAATAATTTAACAACTAAAATCAACAAAACTAATAAATTACTTCTAAAATTGTTGAAAAGATCCTTTAGTTCCCACAAATTAACTTTTTCAAAATATTTCCAAATATTTCAAATGAATAAAAAACTTTTTAGAACTGATAAATATGGGTCAGTTCAGTAACAGGCATAACGATGACACACAATAAGAGTCAAAGGCAGAGAGCATCCTCTGCTGTTTAAAAGAGGTATCAAGCCCAATTTGCGTACTGGCCCTTTAAATGCACTGTTTTTAACTGTTGAATTTTAAAGCAGTGACTCGGAGTAAAATCAAACTGTCGTATCTTAAATTATAAATAAACTTTAAAGAAGTTTTTCTCTCAGTTTGATAAATGTGGTTAAAAGTGGTTTTACTCAGACCCAACACTCCATCGTATCAGCGTCTTCAGAGAGCTCTCCTTGTAATATCATCTGGCAGGCTCCTAAGTTCTCCTAATGCATGATGGGAAAAAGTAACTCTTTCCTGACTTCATAGTGTTTGATGTCTGTTCGCACACCTTCCCTTCACCATCCTCCTCCTCCTCCTCCTCCTCCAGCCACCTACAGGTCTTTCTTCACCTCAGGGGCTTTCTCTTCCGTCCTGTTGGACTCGTTCTGGTTCGGGCTGAGCAGCTTTAACAGGTCGTGTAGAGCTTTCTGGATCTCAGCGCCGAACTCATGAGCGTCCTGGAAGAGAAAGTAAAGAATGAGAAAACCTGAACAGAGCTACGATGAAAACTGAAGAAAATCTACAGTGGGGAAAAAACAAAATTTCTTCCAGACATTGGTATTAACTCAAATAATCCACACATGAAAAGAAATCACAACGTTCAGGTCCATAAATAATGATTGTGTGGAATTAAGTACGATAACACAGGAAAAAAGTATTGAACATGCTAAAGTCAGGTGATCGACGAGGCCATTCTAACAGATTGATTTTCTTTTTTGAAACCATTTGAGAGTCAACTTTGCCGTGTGCTTTGGATCGTTGTCCTGCTGGAAGGTCCAGCCACGTCTCATCTTCATCATCCTGGTGGATGGCAGCAGATTCAGATCAAGAATTTCCCCATACATGGCTCCATTCATTGCTCCGTCACTTATATGAAGTTTGCCAACACCATGAGATGAGAAACAACCCCATGCCATGATGCTTCCACCTCCAAACTTCACTGTTGGTGTAGTGTTTTTTGGGTGATGTGCAGTGCCATTTCTCCTCCAAACATGGTCTGTAGTATGACAGCCCAAAAGTTTAGTTTTGGTCTCATCTGACCAGACAACATTCTCCCAGTATTCTACAGGCTTGTCAAGATGCTGTTTAGCAAACTTTAAACCAGCTTCAACATGTCTTTTCTTGAGGAATGGAGTCTTGTGGGCTGAGCGTCCATAGAGGCCATGGCGGTGGAGTGCATTGCCTATTGTTTTCTCTGTAACAATTGTACCTGCTGCCTCCAAGTCTTTTTGGAGCACTTTCAGGGTGGTCCTTGGCTGGTTGAGTCCTCTTCTGACTATCTTTCTGACTCCCTGGTCAGAAATCTTCAAGGAGCTCCTGTGCGTGGCCTGTTGATGGTAAGGTGGTGCTTCTTCCACTTGTGAATAATGGCCCCAACGGTGCAGACTGGAATATTCAGGTGCTTTGATATAAGTCTGTAACCAGTTCCATTCTGATGCTGAGCAACAATCAGGTTGTGAATGTCTTCAGAGAGCTCTTTGCCTTTACCCATCATGAGGTGTGTGGTATTTAACTGCTTGGTGAAAAAACAACCTTTTTCAAATTGCTCTAGCCCAGCTGATGTTGGTTTGCACTAATTGGAAGTTCAAGTAATAATCACTGACAGATTTCAGGTGGTATGGTGCATTTCCTTGCCAAAGTATACATGGTGTGTTCAATACTTTTTTCCTGTGTTATTGTACTTAACTCACCATAATCATTATTTATGGACCTAAACGTTGTGATTTCTTTTCATGTGTGGATTATTTGAGTAAATACCAATGTCTGGTAGAAATTTTGTTTGAATTGCAGCTTTGGAAATGTAGTGAGAAAAAAGTTTATGCCTTATTTCCCCCCCCAAGTGTATAAAATGATGAACGTAGACTCACAGTTTCTGGACATGAGTGCTTGCAGGAGAGGTGGAAGTTAATCCTGTTCTCTCCACAGATGCTGTAGGACACCCCATAACCGTCGTCAGCCACCTGGACGAGGCACAAACAGAATTTATAATCATGTCGGCTTAATTAATGTCAGGGAGCAGAGAGAGTGTGAAAACAGGAAGCACTGACCGGTCCAAAGCCCCCTCCACAGGAGATGTACTCTGGATGGTTAACCAAGTCAAACATCTGCACCTGCATGGCGGTCTGACTGGTGGAGAGCCGCCAGGGCTCCGACAGCACCTGAAACACACACACACACACACATGACATCACGGATCAGCTGATGCAGTCACAGCTGTGGGTGATTCTCTGACAGGTGATGCGATGAATCCACCTCTTTCAGGAAAGGAGACTCCACGCCCAGATACTTGGACACCACGTAGAGACAGAAGAGGTGTCTGTCGATGCCGGCGCCGGTCATCGCTAGGCGGTACAGGTTCTGGTGTTTCTCCGACGCTGCGCGGAACAAACGCCTGCACACATCTGCTGCCTGTTGGAGAACACACGCACACACATTGAATAAAAGATAATCTACTGTACAGCTTAAAGACAGTGTGAAATGTTGTTTTTCAGCACGACAATTCACAATATCAGAAACATGTCTTCTCACACGCACTGTGTAGAAACCATAAACTCATACCGAACTGCTTCAGTCAAATCAATTTGCTGTTGTATAATCCTTCAGCTTTAAAACAACCTTTTACTAAACCTCTGGTCCGAGTTATCAGGCAGGAAAAGCTTTGAAGGGATTAAAGTGGAACGATGATGACGTGGTGGAAACGCTCAGATCCAGTTTTCCTGTTTGTTGTTAAAAGTGCACAGGATGGAAAATTATCTTACCCCATCTCTACAGCGCCCCCTGTCTGTCTGTGAGCCTCACTCCATCATCATCATCAGTCTGTTTTAATCTGGTTTATTTTAAAGGCACTGAAACCATCTTCATCACACCGAAGCAGGCTAAGACTGATTACAGGGTTTCACTTTCCCTCTCCTTCTTACTGACAAACACGTTAGGGTTTAATTAAGGTAAAAAAGGAAAATTACTGAGACATAACTCAATTATAATTCACCCTGTGTAGTTTCTGTAACCATCTTTGCTGTCATCAGCTGCTTCCATTTCACTTTTTAAAAAAATCAAAGTTATATTTCTTAAGTTTCAATGAACGCATAAAAAACAACAACTTTTTTTTCTGTTTTTTGATCGAAAACAGGAAGAGAGAAATGAAAGAAGAGAGTCCACTCTTCTTAGGTAGGTTTTGGTGTTAACATAGTCATAGAAAACAATATCATTTGGGTCTTGAAAGATCATTCAGGATGCCCTGAAAATGGCCAGCAGCTAATGAGTAAATATTATAGACTGTATAAAACATGGACGTAGTCTCGCCGACGTCATCCATCTGTTTCTGAAACTGAAAATGAAGCACATTAGCTATAGCGACCCTATTGTTGGTGGCAAAGGCTTTGCCTACAGCCATAAGGCGCCGGCCGTCATGTGACCCTCAGCTGTGCCTCTTATTGGGGGAGCTCGCAATCTTAATATCCTCTCAACGGCCGAGTTAGAAAAAAATTCACCCCCCGTACAGTGGGAGCCGGTAGTAAAATTAGCGACTCAGACTCAGGAGACATTTTTTGAACCAGGCTGTAAATAGGTTAATTTCTGCTTTGAAAACATCTTTTTTTGGCTTGGTGTGTTTGTGACTTCTGCCACTTCCAGAGCCAGCCTCAAGTGAACACTCCAGAAACAGCAGATTTTAGCACCTCAGCATTGTCTCATATTCTCAGACCGGAGGTTGACGCTTGGTAAATATCAGCCCACTTTTACATATCAGCCAATATCGATATGAAGAAAAACATGAGCAACATCTGCCGATACCGATGTTTTTACAGATATATTGTGCGTCCCTTAACATAACGTCTGTCTGGATGCTGATGATGATTCTTGTACATGAGTGTTTTTATTCACTGGTCAAACTGTTGCCAAACTGAAGGTGTGTTGCTATGACAACATGACATGTTTTTGCGATAAACATGTTTCCATTGTACTTTTGTGATAAACTTCAGTGTTGAAATGTCTGAAAAACCACTTCCTGGGAGCATTAAAGCTTTGTATCTAAATCTGTTTTTTTTTTTTTTTTCAAATTTTGGTGTTTCAATTACCATTTTTTTATTGTGATGTTTAGGTTTTGCGCAATTCTAGATGTAATGGAAACTTGGGATGCACGATTTCCCGGTATCAATATTGGTATCAACCGATATGTAAAAGTGGGCAGATATTTACTCATTAGCTGCTGGCATTTTCAGAGCATCTTGAACAATCTTTCAAGACCCAAAAAATTGTTTTCTCTGACTATGTAAACACCAAAACTACCTAAGAAGAGTGGACAGGGAAAATAAGTTTGTAAATTTAGAGATATTGGAAAAATTCAGTTTACATGATTTTCAGTATGTTCACAATTTGATCATCTCAGATTGTTTTTACCAATATCGATATCGGTGAATACTGGTTATTAGCCACAACAGTAATTTTAATATTGGATATTGGTATCAGACAAAAATCTCATATTGGTGCATCCCTAATGGAAACGCAGCGATAGACTCACCTCTCCACCGTCCAGAGCTCGGACAAAGGCACTGCTCTCGTTGCTGCAGGAGCGAACAGTTTCAGTCCTGCCCTCCCTGAACAGACGGGTCATAGAGGCCTCATACGTCAAACAGAAGGTTCCTCGACTCTGAAGAGCACCAAAAAGTGATTTAATGCAACGCAAAACACAGTGGATTCAAAGCTTTAGTCCAGAAATATCCAGAATCAAACGTAGTAAGTAAAGCAGTACCCACCCTGAAGTAAGCTAGCTGAAGAGCCATCTGGATGAAGGCATCTGGACTGACTTTGCACCTCTTGATCTTTCCTTTGCCAAAGTCTCTGAAGACAAAAACGTGGAAGTCCAGATCGTCGGCCAAGGCCTGAGCCACTTCCAGAGATTTAGAGATCTCCTCCTCACACTGAGATAAAACATGCAGACAAAACGTCAACAGGGCTGAGATCCCTCTGAACGTTTCCCCGTGGTTTGGAAGGAAAAGTCAAATCTGGGTAATCTAAGTGATGTGAACACATGATTTACCTCTTCAGGGATTTCCCAGCTCAGTTTCTTTGGTTGAGGTAGAGATGAATCGATCTCTCCTTTGCAGTGACCCTCTGCGTTGTAGCCGAGCTGGAACACGTCGGTGGCCAACGTGCTCTGGGAATAAACAACAAAACGTCAGTGAGAGGTTTCCTCAGAGCCTTAACAGTGAAGGACACAAATCTCAGCTCTGTACCTCCCATAAATGTGCCAACACAGGCGCATCGGCCCACGAGTGCTCCCCGTTCACGCCAGTCTTTCCGTTCTTGAAGTAAACGACTGAGAACGACTTATCGAACCACCTGAAAGACAAAAAGAGACTTCACCACTGATACCAGCCCAGTGACTGCTTCAATAAATCCTTATTCAGAAGAACCAGGTCAGCTGGGGGTAACGTTACCTGTCGTAACACTTCCCATGTAGTAAGGATTTTGCGTATCGGTCTAAGCTGGCAACTGGGTCATCTCCCATGGTGCCCTGCTCATCGTCGTCCAGAGTCACAAAGAAAGCAGCTTTCTCGATGCTGTCCAGAGAGCGCTTATTGACCCCGCTGCTGAAATACTTTGATCTGGCTTTGGCCCACGGCGTTCTACGAAGAGAGACGATAAACTATTACATTTAAGTCTCAGTGATAATCTAAGTTACATCAGCGTCTTCACAGACCTGTCTCCTGCAGTCAGAGCCCCAAGGTGAACCTCTCCTTGGCTGGGGGGAGAAGGGTCGTCGAGGATCCTCTGGATCTGGAATTCGATCTCTCTGGGGTTCAGGAGTCTGCCCGCCTGGTACACCTTCAGGTGGAAGTAGCGCCCCCTGTGGTAGACTGCGATGTAGTCACTATCCTGCCAGTGCTGCAGTGTGTCTTTGCAAAAATAAGTCAGAGAAGGAGCAGAGTTAAAAAAGGATAAACACACAATAACTGAGCTGAGACAAAAACAGGAACATGCAGAGTGTGTGTGTGTGTGTGTGTGTTTGATTACAATCATGTGACTCCTGTCTCCTGGAAGCACAAATCTCTGCCTTATGTTTTTTTTCCAAAATGATTTTTTAAATAAGATTTTGTAAACTGAGCAGATTAACTTCTCTCTGCAATAAAGCTAAGGGGTTTTTGAGAGGGGGTACCTGACCCAGGGAGAAAACTTTGTGATCTACTCTAATGTTTTTATCTTACTTTTTATTTATTTACTCTATTCAATAATTTATTCAATTTACATTTCACACAATTAAGCCTTTTTCTATCACTATACCTTTTGTAAAACTATTAATTTATTTTCTTAGATTTTCTTAGCCTTTGTGTATCTTTTAGTTCCTATCTTAACTATTTATAATCTTAGTCTATATAGTTTTATGTTTTTATTCCATATTGTCTGTAGTAACATTTTTTTTATGAATTATCTCCAGTAGTTTTATGTTGTCACTTTATATTCTGTCGTTTTTTTTTATAATTCCTGAATTTTTTTTCTCCATATTTAATGTAGTTTAATGTTTTTTATTTAATATCTCCTATAGTTTTATGTTTTCAACTTTATTTTTGCTGTAGTTTTGTGGGTTTTTTTCCACATTTAATGTAGTTTTGTTTTTATTCCATATTTAATGTAGTTGAAGGTTTTTATTTAATATCTCCAGTAGTTTTATGTTGTCACTTTATATTTCCTGTAGTTTTATGTTTTTTTTTCCATATTTTCTGTTGTTTTTTGTCATATTCCATATTTTTGTATTTTTTTTTAGTTCTTTATTTAATATCTACTATAGTTTTTTTTTACTTTTTATTTCCTGTAGTTTTGTTTTTTATTCCATATTTTATAAAGTTTTGTTTTTATTCTATATTTTCTGTAGTTTTGTTTTTTGTTTAACATCTCCTATAGTTTTATGTTTTTTACTTTATGTTTCCTGTAGTTTTGAGGGTTTTTTTTTTGCATATTTTATGTAGTTTTGTTTTATTTTTCTTCCTTATATCTTCTATAGTTTATTGTTATATTCCAAATGTCCTGTGTTTCCTCAGTGGGGGGCCCTCTGCACTGGGGGCTGTGATTGACTCTAGCAGGGATGTCTCTATCAGCTTGGGCAGGTGGGGGGTCTGCGGCTGTGCTTCCCTGCTGTGGGCCCCTCTCTGGCCTGCAGTAAGGTGGGCGCCTGGTGCAGAGGGCCTCCTGTGAGTGTGTTTCCTGACCTGGCTCCTCTGTACTCAGCCACACATTTCTAAACCATGCTGTCTTTGAGCGTGCATGTGTCTGTGACATATAACTCACACAGGCGTCTCTGCTCTACATCGTCTCACCAGGACGACTTATATGACCTTGGGATGTGTTTTTACTAGAAGCTTTTGCCAACATCATTTATCTAAAACATCTTCAGCACATTTCCACTGTTATGAAACTGGTCTGAAACAAAGTGATCATAAACTGTGACTGAAATACTACCTGCTGGTGAACCAGGGATTCGGCAAGTATCAAACATCCGCTCAAACTGATAGGAGCAGCAAGGAACTGCAGACCTCAACAATAACTGAGCAGGATGGTCGAGGACGGGCCAGAGCCGCAACGAAAAGAAGAGAAAAGAAAGACAGAGAAAGAGGGGGAATAAGGAAGAAAAAGAGAACAAGGACACAGGAGAGAGGTGGAATAATACAGAAAAGGAACCAAGGAAGGAAAGAGAGGAGAGAGGACATGAAAATGTGTGGGCAGGAGAAAACAGACATCACTTAGAAACAGACTCTTTCTAGAAACCCAGACAGACCTGAGAGGCGAGAAGCTGAGCAGAGACGGATGAGAGGAAACAGGATGTGCTGTACAGAAGAGGTATGACTCACACAAACACACACACACACACATTCGACACACAATTTGCTAGCTTGTGTGCACAGGTCAGTCTCTTTACCGGTCTCCTCTCCAGGAGTGCGTGTGGTGTTGAACAGCCGCTCACACTGAGCTGAACACAGAGGGATGGAAGTGCCGGGGATACGGATCTGGGAAAGGGAGAGGAGGAGACGAAGGCGAGGGAGGGAGGTGCAGTGGAGGGGATGGAAAGTGAAGATAAAAGAAGGAGAAATAAAAAAGTGTTTAAGAGGAAACAAAAGAGAAAAGCAAGCAAAAACAAGCGTTAAAAGGAGGAGTGAGAGGCCAGACGACAACATGAGGGAAAATAAAAAAACGCTGATGCACATGCCGTCCATCATCGACAGTTATAGCACAGTGACGAGTGAATGATGCTCACAACACAACCTGAGCATGCTCATTACTGAGGGGCTTCATTTACAGAGCATTCAGAGGGTGCACAGAGGAAACAACGTCTAAAAACTTCACACATCTGATTTACAAGTGCTGGGTTGCCATGGCAAAGAGGCATGAATAATGAAGCCCTCGGTGTGCGAGCAGCAGCTGGGCTGGTCTCACTCACAGGTTGAAGCTCCTCTCTGTTGAGTTTACGTCGATATAAGAAGAAGCCGTGGATGGTGTTCCCGGCCCGGGCGGCCTGGATGGGTGTAGGAGTCACATGCAAGAAGTCCTGAGGAGAGAAAAAACAGGAAGTGATGATCTGATGTTTTTAAAATCAAACCTCTTTCACAGAGGTCAGCTCTGATTAAAAGTATTAGTATAAGTCTTTCTGGTTCTGTGGCATGTTTTTATGAGCCAAAGCATCTTGTAAGCAATTTGTTTATAAAGGGGCTTAATAAATTAAGTATATTATTGTAATTAAAGTAATAATTATTGTGATTATTTGATTAAAATTCTTATGATTATTTTAATATTATTAATTCTAATTTATTATTATCATTACAACCATTATTTCTATTGTCTCACAGAAAGAAAACACTAGAAGAAAGTCCAGATTGAGTATCCTGTATTAACATGTCTATGTCTTTATATGAGTCAAAGCACTTTGTAAATAATTTGTTTTTAAAGGGGCTAAAAAAACAAAGTTAATTATTGTAATTATGATTATAATTATTATTTTTTTATTATTATCATTAAATTTTAATTACAAGGATTAATTTATTTTAAATTTGTATGTATTATTATCATATTCATCGTAATAATAATACTAGTAATGATAATAATAATAATAATTACAATAATAATAATAATAATAATAATAATAATAATAATAATAATAATAATAATTATTATTATTATTATTATTATTATTATTACTTATATAATGTAACAATAATAATAAATAATAAATAATAACAATAACAACACTTTGGAGTTGCATGAATCTAACCTTGAATGTTTAAAACACATCCATGGTTCGATAAAACCTGAGAACTCATGAAAAACAAAAGGCACGCTGTTTTTTGAGTCCTTGTTCAAAAAACCGCCCACATATGATGCACAGAATTAAAAACTGAACCTCTGAAAGCCTCATTAACTAGTTAAAGTGATCAGCAAGGCCTGGTCTAATTAACACGTACAACATTAAGGGCAATTAGTGAGAAAGATCCTGAACAGAAAGCTTTTTCATACCATGCCATAATAGTTACTGTTGATCATAATTGGACTCCGTCCACGCAGATACACATATTCCTCCCACCAGTCGCTGACCTGAAGAATTAAACACACACACACACAGAAGTGAGAAAGCTAATAATGCAGCCTGCTGGCATTCACATCACTCACATATTCAGAAAAGATAAATTATTCAAACACACGACCTCACAGAGAAATACATTGTTAATGGGATTTTCCATTTCTTTCTGACTGCTTCGCCTTCAGACGTTAAAATTACACATGTAGCTAGGGCGCAGTGGTCGACCACTTACGTAGTTGGAGGCCCAGAGAGCTTTGAGCTTCAGGTACCACTGCAGGCGGTTACCGAGGCTGCTCTCAAACTCTGCAGCCAGCTGGTTCATGTGTTCATATTTTTCATCATCCATCAGCGGGCGCACGGACTCCAGGTACTGAAAAGAAAATCGAGAAAGTCAATTCTTCAGTTTTAGCTCAAATGTCCAGCATGATTGTGTCTCACTTGACACAGAAACAAAGAAAATGTTCATTAGCAATGAATTATCATAAATTAACACCCACAGTTTGAAGTGTGGATGTGTCTCCAGCCAATACAACATTAAATCACTCCATTTCCATCTCTCCCCATGGCAGATACAGCTCATGAGAGAGTGGTAGGCAGTGTGCAGTTTATAAACTAAATATATCAGATACAACACAATAACAAACATTCTGACAATAACAACGAGAAAAAGAGGCTGAAGGATGAATGTGAGAAAGCGATCCATCTGTTTAGTGGTCAGATCTCAGCGTGTTGTCATTTCCTCTGCTTCCTGTGTGGCCTCACCCTCTTCACTGTGTCCTTGATGGCCGGCACAGGCAGGTTTGGCAGGGACCCCTGGTAGCTGTAGAGCAGAGGCTTCCTGCCAGAAAAGATACGCACCAGCGCCTGGCACAGAGACACAATCAGAAGACTCCAGTCAGGACATACACAGGTCTGATATTTCAGATTTCTCTTATAAACACGTCAAGTCTGAAATCGCATGTTGTAGAAACAAAAAACGTCTTTTTACTGAGGCTCTGACATGACACTGACCACCCAGACTTTGGTAGTGTTGGACATTTTGCCGTGCTGCTCAAACATCCAGCGGTGGTAGGAGAGAAGCTGCTTGAGGCACATTCGCATGGTGAAGATGAGCAGGAGCCACAGCATGGTGCTGAAGACCACGGCCGACACCAACGTCTGGCACTGGTTGCTCATGGTCTGACTGGAAACGGTCACCGGGGAGGGCGGGATGAAAAATGGGAAAGAGGGGGAAAGAAGGACAGTGAGTGAAACAAATAGAAAACTTTAAAGGGAGAGATGGGATGGACAATAAAAAGAAAGCACGCAGAGAGGTGGGTGAGGAGAAAAACAACATTTAAGACAAGACCTGGCTGTTACAGGACTGTGAGATCAATCTGTCTGAAATGATTTGTCACGTTTAGATTGTTCCTGAGTAAGAGTTAATGCTCAATGGGGTAGAAAAATAAAGTAGCTGAACGTCTCAAACACACCAGATCCATCTGCAGTCCTACTCTGTTCAGTTGCATGTTGACTGCGTTTGTCAACTCAAACCGGCTGCGAGTTCAGCCCGACAGCTGGAGCCACAGACCGAGGAGTCTCTCTTCTTTCATGTTGGGCTGTAAAACCTCAAACCTGTTGACTCCTGGTCTGGCTCCGCTCATTATGTCTGTTTGTCGTTGTAGTCAGGATAAATACGAACTGATTTTGACACGGGTTGCTTTAGTTTGAAAGTCACTGGCTGTTTGTTTTTTGATTGATTGATTTTTATTTATCTAAATCTTGCAGAGAGGTACAAAAATAGAAGGACACAGTTGGCTGCCTCTTATAAGTCTCTTATAATGATGACAACAACAACCAAGAAAAAATTACGTAATAAAATAAATAAGGTGCACAATATATCTGTAACAATATAAGCATTGGCCGATATTTACTTGTTAGCTGCCGGCCATTTTCAGAGCATCTTGAGCGATCTGTCAAGACCCAAATAAACCAAATAATTTGTTTTCTATGACTATGTAAACATTGAAACTTCCTCAGAAGATTGGACTCTCTTGTTTTTTGTCTCTCTTCCAGTTTTTGATCCAAAAAACAGATGAAACATACTTTTTTGATAGTGTTCATCTTGGGTGCTCCATCCTTTGATCCTCTCCATGGTCGTCTTTTCGTCTCTGAACTACCTTAACACATCACCTCAGATTGTTTTGGTTTCCTTTTGTTTGTTTTTTTTACCAATATTGATATCTGTAGATATCAGTTATCAGCCATAACAATAGTGTTAATATCGGATATAGGCCAAAATGTTCATATCGGTGCATCCATAAAAACAATAAAATAAACAAACCTGCAATGCTTGGTAAGAGACAGGAGGAAGCTAAAGCTTTTATGAATCTGCCCCTACCTTCTAACCACATTATTGCACATTACATTATAATCTCTCACACAGACCAAATACAATAAGCAAACAAAGAGGAATATTTCAACCCTTGCATAAGAAGTGGTCCGTAACACACAATATTAAATGGTATGTGTCCTCAAAGAAAGGAAAAAAGAAAAAAAACACATTTACCTCCTCACATTATAATCCACTGACACTGTTCTTGAACTTTTTTCTGCTCAATAAACATCTGTTTATAATAGGACTTTTCTTTTTCTTGAAGACTAATACCGAGCCCATTCCAAAGTGATACCGCACAAACTGAGGTGCAAAAGCTTATCAGTTGTCCGGACAGCAAGTATTCAAAATTCAATATCCGCCGCAATTTATACTCCCCATGTTGCCAGCCTGATCCCTGTCCTCGTCCTTCCAACTGGGTGTTTCTTGCTTTTGCTGCGTCTTTCCTGAATTTTATATGTACTTTGTTAATGCTTCTTTGGTTTGTAGTGTTTTTCCCTTGTTTTTCTCTTGTTTTGTCTTTTGCTTTTTTTGCTGAGTGTTTGCTGAGCCTGCATGTCATGAGATCGTTATGGGCAGGTGTGGAACTCTGTACAGCTTGCAGAAGCTTCTTTCCCACCTAGCTCAGTTTTTTACTTGTACTAAACTTGAGCTAAACAAATAAACTAAACTAAACTAAACTAAACTGAATACCTGAGAAAAATCTCAATAAGTTTTAGGTAGTTTCTGGTAACAATTTCCTGTCCCGCTTAATCTTCCCTACGCCAAACCAAGGCGTCAAAGCTCTGCTCCGTGATGGAGCGGAAATGGACTGCAGAAGCATCTGGTGTATTTCAGCTATCATGGGGTGAAGAAAGAAAGATCTATTTAACCACATAAAACCTGTTACCTGACGGGCAGGTGCTCCTGTATCTTTCCGATGAGTCCCATGGAGGGGTCTGAGCGGGTGTACATGGTGGCAAGCACTGCAATGACCACGAACAGCCAGGAGGAAGGACTGGCAGGATACACTCCTGTTAATATGCCATTCTGTTCATGCAAAAGAGGAAAAAGTGTGTTTTAAAAATCTCAATCTTCCTGCCATGCACGGCGACAGATTAAGTCCTTCATAATCTTCAATAAGTGTCGCACATGATCCTCACTTACATAACCACCTAGCATAGATTCAAGCCTTAATTTCAGGCTTTCTGCAGCTAATGGGAGTTGTTATGTAAAAAGCATCACTTTAATTCAGACTCAAATTGCGTCTGAAGGTCGGTGAGTGATGGAATAAGGAGGAAACAAAGGCAGGAGGGAACCCACACAGAAAGAAAGAGTGGAAATGTGTGACACTTAGTGATTGATTATACGTATAACAATGGGGAGTAACTCAATGAGAGCAGGCTTTCTTTTCCCAAGTGGCTGGAAAAAAAATATTCATGAATTCACAAACAGAAAAATGGGCTGACATAACAAAAAAATTCAGATTTTTTTCTGCATGCAGCTCTGATTGTTGAAGGAAACAGAGAACGTAACAGCGAGGGGAAAGAAGCACACTGTAAGTTTGACTGAGATTACCAAAGACAGTTTGGGGACAGAGACAAAGGCTAAGCATAAACAAACTACACAGGCGTGTGACAAGCTGAGAGGATATACCTTGAGCCGGATGATGCGTTTCTTCCAGGAGCGCACACCTGAGAGGTAGATCTCTGTGAGGGCCTGGTGGGACAGCTGCAGATCGATGCCCTCCGGCGTGACCGTGAACTGGAAGGCCACGGCCTGGTGGGCTTCTGCCATGATGACTGAGGAGAGGAGAAAAGAAATAAAAACTGTTCACTTAAAGAGAAAACAAACAACCTGAGAGCAAACATCCACGACACCGTGAACATGATGTAACAACTATTACCTCAGGTACCAGCTTAATCCATGAGCAAATACTTACATTTCTAACAACTAACATTTGCTAAGAGCTGAAAGCAGCCATGCTGGTTTGTACAAACAGGGAAATGTCTGCTGTATGATACTGGGAGTCTAAACAAACAGGAATAGCCTTGAGTCAAACTGTCATTCAGGTCAACATGAATGTAAACGAGACGACGTATGGCACAAAGTTTCCATGTCAGAAAAACTAATGATCCATCAAATACAGGAGAAACATGGCGAAACATGGAGACCCTGGAGGAAAAATATGATGAATATCTGAACATCTGCTTCAAAAGATGAAATGACCCACTTAATCACAGGAAACACGGAGACTGCAAACGACAAAACGAGAATGACTTAGCCAGGAGTAAATTAATTTTTTACTTTGTGATAAAACTGTGAAACTGATCTGCAGCAGCTAGGCCTGTCACGATAATCAATAAATCAATTAACCAAACGATAAATAAAAACGTCCTCGGTAAGTTTGCCAGCTTCGATAAACTGACATGTGCATGCATGTTTGTTTTCCTCCTCTCTTTCCACCAAAGAGGCTGAATGAGAAGATGGCTCACTACGTCTATCTTTCCTAACATCGGGGTGCATAGGTTCTATAGCGGATTTAACGGATTTATGGCGGAGTGAGCATCTGTCAAAAATGCGATCTTTGGGGTGAAGACGGGGCTGCTCGCGCGTACACACGGAAAGAGCTGTAGCGAGCGTCCTGAGGGGTAAGGAGGAAACACACGCTAATATGAGTGATGGCACCAAAGATACGGTTCTTAAGCCGCCTGCCACAGTCCCAGTGTGGGAATATTTGTTTTTTATCAGAATGAACAAAGTGTGAGCTCATGAACACCAACGAGCTGATATGTTACATTTGTTTGAAAATAGTGGCGACGAAGATGAAGAAGGGGAGGTGCAGCGGAGCCTTGTTCTTTGACAATCAGCTCTTACTGAGGCTTTTGGTCGGCAAAGTTAATAGAAATAAAAGCGCCAAATGGTGGGCGCTCAAAGACGGATACATTGCCAAAGAATTGCAGCCCTTCAATACGGTTGAAAGCCAGAAATGTTAAAAATGTTTGACAGACAGTACGGATTGACTGGGAAAAAGTACATGTTACAAACAATTCAGGAACTGAATAAACTCCCTTTTATTGAGGCTATAGTTTTTATTGTTGGTTTTTTTTTGGAGTTTTGTTTTTTCTTTAGGGACAGGGTCTATGTTTTATTGTTTTTGATTAGTATTAATTATTTTCATTGACATGTATTTTTTTCTAAAAGAGAGTCCGTTTCATTTTCATTGTATTTTTTTCTCTTTCTTGTTTGTTAAATTTATTATATTTTTTGTTTAATTTATTTATTTTTTTTAAATCCTGACCTTTTAATTACAGTTAAATACTCTTAAGAAATTAAAGTTTCTTGCTTTTGATATGGTGTACTCACTCTATTATCCCATTTATCATAATTACATCAATGAAAAGAAAAAAAAATCAAAATAATGTTGACAATAATATCGTTTATCGGCAATAATATTTTGGAAAATTATTGTCTTGCAAAATTTGTTATCGTGACAGGCCTAGCAGCGGCTGAGTCTTGTAAAGCTCTGGTTAAAGGGACTCACAGATGATCCAGTAAGCTGATGATCATGATGAAAAGCATCATTTTCTGTGAGTCTAGAAACAAATGCATCTTTAAAACAAGCATTAAAAGAGAAGCTCAGCCAGACAAAGGTTATTTTGGCTTAATACTCCACCTAACAGCTGACTGTCTGCTGATGGGACTACTGTTATATTGTTCTGTTTAAGGCAAGAACATGCTTCTCTTCACAAAGGCCATTGATCTTTCTCTACAAATAGGCTATGGATAATGCCCCGAGGTTTAGTCAGTTTGACACGCCTGGACTGCAACCCTGCTGAGGCCACGTCTGCTCTTATTGTGTGTTTAATAAGACAAATATACACAAACAGAAAAAAACACACTCAACTTTCTTATCATCCTCAGGTCCTGCTGACATTCTGCTCTTCAGGTTGAGTCTACATCAACAGCGAACTCCGGAGCCACATTATGAAAGCACGCTTCAGACATTTTTCATCAATATATCTGATAGATATGCATAGTTCGAGCTTAATCTGCAATGACAGCAAAGTAATCTGTCGCCTCTCTGCAACTTTGATTCCCTAATGTTTTGATAGCTGCACTATAAAAAAAGATTGCCAAACAACAGAAGAGGTTAACAGCGATATTTCCGATTGACACACATTACTGTAGTAACTAATAGAGGCTATGCTTGGTACAGTATTCAAATGAGGAGAGTTCAAATACACTTTTTAAAGGATTTTCTTTGCAGTTGTGAATTAAAGGACATCACTCTTACACAGTTCATCCCCGGTACAGAGGACAACAGGAGCAGCATGTGTAAACTGGGTGAAAGGTAATCTAAACTCAGTGAGGTGGTCAGGTCGTGGGTAAATCTACGTAACATGGAATGTAGATCACAAAGCAGCTAAAAGCACCAGCTGCTCCTGCTTACTGACTTCATAATGATGAGGAATAACACTTCTCTCAGAGGATCGAAAAACTTATAAATAATAACCTGACCTGTATATAAGTCTTTCTTCATCTTTGCATTTTTAATGAGGTGCCCAGATTCCTATAGTAAACCTCTGCCCACATAATCCATAAAATTAAGAATGACGTCCATCCAAATGCTGTGGTTGTTTATGGAGCACTGCACAGTCAAACACCTGCTTATGAGACTCTTATGTTTTCTGTTCAGGGTTAAACAAAAAGAGGCTCTCTAAGCTGTTTCCAGCTGCAGCTAAATGAATAAATAAATAAATTTCATCTGATGTATCCACTTACTTTGTCTTACTGTGGCAGCTGCTCTTTTTTTTTTATGAAAATATATATAACAATGAATACATACAAAAAACAAAGCTTGAGGCTCAAACTTCATGTTCAGAACAAAAAAGTACAAAAATAAAATATATATATTTTTTACAGTTCATATTCTGTGCATACATTTTTGGTCTTCTGGGCTTAGGCATTTGTGCAATAATTTAAGGAGATCAAATACGAGGACAACAGTGACTTAAATACAATAAATTTTGGCTTTTGATTTAAATGCTTAAAGCTATGAATGTGATATTTGGCTAACAACAATATTAAATTTAACACAAAAACTTTTTTTGAGGGGAGACTCTTCGTAGCAATACCAAAAGTAATATCTTTACAATCAATTTGTACTTCTATAGAAAGCTTTTCATTCACAAACAATGTTATATCTGTCCAAAAAATCTGTGTGTGGGCACATTCTCAAAAAAGATGAACAGTTCATTCTTCAACCCAATGACAAAAGGTGCAAAGTGGGTCAACATTTACACAATATTTTGAAATTACCCTGTTAACAGGATAACATTGATGCATTGATAGAAATTCATCATAGGAATACACGTCCATACTTGTTAAATAACTGATGTACATATATAATACCTTTGTCAACCCATTTTTTAATGAAGTGATTTGTGCTTAAAGCGGCAGCTGCTCTTAAAGGGTGCCTTCACGTACACATCTACGTATTGAAGTGACAAGGCTTTTTTATGTCCTGGCAGTAGAACCAGAACCAGGACATTTAAGCCTCTGTTCTACAACTGTCAGTTTATTTTATTTCAACCACACAATGCAGAAGGTAATGGTTATTCAGTCTCATAATTCAACAACGTAGAATCTCCTAGCAAACATTAGAGATGTGTAGTTACTAATGAACGTTATAATAGCTTGCTTACATTTATAGCTCTGTGCAAACTGATAATAAACCTCCTATTCTGGTCGTGACAGCGTTGGCATTTAATTCAAGAGTAAGAACAGTGATTTAGTCAACATATAAACCCACAAGACGTATTTTTGTCGCACCTTTCAGCTTCAATATAACATTATTGTAGTGCTTGTGTCGCTTAAAGCTACATGAAAGCCGTTCTAGTTAGCTAGCCAATGTTTTTGAAATGCCGGTGTATAAATTAATGCTAACCGCTGCTAGTGCTGCTAGCCGCGCGCCCAGCCGTTAGCTCGCGACAGTCTGTGCTCGTTCCACAGCAACGGCTGCTCATAGAGGCGTTCGTGTTCCATAGCAACGCGCTACAATGATGGCTGCACTCTGTTAAAATACCTGTTGTTGTTCTTCACCAAATCTCCAAGCTCCGAAGCAGCATACACCACTGGTTAACTTGCGTCGACCAAGTCTCCCGGGTCGGCCCTCCTCTCCTCTGAACAACTGTAACGTTACTACAGATGCTCGCCTGGACGGAGATGATGCTGCCTTCACTGGTTGTCGGAAATGTCACGCTCGTGCGCTGACGGCTCATTCTATATGCACCTGCTGTAACGTTTAAGGGGCGGAGATGTACGGAAGTCTGTGTCAATACACTGTGGTAAATATGTAAATGCACGGTAAACTGAGGTGTTGTCTATGTGTTGGTTGTGTGCTTTGATAAATAAATAAAAGAGGTAAATAAAAAGAAACAGTCGTCGTATTCAATGCATAAAGTGTGATCTCTCTGCGTTGCTCTTTCTTGAATTATTCTTACCATGAAGTTATTTCTTGTTTTATCTGCGATTAATTAGTTTTAAGTTTCACTTTGTTCATATTTACAGCTACATTCTTTAACAGGGTATATGCCAAAATCCTGAGGTTAATTTCGATACCTTTTTAAGACTTTTTGAAAAACCTTTCAAAAAGTTTAAAGACTTTATCGCAACTTTGAGTTGTTGTTGTTGGCTACCCATCTTTATCAGTTGTAGTTTGCATTTTTACAGAAATTATGTAAGCTGGGAAGGAATAAGGCTTGAAAGAATAAATGAAACTAAAGGCACAACAAGTAACAAGACTTATTCAAGGCCAACTCCCCCCAAAAGAACAAGAAATTATTATCATCATTATCAAAATTTAGGACATGGGCCTGAGATTGTGTAATTTGCTTTGTTGTTGTATTTAATTTCTCTTTTTAAAACTAGTTGTGGAGTTGATTTATATCTTATTGTAAATGAAATTTTTTATGTATTTATTTTATTTTATTCTTTTTAATTTTTGTATTTTTCTACTGACTCTAAGTGAGTAAAGTAATTCTATTCTATTTTATTTTAAAATTCTATTGACCCAATCTTTAACGTCCCAATCAGGGGACAGCGGCAAGGAGGAAATAATATTCATGGATACTTCTGGAGTCAAAGCTTGAATACCTATAAAATTTAATACCTCATAAAACCACAATTAAGACTTTTTAATACTTTTTAAGACCCCACGGACACCGTGTTTAAGGCGTGGCAAATAATGATAAATAAAAGTTGTATCAAACTAATTTTCATCGCCCACATGAAATAAACTGACATCATTTGATCCCAGGAACTAAACAGACACACACATGAATTTAGGGTTTATTACTGTAACCATAACAATAAGGTGGATCTCTCTTTATTTTGACCATCACTTCAATCATAATTGTTCTTTTTATCACAGGCAATAGTTATAATAGTGCACTTTTTATATTTAAATTATGATACAGACATTTCTTTTTTAAACACCTTATTCTACTGACCCTTATGAATGGAGAATAGTTTACAATCTTAGCCAGAGTTGGGTCAATGAAAGTGACAGTGACGTGGTGGTGAGAAAGATGAAAAGTGACGGTGAGCAATCATAAAGTGTGTACGGATCGTGAGGCAAACAACTTTGTACAGTTTCTCTTGTGACGATGGGCCACACGACAGGTGAAGAGGCAGACAGACAGGTCAAAGGGACAAGGCATTTTTAAAGCAAGAGATGGAGCGAAATTAGCAAGCATTCAGTGTACTGTGAGAGAAATCATGTGCCTGTTAGGTTCTGATTATGTTCATTTCAGTTGATATACCTGGGTCAGTTGAAATCTCTGTATGCAATCAGCTCAAATGCAGGTGCTGCGAGTTTTCAGCTCAATCACACTCGGCTGTCATCACACACACTCACTCCAGTGATCAGAGATAAGCATCACAAAAGAGATGTGAGATAAACAAAGAGCACTGGAGCGACTGGTCAGTGCTGTTACCAAAGTTTAGTGTGGAAAGAAGAATGAGGAAATAAATCAAAGTGTTTCAAATTAGCTCAATTTGTTTTTGGCATAAAATAAAGCTAATAAATATGTTCATAATTAAATAAAGTGACCAAAGAAATACATAAATAAATAAATTTACAAAAAATAAATATATAAACAAACATAAATAAATAGATGGAAAGACTCATGGACAAATAAAAACCAAAGGTTGAAATGAACAGAATAAATCTCACTGAAAACATTCTGCACTTTGTTGCATATTGTGCCGTATGGAAGACTGGTGATGAACATCGACTGGTATGACAGAGTGCTGGAGTATTACAACATGACCGCCCCCGAGCTGCTACGTCCGCCTGCAGGATGGTCGACTCTCCGTGGTGAGTGAGGGTGCAGCGATGGACTACGTGGCTCGTTTGGGAACACTGACGTGAGGAGCACAGGGGGGTTAGGACACTCTTTTGCTTGCTTCCTGTTTTTGAAGTCCTGGAATTGACATCGCACGCCTGTAACGTTAAAGTCCAGCGTTGGGAGTAGTCCTGTGGATGAATTTCTTTTTTTTGTTCTGAGTCAGTTTGTGAATACTATGGCAAGAGGAGATGAGAGAAATGTGGCTTCTATTTGATCGCTCTTCTCATTCAGTCGGGGCACAAACAGCTGTGATGAGGTTCATGGAGCTATTCATAGTGTTTTTTTCATATAGTAATGTTCATATTTCTGTTCAAACCAAAAATACTTTTCTTCAGAGCAACAGAGGTCCGATGCAGAGATCATAGGTGCACGGCTCCATATCGTCTCTGATTTCAAAGAAAATACAAAACAAATCAAAGAAAAGCGATCGGTCAGCTTCCCTCTCCTCTTCAACACTGCAGAGTGTTTTCAGTCTGTCTGTACTGCTATCTCTGTGCTACTGACGCTCTCCAAAGAAAGGTGTAAACACAAATAAAAAGGAAATAAAAAAATAATTTGTTCACATTCACGTACTTAGCTTACTTTGTTGGTTTTCTTTACCTCAGGAGAAGACACTGCTGGAGTTCCAGGACGCAGTTTCCCTCCTCTGCGCTCGTCTCCCCCCGATGAGGGAGCTAACTTATGGTGCGTCTATGTTCCTCTCAGCATGGACTCGTATTTGCATGTTGCTTGGTAATGATATGAGCGCACTGGTTAATTTTAAGAGACTCTTTTTGGTGTCAGATACTGTAGTATGATGATATGGTAGACTAGCCTATCTGATCGTTTCAGCATCCTTTAGCAGGCTGGTTTGCTAACTGGCATGCACATTAGCACTTCAAAATTCCTAGTTTGTTTAATCTGTGAAGCTGTACCTATGACGGATACCAAACTGCTCATTCAAACATTATTGTTTTTGTTAAAGGGTGATTCCCTAACACTTCCGTCTGGTCTGAGGGCAGGAGTCATGGTGATCCGAAAGATCAAAAGTATGTGGAGCTGGGGGAAAAAAAGCATGACACGGGGAAAAGACTCAACCTTTGCTGTGGTCGAGCACCTTCACAACTTAGTCAAGGAAGAAAAGGAGTAGCTCATGACTTGCAGGGATACTTGGAGATGGAGTTACACGGTCTTCTGTGGGGTGTAGTTCAGGCATCCTGCTGCGTCATCTCTATCCTAAGGTTGGGACTGGGTACCGTTTGAGGACAGCAGTCGGGTTCTCTCTTTCGCCGAGCCTCTGCGCTGCAGGACTCCACCGCTGCCTCCGATTCCTCCGCCGTCTGCTCGGTCTCCCCACTCGCACCTGTCGCCCCCACCCTCGGAGCGCCTGGAGTTTTGGCGGGTGGGGGTCCCATGGGGTCGGCCGTTCTTCTCATCTGGGAAGGGATCAGGAGAGAAGAACAGGAAAGTCACTCTTACGGTCTTTGCACACTGAGTCCATTTTGTTCTAATGCATTTTTTTGTATCTTATCTTTTAGCCTATCTCATGCTTTTTTAACTTGTTACAAGCGATTCAGACCTAATTTTTGTCTTTTAATGACTTTAAACAAGACATTTTTTGGACTAATAAGTTGAATGTGGCTCATATCAAGTTTAAAAAACATTTCTACTGAATATAAGACAAAAACCCTCGCTAAGATTTTAGTTTTTTAGCAGGCACACAGACACACTGTCATACACATTTACACAAGTCTTCATGCATCATCTAAACATTGCCCAAAATGTCAGAAAATGTGAAAATGTGATGTTGTAAGTAGTCTACGGTGTCTCTGAAGAGTCAAACTACCCAGGAAATGAGCTGGACGGACGCGAAAAAAGTGCCAAAAATTGAACCTGTGCAAAAAAAAAATTATGATGGACAAAAGTTTGGGGTGAGCGTACAAACATGATTGACATAACATGGGATCCAAGTTATTTTTAGGCGTGCATAAGACAAAAAAAAAGACTAAGCGTGGAAACGCCTTGAATGTAAACATTTGGCAATTTTTGCGTCTTTTCTTTATTTGTTTACAGGTGAGTTGTTTATTTGACAAACATGAAGACACAAAGCTCCTGGCTCTCCCTGAGCAGCTGTCAGTATCAGGAAATAGAGATATTGTGTGTGTGTGTGTGTGTAAGCAGTCTCACCAGATAGGGCTTGCACCATGGGTTGCTCATGAGAGCTGAGAAGCTGAGCTTGAATCGTTTCCACCACTCGTCTGAACCTGCGACTCGGACCTGGAGATGCAGCAGAGCACACAGAGTTTTGTGAGGGCTGTGTCTGTGATATGATGATGTGCACGGTGGTGTTTCAGTTAATGAGGTGAAGCCAAACATTTAGGGCTCCCTCTTCTGTTCCGTTACTGTAGCGCATTCTTTTTTTTCGTTCAGTCTTCTGATGTGCTGAATACTCTTGCTGCTGAAAGGACATGGGTATAAATGTTGACGAGGATTAATGGGAGGTGAATGGAAATAACATTTGGTATATCTCTTAGTTTGAACCCCTGTCTCTTTACCTTTGGATCACCTGTGTCAGGATGGCATTGTGGGTACCTGCTCTAAGAGACTGTGTGATATTCTTACTTGTGCTGCAAGGAAAACATGTTTTTGTCATGAATAAGAGAAAAACCACCATCTAAAGCAGGGGTGCCTACATTCTTTTCAGTGAAGGGCCAAAAATGATGTACGCCCTTCATGTTGCAGCGCATGATTTTAAATACGCTTATAGAATAATAGTGCACAATAAATACTCTAACAGGTAATTTTCTTTACTCTTTTCTCTATTTCACAGCATGAAAAACAAAATAACCTAAACAACATGGGACACAACATGAAACCAAAATAGTGTATTTTCCTGCCTTTTAAAATAAGGAATAAGAATAAAACTGGACACCTGCTTTAGACTTTTTTTCCATATAAATGACTGCTGTATCTACATTTACTTAAAATATGTATGTAATAAAATTCAACAATGGGCAGCAGGCTGAAAAAAATCGCTTTTGGACAGCCCTGATCTAAAGCAAACGGGCGTAAGATTATCTGACTTGTTTGCTCTGCTCAACAAAAAGACAATTCCTGCAAATACAGATTCCACATCTTCATTTCTCAGACTCTACTGTTGATTCAACTCTTGCAAGTATTGCACTGGAATAGGCAAATTGTATCTTCTTTCATACTTGTATGCTTTATTTTGTTAACGGTGCCTGTGACAGATGTGTGTAGACCAATGTTGTGCTGATCTTTTAGTGTATTTTGTGTGTTTTGTAGTTTGTTGTTTTTTTAAAAAAGGAAAAACAATAAACATATCTGTTTAAAAAAATAGAAGAATAAATAAATAAATAAATTAGTTTATTAATATAAAAATAACTAAATATAAGTAAATGAGAAAATAAATAAAAATAAATGTATTGATTAAAAAATATATATATAAAAACAAATTAATTAAAACATAAATAAATCTAAATTAATTAATTAATCAATTAATCAATATATACATTAATAAAAATAAATAAATACATTTTAATCCTATAAATGTCAACTTTCACTGTAGTTATACTTCCTCCATGTTAACGTCCTGGTTTTCACTTGCCTGATATGAGGGTGAACGTCACGCTGTAGATCCCCGTCTCCCTCCTGCCCTCCCTCTCGTTCCTCTCCCTGTCCCTCTCCCTCTCTCCTTCGGAAAAAGCAATGTCCACCTGGAACTTGACGGGCTTCTGGAAGACGGAGGGACCGCCGGAGGACTTGTACTCGGCTCGAAAGCTGGTCTGGGACAGGACGCTGTGACTGAGCGACGGGATCTGCGTGGTAGGGAGACAGAGAAGAAGCAGAGAGACCGACAGACTTACGAGGCGGGAGAGGTTCAGGGGCAAACGTGAGTATAGGGAGACAAAGGGTGAGGGTGAGGAGAAGAGAGAAAGAGTGAGCCATTGGTGAAAGCAAACGTGATCCATCACTCCAGCCACAAGTGAGCAAGAAACAAAGAAAAACAGAAAAAATGAGAGCAATGACGTGCGTAAAGTATGAGCGTGTGTGAAAGTGTTTTTCAGAGAGAGTCATGCTTTTGACAGAGACAGAGACGTGACGGACGGACTGCTCCAGGTACTCACAGACAGGAAGGCGTGGACAATGTCGGCTTTGACAGAACTCAGAGGTTTATCTCTGATCACCACAAAGATCTGCTCCTCTTTCTCCAAGCCGATGAAGTTCCCAAACCAAGACTTCTTAGCCAGCCTATCAGCCCGACATGAACATCAAATCTAATCAGCACAGAGGTTTCCATTTCAAAAACACGTGACAGAAACAAATCAGGTCTCAGACTTACTCAGGGCTGGATTCTGGAGTCAGACTGGACATGTCTTCTGAAGTAGGAACTGGAAAAGATAAGTCACTCTTAAAAAAATTAAGCTTGTGTCAAAAGTCAGACTGTTAAGACCTGAGACCTGCTCCCGTACATGAGCGGGTCCTGGTCCTCCTACGCTACACACAAACCTCACCTTGCAGTTTGCGGCGGTGGAAACGCGGGGATCCCAGCAGGTTGTTTTTGAAAGAATTGAGGCGAGTCCTCCAGTGGGCCGAGCTGCTGGCCGCCATGCCGCTTCCCCCTCCTGGACTGGAAGGCGGGGTCAGCGACAGCGAGCCCACCCCTCCCCCTCCCTCCGCCCGCGAAGAGGACGAGGACGAGGAAGAGGAGGGCGGGGTGGAGGAGGGGTGGTGAGGGTGGTGGACAGGGGTGCCCAGGGGCGTGGGCAACGGAGAGCCCTGAGGGGTGACCTGTGGCACAGAGTGGGCAGAGTTTGGGTAGAAGCTCTTAGTCACTGACTTTAGGACAGAGGACGAGGGGAAGAAAAAACGGGGGATGGGTGACAGGAGCGGAGAGGGGGAGGGTGAGCGGGAGGATGGGTTGTGCAGAGGCAGGGATTTGATGGGCTGCAGGTGGGGTCGCTCGGCAGGTCCCTTGGTGGGCAGGGTCTGGGTCTTGGGGTTGGGGGGAGCTTTGGGCTTGTCGTGAGCCCGTGCGGAGCGAGGAGTGGTGGTGCTTCCCTGTTTGGGCTCCTTTGTGAGGGGGGTAGCGGTGGCAGAGGTGACGTCTGATTGGCTGAAAGTGAAGACGGGGCTCTGATAGGACTGGAAGGGGGGTTTGTGGGGTGGGAGAGATGGATAACAAGAAAGAGAAGGGATGGAACATGGAGAAAGGATGGAAATGAATACCATGCTTCATGACAGAGAGAGTGCATCCTGTGAGAAGTGAAAGAGTCAAATGCAAACATAGAAAAGCTTCATTTAGGCCTGAACTGAAAGTTTCTATCACACGTGAGTGAAGGTTTAGTGACAGTGTGGCGGTGAGAGGGTTAAAAATGCAGTCACAAACAGCTGAAGTGACAGTTACTGTGCAGAAAAACTCACAGAGGAGGCTTATGTACTTCCTGTTTCACAGTTTTAGTCCTTTTTTTAGCTATGTTAAGTTTCTCAATGCTAGTGCAAACATCTGGCTCATGCAGGTGAGGAGGAGGAGGAGGAGACAGGGCATGAAGACAGAAGAAGAAGAAGAATCCTGGACTGTGGGGGGATTTAATCTGAGGTGCAGGAATGATGTGTAGAAATGACTGAGGGTTTGATAAATGGGGTTTGTGAGGTGTGGTAGAGAGCCTCTAACTGCGAGAAAAGTGAACCATGGATCACATGGTGTGGACAGGTTATAACCAATGACACAGTTATTTCTACGACGACACGGCTTCAATACACACAGTCTGTATCGTGGTGGGAAACACTCCAGGGTTTGAGAATACAACGGTTCATATCTTTAAGTCTATCTGAAAGAAGAAAGTCATGCACCATCCATGCACGGAGGGATCTGTGCCTGATGCTCTGTCAACGTAAGCAAGGAGGCTACAAAAGGTGACCCTGAGACCAAAGAGGCTTTCTGATCCGGGTTCATCAAAACAAAACTTTCCTCCATAGTTGTAGACATTTTCAGACGATAATGCTTCGTGCTGAGCTGTATTAAAGTTTGATTTAGTGTCAGCGATGCATTAGGAGGAGGTAAGATAAGCTACAGGGATGATTGTAGTAAAACGTGCTTTAAGGTTGATGTGTTGCCAGCTACCTACCGTTAGCGAACCTATCCTTTTACAGAAGCACTCCTGGTTTACAGGGAAGTTCAACAATACAACACATTGTTTTATGAACCTTATTTAAATATGCAAAATGAGCAAGAATCAGGGATGCACGATATTGGATTTTTTTGACCAGTCATTTAGTTGATACTGATATTTTTTCTGTGCAGATAATTGCAGAGATCATCAACTCTCTTCTGTTGGAAGTAGCGTAAAGTATCATGGTGCATACTCTTATCATATTTGTTATGTGATATTAATTACTTGTGCCGAATAAGAAAAATATGAACTTGAAACTGTATATTTATTTATGACGATTGCTTTTAAACAAAAAACTCCAAAAATAAATCCTACCTTAAAGTGATACTCCGGGATGGAACAAGTTGGGTCCTATCACAAGGTTTAGGGCAGAAATTACCCCTACAGCAGTGATTTTGTGCAGCAGAAGCCCAGAGCGCTCGCACCAAACACCCCCTCCCTGCTCCTCTGCCGGTTTCCTCTGTACTCGGACGGGGCCATTTTTTACTTGACCAAAAACACAAATAAATGGACTCCCACCAAAAAAATCTGATATCGGTCTGCATTCACGCTTTATTTAGAGACTTTTCAGCACGTTACTTTCACACAAAAACACCGCTAAATAAGGCTCTAGTTCTCATCGTGTCGTAAAACGGCGCTACCTCCGCTGCAGAGCCACAGCTGGCTACGAGGCGCTCGCCACTTAGTGTATCAGTCTGTGCGCGCGGCGTGCCACATATAAACAAACTCAGGTCTGCCAGGACGAAGAGACACGATGAGAACTAGAGCCTTATTTAGCGGTGTTTTTGTGTGAAAGTAACGCGCTGAAAATTCTCTAAATAAAGCGTGAATGAAGACCGATATCAGATTTTTTCAGTGGGAGTCCATTTATTTGTGTTTTTGGTCAAGTAAAATAACCGGCAGACGAGCAGGGAGGGGGTGTTTGGTGCGAGCGCCCTGGGCTTCTGCTGCACAAAAACACTGCTGTAGGGGTAATTTCTGCCCTAAACCTTGTGATAGGACCCAACTTGTTCCATCCCGCAGTATCACTTTAAAGCTGGGTGATGCTCTTCTTGAGAAAATCATAACATCACCCACAACCAGAGAAAATTTGGCTAATTTTATAACTGACAGTCAGTAAACTGAATAAAACACTTTACTTTGGTGGTAAATGTGCCTAAAGGAGTTAGATACATGTATCTGAAATCTTTTAAAGTGTTTTGACTTATTTTAAATAAAATTTGTCTAATTACACTTGATATGAGCCACATGAAACTGATTAGTCCAGAAAAAATGTCTTATTTAAAGTTATTTACAGAAAAAATGAGGTCTGGACTGCTTGTAACAGGAAATAAAAAAAATCTGCCAACAAGAACAATCTGGAACCAGAAAAATTTGCTTTAAATTTGTCTTTAAATAACCTGAAATAAGACATTTTTCTGGACTGGTCAGGTGAAAGTGGCTCATATTAAGCCAAAAAAGACATTTCTACTGAAAATAAGACAAATACACTTGATGAGATAATGTAAAACAGGAGCTCAATATAGGACGACTCAATCTGCACTGTGCAAACAAAATCACTAAGAGTTCAACAAATATCTGCAGCTTCAGCTCATTATTTTTTCAGTTTATTATTTCAGCAGAATTTGTTTGTAGATATCTGATATTTTAGTTTTAAGCCAATACCGGCTGATACCGATAAAGTACTGATAATATCGTGCATCCCTTGCAAGAATCATAAAATCCACAGTTATGTCTGTGAGATCACTTAAGAGTGGCCACCAGGCCCTTACCCTGGGACTGCTGAGAGGACTGGAGGAGAGCCCGGTTGATGCTCCGCTGACTGAGCGAGACCTGAGGATGAGCGAGACGCAGAATGTGACTGGATGTTCTCCTGGTGGAGCCTGTGTCATAAATAACCACGAGCGTGATATACACTACCTCTGGCTGTGTGCAGCTGTGTCCAGGGCCCTGCGAGGCGGGGTAGGAGACCCCTGTTCGGTGACACTGAGCACCTCCAGGCTTTTCCTCTCGGGGCGGCAGCGGCCGTGACGTGTCAGCATGGGGGAGTCGACACGCTTTCGAGGAGGGTCTGCTGAGGGGCCAATCAAAGAGTTAGAAGCAGTTTGATCATTTTATCACGTATCATCACACTTTGTGTAGAGTTTTTAAAGATTTAAGACGGCTAGAAGAGACGGTCGGTTGTATTTTGGTGTTGATAAGACATTTCTGTGTGTGTTCATGATCCCACTCCATCAGTGTGCATTCATTTTCTCCTCTGCTGCTGTGAGAAGTCTGATGATGTTGAAAAGGCTGCTTCACAGGCCCCACACTCACAGCACCATCTGTGATTGTGATGAATGTGTCTTCATCTGCACATGAAAAATCATTGCCCCTCTCCGTTTCATCCAAGAGACAAACTCTGCAGTCTCCCTCCATGTCAGGGTTTATCATCTCCTTAAGAGACAATAAAATCTGTCTCCCATAATGCATCACTTTGACTGCTTCTTGTGTGATCACAGCAGATGTTTTAGACTAGCAGTAGGAGGTCATATGAAAACCTTGATCACATTTATTCACCCGTTAAGCCAACCAGTGCTTACTTTTGTTGTAGACACACAGCCTGTTTTCTGATCCTATAGACTCTGAGAGAAGCAGCTCCTCCTTCTCTAATGTGGATCCCTCCTGCCCCCTAATGACTGACCTACGTCATTGCGCGGAGGCAAGTCCTCATCCTCATAGCTTGGGTAGCGCTCTTTTCTGTCCAGCAAAAGGTAATAGATCATCTTCTCCTGGTTTTCTCTGGAGCAAAAGAGATGAAAAGGAACTTATTTGGAAAAGAAAAAACTGAAACGTCTCAAAATAAAATGAAAAAATTAAACTGAGTAACATACAACATATAACATCTTGTTGACTCATCCTTCAACACAAGAAAAGTCTGTCACACAACTGTTTTTAATTCCCAAGTCAATTAGCATGAAACATCCTCACGTTTAGGGTGAAACAACTTACTCTTCACATTGCAGATCACGTGTGAGCTTGCCCCGGTCTCGGAAACATCCCAGTGAGTGCATGCTGTCCAACACATCTGGGTCCAGCTCAGTCAGGGACAAGATTCTCCTCACACACACTCGCCGGGGCGGAGGCTGCTCAGGACACGGCTCATTACGGCCCCCCCTGGGACACACACACACACACACACACAGAATATAAACACAGGTAACTAACTGTCAACGTGTGTAACTCCTCTAATCAAATTTGAAGCAATAACCCTGTAGATGAGGTTTTAATCCGATCGTCGTGTTTGTAAGAATGGATGTATACTCACTGATACCAGGCGTGTTTCTGGATGGACTCCAGCTGTAAGGGGGGACAGGGCAGATGGGGCCATTAGTTTCTACAGTCTGTTAACAGCCAGATGGCCACAGAGCTGCGCTGTGCAAACACCACATCCTCTTTACATACACAGACAACACCTCACCACTTCTCATTAATGTATGCAGAATTAAAAATCTGTTACTGCGCACGGTTTGGAGAAAATCACAGAAACTGTTGGTGAGTATCTGGGTAAAACTCGGACATTTGAGAAAACTGGTGAAGGGAATATGTTTCTGTACATTATAACAAGTAAAGACATGATTAGGTGTAATATGATGACATAAATCCCTCTGTTAAAGGGGGAGAAGAGGAGGTAATCCTCTTTGTTTTTGTTTGAAAATTGTATTTACTCTGTGCATGAGATATCTTAGGATTATACAATGATGTGAATTATCAGGTAGGGGCAGGTTCATATATGCTTTTAGCTTCATCCTGTCCCTTCTTAAACATGCAGGTATGTTTATTTATTTTTCCTGTGGCACACTTAAAAATGTGACCACTTTCGTGTTTGAATCCATCTTTTCATCTTTTATCCATTTTTGCACTTTCTATACTCTTTCTTACTTTTGTTTTCTTAAATGCTGCGGTGACTCCTGAATTTCCCCTCGGGGATAAATAAAGTATTTTCTATTCTATTCTATTCTATCTTTTAATGTATAGCCCATAACATTTTTTTTAGCGACTGAAGAAATGCCTATACTGGAGACAGTATTGATGTAATTGTGCAATTTTTTAGTAGTTTTAGTTTACAAAGCAACGTTTCATCTAAAAACGCTAAAACACAGTGAAGAAAAAAAAAATATCTGCGTTTGCATGGAAACACTGAGGGACTGAAAACGCTGTAGTTAGCATGCCAGGCCTGTAGGTGGTGCTATAGCTGTCTTGTCAAGAAGCCGCAGTGGCAACGGCGTCGGCAGAGTTTTCAGAAAAATCCCACTCTGGAGGTCGTTTATATAAGTTTGCGTTTCACCCTATAACCATTGTCGTGTAAGCAGCCCCTGAGACTCATTTTAACAACTAACAAAGCTTCCTGTGCCCTTCTCCTACCTGAATGTTACCTGTGTTTCGCAGGTTTCTATTTTGTTCTAACTTCACAAATGTTAACCCTCAGAACACTGAGATAAGATTTAAATTATTTTTTTTTTCCAATTTTGGAAGTTGTTTCGAATATTAACAAAGTTATTGAACGTTAAAAAGTAACGCTATTTTCCCGCCTCAGGAGCAGGCTGTGCTGGCTGCATCTCTGCCTGTCATGGTAAAAAAAAGTGTTTTGCACACCCTAGTGTTGTCTGTCAGGCATGTCGCTTCCACACACATTTTACAAGTTCAAGAAAATACTGGAAACTATGTTGCTGTTAGAATGACTATGTTTTATACTGTTTATTTGCTAAAGAATGCTAATTTTGTGGAATGTTTAAGCTGTATGGACAGTGTTTTTGTTACAGTTAAGTAGTCCTGTGTACTTAGTTTAGAGAATATAAAATGTCCACTGTGGGAAACCAAGTTTATGCATTTTTAAAGATGAACTGAAGCACATTTTTTGTTTTATATGTCTTGTAACAAAGTTTTAATAAGAGACTCATCTTGACAACCAACGGAGCTTCCTGTGTCCTTCTCCTACCTGAATTTTACCTGTTTCACAGGATTCATTTTGTTATCTGAGGTCCTATTCATGTGCACTTTTATTTATTTATTTTATTTATTTCTATCGTTAGTAACTTTTAACCTGTTTTTGAATGTGTATGTGTGTGTATGTACAGCTGCTGGACAACTGAATTTCTCCTACGGGGATCAATAAAGTATTTTTATCCTTATCCTTATTATTCCTGGGACCTGTAACTTTTCACTTTTCAAATGTTTGAGATAAATAAAAATTCAAATCAAATGAAATAAGGTACTGCTAAAACCTCCTGTGTATGAGTCAGAAGTAAGCACAGTTTCGTACCGACAGCCGTTTTTCAGGGTCCACTTCGATCATGCCCTTAAGCAGGGACTGGCAGTCAGGGGGTATGAAGTGTGGCATATGGAAAACACCGCTCTTCACCTTCTCCAGGAGCTGGCGCAAGTTGTCGTGGTCAAACGGCAGGGCACCCTGTAGTAAGAGGAGTAAAGGACGAAGAAGAAGAGGATGATATCAGATGAAACTGTCAGAGAGAGAAACGAGTGAGGAAGAACTGTTGAAAACTTACCACGAGTAAAGCAAAAAGGATGACCCCACAGCTCCACACGTCCGCTCTCCGCCCGTCGTATTTCTCCCCCTGCAGAGGACAAACCCACGATTAGCTCGATCATCAAGAAGACATATTACTGATGCACAGAGAGGAAGTAGGCGCGCTGGGAATTGTTTTCAAAAACTACAGTTTTTTCCTCAAGAGAGGGAAACAAATGAAATGATAATCTTCTTGCTGTTTGCAGTCAGCCTCCTCTAAGACAAACGACAGACTCTGCTCCATTAGACTTTTTACGACTTGGTAACAATTAGCTCGCAGGTTTATAACTACGTCTTTGCCACTCAATGAATAATTTATTAAAATTACTGCTTCGTTTATTTTATAGATACTGTGCACGAGCGGACGACTCACCCGTATGACTTCAGGGCAAGCGTAATGTGGTGATCTGAAATGAAAGAGAGATAGATAAGCAACGATACATATGGTGTACGTACGAAAGCTGTTGTGGTGATTTAACCTTCTGTTGCATCTCCTGAAATAATTAAAGGAATGTGCATTTAAACTGCAGGTCTCTGAATTTAAAAATAAGCCCTTTTTTTGTAACATATGAAGGCTGGTACTCACCCACAGCTGGTCTCTAACAGACTGTCTCCCACCTGTAGGGAGGCCATGCCAAAGTCAGCGATACGGATGTTGTTTTTCTCATCCAAGAGCAAATTCTCTGGCTTCAGGTCTCTGTGACTGAACAAAACCAAATAAAAACAATTATTCTTCTGAAACGCTGGCAGCTTGACTGTCTGCAAGTGTAAACATGAGGCTCTGATATTGTTTCATTCAACTGACTCGAACACAAAGAGCAGGAACTTCTTTCTTAACTGGGTTTTGATGCTTTGGTGTTAAAGAAAAGACTTATCTCTGCTTATTTCAACCAAAGCCTTACAAAAAGCTCAACCCAAATCTCTGACCTATACATGACCCACATACAAATTTAAAACTGCTGCTCTCTGCAAAATACCAACCAGATGGAGTGACTGTGGCAGAAATCTAAAGCAGAGATGATCTGCCTGAAGAACTTTCTGGCCTCTTTAGGGGTCAGCCGGCCTTTCTTCACCAGGTAGTCAAACAGCTCTCCTCCTGACACATGCTCCAACACCAGGTACCTGTCCACACACAGGGACAACAGGGTGATTTAAAACTGAGGAGCTTGTGGAGAAAAATACAAAAAAACAATAAATCTCAAACTCACTCTTGAAGTTTTAGATATCATCAATTTATGGTGTACGTTTCATTAATCATTTTTATGTACTCTCTTCCTGCCTGTCTTTCCCACAGCTGCTTTATAGCAGCCTTGAAGCATTTGGGAGTATTCTTTCCTCAAGATAGATCAAAAACTTTTCTGAATAATTGCAGTGGATGAAAGGAAAGTAAGAATTAAGAGTGATGAGAGCAGTTTAATATAGTTCAGAGAGTAGTATTTATACCCATCCCACTCCAGAGTTCAGTATAAAAGGCATGCAGCTTTCACCGTGAATGCTTTTGAGGCTCTTTTGATTGCGGGAGGAACTCACAGATATTTGTTATTCTCGTAAACATCATGCAGCTTCAACACATGCGGATGCTCGATCAGTTTGAGAATGGCAATCTCCCTCTCAACCTAGTTGGAGGGACGAAAGAGGAATAAAGGAAAAGAGATGCAAAGAGATGACACGACAGCAAGAGCACAAAAGCCACTTTCTGAAAAAGGTGTTAAATATAGAGAACATGGAGCAGTTTTAGGACAGCAGACACCTCTCTATTGACAAAATTAGCATCATTATCGTCACTATTAGCAACAACACACACAGCGTCACACTGATACTGTACCTTCATCAGGACTGACTCAGACAGCTTCTCTCTGTTGACTATTTTAATCGCTACCTTCTGACCCGTAATGCAATGGACTCCGAGCTTGACCAGTCCTAAATAACATTAAAAAGTGATATCAACAGAAGGAGATCTAATTAAACAAACACAGGACATTAAAATAAATTATTCCAGATTAAAAAATAAGTGAAACTACTCACCCGTCTGACCCTTCCCCAGTGTTTTCTCCAGTCGGTAGGGCCCAACATATTGAGCTGACTGACTTAGAGACAGTTCCTTACTCATACTGCTCTTACTGGAGGCTAGTACACTACAACTACTACTACTGCACTGTGTTTATTGCAATAACTGTAATGATCTACAGCTGATACAGGAGTTACTGAGGCATCAGGACAGGGTTTAACTGAGACAAGGGACTATTAGTAATTTCAGTGATAACACTGCTGCTCTGGTGAGGTGTGGATACAAAACATCTGGATGATAAATAGACATTTCTCATCTTACAAACATGGCTAAATATTTTGTTCTAAAGCACATTAAACATGTATAGGGTTTTACTCAATAAAATAGCTTGCTAGTGGGAGATTAGAGCAGAAAAACTGAGATGACAGTAATTTAATAGGCTGTGTATGCGTTAAATACTGACAACTACCGTTAAGATAAAAATAGCAAGGTGTGCAAACCTTACTTTTGTACATTAGCTTATTTGTTTAGCTTGCACGACGTTAACTGTATACAACGAGAACTATGAGAATTATCGCATCCTAACGTTGACGTTATGAGTATTAGCCTAGTTTATCAACGTCTCCTGGAAATGAATGACTTTTATCGGTTGGGAATGACAACCGAGCGTTTAAAACGTCAAAAGGGCGTCAGGAGTGAAAATAAAATCAGTGTATTTCTGAGTCAGGCCTGTTTTACAGGTGCAACAACATGCTATTTTAGCCTCGCCGCTCTCCCACACAGCGAGCAGCGAGGCTAGCTTTAGCTTCAACGGCCGCCTGTCAAAAGAACCGACAGCTCCTGAAGTTTCCAGGCATCACCGAACGGTAAGATTCATCACACTGCCGCCGCATTCTCACAATATTTCCCCGCAAAACAACCATCCTCAGCGTAGCGAAGTCCTCCCCCTCCCTGCCTCTCCCCGTCGCTCTCTCTACATCCCTGCTGCAAGTAGCGGATCACAGCATCTTCTCCTTTGGCGTGTCCTCCTCCCTCACCGGCGGATACTCAGGTAAAACACACACACACAGATGCCCGCAGATGAACCCGCACTGTTACCGACTGCGTTATTCCCCCTCCTTAATTCTGATTATAGTTCACGCAGGGTAAAGGCCCCCTGTTTTATACTCCCTTCGGTTTTTCTTGCCGTAAATCGATATTTTCTCTCTCCTCTTCCTTCCTTCGTCTCACTCGCATCAGCATCCGGGTCCCACTCTCTCCCTATCCTCTTCCCTCTCCTCCCCCTCCCTCCCTCCTCTTCTGCCTCCTCCTCTCCCCGATCATCATCTTCAAAATAAGCCTGTCTCTGCATTCACCTCAGTCCCGGACACACTGATCTGCAACGGACACCTCCATCACTGAGAACCAGACGATTGTAAACAAGGCCGGAGGCAGCGGAATGGGACGCGGCCTGTGAGGGGATGCTGGAGTCACTGTTAGGGCATCTGCTTCCTAAATAGACTATTGATGTTATCATTCAGGGATTTTTAAAAATTAATTTGATTAAAGAGACTTCAAAAGATGTATTAAACTCTTAAAATGTAGATAAAAGTGCTTTTTATATGAAGAAAACCTCATCTATGTCACGAATACATCACAAATAATTAATTACATCACGGATCTGAACTCCAAACTCAAACTTAACCTCACAAACCAAACTTTATTTTCAAATATTGTACACACAAACCTGTTAGTATGTTGTAAAACAAGCAGGGCCGTAACCAGAGGGGTGGCACGGTCTGTCCTTGACCTCAGATGCTGCCAAAATGACAAAACTGTATGAGCCTGATCAACAGACAAGCATCCTCTAGCTATTTGTTAAGAGGCTAAAGACCCACCTCTTTTGCAAACTGGCTGTCATATTTTCACGGTTCAAAGATACACACACAGTCAACACAATGAAAGTCCCTCTAAAAATATTTTTGCTAATGGTCATCTACCCAGGTGACCCATCACACCTTCTTGTCAGAAGAAATGTATTGGCTTCTCATTGAAATGAATCATACAGGGATGATCATTTTATTTTTAAAGTAGGACATTTGAATGTATCATCTGTAAAGTGCCTTGAAAAATCTCTAAAATCTCAATTTGAAATGTTGTGTGTGGGCGGATAATTCCCCAAAGCCCATCTTCATCTGCGCCTAGCTGGCTGATTTGCACGCAGCCAGAAGGATTTGTCTCCAAACACTGAGCAGAAATAGAACGGGAGTGATACTCATCCCACTGTTTTCTGGTTTCATGTGATGGGGACGGACGTGTCTTCTTGAGCCATATCAAAAAAAAAGGAGCCGTTAAACACAATGACACAACCTGCAGCGGAAAATCAATTCAGCTTATCGTCCTTGGTGAAAGACATTGAACAGTTTAAAATGTTTAATCAGACACATTTAAAGAAGTGTTTTGTTTCCCTGAACACAGCATTCAAAGAAAAGAAATGAGGCAACATACGAGTCGCTCAGGGGGAGAGAAGTGGGACAAAATCAGTCAGAAGCTTTGAAGTCTGAAACTAACTTAACTCTTATTCTTGTCTTTGCAGAGGGTTAATCTGAACATGATTTCCCTCCCATCTCTTGAAAAACTGCAGTTCCAGGTCCTTTTTTCACTCCAGTCCCTGTGCTCATGAGAGGAAGAGTGACATTAGACTGCTGTGTACAGGAACTAATGTGCGGATTAAGCAAAGATTAACAAGATCTTCTTAAGTCCATTAAGAGTAACTTTACCTCGTAGTAAAGTACACTCAGCCAGTGAAAGAACACAACAAACGATCCTCATACAATGACATCACTGACAATGAGTGTTCCTCTTTTTATTTATTTATTTGGGGTTACAATTTTACACAGATTAAAACATTAAGTGTATTAAGTGTTGTAGCACGGTCCATAAAATAGTCACAGACTAACAGAAACATTCAGGAGCAGAGGCTCAGCGTCATCAGCACACTTCAGCATTTCATGGAGCGATAAGAGAAGAAGGAAAGGCTGGGAAACAAGTGGACTGAGAGTAAAACTAAGAAAGAAAAAAGATAGGAAGAAAAAAGTAAGTTAAAGGACAAAAATCATCAAGAGGATATTTTGAAAACCATACAACTTAGATCAGGAGCGGCCAACCTGCGGCTCGCAAGCCACATGCGGCTCTTTGATCCATTCATTATTGTTATTTTGAGTAGTGATATACCAATCAACCTACATTTTTGCTACACTGATGTTGTGATTAGTATTGATCACTACTTGGGTGATGGGATTGATACCTAAGTTTCAGTTTCTTTTCTCAACTTGCACATGTGCTCATCGCTATCTGATCTAGATAGATAGATGGATGAAATTTGTCTCTTCTGCAGTAAAAACAGAAACTTGTCTTAGACACGGGTCCAAGTACGAATTAAAGCAAGTGTACAAATGCAATAAATGTCACATCAAAATTTGGAAGTGTATTGATTTTCATCTTACGTCCTTTCATTTATGTGCGAGAGGAAGTGTGTTTTTGATGTGGCTCTTTGTAGTACCATGGTAATTTTTGTGGCTCTTGGTCTGTGATTGGTTGGTCACCCCTGATTTAGATCTTTGACGTAAAACACATCACTATTAGACATAAAGCAGTGACAGAATGAGCAAAAGATAATCTGTGTGTGGCATCATGACTTGTTTTTGTAGGATTTTTGATTCTGCTTACAGCTAAAAATACATGTTTTATCATCTTTGTGAACTTACATTTCATGAGGATATGTTGTACGTGTGCTATGACCCCTCTGACAGAGTTTTCACACAGGCCTGGAAAGCATCAATCAGATCTCTGCAGCTCTCCTCTCCTTTTTCTTTGACACTGAAACACAAAAATAAACAAACAACAAAAATTATAGTTGTATCTTTTTTTTTTAATCATAGAAAAGGATTTCTATTTAACATATCTCATGGTCTGGATTTGATCAATTGTAAAGAGAAACATGTTTGACTTTGTAAAACCTGAAACTGTGCATCACAGGGATTATAACAGCGTCTCCTCATGATAATGCATTTCCTCTCAAAGCCTTTCTATCTGCTCTTGATGAACAAGAGTGTGTAATCTGCACAGCAGCTCCACTCACACTAATCACAGCTGCACGTGGACACACACTAAATATCTGAGTGTAACATGAAACAGCAGGCGGGAGTGTGTCGCCCCTCTCCCAGTGCAATAGGTCACACATAGGGAGGTGTATTTTAAACTTCAGGTCTATTTGTGCTCCGGAAGACATTTAGGTTACTGTAAAAAGCCTGATGTGAATGTCACTGAACTGTAAACATGTTTTCTGGCTCCCTTCAGACTCAATAATCGTCTTACAGGTGGTTAAAAGTTGATATGCATGCACAAAACTTAGAAAACTTGCAAAACTTTGAAAAGAAAATGTAAAATTAGTGACTGTACCTTCTCCAGAGCAGAGGTTATACAGCAGCACTTTACAGTTAGTTCAGCTCAGCAGAGAATCAGAGCCTGTCACTGCCTTCAGACAGGATTATGATTAATCTGAACCAGTTAAATATATGTATTATTGTACAAATCAGCCTTGTGGGACTCACCACTTGTCGACGTCCTCCCTGATGACCTGGCACGGCGCTGGCACAGCTTCATTAGAGTCTGGCATTTTGACAGAGCGGAGCTGAGTTTGTAGGGGGGAGCTGCTGTATGGGCTTAAGTCAAGAACAGTTACAGATGGAGGGAAAGACGGCAAGGGAGGGAGAGACGGAGTGAGGGTATGCATGACACCAGCTAAGAGTGAAGAGCTCAATAAGTAAGATCAATAAGTATGAGTTTCCATCTCTGTTATTCTTACTCATTCAGGTAAAAACCATCCTTATTGAGGATTCTGAAACTCTTTCACTCTTCTCCTTTGTTTTACAGTCTTTTCAATGAATATGCAGTGAGCTGACCTTTTGAGTCACACACTCTGCATCACAAAGGTCTCATAATACATCTAAAATGCTCACTACAGGGGAGAGCATTTTGCTGAGAGGAGACTGCGGGGCCTGACTTTGTTTTTCGCAGCTGGATTAAAAGGTTGAGCTGAGAGATGAAGCGTTTGTTTTATCAAAAAGAGTCTGTGTTGGCACTCAGCGGGCATACTTTTAGAGTTAATGACACTGAACTTTACACAGACAGATATTTACTGTAGAGTCTCTGAACAGCCTGTGGAAAATAGCTGAAACAAAACATTTAACTTGGAATTTATAGTCATGCCTGCTTGAAGAAATGGAATAAACAGCTGCCAAAAAAAAGTGAATAAGACTGGCATACTTTTGTTTTTCTCGATTTAGCTGAATATCTGCAAAGAAAAACACACAACTGGACCTTTTTTATATATAAACTTTGAATTAGTTTTTCTAAACTTTAATTTCAGGAAGAAGTAATCAATATTTTGAAATAAGGTTACTTTTGGTTAAGTAAGGGATAGAATAGATATTATGTACACAGAATTCAACTTCCCCACTAGAGGGCAACAAATGATCACTTACACACAATGATGAATTACTGGACAAATTGCCAATCTGAAGGGTGCATCGTGATTGCCTATAAATAAAGGAGGGAACACATTTAGATTAACATCAGAATGAAGTCTGTCTGTTGCAACAACTTATCAATATATTTTCTCAGACTAAATATTCAATTTAAGATAGTACCTGGTGATAAATCACAGTTTCACTTAAAATCCAGAATATGCACCATGTTAAAAACAAAGATTTTTAAAAAAAAGAAAGAAAAAAAACATTTTTTTTTTACTCCTCATCTATGATTTTCAGTGTGCCATCTGCTGGCTCTGAAGCCAAATGCATGGTAAGGTTTCTCAAATGTGTTCCTGAAATACAACAAAAAGCAGAAACAGAAACAAGTCTCAAACAGCTGTAGGTAAATGTGATGAATTTGAATATTTAAAAGGACAAAATGCCACATGGTGCCATGGCGTGTGAAAGCAAACTAGCAGTTTGACTGAGGCAGGAAATGGCTCTGTCTTTCACACAGCCTGCACACTGTGGATGTGCATTTGCAAAGCGCTTGCAGTGGCCTGAATGTATCTGGTTATTACTGGAAATAATTTTGCACTCGAATGCGTCTCAGCCAATCACAGCGCTCTGTACAAACAGCTGACTTATTTTTTTGTTCGTGTAAAATGTAGCCCAAATGATTAAGAAGCCTATCAATGAGGGGAAAAAATGTGGAAAAGCTCGCAGGGCCGGTGAATGGAGGTCACCGCAGACACTGAGTGAGTCTGAGCGGTGAGACGGAGAGGGGGAGAGGGAGGACGGACAGCGGCCAGCCGCCTTCAAAAATGGCGTCTCCGGAGGAAAATGAGAAAAAATATTAAACGCGGCCTGCTTTCTTTACACTTCCTACATCGGTTTTTACCTCTTTTAACGCTCTCTTACAGACTTCTTACAGTGCAGATTAAGACATCGTCGCGTTTACTTGCTCAGCTAAAGAGAAAAGAGAATTTGGGAGCATTTTGGGGGGGATAAAAGCAGCCCTGTTTTATTTTGATGCGACGTTACTGACAGCTAGCATCTGCTGCTAGCCCACAGCTCTGCTCCGGAGGGGGGTGGGAACGATTTGCATGCAAAGAGGAAAAAAAAACAGATTGAAATTGGGGATTTCTTTGCTCGTCCAAGGGGAATGGTTGTTACCAACGTGGCCCGTCGTTTGCAATCTTTTCTGTTGCTAGCAGCGTAGCAAAGACTAGCCCGAAGAAAGGGGAGGAGAGACGGTGAAAAGGACGCATTCAAATCAAATGTTTATCAGCTATTCGTCCATCAGCGGCAAATCCGCGGCATCTTCATCATGACCTGGACTGATTGTGGACTAAATCGGAAATCGTGAAAATGCTAAACGTGAAAGGCGCAGGAAAAGGAGAAAGACTGGCTTTTTTGGAGGTGGTTGGATTATAACCCCGTAGACCCCCCTCTTTTTTCATCCAGCTTTCTCCTCCTCCCCTCCATTTCTCTTTCAATATGCTGTTTTCCACTCCTGAGGACTTGCTTATGAAACCGGGGAAAATAGCCTGAAACCGAGAACTGGAAAGACTGGGTTTTTTACCCATTATCTGCCCGTTGCTTTCGTCCTCATCGCACTCATTGAACAGCACATAAATGGATAGAAATTACCCGGGAACAGGGTTCGGTGATTTGGGCGCAGGAGCAGGATGGAGTTACGAGAGATCGGCAAAAGCAAGGTATGCATTGGATTCAGACAATGTGCATGCATCACTGGTACTTTGCAGGGCACGGTGTGGCCCATGTAAACAAATTGTCGCCAGAGGGTTCATTTATAGTGCCATCCCTTGCCATTATGTGTAGTGCATTGTCATCCAAACAGTTGCATAGTAATAATATTATAAACAGGAATGGATCAGTGTGTGCGTGTCGTGGGGGTGGGCGGGGTGGAGAAAGGAAAGGTTGGGGATATGAATTGTGTGATTGACAGACGTGGGTTTTAGGTGGACATGGCGGGTTGGAGGTGGGGGTATGTCTGGAGCATCCATAGGAATTATTGTTCCCTGTGTGCAGGCCTGGACACAGACCTTGATAGATAAATTCACTGGATTGAAAGGAGCTGCAAAGAGTGCAGACGCAGCAAAGCCCCTACAGCAGCCCCCCTGACAGACATCAACAAGAAGGGCTGACGAATAGTCACCTGGATAATGCAATTAATAATACACTTAATGAAAGGAGAAAATCTTAAAATAAACATGGCATTCCTTCCTATTGAGATTTCATGTGTGTTTCGCTCAAGATCTTAATGATTTGAGGAGTGATTTGGGTGCTAATTTGCATAATAACATGCAGATAATCCCCACTATCTCAAACTAGCGATACACATTCTGTCTAACAGTATAAATCTGTGTCATGGTGTTTTTTACAGTGTGATTAAATTGCCAGAACCAAACAGGGCACGAAAGCTCCATTAGCATCAAGTTAGCATACAAGCTAGCGCTGTATTGCATGGTAGTCAGCCAAGGCCTGTGCACTACAGCATCAATTCCCACAATTTCCCCGCACATTTTTAATCCACTGAGACTCAGAATTAACAAAATAGATAGGTTTCAAACCCAACATGCCTCTCTGGGAAGTAGTATTTAGCTACACAGACCTGGTTAGATGCTGCTGTTTGCACGCAACTTAGCATGCATTTGCGTCGACTTGCAGCATCCAGCTGTTAGCTACATCAGCATAATCAGTGTTAGCCGACTGTTGACTCGTTTTTCTTTGGTGTTACCTCAATAAAACTGTGTTTTTCTTTGGTCTTGAGCTGCACATTGGTTTCCCACAGTGGGGCACACGAAAAGAAACAACTGGCCTTGAAGTCATGGCCTAGTCTGCATTTCTACCATAGCTGCTGCTGTTGCTGCTGCTAGGCGGCACTAGCAGCAGCAGCAGCAGCAGTGCTCCCATGTTATCTGGTCCAACAAGCAGCCATGCATTTCATCTGTCTCTGGTGAAGTAAACTTCTACTGTTGGGAAGCACTCAGAGAGATATTGAGCCAATTAAGTTGGAAAAATATTAACCAAATGGGGTTTCGTTTGCACATGCAAATTAAATAAATAAGAGTTAAATAACCAACTGTTTTCCATGACACTGTTCCTGGTTTGACAGAATTACATTCACTGCAACACACTGTACTTTAGTGAGGTACAGTAAATCTGTCTGTGACACTTTACTCTGACTCACCTCCCTTCTCTTTAGTTTCAGATATAACCAGACTTAGGGGGGATTTTGATTTTGACATGAGGATTACAGCTTAGGAACTGTACAAACACATTTTCATAGTTGTGATTTTTTTTCTAATCACTGTTCTGTTTTGTTTCTGTTTTATTTTAAGTAACCCAAGCCTAGACAGCTTTTCTCTCCCCCGAGTCTCTGATTAATTACATGCTAATGGACTCTGAAATTAATGACACTTCACATTTCCACACTCCCCTTTCTCTGTAGTCTTGTATATGGGAGTTCCAGATCATCACACCCAGAGTCTGAGCTCCTTCACAGACAAGCCTACGCTACCCCACACCCTCTGCAGGGCTATGCCACCAATCACCACCCAGGGAGCTCTGGCCAAGGCGGAGCTTGGGGAGCAGCTGGACGGAGTTTGGGTGAGATAAATGTCATACCTTACATGTCACCACCATAAGGGACCCTGACAATGAATTATTATGTTTTATTGAAGGCTCTGGAAGATTTTTGTCAATGAAAAGTTTGTGAATTACTGCTTAAGTTGTGTTACAGTCTTAGATTTGAACATTTTCTTCTAATTTTAACTAAAGGTTGAATGTTTTTGATTACAAATGTGTTTTCTTTTTCAAAATCTACATCCAGCAGTGACTATTCCCATTCTTTGACAGTTCATTGATGCTTGTGCTTCTGTTTTCCTGCCCACAGGACTGTCTGGGCTCTTTGACACAGGCCTGCACCATGCTAGCCCCTCTGCCCCAGATGCCTCCGTCATGAATCTGATCTCAGCCCTCGAGTCCCGGGGACCCCAGCCTCCACCCTCTGCTTCCTCCCTGCTCTCCCAGTTCCGCACACCATCCTGGCAGACAGGTGGGGCTATGTTAGATCCTCCCTCATATGTTGACATTCAAACAGGCCCCACAGTCAATATGACATTTAAAGACCCTGCCAGTGTTTGGCTGGAGCATGAATTTGACAGAGTTTGTATTTCATCCTTTCATACCAATTCAAGCATTTAAAACAAAAAATAATCAGTTGATGAAAAAGTTTGTTTTTACACATTCAGTAACTTTACACATGTTTTTCCTTTTCCTCACAGCCATGCACACGCCTGCTCCTCCTGAGCTATTCATCTCAGGGGCCCTCCCAGGCTCTGGCTCCTTCCCCTCCTCCTCAGCTCTCTCAGCCTATCAGCATCCAGCGTCATTCTCCAGCCGCTCTTTCCCTGCCACCTCCCTCACCCTCCAGGACACCCCCACGTTCAGCCCAACATCCAATGGCCTACTCTCCCCACATGATCCCTTACTTCACATAAAGGCCCCCTCCCAGTCCAGCCTTGGTTTTGATAGACTCCTGTCCTCGCAGGGTGCTGCCGCAGCTGCCTATAGGGGTAGTCAGGATCCAACGAGTGCCACATCGGCCCAGGCCTCCTCTGCAAGGCACCTGCAGTCGCACCAGTTCAACCTGCTGTCGTCACAGCTCCAGGACCAGTCATCCCAGCTGTACAATGCATCAGTTTTTTCTTCTGCGCAGCCCCAACCACAGTCCCAGTCCCAGTCTAATCCTGCTCAGGAAAGGGCTGTACCTCGGCAGGACAGCGTCATCAAGCACTATCAGCGGCCCACGCCTGCTCAGTCTCAGCTCTCATCGTCTGCTGCCCACTCCCTCCAGCACTACCTCAGCTGTGGAGGAGCTGGGTACCAGCAGATCGCCACCCACCACCGACACGCTGGCCTTTCTTGCAGCCCCCTGGGCGATCAGAGCCCCTCGTCTGACCACAAACCCTCATCTCGCACTGAACAGTATCGGCCAATCATCCAGCCTCCCTACTCTTCCTCCTCCTCCTCTTCATCTTCTTCCTCAGCTGGGAAAGGTACCAAAAGCAGCTCCAGCAGCGGCTATTCCTCTGCCAGCTCGGCTTCATCCTCGAGGACTCCCCACACCCCTCCTTCTGCTTCCTCTACCTCTTCCTCTTCTTCCTCCTCCTCTGCCACTTCTGGAGCTCATCCTTCCAATTCGATTCCAACTTCCAGCTCCAGCGCAGCCCCCTCCAGACAGCAGCCCCCTCCGCAGCCTGCCCCTCCTCCTGCCCCCCAGGTGCAGCAGCCCCCTTCGACTTCTTCTTCAGCTCCCCAGTCCCTACCCAAATCCTGTCTTTCAGGCTACGGTTCTCCTGTGCCCCCTGTGAAGACCCCCACTTCTGCTCTTACTGGTCAGACGCCTCCTCAACAACAGACACAGTCATATTCCCCAAATCAGCCCCCGACCTCTCACCTGGCTCAGTCCTACGGGGGCTTCAGCTCACCACAAGCCCAGGACTTGAGCTCTGGTACAGGAGGGAAAGGCTACGGGAGTCTGGGCAGGAGTCAGTCGTACTCCACCGACATCTACGGATCAGACTCAGCTTATGGATCACTCCCGTCTTCTCTTGGAGGAGCAGGGAGCCCATCACTTGGCTACGGAGCCCCTGGTCACTCCCCTGCCCTTTTAAGGTCAAGTGGTTCATCAGGAAGTGGAGCATCAGGGGGCGGGAGCAGTGGCGGCACAGGAAGTGGAAACTCTAGCTCAGGAGGAACAGGAAATAGTATGACCAATGAGAGAGGTGGAGGTGGTAGTGGTGGAGGGTCTTATCATATCCCAGATTCCAGCCCCTCTCCATCTGGCAACTCAGGCATCATCCGTCCAGGGTTGCACTCCCCAGTCCCCACCTGTCCCACGCAGTCCCCTGGTGGTGCAGGGTCTAATAAATATATCTCCTCAGTCCTGTCCCCAACCTTCCTGGCATCCCCTCAGGGTTACCCGGATACCCGAGGCCCTAGTTCCCAACCTCAGCCGTATCACTCCACTTCCTCCAAAACAAAGGCAGACGCCTCCATGCTCGGAGTGGGTTCCCAGAGATCCCAAGAGGAAGTCGATGATGATGATGAATTCTTAATTCAGCATCTGCTGCAGGCCCAAGCGAGTCCTGCACCCCAGGCTGCCCATCACCATTCTCAGCAACAACAAGCCCAACAGGCATCCCAGCAGTCCCAGCCTCAGCCCCAGTCTGGACCTCCTACCACCGATTCAAGCAAAGGGCTGGCTTACGACATGGGCAAGACCTCTGAGGAGAGGTACCATCCCCAGAGCGTCATACGTACCCACAGTGCCACGTCATCGGCTGGAGTTGGAAATGCAGGATCAGCTGGGTCCATTTCAGGGCTGGAGAACCAGCTGGAGATGTCTCTAAAGAAGCAACAGCAACAGCATCAACACCATCACCAACAGCAGCAGCAGAGGAACGAGAGGTCTGTTGGAAGCAGCAGGAGCAGCGGAGGGAGAGGCAGCGCTGAGCAAGTGCACCCTCACCTCCATCACCATGACAACCTGGGATCGGTAGTCCATTATGGGCGAGGTGACCCGTACAGCCAACACTCTCTGGCTGCCCAGCATTCCTCACACAGTCAGCACGTGTCGTCACACTCGCAGATACCGTCTCACAGCCAAATGGAGCTCCAGAAGAAGCCGCAGGAACGCGCCGAGATCCCCTACCCGAGGAAAACCCCGGAAGTTCAGCAACAACATTCCCAGTCTCAAGCTGCTGCGTCCCTCATGGATTCACCCACCGATCAGTCCCGTCAGCCCCCACACCTGCTCCAGTCAGTGCTGTCACACACCACCCGAAACAAGCTGGAGCCCCATCAGCAGCACCACAAGATGGACTCTCACCGGCAACACCAGCCGCACCACAAGATGGACACCCACCAACCGCATCAGCAGCACCAAAAGATGGACACCCACCCTCAGCATCCACAGCACCAGAAGATGGATTCCCATCAGCATCAGCAGCATCACAAAATCGACTCTCATCCTCAGCACCAACAGCACCACAAGATGGACTCGCACCCCCAGCAGCAGCAGCACGCCATAAGCCAACAAGCTGTGATGGAGAGCGCCGCTGGGACCCTGGGGTCAAGTAAACACCAGGCTCCGTCACAGTCCCAAACCACCCAACTCCAGCTCCAGCTCCAGTCCCAGGCCCTGGAGGTGGCAGCAGCCCACTACAACCACGGGCCACCCCCACACCAGCACGAGCAGAGCCAAGTCAAACAAAGCTCGGTGGTGTCTTCTCTGGACATGCTGGAGCGCTCCCTCTCTCAGACATCCAGCTCTGACGTGGCGGTCGCAGAGGACAGACGCGGTGGAGCAGGCAGTGGAGGGAGGAGTGGGGGTACCAGCGAACGGCACCGACAGCAGGAGCAGCAGAGGCAGCATCCATCCCACCACCACTCGCAGCAACACTCCGCCTCCGAGCTCCACTCCTTCCTGTCTGAGCCGGACATCGGCCTGTCCACCCCGTCTCACATGCACCACCTGTCGCAGCACCACTCGCAGCAGCAGCAGCACCCCAGCTCCCAGCACCAACAAACCCACTCCCACCACACTCACCCACAACCCCACCCTCACCACATACCCCCACAGTCAGCCCAGTCTGCCCACTCACAGCCTCAGCCGGACCCACAGCAGCCCCTCCCCACCCAGCTCACCCCCCAACAGAGCCAGATGGAGCAGCAGCGCTCAGAGCAGCACCAGTTTGACACCGTCAGCCCGGTGGAGAAAGCAGACCAGAACCAACAGAGCAACCGCTTTGTACCCCTCACCTCCATCTGCTTCCCTGACTCCCTGCTCCAAGATGAGGACCGCTCCTTCTTCCCGGGCATGGAGGACATGTTCTGTGCTGAGGACTACAAGTCGAGCTGTGCGGGAGGTGGAGGACCAGGGCAGGAGGAGATGAATGACAGCCACACCGGGCAGGAGGGCATGGACTCGATGAAAGCCGGGCAGAGCGCAGGTGGAGGAGGGGGGAGTGGTGGAGCCAGCTATGATATAATGGGTCACCACGGAGGAGATCAGGGGTATGAACCGTACTGCCATGGACTGGAGGAGCCCAGCAACAACACCATGACTCTGGATCTGGACTCCCTCAAAACCCACGAGCTCCCTTCCACTGTCAACACCGAGCAGCTCGGACTGATCCAGTCCCAGGGCCCGGCGATGGGCATGGGCTCCAACACCGCTGGTCCCAACAACCCTGGAGCCAAGCTCTCCTCTGGGCCTGGAGGGTCTAGCGCTGGAGCAGGTTCTGGAGGCCTCCAGTCACCCATTTTCTGCTCGTCTCGTCCAAAAAAGCTCCTCAAGTCCAGCTCTTTCCACCTTTTGAAGGAGCGCCGGGACCCCAACACACTGCCTAAAAAGAGTTACGCTCAAGAATACGAGTTTGAAGATGACGAGGATAAAGCGGACCAGCCAGCCGACATCCGTCTGAACAGTCGGAGACTCCCAGACCTGCTGCCAGACTTGGTTTCCAGCTGCAGAAAGGGCGGAGCAGGAACGGGGTCCCTCAGTCCTTTAATGGGCGACATCGACTTCTACCACTCCTCTGGGTACTCCTCCATGGGTTCGCACTCTCTCATGCCTCAGGATGGACCCAAGAAGAGGGGTCGAAAGCCCACAAGGCCGAAGAGAGACGGTCCTCCAAGGCCGAGGGGCAGGCCACGCATACGCCCCATGCCAGAGCCTTACACGCCCAGGGGCATGATGGGAGAGATGGGCGGGACGGGGGTAGGAGCAGGGTTCAATGTGGAGGGACGTGGCAGGGGAAGAGGCCGTGGGAGCCGAGGAAGAGGAGGAAGGAGAGAGGACATGTACATTGAAATGAGCGGGAAAGAGCAGGAGCAGATGCACCATCATCACCTCCATCATCAGCAGCAGCTTCACCACCAGGCGCAGCAGCCTCTGCACGAGCCCATACCGCCGCTGAAGGTCAGTCACACGCCGTCTGTGGGGAGGTTTATTGAATTATCATCACATCCTTTTTATTTATTTTGTTTTACTTTCATCGTCTCGTTTTTGTGACGGTGTCTCTTAAATCAAACTTTGTTTTTCATCCTTATCCAGATCAAGCTGCCAATCGGTACCCTGTCCTCCTCCGACGCGCTGCTGAGGACGGACTCTTTGTCTGGGACAGACCCGGCTTTGTCAGACGGTTCAGTGGGCTCCGCTCCCTCGCTTGGTCTAAGTCCTGGACCCCCCTGCAGCACTGAAAGCTCCAGAAACCAGGACAAGAACAAGCAGAAGAGCCAGATGATGAGTGAAGGTGTGGATGATGAGGGACTGGAGGAAAGGGTAAGAGATCCAGGATTAATACTCTGCTATTTTTAGAACAAAGATTAAAGAAGTTAAATGAAGCTGATTGCTGTGGTGTTGAAAATTCCCCTACTGTTTTTTTTTTTCAGGGTGATGAGAAGGATTCTGAATCAAAGGCAGGTTTTGTTGCATCATTCCTGGACTTCCTGAAGACGGGGAAGAGACCTCCAGGTTTGGACATCTCACCTGGAATGGAGCATGACAACGGTGAAACCTCACCTTGTAAACCAGGAGGTCTCCGCCCTCTGTCTCCTGCGCCTCCTCCGCCTCCACCTCCGTTTGGGGATGGTGAAGGAAACGGGGGCTTGGCTCTGGGGAACTGCTCCAGCCCCAAACGCCTGGAGGACGAGCTGAAGAGGAACCTGGAGACTCTGCCCTCCTTCTCCTCTGATGAGGAGGACTCCGTCGGGAAGAACCAGGACCTCCAGAAGAGCATCTCCTCTGCCATTTCAGCTCTTTATGACACTCCTCAGCTCCCCTCCAACATCCAGCCCCCTCTCCCTCCTCCTCCACCTCCCCAGCCTCAGCCTCAGCCCACCCAGTCGCCGCTCACTCCCACGCTGCCCCCAACACTCAGCCCGCAGCCCACGCTGCACACGCCTCACGCCTTGCCCCACTCCAACGAGCCTGACGTGCTCCAGCCGGAAGATGGCGACATGGAGGAGAATAAAGAGGAGGATATTGAGGAGGAGAGGAGCACAGGAGAAGATGTGGAAAGTGATCTGCCGGAGGAGCGAGAGCCACAGCTGGAAACGCTGGGTGCCCCGAACATCGACGGTAAGGCTGCGAGCCAAACTCTCACTCTGCTCATGTCCCATTTTCTTGCTTATTGATTTTTTCTGCTCCTTTTTTCAAGGATATTTTTATTTTTCTCCTTCGGTGGAGCTTTTACTGGATATTTCAGCCCAGTGAATGTTAAAGATTACGCTAAAAGGTTAATTTTGTTCAAATCTTCTGGGTATTTTACGTCTGGATCTTAAAATATCTCTGATCTTTCTCCTCGCAGCTTCCCTCCCGGAGATTCCCCCAGCCCCAGAAACTCCTGAACCTCCATCTGTCCCTCCGTCTCCCTCCTCATCCTCCTCTCCTTCCCACTCCCCCCTCCCCCCTCTGTCCCTCCCCTCACCTCCGCCTCCACCAGAAGAAGAACAAGAAGAAAACTCCCAGCCTCCAAGCCCCGCTGCTCCATCACCTTCCCCACCTCCTCCACAAACTGCTCCTCTCCCCCAGCCTGCTCCTGCTTCTCCGCCACCTCCTCCTTCCTCCGCTCCTGCTCCAGCCTCTCCCGCGCCTCCATCTTCTGCGCAGAAGGAGTCACCATTGCCGTCACCGGAGTCCCCAGCCTCTCCAGAAGAGGCGCCGCCTCCAAAGATCACCTCCCTGCACCTCGCCCAGAAGCAGGAGGACGCCGCCATCGTTGGGGAGAGTGAGGAGGATGAGAGTGAGAGCGGAGGGGAGGGCATCTTCAGGGAGAGGGATGAGTTTGTGGTGCGGGTCGAGGACATTCGAACTCTGAAGGTACGGTGTGATGATGTGTTTATGTCGAAAACAAGCGCTTAAAGAATCCTGCCCGACTTTAATGAGTTTCTGCTTCTTGGGAAATTAATTCTCCATATCTGTGTGATAACAGGCAGGTGGTGATGTGGGATAAAACACTTTAATCTCAGCGCTTTTCAAAGCCAAGGACAAAATCCTGAATGATTCTTTCTGTTGGAGGTAACAGTTGAATGTTTCACGTCTCACTAATCCACGTTGCACTCCTCCGTGTGTTTGTGCACAGCTGGCCCTGCAGACGGGTCGCGAGCCTCCGCCCATCTGGAGGGTGCAGAAAGCCCTCCTGCAGAAGTTCAGCCCAGAGATCAAAGATGGACAGAGACAGTTCTGCGCCACGAGCAACGTGAGTTCAGCCTCAAGCCTTGTGTGATCTAACCACACCTGCAAACTGTGGCGTTAAACTCCACACTTAGAAATGACACCAAAACAACTGAAGTGCGTTTCTCATTTCCTGTTTGTAAACTAAATCAAAGACCAGAGGGTCAAAGTGTCAGAAGCTGAAGTAATGATACTGAAAGTTCACTCCTTTTTGATTCATTTTAAAATTTCTGTCTCAGTATCTCGGCTACTTCGGGGACGCTAAAAGGCGATACCAGCGGATCTACGTCAAGTTTCTGGAGAACGTCAACAAGAAGGACTACGTCAGAGTCTGCTCTCGAAGACCGTGGCGCAGAGCTACACCTGCACTCAGGTACGGACTTGTCTCATCAGAAATCCTGAACATGAATTTAAGGTTTTGATCAAGGGGCAACATCCGGTTTGTATCCGCTTGAGGCTGGCTGCAGAAAGACCAGCTTGGGTCTAAAACGGTGATTTCACTAACCCCACATTTCTAACTCGGCGGTTTAGAAGTTATTAGGATCGTTTGATTGTCCAATCAGAGGCACAGCTCAGGTCACGTGACCACTGGGCGCCCTGTAGCTGCTCGAAATGAAACTAACAGCCGGCGTCATAAAGAATGTGGCTGCGTCCGCAGATTGGCTTCATTTCAAGTGCCAGGGACAGACCATAGACTGTAAAAAAAATGGACGTCCGCTTGCTCGGCTCGAAGTCAGGTCTCCACAAAAACTGCTCCCCCTGGTGGCTGGCTGCAGTATAGGTTAAAAAACCTATCTCCCCAATCATTCCAGATGGGCTGTGGTCAAACTTTAAAAAATTAATATTCCTCGTAGAAATGTTTCTCACGTCCGATTGTTGTGGTGATTTAAAGATATTATTTGGCTGTCTTGTATCCAAGTCCTCTTTTTTCTGAAAAGTTTCTTTTTCATTAGTTATAAGAGGTTAAAAATGAGACTTTATGTAACATTTAACGATGATTGACAGCTGACGTTCTTGTGTATTTTTTTAAGGGATTGTAAAATATGTCGGGAGGTAGAGTCAGGAAGTGATTAGACTCTCTCAAGACAAAAAAATAATTATTATTATCTCCCAGAATCCCTCATCGTCGCTACTGCGCAGACTCTGGCTCCAAACTGCTACAATGGTGGCGTCTGAGACGGCGGTTTTTGGCTTCAAAACCGTACAATGATAAATGGCAGAGCCACGCTGTCCACTCTATATACAGTCTATGGGACAGACGTGTGACGTTGCGGAGGCTACGTCCATGTTTTATACAGTCTATGGTTTTGATTATTTGATTGAAAATGTTATTTCAAAAAATGTAAAAGAAAATAATGAGAAAGAAAAAACTTTTCAAACAGAAGTTGGAACATAGGAAGTTTGAAATTTTGCAAACAAAGGAAGACAAAAAACAAATTGTTTAATCACCGATCTAACTTCTTCTACATTTTCAAAAAGGAGTGTAAGGTAGTGAAACTTATTAGGTTATTAGGGATGCACCGATCCAACTTTTCTGGTCCCGATACCAATGCCTGGGCTTTGGGTATTGACCGATACCAATCCTGATCTGATTAGGGATGGGTACCTTTCACATTTGAAACGATACGGTAGGGAAATCGGTATCGGTACTCAACGGTACCAATTTTCAGTACTTTTTTTGTGTTTATGTGGTAAAAAATACAATTTGTTTAATAACAAAATGTATATTTTTTTCAATTTAACATATTTGTTCTTTAATATATATAACTTTATAATGCTGCATTCATGTTCAGCATGGTAAATTACCTACTCTTACACTCTCTTATAGTCACAAGGATGCATATAGGTACCTAAACATGGTACCTTTTGATTTTTAATGAACCGGTTCCCGGTACTTTTGACAGAATTCGGTTGGTACCTGTAAAAGTACCTAATTCGGTACCCATCCCTAGATCTGATACTAGTGGTAATGTTTTATGTAAAAGACCAAAATGAATACATATGGAATTACTGAAGTTAATATTTGTTAAAATTAAAAGTGTCAAATGTTTAACAGCGGTTTGGATTAAAAAAAAATGCTTCAGAATTTACAAAAATGACTTTTTAATTGTAAAACTTAAGATTAAATCAAAGTTTAGCCGTAGTGTCAAGTTTGGACCGATCCTTTCCCACCAATACCCGTTAACAACATTGGACTGGTGCATCCCTACTTTTAGGTTTAGCCAGCCCAAGAGAAGACGGATCCTTTTAGTCAAAGTGACAGGAACAGTCAGAGCACTTTGTGACAAACTGCCTTCACTGATTCCTCCATGTGTCACAGGCGCCAGTCCCTCCCCAGGATGGCGTCCCCTCCTTCCTCCCAGACACCTGCGAAAGTGGCTGAGAAAGAGGAGCGAGTGTCTCCACCCGTCCAACGTGAACAGAAGGAGAAAACAAAAACTACAACAGTAACAAAAGAACATCGAGAAAAGAAGGAGGCTCCGGCCGCCGTGGCCAAAACTAAGGAGAGGGAGAAAGAGCGGGAGCAGGAGAAGGAGAAGAGAGTGCAGCCGCAGCAGGAGAAGGTGGAGAAGCGTTCTGCGGCGGCAGAGCGAGGGAGGACCAAGGAGGAGAAGAAAGTGGTGGAGAGGAAGGAGAGGGAGAAGGCTGAGCGCCTGCCGAAGTCTAAGCCGGCTAAAGTGAAGGCGGAGCCTCCGCCTAAGAAGAGGAAGAAGTGGCTGAAGGAAATACCTTCATCGTCTGACTCTGACTCATCTGAGGACGCAGCGAGTGAGAATGAAAGTAAGACGCCTGTTTTTACTTTGACGTTGTAAAGATCACCTTTCACAAAGAGTTTGCTCTGAAGTTTCTATTTAAGCGACCCTAAAGATGACAGTCCTGCTCACATTTTTAAAGTAACACCAAGCAGCTGTCATTTCTGTTTTGTTTTTTACTCAGACGTATGTTTGGGATCCTCATATAAAGGTTAAATACAGGAAAAAACCTCTGATTGTCTTCCTCTCAGTGCCTGTTAAAGGTGGAGTCAACAACCGTGCCATGAGGGAGATGTTCAGGAGCTACGTGGAGATGCTGGTCAGCACAGCCCTGGACCCTGATATGATCCAGGCTCTGGAGGACACAGATGGTGAGATCTGCACACATTCCTCATCATTTTATGTGATCTCTGTTTCATATCAGACTTTACTTCCTGTTTGCACGACGACTCTCCTGTTAGCATGCTAACTGCAGAGCTAAAGTCTGCTATCTGCCTCTGGGTGGGTGGGTGGGGTCTGCTTCCTGAAACCTGAATGAATAAGGTAAACAAGGCGTGACAAGTTGAAGGAAAGCACCGGGAATGCCGAACCAGGAGCAGCTTGAAAGCTGCCCTTGGTATTAAAACGATCGGCATCCACATGAGTGATGACTAACGAAGTTTCTTTACCTTGATTGGCCTCCAGATGAGCTTTACCTCCCGCCGATGAGGAAGATTGACAGCATCCTCAGCGAACAGAAGAGGAGGCTGTTGAGGAGAGTCAGCATGAGCCCCCAGCAGCAGGTAATCTATCCTCAGAGTCTCACTTTCAGGAGTCACAGCACATTTCTGTTCTTTAAGCTTTAATAAACTTTGTTATTATTAATTTAAAGGAGACAGAGGCTGTTTTCCAAACTGCCCACTACATAGGTTCCCAAACTTTACTTTGCCAAGTCCTCCCCAAACAGCATTTGCTTCTGGTCAGGGACCTCCTTTGGAAACCAATAGACTTCTCAATGTTGCATTTAAGAAATTATTTTCTAACTTTTATAACTATTACATTTGTTGAGAACAGGAAGTTATTAGCAAAACAAATGTTGCAAAAGGAGCATTCAGGGCTCAGTCAGCCAAGGTGGGATACTGTCACATGAGGTGTGGTTGGGTACAATCATAGACATGTGAACCCCACGGTTACGGCATTTATGTATTTTTATCTTCAAGAGAATTTTTTTTAAAGAAAAGACAATTTATCAATAGAAATAATACAAATAAAATAATTATACTTAGATCTTCTTTTCTTTCCTTCCTATTTTCTAAGGACCCCCTTGCAGCCCCCACTTTGACAACCACTGGCCTTCTACGCTAGCAGTGCCTACTATTTCGGCTGAAATTTAGTATGTAGCTAGAATGCAAAAACTTGCAAAATCCGCAGTATGCCAAAAAAAAACCAAAATTTCTCATACTGTTTCCCACAATGCGTGGCACTAACGCTGTTTGTCAATGAGGGTGGCAGGTTTTGGTGAATTACCACCATCTGCTGGAATGAGTCGGCATTACAACTACAGTATAACAACACTAACGTTAGACTGTGAGATAGAAGAAGAAACACAAGTACTTCCAGTTATAGAAGAGGCGTTTACTTCTAAAAATTAATTAAAGTCCATATAAACCACTAATTAACTTTTTTAAACCATACCTGGATTATATAGAAGTGGTTTTTATGTCAGCTGTAAAAATAAAAATCCCCTCCAGAATTATTTTTAGTCAACAATTTAACTTATGGTGCAAGATTAAAAAATAAATTTGAAGATTCTGCTATGATATGATTTTAAAATGATAACTAAAATGCGGAGATCTGCCCAAAGTTTGTGTTGTACTTAATAATAATAAAGGCAAAATGAAATCTGTCAACTGTAGCTACATTCTCTAAAACTGAAAATCAGAATAGTAAACTACAAAACCGACCCAACAGAACAGTCATACTACATGCAAAAGCCGTAGGCAGCATATATATAGTCGATACGGCAATATATATCCTGAACCTTTGATCTCCCATTCAGGATATTTCAACTCTAAATATCAATATTTTTGTAAAAGTAAAAATTCCTTTATTGGCCAAGTTGGAAGTAAAATACAACTTCCACACTTCCACTGCAGCAGATGGCGCCGAAGAGCTACTACCCTGTATGTTTCCAATAGATTGTTTAATAAATATTATCTCAAAGTTTATTCAAAATATTTAATTTCTGAACCTGATGATGTGGGTTTTTGTTTTACTGAGCAAGTCAGTATGCCACAGACACCAATGTTTTCCTTGGTCCTTTTGAATAACTTGAGTAATATTTTGATTTACGTGAACATCATTTCTATTTTCTTGCCAAAACTTAACCCTAGTATGTAATACTAGGTCTAAACAGATAGAGTTACACATCACCTAGGAATGTCGGCCAAACAGATTAAAACAGCTTGAAAAGACGGCACCTCTCCTTAAAAGCTTGACTTCAGTTATCTAACCTGTTTCTGTCTTTTTCTCTTAACAGGAAGTCCTGCATGCGTACCCTCAGATTATTGTGGACCCCCTGGATTCAGGAGTGGTGAGGGTGCGGTTAAGCGGAGACGCTTACAACCGTAAGACCCTCAACAGAGTCAAAAAGACCCTGCCTAAGCCACAGGTACGCTTCATTGAGGAGTCCTTTTTTACATCAAATCCTCTGAGTTTGAATCAGTTGGATCATGACGAGACACTTAGACCTCTCACGCTGTCTCCTTCCCCCTTCGTTTCTTGGCCGCACTAAAACCATCGTATCCACTAATTCAACCACTTCCAGGAAAGCATGAAGGGTGGGTGGTACTGCTGACTGAATCACTGAGAGGCATGAATGACAGACAGTGCCAGCTTCCCCTCTTTGCACCTGCTGAATTTCACCCTTTTTAACTTGGAGCTGAAAGACTGGTTTAGCTGTAGCTTTGTTGTTTTTCTCTGATAACTGAAGTTGAAATTTCTTTTACTGGAACTAAATCTGGTTTCTTGCACCCAGCTGGATCTGGTTCCTGTTAAATCAGTCCAATGTGCGGTGCTTGAATCTTGTTTTATTGATTTATTTGTTTGGCTTTTACGTCCATTTTTCATGTTCTGCATATTTTAGAAAAACATTATTTTTCTTTTAGTAACTGTACATGTGTTTTGTTCATTATGAGCCTTTACCAAGTGTCTGTTATCCACTGCTGCCCATGGCGCACATCCCTCTGGGCTATCAAGCACAGTTAAAGGTTTATTATATTGGAGCCAACATCAAATCTTTTACTGTGTCATTGCGTTTAAGTGACCTGGAAACTACTTATTAAACACAGGCTGAGAAACCGACAGATGCCCTTCTGATCATGCTTGTTGTTTTTCCTCTAGGACCTTAAACTGTCAGGTGATTCATATCGGATCTACAGCCTGTACCACTCCCTGCATCATTACAAATACCACACCTTCCTACAGTGCAAAAAGGAGGTAAGAACAAACATTTACTGTTGGTCCCATGTGACTCTTTCTGTTGATGTGACACAAACACTTCTGTACGTTGAGTTTAGATTCAGGAGCTGCACAGAAAATGGAAAATAAAGCTGTCAGATATGGAGCAGAGATAAATCTTGTGTTTTGGGGTTTAGCTGAGCAGGATTTCTCACCACACAGAGCCAGCTTGTATTCTCTGTCTTTTGGCTGAGAACCTGCTTTGGATCTTCTTCCTCACAATCGTCTTGTGTTTCCGTCCCTCTCTTCCAGACCAACACCATCGAGCAGGCGGCCGAGGATCCGGGCCAGGAGGAAGTGGTGCAGCAGTGCATGGCCAACCAGAGCTGGCTGGACACACTCTTCAGCTCCTTCATCGAGCTGCTCACGCTCAGCACCAAAGTCTGAGCTGGATAAAAAAAAACAGAAAGACAACAGATTTAAAGCAAGAGGATTTAAAAAAGAAAAGAAAATCCGCAAGAGGAAAAAGATGGATCCCTCTGTACAGCCCCCCTACCTGAGCTTCTTCAAATCTCTGAGATCTGAGGAGGAGTTTTTAAGGCCCTGACGAACACAAAGAGGTCTGTTCATGTGACCTCGGACACTGGCCTCTGTTCTTTTTCTTGTTGTTGATCAATGACTAAAGAGTCGTCGTACTTTGTGAGGAGGGGGGACCCCAGCCAACCGGATCAGGGGTCGCTGACGGGTCAAGAGGGAATTGAAAAAGTAGTTGAAAAGGGAGCGAAGGACAAAGATGAAGAGCTGGAAAGGCCAAGTCGGAGGAGACATCTTGTCGAGCGTGTGTCATAAAGACGGTAGTTCAAAGAGAAACTATTACCACTTAGTTTTTACATAAATTATTTTTTGAAGACTAACATCAGCTGTCGGCTTTTGAAGAGTGGAAGAGGGTGAGAATGCTTTTTAAACTGCGTGTCGAGTGTGCTGTGAGCAGCGTGAACATGGACTCGTCAAGGATAGAAATGTGATAACAAACACACACTCTCTGTCATCCTGTGCTATGTGAAGGGCAGCTCCAGGCCGCTGTGTGATAATATATAAACACATTTTTATTATTTATATGAGGAGGTTTTTAACTTAAACTCTCACAAGCGCTGGGTTTGCTGCCCAAACATTTTAAATACCTTTTTATTTTCTACAGGTTCAGTATACAGCCCTAACCCACATATCCAAGCCGTCTTCCCCTCCACGCAGACACAACACGTGCTGAGGCAGGAGTGCTGGGAGGAAAACAGCCGCTGTAAAATAATAATAATGAAAAAAAAGAAAGAGGAGGAGCAGATCTATTTGAAACTTAACATTTGTCGTGCTTCAGTTCAATCATCAGTCATGCAGGTGCAAAGAAAAAGAAGTAAACTATCCGTTTCCCAGGTGGGAAGAAGGAGTATAAATAAGTAATATTTAAAGAGGAAATAGTCATTTCATTTTTATCATTTTGATGTTTGTGCATACTATGACTTATTTTGAAAACAATCTAATTTTCCATAAAAAGGAAAAAAGGCCTGTAAATATTGTACAGTTCTTGATGAAATTCTTTGTCCTTCTGTACATTAACTCTCCTGTATTTGAGAAACAAATAAAATCTGCAAAGAACAAACGCTGGTTCATTTCTTTACGCTGTGTTTTCAATCATTTTGATAGCCTTACAGGTGGGCTGTTGAATTATATGAGATGTTATTGGTTTATCTCAGTCCACTGTCGATCATGCATTGTGTCAGATCCACAGTCAGGGTGTCTAGCTTGGATAATTTCAATGCAAAAACTTTTATTTCTTGTGACATGAGAAAATTTGCGAACACTTTACATTAGGGAATAGATAGTCATTATTAATTAAGTTCTTGCTAATATGCATACTAGCCCATCATTAGTGTTTAATATAGCTCTGTTCTACCTCTATTATGATATGAATTAAGATTTTTCTTTAGATTAACTCCTAATTATTAGTTGTTGACTGTGAATAAATGAATTGTTGTTTCTGAATAGTGACTCAATAATGGTTTGGGTTGTTAAGGCCTTGTAAAGGGCCAGTACCACTAGAACAGTAATTCTTCCTTTATCACTCTGAAAGCTTAAAATATGTGGACCCTGAAATTCACAAAACAAAACAAAACAAAACAAAACAAAACAAAAAACTTATAGTCAATAAGTGATTATTAGGAGTTGATATAATGAAAAATCTTAACTCATGTCATCATAAAGGTAGAATAAAGCGATGTAGAATACTGTTTTAATAAGTGCTTAATCAATACTAATGAAGGGCTAGTATACTACTTGCATGCATATTTGTAAGCACATAATTAGTGGTGAATATTTGTTCAATAATATAAAGTGTTACCGAAAATTTGACTTGTTGTAACCATGTGTCGATAAATTAATTTTTTTAAATAAAGGCCCAAAAACGGTCCTTAACTTACTTTAATTAAAAAAAACGAACAACTTTTATTTTATTTTATTTTTATTATTATTATTATTTTTTTTTTAATAAAAGTAAGTTAAGGACCATTAAGAGGGAAAAATTGTTTATTTTTTCTCTGTTTTTAATTAATTAATTTATTTATTTACTTTTGTTCTTAATAAAATAAGTTAAAGGACCATTAAGGAAAAACATTTTTGTTTGTTTTTGCTTTTAAAAAAAAAAAAAAAAAAATTAAAGTAGCTTAAGGATCATTAAGGGAAAAAAAAATGTTTGTTTTTTTCTTTGTTTTTGCTTCATTTTCTTCTAATTGAAATATGTTAAGGATGGCTAAGGAAAAAATAACTTTTCTTTTTTGTTGTTTTTTTTTCTTTGTTTTTGATTTTTCTTAAATTAAAGTAACTTAAGAATCATTGTGGAAAAAATGTTTGTTTTTTCTTTGTTTCTGCTTAATTTTTTTCTATTTGAAATAAGTTAAGGATGGCTAAGGAAAAAATAACTTTCTCTTTTAGTTTGTTTTTTCTTTGTTTTGTTTTTTCTTAAATTAAAGTAACTTAAGGATCACTAAGGAAGAAAATGTTTGTTTTTTCCTTGTTTTTGTTTTTTTTTTAAATTTGTTTTTATTTATTTATTTTTGGTTTATTTATTTTATTTTTTGTTTTTAACTTTTAATCAAGCATTGCATCCATACTGGACACATTTCATCATCCAAAACTGACTGTTTATTTTGCCTTCGGGTTATCTCTATGAGAATTTCCCCAAACTGTAAATTAACAATAACATGGGTGTGTAAGGTGTGTATAGAGTGCAGTGTGTATGTGGGTTTGACCCCACCTAGCGGCCCGGATTTGATAAAACGGACGCTGACGTCACATCTGGAAAACGAAACTGATACTCGGAGTTTCCCAAGAAAACCTCACGGCCAGCGGATAAACAGACGGACTCTGCGGTATTTAAGGAAAAAAGCAGCTTGATAGAGACACAGATTGTCAAACAGTGTCACATTTTAACGCACAGCTTCTTATTTAACGTTGATCTCCAGCGTGTTTATATCTGTGGAGCTCCACAAACGACCGGCAGTGAACTCAACATCAGCTGAGAGCTTGTTTTCACAGGTAAGACACGGAGTTAATGTTAATATTATATTCACGTTCACTCGAATTTCAGCTGCTGTAAGACTTTTGGTAACCGTAAAAACTGTATGTGGGGTTAATAAGGCCTGTATGTTTCACACTTCAAACCATGGGCGTTTTTTACTTTGGGACCAAATATTCAATGAAAAGAACTTTGGACGAATATTAAAATCCTGCAAGAATGAAAAATCCACGTGTTCAAGTCATTCCAGGTCAATTCTGCGTTTTTCTTTGTGCTCATATTAGAGTAAATTTGGTATTAAGATCTGCAAACTGGTCGTCACATAAAACAACTTCCTTTGGCTTAAAATAGAGAAAATAAGTAAAAAAAAAAAAAAAAAAAAAAAAAAAAAAGGAATAATACTCTTGTGTTAAATCAATGAATACATTTCAGAATTTTACAAAATAAATTAACATTTTTTTTAATAAAATATTCACAGAGGACGTCCAGATTTAGGATTGTGGTCTCTAATATTTGCTGATGTAATATATTTTAACAGTCTCCAAACAAATGTTGTTGTAAAATAACTAAATTGCGCCCCCTGCTGGAGACTTTATGAACATGAGTCTGATATTTTTAAAGTGGACTGCTGAAATGATGCAGACTCTACCTTATTTTAATCACCCTACATCTATGGTCACGTCAGGTATTCAGGGCAACAGCTGCAACATGAAAAGTCTTAATTTTTAGGATTAAAACATTGTGAGCCCACATCATAAAATGCTTTTTTGAGAGATGATAATGAGGTGATGTCTTTTTTTTGCTCCTGCAGGAATGTCTCACTCCAAACCTCTACTCATCCCGTGGTTGCGGGACAAGATCGACAGCGGAGAGTATCCCGGTGTCCACTGGAAGAACGTGGAGTGTACAGAGTTCTGTATTCCCTGGAAACATGCGCTGAGACAGGACTCCTCTCAGGCTGACGTTCTCATCTTTAAGGTGATTAATCAGCAGTTAAATGAAGTGATAACACTGAGGAACAATTAGAAAAAAACTTAAACAAGTAGATAACAAGAAGATAAATAAGTAGAGTATTTTTCTTTCTTTTTTTTTTTTTTACGAAAATGTGATCCTTTAGTTCAAAAACTTGACTTGAAAAGCAGTTGTCAGACCCTACTCAACAAAAACTGTGCTCCCCAGTGTTTTTTGATTTTGGTGATAAAAAATAAAACTTGTCATCAGTAAGGCTTGGTGTCTTCCCACAGGCCTGGGCAGAGGTGAGTGGAAACGGCCGAGCTCAGGGAGACGCCTCGGTGTGGAAGAGGAACTTTCGCAGCGCCCTGCGAGCCAAGAAGTTCAAACTGGTTTCTGACAACAAGAACGACCCAGCAAACCCCCACAAAGTGTTTCACTGGCCGGACGAGTCAGCATCAGGAGGTGAGGATGTCCCAGGTCGACTGTAGTCAAACAGCATTTAGTGTAATTAAGCTAACATGCTAATGTGGAGCTTGCCTGAGGATTATGTCAATTTTACAGGAAACTCGTCGGCTGGATCCCAGGAGATGGATGAAGCAGATTTGTTTGATGATTTTCACCATCCTGTACAAGAAGTAAGCAAAAGCACGGCAGTTAAATATTAATTCTGATTCACTTTTTTTGTTGTAAAAATATGAGCTCAGTAAGATGTGTCTCTAATATTTCAGAGCCAGGTTGATTTTCTTTATCGGCCAGATGATAACGGTAAGAAACCACACATCTCTCTGGATTTATTACATCACAAATTTGTTGGAAGAAATTTAGATTTGCTTTATTTTCTGCTCCAATCTTTGCCAGCAGACTCGGCTGCGCACCGTGACATCCTCCAGGAGTGTCTGGAGGGACTCAGCATCGGCCCTGAACCAGGTAGACTCAGACTTTCCCTCCTCAGCGCTGCACAACGAGCAGAAAACAAGAACCTACTTTCTCCAAACACTTTCTCCAACTTTTCCACAGAGGGCATCGCAGGCTTCGAGCCTCCTCCCGAGCAACAGCAGCTAGACATCCAGGCTGTGATTGGTGCACAAGCGTTTCCTGGGCAACAGCGGTATCCAGTAAGGATCGAGGGTGCAGTAGTGGAAGCTGGGTTGCCAGAGCAACCAGGGTGTCCAATGGAGGGAGCCGTGGGAGGGTCATGTGACAGGGCGGAACAGTTCCTGCAGACTATGAACCAGACCAGGGATGGAAACAGCTTCAGTGAGTTGATGGATGACAGTGAAAGCAAAGGGATGTTGAACAGAGTGTCCAAAATGATGTGACAACAATAAATGGGTTATTTTCTGACATTTTGGAATAAATCAAACATGTTTAAAGTGGTAGATTATTAAAATAAGATCTTTTTTTTTTTTACACTTTTCTGCTTTAGAGACTCACTTCAAGGTTCTGGTGTACTACAGAGGGGTGAAAGTGTCTGAGCAGATCGTCAGCAATGAAGCTGGATTTCGTCTCGTCTACAGGTGATTTTAAAAAACAGCTTCTGACTGAGAAAACCTGGTGTGTACACTGCAAAAAACTGAAATCTGAGCAAGTGATTTTATCTTACTTTCAGGAGTAAATGTCTTTATAGTAGAGATAGACCGATATGGATTTTTCCTTATTATTTGTAGCCAAGGAGGCCGATAACCGATATATGAAGCTGATATTAATTTGCAGTCAAAGTGCAAATATTGGTGTCAAAATTTTGAATAATGCAAACTCCAACACTTAACTTCATTCAAATACATTTAAGCATGATCTTATTAAACAGCTCACAGGTTTAGCAACATCTTTTATAAAGTTAAATGAAAACTTTAAAAAACACTTTAAAAAACAAATAGCTAAAGTTTTCTACAGCAAATAAAGTTTTCAAAAATGTAAATGTAACTGCAATAGACAAAGACAGACAGCGGAGCGGCTGCATCAGAGCCACAACAATGTAATTTTAAATTTGTTTCTTACTGGCTGTCAAATATATAAAAAAAAGGCAGATGCCGATATGCTTCAAAATGCCAAATATCGGCCCTGATAATCCGCCTGGCCGATAATTGGTCTATCCCTACTTTTTAGACTTAATATGAGCCACATTCACCTGACCAGTCCAGAAAAATGTCTTATTTCAAGTTATTTAAAGACAAAATGAGCTCTGAATTGCAGTAGCAAGTTAAAAAAGAATCAGCCAATGAAACAAGAGAAAAGTTGCTTGGATTAAGACAGTATTCTAGTTTTACGCAAATTTTTCTTGTTACAATGGCAGATTATTTTTACTTGTTTCAAGCAATTCAGACCTCATTTTTGTCTTTAAAAAACTTAAAATAAGACATTTTTCTGGACTGGTCAGGTGAATGTGGCTCATTTTAAGAGTAAAAAGGCGATATTTACTTCAAATAGGACAAAAATACTTAAGAAGATTTCATTTTTTTGCAGTGTAGTGGAGTCATTTGTTTATTTGAATGGGACAGTGCACATTGATGAACATGTTAAAACATGTAAAAATGCCGGATTGTAGCTTGATGCTTATTTCCATCCGTAGTCCCATTTACATAAAAACATATTGAGACAGTACAACATTACATAGTAGGGATAAAAGAAAAAAAAGGAGCAGTATTAATGTAAAACAAGTATTGGCAGTGAAAGACACCAAAAGAAAACAAATAAAAACACAGACCATAATATACAGACAGGTTAATTGCAATGCAGGTTGACTGTGGGTGGAGAGCTAGCCCACAGGTTAGGGCAGGCTTTTTACTTTCATGTAAATAAATAGAAGGATTTTCACTGCAAGTCATTAGCTTCTCTTTGGTAATTAGCCAAACAGCCTATCTTAGGATAAAGACAAACTTGTTCTGAGATGCTCTGAATATATCTGCTGTTTCAGTTTGAATCTAATGAACTCTCATCACACCAGGCCTGGACTTAATGGGACAGGGTACGATCCGGAGTCAGGCCTCTCCATCATCTCTCTGCCGAGTCTGGGAGCCATGCCGGATCAAACCCAAGCCAGACTCACCCAGTGCATCCTGGACAACCTGGGCGACGGTTTGGATGTCGGGGTGTCGGGCCCCGTGGTCTACAGCCAGAGACGAGGAGACATCAAAGCTTTCTGGAGCCTCTCCAAGCACGACACGAGCAGACAGATCCAAGAGGTTTCCAAGCTGCATCCGGTACCGCTGTTTGAGTTCAGAGACTTTATACGAGGTCAGTGAGATGAGCTTTTTAACACATACAGTGGGGAAAATAAGTATTAAACGTGTCAACTTTTTTCTCATTACATTTATTTTCAAAGCTGCAATTCAAACAAAATTTCTAGAGGCTGTATACTTTGGCAAGGAAATGCATCATACCACCTGAAATCTGTCAGTAATTATTACCTGAACTTCCAATTAGTGCAAACCAACATCAGCTGGGCTAGAGCAAATTGATGGTCCTATAAAAAAAGTCGTTTTTTCACCAAGCAGTTAAATACCACACACCTCATGATGGGTAAAGGCAAAGAGCTCTCTGAAGACATTCACAACCTGATTGTTGCTCAGCATTAGAATGGAACTGGTTACAGACTTATATCAAAGCACCTGAATATTCCAGTCAGCACCGTTGGGGCCATTATTCGAAAGTAGAAGAAGCACCACCTTACCATCAACAGGCCACGCACAGGAGCTCCTTGAAGATTTCTGACCAGGGAGTCAGAAAGATAGTCAGAAGAGTACTCAACCAGCCAAGGACCACCCTGAAAGTGCTCCAGAAAGACTTGGAGGCAGCAGGTACAATTGTTACAGAGAAAACAACAGGCAATGCACTCCACCGCCATGGCCTCTATGGACGCTCAGCCTGCAAGACTCCATTCCTCAAGAAAAGGCATGTTGAAGCTGGTTTAAAGTTTGCTAAACAGCATCTTGACAAGCCTGTAGAATACTGGGAGAATGTTGTCTGGTCAGATGAGACCAAAACTGAACTTTTGGGCTGTCATACTACAGACCATGTTTGGAGGAGAAATGGCTCTGCACATCAGCCAAAAAACACTACACCAACAGTGAAGTTTGGAGGTGAAGCATCATGGCATGGGGTTGTTTCTCATCTCATGGTGTTGGCAAACTTCATATAACTGACGGAGCAATGAATGGAGCCATGTATGGGGAAATTCTTGATCTGAATCTGCTGCCATCCACCAGGATGATGAAGATGAGACGTGGCTGGACCTTCCAGCAGGACAACGATCCAAAGCACACGGCAAAGTTGACTCTCAAATGGTTTCAGAAAAAGAAAATCAATCTGTTAGAATGGCCGAGTCAATCACCTGACTTCAATTCAATTGAACATTTCAAACAAAGGCTTCTCTACTAAGTATTAGATGAGTCCCAGTTAGTGTGTTCAATACTTTTTTCCTGTGTTATTGTACTTAATTCCATATAATCATTGTTTATGGACCTGAACGTTGTGATTTCTTTTCATGTGTGGATTATTTGAGTTAATACCAATGTCTGGTAGAAATTTTGTTGAAATTGCATCTTTGGAAATAAATGTGATGAGAAAAAAGTTGATGTGTTAAATACTTATTTTCCCACTGTACCTTTACAAACATGCTGCTGGTTTGACGTAGCGATCTACCCTTTCCCTCCAGGAATACTGGAGTTCATCGAAGGTGGAGACTCTCCTCCCTGCTCTTTGTTCTTCTGCCTGGGGGAGAAGTGGCCTGACCCCCAGGCCAGGCCTTGGGACAAGAAACTCATTACAGTGGAGGTGAGTTGCTCAGAGAGGTTTTTTTTCAGATAACTTCTTTATTCTGCACCAACTCCATCAAACGTCACGGCTGTTTAACTGCCCACTCAGAAAAGCTGTCCACAGACGCACATTTTATCTCAACATTGATTGATTTAACTGAGAGAGGAGGTGGTGACAGCTGATCCCTGTGGCGTAAAAGGTTTTCCAACAAGAGCTCATGCTGTGCAGTAAAAGCCTGCACAAAAAGTCGCAGGAAACCAGCCTGACATGTGTCATTTCCTTCAGCTTTAATTCTACAGCTGTCGTTGAAATCTTTCATTACTGCGTTTGATTTCCTCCCTCTCAGGTTGTCCTGACCTCGATGGAGCTGCTGAAGAACATGGCTGTAGAGGGTGGCTCCTCCTCCCTGCGGTCTGTGGAGCTGCAGATATCACTGGAGGAGATGATGGAGCTCTAGTAACACACTGGGTTATTGCTGATCCACTTTTTAACCTCAAACTGCACCCAGAAGAAATCAGACAGTTATCACGATCATGGATTAAGGGTTTGCTGCCTCTACCAACGTCTTTTATTTTATTTTTTACACTGAATTATTGGCTTTTCAACTGTTATTTTGACAAAACAATGGGACCAATCAGTATGATTTTAAAAGATGGGAAATTTGATGCCTTTAGAGGCTTGTCTGGGATCAATGTACCACGATGCGTAAAGAAGACGTAAAGAACAACAAGTTTACCTTAAACTAGTGTTCCCAGGTCGTCAGTCTCCTCAACTATCTGTTTATTGTATGTTCCTTTATAGTAATCATGTAGTGGAAAGAAATAAAGATGGTACTAAGTCATTCAAATATCTCCTGGTGTTCACTTTTATTATCAACTAAACTCCTAATTTCCAAAATGAATCCCTAACAAAAAGTTTAAACAGGATTCCTTAAAGTAAACAAGACATCAGGTTACATATGATATGGTGTAAACAACACAATTTCAAGACATCATTCAAATAAAGAGGGCTATAAGGGATGTTATATTTTTCTTTTAACCAGTGGGGCCACATAGAAAGCTGCGTTCCCTACTCAACCCCTCATTTATTTGCAGAGGTGTCAAAAGTACTCACATTCATTACTCAAGTAGAAGTATAGATAGTAAGATCTGAAAAGACTTTTATAGAAGTTGAAGTATTGACTTGGGCTTTTTACTTGAGAAAAAGTGTAAAAGTACTGGTTTCAAAATGAGAAAAGCTTGGGCCGCGCCAAAGGGGCTTAAAGCGCATTCCAAAGGCCGTAATGACTTAAGTTTCGTTTTCGTTAAAATGTTAACGTTGAAAAATTTGGAACAGCTCGTGTTGACCAGTACAAAACATGAAGGCTAGATCATTTCAAACTAATCTAGGCTAGCCAAAGTATTTGATTACTTTACTTATACGCTACCACAACACCCACATAGTCTCCCCTGTGATTATATTGGGGAGCACCCCGCCACCCACCCCCCTCGTAAGCCAAATTAATTTTATTTTATTTTCCTGGACCAAAGCATAAGTAATTATTTCCTAAATAACTATTATTAAAGATTCCTTTAAGTCTCTTTTAAAAATTCTCTTTTAAAGACTCGCTTTTATGTGATACCGTCTTTTTGTTCTTCATCTTGTCTTTTGTCTTTTATCTTTCATTTCTATCTTACCTTGGTTTTACTGTTCTATTTCTCATTCATTATTTTATCGTCAATTTTATTATTATTTTGTGGATTAACTATACTATTAACACCATTCACATTGTCCTCTTAATACCTGCTGTCCTGTTCTCTGCTCCCAACCCCTTTTTGCCTTTTATTTTATTTTATTTTTATTTTATTTTTTCCGTTGATTGAGACTCTCATTCTATATTGCATGGGTCTTGTATTGCCGGGGATTTATATGGGTTGAAGCTTATGTTCCATGTGTGATGCTTGTGTTTGTTTTTATGTTAAAGCACTTTTAAACTTCTGTTTTAAAAAGCGCTATACAAATAAAGTTATTAGTTTATCATTATTATAAGAGCTACTGTACTTAGAAGGTGCTGTTCCCTGTTTTGTGCCAGCAGAGTGCAGCACTGAGTCTTCTTCATGTTATATGACTGTCATGATTCACAGTGTGTTCCCAGTGCGATGGTTAAATAAATGTTCTAGTGAGAACTTCACTGTGCTTTATTATTCCAACTCATTCTCAGGCAGTGCCATGTTTATACCTCTCATCCAACCACAATCCAATTCACTTTGTCTGAATGGCACATTTTATCTGGATAGGTTTTTATTTTTTAAGTTTGTGTGTGTTTGTGTTGTTGTTCTTTTTTTATCAAAGCTGAAAGGAAACTAGAGTAGCGAGGCTATTTTTAAAAATGTAGGGAGTGAAAAGTACAGATATTTGACTAAAAATGTAAAGAGTAGAAGTAAAAAGTCATCTAAAAATAACTACTCAAGTTAAGTATAAACACGCAAAAATTCTACTTAAGTCAGGTAACAGTATTTTTACTTGGTTACTTGACACCTATGTTTATTTGATGTTAACCAAAAAAAAAAGTATGGGTTTTGTGTCTAATTTGTGAAGCAATCACATGAATTTATTAACTGGTAAAGAGTTTGGAGAAATGTAACTTTCATTTCAAAATAAAAAATTTTAAATGATTCATTTCAAGTTCACACACAGAGTCTATTTAACAACCCCCCAAAAACAGCAAGATTGAGTTTTTTTTCTCTGATTTGATTTATTTTTAATTTTTTCCTCCTCCTTCCATTTATTCATATCATAACTTATTTATAAATTCAGTACAGGTTTTTTTTTTAATTTTCATTTACATGTGCGCACACATTTGTCTAAATGTCTAACAAATGTGCCAGGTGGGGGATGGGCGAGGAGTGAGGAAATGTTTTATTGACTTGTGTTGATAGTTGATCTAAACCTCACTCTGATTATCAGAGGTGTCAAGTAACAAAGTTGAAATACTTTACCTTACTTAAATAAAAATGTTGGTAATTTATACTTTACTTGAGTAATTATGTTTTATCCATTTTTTAAAATTCTACTCCTTACATTTTCTGGCAAATATCTGTACTTTCAACTCCGCATGTTTTAAAAATAGCCTCGCTACTACTGTTTCATTTCAGCTTGTCATCGTCACCAAAAAAGTAAAGACCTATCCTAAAATCGTTGAACTTGCACCATCTGGAAAGAGTGAATTTGATTGTAGATGGGTGAGATATATAAACAAAATACCATTCCAACACCTTATTGATTTGTAGCAATCCATCACATCTGCACATGACACAAATCACGCCACACCCAGCAACAAAAAAAACAGATGTATGAAGCAGAGTATGAAGCTGTGTCTGTGGCAGAGACTCAGGAGGGGGATGAACTATATGAGCTCTCTGCTCCTGTGGCACAGCCTGTGTGAATATTTTTGACACCTCAATCTGATAATAAATAAAATATCTGATCACAAAGAAGAGGGGTATTAGCTTTCTGACACATTTCAATCAGTTTCCCTGATCCTCATTTTACTGAATTTAAAAAATGTAAAAGCTGGATTTTTTAAACTTGGAATAACTGAGCGTAACATCACTGTTAAAACATCTCAGAAAGTTTCACTAAAAATATCTGTGACCGTCAGACTCCAGAAACTGGATATGAGGGAAAATCAGTGAGTATTAGCCACGTCTTAGCTCTCCTTTCCCTTTTCATCGCCGTCATGGTCTGACCCGGACTCTCCCGCCTCGGTGATGGAGTCCTCTCTGAGCCCCATCATTGGGACCAGCTTCCCCTCGGAGTTCACTCCCATTGGCTGGATTATCTTATCCCTGCAGATTCATCAAAGCACATAGACAACATTTTCATTTTCATATTTCAGTATTTTCTGGACCAACTGAGGAAGTTCGCCGCCTTTTCAGAGTTTTATTTTTAGCACCATCTGTGAGGGGTCACTCACAGACTCTCACTGACCTGGACAGCTTATTAAACAGCATGATCAGCCTCTTGGCCTCCTCCTCCTTCTCCTCCTCCGTCATGCCCTCCATGGGATCCGGCTGCTCCGCCTCCACCCGCCCCGTCACTGGGTTCACGCGATCTTTGACCTGAAGATACTCCTCGGTGTCTGAGTCCGAGTCGCTCGAGTACTGTGTGTCAGAACGGAGGGTCACGGACGTCTGGCCTCCCAACAAACCCCTGGTAGCCAGCAGGCCTGCTGCGTTCCCGTAGCCGGTGTACTTCACAAAGCGTCTCACTGAGAGAAGAAGGGAGGAGGCAGAAAGAGGGATAAACATCGGCTGTTGGAATATTCAGCCTGATGTGTTGGGATCTTGTGCAGTTACCGTTTTCCTTGCAAAGGACAAAAATGAGGTCAGCAGCACAATGTTTGAGATCTGTGTCCAGATGAGTCATGAGACGGATCAGCCGACTCTTCACTGTGGAGCCATCCTCAGGCCTGTGCGACACGTCTCTCAGAGGAGGCAGGATCTAAAAAACCAGCAGGAGACATCTGATTTAATTTGACATAGAAGAAACTTTAACGTGTGTTTAATCTGGGTTTTGGTTTTTACATGTTTCCTGACGTAACGCCGCGTTTCTCTGTGGGCTCGGCAGCTCTCTGTCAGCAGGTTGAGGACTGGTGTCAGCTTCTCTTTGACTCTGTCACCCTGAAAATGATCAAACAACGCTGCCTCAGAGTGTTTCAGTGAAAGGAAACTGTTATCAGAAACAAAACGATCTTCCAGCTCAGCTTTTCAGTCGTCCTCACCGACTCCAGGCGTCTCTCCATGAACAGCAGCAGGATGTGAACGCAGTCCATGTTGGCGCTCTGGCTCTGCTGGGAGTCTGTCTGCTGAGGAGGCGTGAGCAGCACGTCCAGACACTGCAGAGGCAGCGCTGACAGCAGGTTGACGGTGTGACTGAGACACAACCATAGGTGAGAGAAAGAGGAAGTGGTTCATGGAGAATATTTCCTCGAACTAAACTGAGAGCTAACTTTTTAACTCCATCCTCACTCTGCTGTGCTCACCTCTGCAGTTCATCTGTATCATCTGACAGCATGCATTTCCTCATCAGGCAGAGACGCAGGATGGCCACCAGGTGGCGGTAGAGGGACGCGTCTTCCTGAGGGGAGAGGCATCAACACATTTGACAACAAAATTAAGTTTAAATTGCCTAAAACTAGTAAAAAAATTCTGCCAATGGAGTAAGACAGATGTTACTTGTATTAAGCAAATTTTTCGTATTCATTGGCAGTTTTTTACTACTATTTTCAAGCAATTCAGACCTCATTTATGTCTTTAAATAACTTTGAATAAGACATTTTTCTGGACTGATAGGTTAAATGTGGCATAATAAGATATTACAACTTAAAACAAGACAAAAACACTTGATACGATTCAGTTTTTTGCCATGTGAAGAGAGGACGATCTGATGCAGCTAGTTCATATTCCCTCAAACATCACTTCCAAGGCCGATAGCACTACTTCCTGACCCGGGGTCACTGACCTCGCTCGGTTCCTGCCTGTGAGCGCTGTAGGTGATGTTGAAGAGGATTTTGAGGATCTCTATGATGCGCTGTGAGGCTTCCAGTGAGATCGGTGCTGCTGCTGGGCCCAGCTCACACTCATACTGGTTTTTCCACTGAGCCTCCAGGCTGCTCTCCAGAGCTGCAGTGAGAATGGACACGCCTCCCTCCTGTGGGATAAAGAGCTGCCGTCAGTTTAATCTAACCTCAAAGGGGAAGTGTCAGAGAGTGTGTTTGAGGCTGTCACCTGCTGAAGCTGAGTCCTGAGCTCAGGCCGCAGAGCCGTCATGAGAAACATGAGGCGCAGCTCGTAAAAGTGAACACTAGAGGGGGATGAAGAGCTTGTGCTGGACGACAGACGCTGTGTGAGGCCACACAAGAGCCTAATGGGAAACATTAAAAGATGGTGAGATAAAACAAACAACGCTATGATCAGCACTTTGCTGTAATCTCACCTGAGAGCACTGAACCTCTCCTGCGCCCAGGTGCTGTTGTACACCACGTTACACAACACCTTCATGGCCTCTTTCCGCTCCATCTCCCCTCCTGACCGCTCCTCTTCTTCATCCTCGTCTCCGTCCATGGCGCTCTCTCTGCGGTCCCTCTTCCCACGCTCCAGAACCTTGTGATGGTCACCAGTTTGGTGCATTTCGTTGATGCTGGGCCGGTGGCGCCCGCTCCAGCTGATGCTGTCCAGGTCTCCGCTGTTAGCAATGCTGACGTCACTCTTGGCGTCCTCTTCGAAGGCGGGGTACTCCTCGTGTTGGTCACCTGCTTCAGTGTCGTCTCCGTCCACGTCAGTGCGGGTCTGCGGCAGTCTGGCCTTCGCAAGAGAAGCAATGATGCTGTCATAGAAATCAGAGTCGGGGTCGCTGCCTTCTTCAACTGCGTCACTTGTGGTCAGCCCGGCTACTCTCGCCAAAGTGATGAGGGCGCTGTCAGTCACCATGGGGCCCAGTACCTTTTTGTCCCTAGAGAGGATCCTCAGGGAGCGGAGACACAATCTCAACACCTGACTTTTCATCTGTGTTCTTATGAATCTCACGAGGACAACAGCTAAGTTCTGTAAAGAGGGAAAAGAGAAGATTTAGTTTATAATTCTTCCTAAAAGCGACTCTGGTTGCGCAGATTGTTCTGGTACCTGTCTGAGGACAAGGTCTCCATCATCCTGGTCGTACTCGTCACAGTCTGAGTCAGAACCACTGCTCTGTCTGACTTTATTTTTCCTGAACTGGAACAGAAGAGCATAGATTGTTGAATACTCAGTAACAGTTTTTTTAAGTATGTTGAAATGCTGACTCGGCATTTCACATGCAGCAGCACAGTACCTCTTCCAGTTTCCTTTTCTGTTGGATCCAGGCAGCAGAGGAGAGAAAATCAAATCAGGACATCTATTTATTTGGTGAATAAAGAGACACTACACAGTATTTATCTCCTAGCTCCAAGTGTTGAATGGATTATAATCCAGCATGTAACAGTGTCTCAGTAACTCTGCCTGTGCTCAATCTGTCTGAGTGTACTCCAGGAGAGGATCAGGGACGACTTATACAGCAGAATTGTTGGGGAGGGGTGAAGAACATGGACATTCAGACTTACTTTCCTTCGCTCCTTCTCCTCTGCATCAAAGAAGAAGCACTGTGCGTACTGGGGGAGAAAGAGAAAGGCAAAGTGAGGCGGAAACTGTCTGTAACAGCATGACACAGTGTAAGAGCGTGAGTTAGTGTTACCTCTTTGTTGAACTCCTGCAGCTGTGACTGAACACCGCTCACATCCCCCTGCTTGATGCAGCAGATAATCCCGTCCAGGTCCACCACCATGCTTACTGCACGTAAACACACAGGGACAGGATTAATCTTACAGGCTATAATGAAATTACAGTTACACAACAATAATGACAGGGATGCTGATGACACCAGTTTAAAGACATCACAATAAAATATTAAAACATGTCAGAAAGTTTCTTAGAGTTTGGAAACAAAAAGCTCATAAATGCAACACATTACTTCTGTATTTTTCTACTTATTCATCCTCAGCTGCATCAGTTTGACAAAAAGCAATTAAAGGCTAACTCTGCGACGCTCAGTAATAAGCTACAAACACACAGTGAAAAGCCTGCAGACAGATTTAAGGAGTTAAACTGCATGTATGTGAGGAAACTTACCTGTGCTGATCACTTTATCGACTTGGTACAGAAACAGACGAAGCCTCTTAAACCAAAGTTTGTCCTCGAGTGTTTACGTCCACGTTTGCACAGTGAACTCTGCTCCGACTCTAAATACGATGAATTCTCTTGCTCCTAGTTACTTTTAATGCACTCGGTGCATCTCCCTCTCCTCTCTGTCTGTCTGTCTTTCTCTATTTAATCCCAGGGAGGTGCACGACTCATGGAGTGGTTATGGTTATAATCCACTAATGGACTCAAAGCTTATATCTCTGTGTTGACCCTTTAACCTACAGGTTTTCTAAACACATCTCCATCTTTTTCCCCTCAGCTTGAATCCGTCACTGTCGACATGAAATCTCTTAATGGCTTGAGAATCACCGGCAGACATAAGGAGACATTAAGATCTTAGTTTTATCTCAGATCTGAGGCAGTTGCATAACCAAGCTGCAGCTTTAAATGGCTGACGCATCTGCACAGTCACCTTGGATAACTTTTTCCAGCAGTTTGTTATGAAACTATACTCTGACCAGACACTTTATTCAGCACACCTGTCCAACTTCCCGTCAACGCAAATTTCTAATCAGCCAATCACATGGCAGTAACTCAATGTATTACGGCATGTAGACATGGTCAAGAGGATCTGCTGCAGTTTAAACCAAGCATCAGAATGGGGAAGAAAGGTGATTTAAGGGACTTTGAACGTGGCATGGTTGTTGGTCTGAGTATTTCAGAAACTGCTGATCTACTGGGATTTTAACCCACAACCATCTCTAGGGTTTACAGAGAATGGTCCAAAAAAGAGGAAATATCCTCAAATAACCACTGGTTACAACCGAGGTCTGCAGAAGAGCATCTCTGAACGCACAACACGTCCAACCTTGAGGCAGACGGGCTACAGCAGCAGAAGACCACACCGGGTGACCCTCCTGTCAGCTAAGAACAGGAAACTGAGGCTACAATTCACACAGCAACACCAAAACTGGACAATAGAAGATTGGAGAAACGTTGCCTGGTCTGATGAGTCTGGATTTCTGCTCCACATTCAGATGGTAGGGTCAGAATTTGGCCTCAACAACATGAAAGCATGGATCCATCCTGCCTTGTATCAACGGTTCAGGCTGCTGCTGCTGGTGTAATGGTGTGGGGGATATTTTCTTGGCTCACTTTGGGCCCCTTAGTACCAACTGAGCATGGTTTAAAGTCCACAGCCTACCTGAGTATTGTTGCTGACCATGTCCATCCCTTTATGAGCACAGTGTACCCATCTTCTGATGGCTACTTCCAGCAGGATAACGCTCCATGTCATAAAGCTGGAATCATCTCAGACTGCTTTCTTCAACATGACAATGAGTTCCCTGTACTCAAATGACCTCCACAGTCCCCAGATCTCAATCCAATAGAGCACCTTTGGGATGTGGTGGAACGGGAGATTCTCATCATGGATGTTCAGCCGACAAATCTGCAGCAACTGTGTGATGCTATCATGTCAATATGGACCAAACTCTCTGAGGAATGTTTCCAGGACCTTGCTAAATCTATGCCACCAAGGATCAAGGCGGCTCTGAAGGCAAAAGGGGGTCCAACCTGGTACTAGCAAGGTCTACCTAATAAAGATGTTGGGCAGGCAGTTTTTTAATGTGGTACATGAGTATGGCCACATGATGGAGCTATTTCACAGCTGAGTCAGTCTTATTATAATGCCCTGAAGGTTATTATTGTCTTGCACAATATGTGTATAAAACTTTCCATTGCATGACAGTGGTAAAATTTAACTCTACCATAAACTCCACATGGTTTTAAGTCAGCAGATGCATTATTCAGGATTTTTCTCAGTAAATGATGTTTTTGTTTTCAACCTACTTCACAGGATCGTACACACTGTGCTATAAAGATAAAGACAAAGTTTACACACTTGTTTCGAAGTGTCTGGAGTGCCTCCTGAGACGTAATGTGTGAGAAGACGTTGTGTGAGTGAACGGCAGGCTTTCCTGGCAGGATGCTCGCTCTTGTGCCCAGTGGGTAAAGGAAACACGGCCGGGAGGGTGCAGAGGCCGGCTGGTGGTCGAAGGTTTACAACAACAGGATGCACACTGCGTCAGGGGTAGTGGGAGAACGGTCTTCTCATGGAAGTGAACCTTTATGCCTTAAAGATAAATTAGGGTGCTTGAGATGGAAGATATCAGCAAGCCAGAGCGAAGAGACACTTCTGACCTACAGCGACCTCTGAATGACGTGGAAAAAACCAGGCGACTTTCCTGATGAATCAGTCCAGGACGAACGGCTTTAATCATCCTGACAGGGACACGTCACGACTCGCTGTCGTAATATCTGGGACACTACATAAAACATGCAGACTAATCTCAACCGTGAGAATTTAAGTCCTGCTAGGAATAATCAGTTATTCACAAGGTAAAGAGGAAATTGATGTTTGTATCTCCGACAGGGGACAGATAAATGACTTGGCCATTCCATTTTATCATTAATATCTGCAAGGTGTAGAGGTAATAAATAAACCATTTTCTTTCCTGAAAAGAGAGTTTGTTCTATCATTTTTCCAATATCCAAAGAAAGAGCAGTTATCGTGCAGCTTCCTTTCTTTCTTTCCTTTTTTTTGATCATGAGCAAATATTTGAATAGAACAAAACCAATGCATGAACAAAAGTAAACAGACAAAAAATAAAACAAAAACACAACCAAGGAAATTGTCAATTGCATATTCAAAATAAGAAGAAGTCCTTATATCTTTTAAAAATCATGTTTGTATATTTTTTCTTGAACTGCTCTATTTTGGACATTAATTAGCATTGCTAGCTAATGACCCCACAGCAGTTTGAAGCATGCTGGGACCCGGTCATTGCTTGTGTGTGCCACTTTTCCCTACTTCTAATACATCAACACATCAACACATCATTTCTGAGCAGAAAATGTGGCTCTCAGCCAGTCGTCTCTTGTTTTCTGATCATCTCAACAGACCAAAATAAAAAAAATCAAGGTAAAACATGGCGTCTGTTATGCAACCTGATCTCATGAGGACTTTACTTTGGAATCGAGGTTTCTAAAGAAAAGCTGTTTCCGTGAGTGCATTGTGAAACTCCAGTTTAAAAACTACAAAGCAAACCTTTAATGTCTTGTGCACTGGGAGGCCCAGCATGATCAGACATAAAATAAAACATAACTAGAAAAGCAACCAGAGAGAAAAGACCTTCACAGAGCATATTGTGATTGTCACGCAACACTTCAGTCCGACTTTAATGTTATACTCCCTTTCAGCAGACTGTCTGCTACAATTTGCTGTTACTTGCAGATTTGTACGATAATTTGTTTCCTGACAGAGTTGAAAATTATTATGACTCAGAACATATTTCATATTCCAGATTTTAGTATCTAGAATATTGCCAGGATCTGGATCGTACTTTCACATCTGTCAGAAATTGTGGTGACATTGTCTTGTATTGTTTTGCAAAGCAATCCGACCACTTATGGTGGAGTTATATACACATATGGTGAAAACGGCTCTATCTCATAATGTTAAAGAATCCTTTAAAAAAGTCCTGATACTTCAGGACAAAACAATCAAGTTTCAGAGAGCTCCATAAGTGCACTTCTCTAACTATTATTCTTAATCACTTAATATTTTGCTGAATAATTTGTCAACTTTTTCCTTTTCATACAACTTTAAAAAATGATTTGGTATCTAAAATATTGAAACAATACATAAAAAACTCTAAAATACGCTGAATTTACCTCCAAAAAAGACAAACGAAGCAAAGCCCCACACTTGTGGAGCTTGACCTAAGCAGTATTTCTTCAAATAAACCTTTGCCAGTGAATAATCTATAACAATATTACAATTTTTTTCTGTTTAATCCCGAATTCATTGACCAGACTTCTCTTTTTACCAGGATGCTCTTCCTGTCGTAGTAATGATGACCACTGGCACGTAATTTCTGCTTTCACGTGTGTTGTGACATTTTATGAGTAGATTACTCATTATTCATAATTTTATATGAGAAATTGTGAGATGCATATCTCATTCCACTGCAAACGCTCTCTTAGGCACGCGCGCGCTTGTCATGACTCAGTGCGCTGCTCTGACTACACAACCTGCCCAGATGGTGACAGGAAGGGTAAACAATAGAGTCTTGAGGGGAAGCTGTGATTCAGTGAGAAGGAGAGAAGCTGGAAGAAAATTAGTGCAAGGGTTAGAAAACATTAGACATGACACTGGCTCCCAAGGGAATTCCTGTGTGAACTAAGATTAAACATTACGTATTTTTGTGTTTTTTTTGCACTTGGACGTGTGTTGAACCTAAAACGCTGAAATTTTCACACCAGATAAAGTTATGGAATTCAACAATCTGCAAATGCATTTTCTAAATTTAGTTTACTATCTTTGGGGGAAGACCAAAAAGTGTTTTTGGAAACACTGTGTGTGTGGGAGGGGAGGTTGGTTGAAGGACACTTCAGGAATAACATGCAGATGTTCGGAGTGGCTCAGGGGAAAAAAAGGAACAGGAAAAATGAGGCGATAAAGAAAAGCCTGGAGGAGAATCGGGTTATTTTGGGCTCTGTCAGCTTCCTGCAGGTGATGGGGATGAAAGAATGATTTCTGGAACAATTGCTCAGCAGCGAGTGGAGTAAGAGAGCTGAGCGATGGAGGAGGATGTGGAGGAAGGGGGGTGCAGAAAGTGGACTTGAGAATCAACATAAATTTTACAAAGGGTGTGAGGTCACGTTGAGTTTAGGTACAATAATGCTGCCAAAAGGTTGTTTACGCTGGAGTCATAGCGTCAGTAAATAAACAATTAAACCGCCACGCTAAGTGATCACGAGTCTGGGTGAGGCTTTGCCAGAAAGACTACGTTAGAGACACACCCCTTCACCCTGCCACAACACTATAAAGGACCAGAGGTGGAGAGGGATGTCAGACTTTACATCAAACCATCAACTAGACACTTCGAATGGTCCCCTCAAAAAGCCACAGCAGACTTTCTGGAAATCTTGGTGGTGAGTTACATCCTGACTTCATGTTTCTGAACAACAGCTGTCATCTTTTATTAACCTTTCTTTTTCTGTAATTTGGTGCTAAAAGCTTGTACACACAAGTAAAAACTTTTATGGGTGTTTAATAAGAAATAACTTTGGTTAGGAGGGTACGCTCTTCACAGCATCACTAATGGTTTCTCTGCCACAGGCCTGTGAGGTATGGAGATAGCTGTTCTGCTGCTTCTGTTGCTGATTGTGCCTTTGACCACCGCCTCACCACTTAGACCACCTCACAGGTCAGTGAGGACATCTGTAAATATACCGCTGATGATGGATGTGAAATACTTACAAATGGATTCTGTATTGAAAGAAATCATGAATATCAAATTATCTTTTTTCTTCCTCCCATAGGGGAGACACAAACTCCGTCCTCCAAGAGGACGCTGTCGAGGGTTCAGCAGCTGAAAGCTCAGAGGACACACAGGAGCAGCACGCTCGGGCCCTGAAGATCATCCCATTTCATTCTGAGGACAAACATGTGGACCTGGAGCCACTGAAACACAGGTGAGAGCAAGACCTCAACCATCTGTTGATGCGCCCAGAGAAAACTTTATGTGAAATCACATTTAAAAGCAAAAGAAATGTGATATCATCAACCAAAACTCAGGGTTACTTCAAGATTTCATCTCATTTTTATTTTCTTCTGCATCGACAGCATGGGGTTGAAACTGCGTCCAAGGCGTTCACCTCAGCGCGGCTGCCAGCTCGGGACGTGCCAGCTCCACAACCTCGCCAACACTTTGTACCACATCGGCAAGAAAAAAGACAAAGAGGAGTCGAAAGGGGCCAGTGACCCCCAAGGATTTGGCCGATAGGGGTACGGGGAAAGGAGACAGATTTGAAGGAAGAGGAGGACGGTTCTCAGATATATTTATACCAACAATCTCTCTATATGATCGCTGTGACTGGTACTTATTGTGGAAGGAAGCTCTGTCAGCACATAAAATGTGGATATGCTGCGTTACTTATTTACATTACTCTTGTAAAATATAAAATCCTCATTATTTATATGAAATGTTTAATAAATATTTTATTTCAACGAGTTTCCGGAGTTGTAGTTTATACATATGTGGATAAAAGCTCAAGGGAAATTTATGTGGCTGCTGTAGATCATTAACTTTGGGATCATTTATTCCCTTCTTCATTCAAATTAGGTTGTAAATATTTCTGCATGATTAAATAGGACTGTAATTGTCCTTGATGTCGTCCGACACTTGTACTGTTTGAAATCCAGGTCTTAAAGCAGGATATTTTTAGCCAACAGGGCTCTATTACTCAATGCACAAGCTTGTCAGTGTACTACAGTGGTGTTAAAATGTGTGTGAGAGCTTTTTCTCTCCAGTGAGATCTGATGAGAGGACTATAGTAATGCTCAGTACACACCCCAGGTATGCACTCTTTGGTTTTAGCTGGCCCCTCCTTTATTTTCACATTCAGGTTGTGTATCTCTGTAAAAAACCACACCCTCACCTGTTTGCTGTTTCTGCTCTGCACACTGTGCCCTGAAATGGCATTCCCATAGTTTTGGGGCACACTCTGTTGCACCAATTTAAGAAATGAGCTTCATCACTGGAAAATGGTGAGAAAGAAAGCCTGAAGCCTTTGCCTCCATTATCTGTCACTGTGAGGCTCACAGAGAGGAAGACAACAATGAGAGACACAGGAGGAGAAGGAGGAGGCGGCGGGGACAAAATCAGTAAATCTGAGAAAGATCAAGTAAGTGGGGTTTCTGTTACACTGGGGGGTTCACAATCACAGCAGCAGCGACTACATGAAAATAAAAGAGTGTGTGAAGTTGAGATGAAAGTTGTGCTGGGTCACAGTGAGGAGCGCTGCTTCACAACGTTTCCTCCTCTTTAGACAGCAGCTTATCATGTGTTCGTGGGGTAATACGATACTCACAGTTTAGGCTCTGTTCCTGGAAAACCAAAGGGACTCGGCATGGAGCTGTGTGTGTAAACAGCAACGCATGTCGACCCACCAGAAGCGCAGTCCGGCTTCTTTCAGTTCTTGTCATAAACACCGCGGAACCCGGCGGAAGTTAAGCTAGCTCGACACATTCAACAGTTGTACAAACGGCTAACAATACGCTGCTAATTAATTAGTCGATAATGTCGACTGTTGGAAAACTTCGCGGGGTTATTTCAAAGCACAACCTTTATTTTAACGTTACTCAACCAGACATGTCAGAATAGAGACAACAGAAGGGCACGCCTTGTGTTTGGTCTAATACAGTTTTGATAACATTAGCTAGCTTAACTTCATTACATTTAACGGGAGCGTTCCACATCTTCTGACAACCGTTAAACAGTTAAAAAATCAAAGCTGTATGCGACCAACACAGCCGTTAATGTCATACTATCTGTATGTGGCGGCTAAAAGTGACCTAACATACGTCGTCACGTCCAATAACTTCAAACCATAAGCTCAGGGATAAATGACTTCATCAATAATCGCTTAATTCCTTGATTAAGGTGTGATAGCCTGAAGACGCTGATATTGTGCCTCTGGCAAACTGTCAGATGCCACTGGCACAACTAAATGGAACGGTGCCCTAATTAAATCAGCTGCAGGAGCAAACAAAATATGAAGACTGATTTATTTACTTAAGCTATTGGAATCAGATGAATGTTATAGTAATTATAATAAATTTTATTTGTAAAGAACTTCTTTTCAAAGGATCTTTAAGGTCTAAAGTGCTATCCCTTACAAAAAAGAAGCATACTTCAAGTTCATTTTATGAAGTATACTGAAGTAAAGGTAAAGTGTATTTTTCAAGTACACTTTTTACAGCAAGTGTACTAATATTAATATACTAGTAGTCTACTTACCATTGTACTTTTTCAGTACTTACTGGGACTAAATCGGCCCATTATAGTTTAAAAAAGTATTCTATAAGTATTTTTTTAGGTTAAAAGAAGTAAACTTTGAGTACACTACTAGTTTGTATTCAAGTTTTATTTTGTTCTGTAAGTATACTACAACGAAACTTACACGTATACTTTAAATTTACTAGTTATATACTTCTAGCACACTTTTCAGTTTATGAAAGTATACCGCGAAGTGTACTGCTGGTACACTTTAAGTCCACTAATTATATGATAGTAGTCTACTTTTAGTTCATAAAAGTATACTAAGAGAATACTAAAAGTATGTTTTCAAGTTAAGAGTAGTAAACTTTGAGTACACAGCTAGGTCATATTAAAGTTTTATTTGGTACTGCAACAATACTACAAGTATTCTGCAAGTATACAACTTATAAACTTACAAACCACTGTGTAGTCAATGAAAGTGCACTCTGAAGTTTACTTCAAGTTTCAATATAGTAAAAAAAAAATTCAATACGCTGCTAGTTTAATAGTTTTTAAACTGTAAGTATACTCTGAAGTTCTTCTTAAGTGAATTTAACATCATACTTATATTTGAGTTTTTATTTATTGTTTTCGAACCTAAAAATAAAAGAATAGAATAAGCACAGAATAGAATAGGCGCAGGTACAACCCAAATTCACTTGAACGTTAGGCATGTAAGTTTGAGTACTCACTATACTTTTCCTTTGTATGTCTTGATCAAAAGGTTAAGTATATGCCAAATACACAGACTTTTCCTTATACTTCTCAGTTAAAGCCAAGTATACTTAGACTTTCTTTATACTTTTAACTATAGGTTAAGTATACTTAGACTTTTAAATATACTTTTAAGTATAATCTAAGTATGCTTACGCATTACTTTGTTAAGTATACCTGGGATAAGTACATGGAAAGTAAACTGAAAGTGTACTGTCTTGAAAATAAGTATACTAATAGCATACTTTAATAAACTTCTTTTTTGTAAGGGACACTAAAGTTACATGTTTTGAGTAGGAGCCTGTGTGCACACATGAAACACACTCTCATGCTCCTTCCCATGAACTGGAGCTGAAATTACAGCAGCTACTCAGAAGTCACAGTCAGGTGTTAAAGCCCAGCATACCTCACCAAAGTATCACCAGGTTTCTCTCAGAGCCAAAGTCAACTGTTCTTTCTGGAGAAGTTTACTACACGCTGCAGTCAAATGATTTCCAGGCGTACAAGGGTATGGGAATTCAACCTCCTTTCGCTTTATCTGTCTGTGAACTCTATTTAATGATCTGTTCAATATTTTCAGAGCTGGATCCCCAAAATCATCAAGAAGAGAGTATGCACCACCTTTGTAGAGGATTCTTTCAGGTACTGTCTCCTCTGTGTGGCACATTCCTCAGTGATAGCGATGTCTCTTTGTTGACTGTGGGGATGCTAATGAGATGATCTCTTTTTTTTTTCCCCACATATCACGTGTCATCCTGTCACCTCTCTCAGTAATGGCGCTTTGTGTCAGTGTGGGGGGGCCAGAGATGCTCACGCTTCCGTGGCCTTGGGTGACTACTTCAGCTCAGCCATTGTCAACCACTGGGACAGTGCCCAGCACTCGTCTGAATACCCAACTGATGCCTTTGGAGAGCTGCAGTTTGCAGGAGCAAGCAAGAGACACAGCTATGTGGGTGCATGACAGATTTTCTCTCATTAAATGCCTGATTTTTCTTTTAATATATTTTTTACTTATTCACAAAGGTAAACAAAGAAATGCACCAATAATAATAACATATAATCTTGGTATAACATTGATGTGATATTTCTCTGTCTTTCTGTCAAAGTTTGTCAAGTTCTCAAAGAATTGCTGTTTATTTTATCACATTTATAAGTTAGTCTTGTCTCTTTTTGCAAAACCAGTACCTGCGTCTGTCATGGGACACTCCACCTTCTATGGTGTACACCCTAATGACAGCCCACTGGGGTCTCCCCTCCCCAAACCTCGTGGTTTCTGTGGTGGGTGGAGAAGGCAGGACGAAGGTGAAGACCTGGGTGCGGGAGGTGCTCAGGCAGGGGCTGGTGAAAGCTTCACAAAGCACAGGTAAACCAGTAATGAGATGGAACAAAAAGGGGGTCAGAGGTTACGTGCTAGTGAGTGGCATTGTGAAACTCAGACAGAGTGTTGACACAATCACTTCACAACAGTGGGCTCAAAGTTCTGGATCAATTCGACCACTTTAAACAAATAATGTCGTCTAGATTGTTAGAAATAAACTAGTAATAGTTTTAAAAATCACATTTTTTTTTTAAAGTATTGGAAAACAGTGTTGTTCGGGGTTGGAAAATCATTTTCATGTCTTCTGGGGCCCAAACAGAATTTGTAATGGGAGGATATCCAAAACACTTGAAAAATTATTTAACACTCAAACACTACTGAGTTCAACAACCTTCATCAAACAATTGATGCAGGTTGGTTCCTTCAAAACAGGCGTTTATTCAGTGCTGTCTTGTAGCACGAGACACTGAGATGTTGATACCTTTAAGCCGTGAGAACTGAAACTATCAAGTACAAAAATGTGTCATAAACTGCACGATATAATATCACAAATAAAATACGAACATAAACACAAACAGGTGAGGCACTACCTCGTTGACCCCTTGTTGTAAAAACAGTCTTTGATGAATCTTCTTCTTTTCTTGCTTCTGGAAAATCTGACAGTTCACAGATTGTATATATAAGATATCATGCGTCCGTCTCACAATACTGCTGTAGCGGAACCAAAAAATGCCGAACTTAAGTTCCTTTTTGAAACATAGTTTTTTAACTCATTTATAACTTAACCTATTTATCTATAACACTACATTATTTAACATGGATTACATATTTAGCATGAATTATAAACATAAATTATGACAAATTGACAACACTTGCACCCCATTAAGAGCAGACTTTGTCTGACCCCACTATCAGTTACTCTTCTCCAACCTTCTAAGAGACACAATGTAAATGTAAACTCCCTTTGTTTGTTTGTGCACAGTTATTCATTTTTTAAATACTTTTTATTGTCATCATGTTTTACCTTCAATACAAATCTTTTTAAATTCAACCCAAGGATGACAATATTTTACATTTTTGTAAAATACTGTGAAATATGACAATATTTTACATTTTTGTAAAATAACTAGAAGTAATATTAGAATATCATGGCTCGGTGTGACTTATGAAAAAGGATAAATAAATAAAATAAAATAATAATTAAAAAAGCAAGAAAAAATTCATAATTTCTTCCTTCACCAAGATCCTCTTCCCTTTCTCTTAAGTATTCAATATCTTGCAGAAAAACAAAACAAAACAGAATTAATTATGCACATTGAAATAAGGTAAGACTTGAGGGAAGGCAAGAGGAGTCCAATTAAGAAGAGGTAAAAAAAATAAGCAAGAAGATAAACAAGATAAACAAGAAAGACAAACATACAAAGCACAATAGTTAAAAAAAAAATTAAAGTTATTCATTTCTATAAGTGAGGTAACATATGTGGATGTTAGAATGAGATTTACACAAATTTAAAATGTAAACAGCAATATTGAATATAATCAACTGTATATTTTTGAAGAAGATGCACAAAATTGTACATATGTGTAACTATAAAAGACTGGAAAAGGACTTTGTATAAGAAATGCTTAATTATATATAAATGAAAATGTCTTTTCCAACAAAAAATAAAGAATAAAAACGTATTGATTAAAACAAAATAACAACAGCTACAAGCACATGATAGCAGTCATGTAGTAGCACAGGTTTCAGCATCTATCTGAATGACTCTATCTGAGTGCATGCAGGTGGGGCTTATGATACAAGTGTGAACCAGACAATAATAAAATAATTTGCGTGTCTATGTCTGGATTCTACGTGCAGGATGCTGTGTCATTATTTTCTTTGATAATGAGTCAGCACTTTGAGACATGCAGTTTAGCATGTAGCATCTCTCCTCCTGGCTACACTAAGTTACAGTCAGTTAATATGACCTCATATTCACGATGCTTACACACCCTATTCATAAGATCATCAGTCCTGTGAAAATGTATCATGTTTTTAAAAACCTCATGGCAGGAATCTTAAATGTTTCGATATCTTTAAAGCTACATCTGTTACTGCTTTCCTCATGTTTTACAGTGCTGACCTCAAAACAAACGTCATCAACTTTGCCTTTCCTTAAAACAGCATTTAGGGTAAACCCCTTCTCATAATTTCCCTTTTTTTAATTTATTCCTGTCATTCTTCCTCAAATTTCATAAACTTTTCTAAGTAACTGGCTAAAAGTGTTAAATAATGAATCAACTGACCTGGAAGATACGTAACTGAGTCATTGTGGTTCAGGGAAAATACAGCTGTTACAAAATGTAGTGGTGTATTGACTCTGTGTGACTCCCAGGGGCTCGTATCTTAATGTGGTTGCACAATGGCCTTTTCCTCTGAACTGCTGTGCCAGTAGCAGGTGGCACAAAGTGATACTGATCTCCCGCTATCGGAGGTCAGATGTAACTGTTCTGGCCTCTCAGTGGACCTGGATCAAAGCGAGGATAATGAGGCACATTTAAAAACATTTAGGTTGCTGCTGCTCGGCTTCAGCACAAACATGATTGTTAGGAAAGCACAGAGCTCTGCTGCTGTTTTTATACTGTAAAATCCTGCACATGGCTTCATATCATGATCTGAGTTTACTCCTGTGGTGTTCAAATGTTTCTTTTTTGATGTAGGACTCACATTTCCCTTTTCTTAACAGACAGTGAATTCTTTTCATTATTTTACTTTCTGTTGAATTCCTTTGAAACATGACGCTGATGAAAACTATTTATTACCTCTGCCAACTCAAAAAATAACAAATGAATCTTGATGAAATTTTCAGGAAATGTTCAAAATGGGATAAGGAAGAAGTGATTACATTTTGGAAGTGATCCAGATCACCGTCTGGATCTAGAACTTTTTTAAAGGATTCTTAAGCATTGTGAGATAAGACCATTTTCACCATATGTGTATATAACTCCACCATAAATGGTCGGATTGCTTTGCATAACAACACAAGACAAGGTCACCATAATTTCTAACAGATGTAAAAGTACGATCCAGATCCTGCCAATATTCTAGATACTAAGATCCATAATATGAAATATGTACTGCATCCAAGGTTATAACAGTTAATTAAAACGAAACTTAAAAGGAAAACTAAAATCTAAAATACATTGCAGTTAACTCAAACTTATAAAAATTAGAAAAGAAAACAAAAACGATACGTAAACTAAACCTGTATCTTGTGTTCACAAAACTAACTGGAACTAACCAAAATGATAGACAAAATGTCCTAAGTTATCGTTTCTGACAATATTAACAGCCTTTACAATTTAAATTAATCCAACACATTTTCCCAACCAATTTTACTACAGTTTTCGGCAGTTGTCAGTGTCGTACGGCACCATCATAGCGACGTACTGGGACGAGCTTATTTACTGCATTGACTGGCTGTGCGCTGTGCTGCAACGAAACGTAGTAGAGCAATGAATCAGAGCATCTGTAATAGTTTAATTTCATGTGAGTCTGACTTTATTATTTATTATTTACAGAATCAAAGTTTCTAAGTATTAAAGCTCATATTATATTGTTTCATATAATTTATATTTATATTATTTTTTATGTAATTTATGTTAACATTATTTTTATATAATTCATGAATTTATGTTTATATTTTTTATATTAAGTTTCTATTATTTTCTTGTGTTTAAGGCAGCAGCCAACAGTTCAGTAACAGCATTGACTGAGCAGTGAGCACTAGGTTAGACTTGAAAATAAACAGTATTAAAAAATATTTACGCTGACCTTTTTGAATCCTGCACCTGGTTAATAAGGTATGAAAAAACTAAAACTAAACTGAAACTAAACTAAAACTAAAACTAAGCCTTGTTGCAAAAATCAAAACTAATTCAAAACTAGAATGCCCGCTTTAAAACTAATTAAAATTAAACTATAATGACAAATCCAAAACTATTATAACCTTGACTGGGTCATAATTTTCATCATTGTCAGGAAACAAATTATCTTACAAACCTGCAACTAACACCAAATTGTAGCAGACAGTCTGCTGAAAGGGAGTATAACATTAAAGTCGGACTAAAGTGTTGCGCCACAAGCACAATCACACAAAAGGATCCAGAAAAATGTAACCCTAACCCACTTTTTAACAGCCAATCAATGTCTTAAAGCTTAGAAGAAAAGATTTGTAGTTATATGAAATGGATTTGAAATTAAAACCAGTGTTTATGACATAAAAAGCCTAACAAGACAAAGAGCCACAAGAGTGAAGATCTCTGAGCAGCTCATTTTTAATGTCTAAAACCACCGTGGTCAGAGTCAGGTGAAGTTATGAGCCACAAACTGCAGTAAAAGACGTTTTAAAACTCCAGATTTGCTCTAAATGTTTAAAGTGATTGTTGGGGGAAAGTAAGATCTGCTAAGACACCAACCTAACCACAGAAGAGCTTTAACCAAACGCCTCCTCTTTCTCCTCTTTTTTTCCTGTACTTGTCCCTACTTCAGGAGCGTGGATCCTGACAGCCGGCCTGCGCGAAGGTGTTGGCAGGTGTGTTGGAGAGGCGGTGAGGGATCATGCCACCGCTGCCTCGTCCGTCTCCCTCAATAAGGTGGTGGCGCTGGGCATCGCTCCCTGGGGCCTGGTGCACAACAGAGAGCAGCTGGTCAACGCTCAGGTTGTTCAGCCACTGTAATCACACATTAGCCTTCATCATGACTGATTAAAAACACAAAAGGATGTCCTAAAGAGCCAACAGAAGGCCCCTGATCGTCATAATTCTCCATTCTTCTTCTCACAGGGGAGCTTTCCTGCTAAATATTACGTCCAGAACCCGTCCCGGGACTCCTGCTGCCTCGACAATAACTACCAGGCCTTCCTGCTGGTGGACGATGGGAGTGTGGGACGCAGAGGAGGAGAGACGGGGCTCAGGGCCAAACTGGAGGACTACATCTCCCATCAGCGCACAGGGATCTGGGGTGAGAGACAAAACAATGAAGCATGAAAACACTACTCTTAGTTTCATGATAGTCACGAGTAAAGAAAGTCAACCCTGAGGTAACGTTGGAAGAATGTGTTTTTATGTGTAAACACGAGCTTGTTCCTACTTGTTACACGCTCTTCCTCCTTCTTGTGGTGATCTCTTGTTAATGCGTCTGATGGTAACACGATGCTCTGGAGGAAAACCTCTGCATGCTGCTGCATGTGTGTGATTCCTGACTCCACGACGTGTAATATCAGGCTGGGATCTGTCTGCAATGTAGCAGAGATGCTTCAAGATGCATTACAGCAAATATATGTAGCTGGACTGTGCCAAGAATGCTACACCGCAAGAAACTGAAATCTTATCAAGTGTTTTCGTCTTATTTTCAGCAGAAAATGTCTTTTTAGACTTAATATGAGCCACATTCACCTGACCAATCCAGAAAAATGTCTTATTTCAAGTCATTTAAAGATGCAAATGAGGTCTGAATTAGGAGTGGGAGAAAAAAATTTAAATGATATATTGGGAGTTTTTTTTTTGGCAATATCAAAATCAGGGTTCTTTGTCAAAAACTCATTTTTTTCAAAATTCAGATTCTTCATTTCAGTCTTTGTTTATAAACTGGATTGGAAAATAACCACTTTTCTCCAGCAGAGGGCGAAATGTTTCTCTCTGACTCATGTGATGTGCATTTTATGGGAAAATATGGCTCCTGGTACTGTCTGTAGACATCATCATCATCATTAAACTAAAAACCATAAATCTGGAAGAATCGCAATATAAATTGAATTGCCGCCCCAAAAATCATAATAGAATTGAATCGCAAGAATAGCATATACAATAGCAAAAATAGCATAGCAAAAATTTTTCTTGTTCTACTGGCTGATTTTTTCTTTACTTGTTTCAAACAATTCAGACATCATTTTTGTCTCAAAATAACTTGCAACAAGTTTCTTGTCATTTTTTCGTCTCTTTTTCGTCATTTTTGCATTTAGAATGGGTCATTACTTTGTATGGTTCGTTTTTGGTCGTGGACACCAAACTGTTTTTTTTCTTCAGTGACAGTTTTACTATTTTTGCTCCTGTGTTTGTCTTGAGATCCTACATGTAACCATGGCTGCATTGTTTACATGTGAAATCAGCCGTTAGCAGCCTGTAGCATGTCGATGCTAACTGGTGCTAGGTCTGATGTTCCCCACAAGGTTAGTTGAGAAGGGGGACGAGTGTAACAAGACAATTTTTACTTAAGATGCAGTGTAGCATTATTAAAAAAGGAGGCAGTCAGAAGAAAAATGATTGAATAGAAATGTTTTGTGTGTTTGTTTGAATAGGCAGTGGCAGCATTGACATTCCTGTCCTCTGTATGCTGATATCAGGAGACACAAGCATGCTGGAGGTAAAGATTTGTCTTTGTTGAGGACATTATAAAGACAGTTTAATGCCTTCGTTGGTATAAAAGTCACTCTTTTCTCTTCCCTCACTCCTGTCAGAGAGTGGATCTGTCTCTGAAGAACTCCATGCCCTGGCTGGTGCTGGCCGGCTCAGGAGGCCTGGCCGACTTCCTGAGTGACGTCTTGGAGAACCTGTCGTCAGCCCCGGTGGTTCAGTCCTCAGGCGAGGGTGACAGTGAAGCTGGTCCCAGCGTGGATCTGAAGGACAGGGTTGCAGAACGGGTTAAGAAGCATTTCCCTTCTGAAACAGAGCCAGACAAACTGGTTGAACGGGTCAGTATGGATTTAGTGTTTTCTTTGTTGTTGTTGTTGTCAGGCTTGCAGGAAGAAGCTGTGCGAGCGTCTGGCTATACTTCAAATAATAAATCCAGTCATCTCAAGGGTTTTCTCCATCTCCTTTTGTTTCTTCTAATCTTCAAAGATCCAGATTTTCTTTCACTTCTTTTAAAGGGGTATTCCCAATAATATGCACTTTTGAGTATAACTTCATACCATCCAGCAAATTTCAATTACTGAAGTGATTTTCTTGGGTATCTCAGTTCTGCAAAATTAAGACGTTTCCTCAAACTACTTCCTGTCTCAGAACGACCCAGATATCTGGAAACTGAAACCGTTGAGGTCAAAGCTTTCAGTTTTCAGAAAGTGAAATGTTAAAGCTGTCAAAGAGCAACTGTGTTGAATTAAATTAATAACTTTATTTTCTGGGAAGGCCGTAGTTTTCCTTAAACAGAAACTGAAATTCTCTTCCCCTTCTGTAAAGTTCCTCTCAGTGAAATGTTGAAATTGTTCCTGTATCTGGTTATTGATGCTCTTATTCAATTACTGAACTAATCAGTGCCCAAACAGTGTTAGCTGTGCTGTGATTGGCTAACGGTTGAACCAGAGACTGACTAGATATTGACTTAATCTGGCAGGGGTTGTGCTGAACTGAATCTCGGGGTCTTGTGCTCACCTTGTCAGAGTTTTTTCTACATCACCATCAGTTAACCGTAAATTATTCTGGTAATTCTGAACTTATGTTAAACTTAACTTTTAATTATCAACCTGTGTCTGCAGGTTCTGAGCATCTACCAAAACAGGGACTTCATCACTATCTACCACGGAGAGCAGGAGGGTCCGAATGACTTTGACACAGTCCTGCTTAAAGCTTTGGTGGGAGGTAATGAAAAAATAGCTAATGAATTTATAAACCATCTTCAATACCAGATCTTTCTTTTTTATTAAAATAATGTATCATTATACCACTTGTTCGATACGTCTTCAATACAACTTTTCCTGTTTTTTTCCCCTCTTTTTTTGTCAGTTCATTTTTTTTCCATTTTACAAAAAAGGGGAAAAAATAAAAATTATAATAAAATTTTATATATATATATATATATATATATATATATATATATATATATATATATATAATTTTTGTTTTCCCCTTATTTATTTATTATATATATATATTTATTTATTTATTATATCCATTTTTATATAAATATATTAATAAATATATTAATAAATATATGTATATATATATATATATATATAAAGGGGAAAAAATAAAAATTCTAAAAAAATATTATATAATTTTTGTTTTCCCCTTATTTATTAATTATATATATTTATTTATCTATTATATATTTTTTATATAAATATAGAAATAAATAAATAAATAAATAAATAAATAAATAAAAAAAAATATATATATATATATATATATATATATATATATATATATATATATATATATATATATATATATATAATCAAAAATAAAGAATAAACGTATAAAAAATTAAGATTTTTTTTCCATTTCATAAAAAAGGGAAAAAATAAAAATGATAAAAATAAATAAATAAAATAAAAATGGAAAATGAAATGGAGTTAAATGATACCAATTGTTCTAAAAAAACTTCAAATAAATTATTAACAAAAAATTTAGAACCATAAATGAGAAAACTAATATACATATGTTTATCCACAGACAGATTTTTTTTAATAAAATGAAAACCAGTTCCTTACTACACTTACAATATTAACAATAAAATATAAAATGAAGATATGATTGTATGACTGGTTTTGTGTTTTTCAGCTAGCAAGCATCGCGCCTCAGTGGACGCCAGCCCTTACAACGAAGAGCTGAAGCTGGCGGTCACTTGGAACAGGGTCGACATCGCTAAGAGTGAACTCTTCAACGGAGACATCCAGTGGAGGGTGAGGATGAAACATCTCTCAGAGAAATACATGCTCTCAGAAAAAACCTATGAAGCATTCTGTTTTGGATTTCTTTAAAATATATTTCTTAAATCAAATAGTACGAAGATTTGGAGGACTCCATGACAGACGCTCTGATCAACGACAAGCCTCAGTTTGTGCGCCTCTTCACTGAGAATGGACTCAACATCCTGGACTACCTGACGTACGGGAGGCTGGAGAACCTGTACCGCTCTGTGCCAGACGGCACTTTGCTTTACCAGCTGCTTCAGCGCCGCCTGGTTTTGCGGCTGGGGACTGCAGCGCCCACGACAACCTCAAACGCACAGGAGTCTCCAGAGAAGACAAAGAGCAGCACTGCAAGGAAGATCAGCCTGTTTGAGGTGGATTTCCTACACCCTGAAATTTTACATCATCAAGAAGAAAAAAGCTGATTTTTATACTTTCCTTTTTTCTCAGGTGTCAGGTGTCCTGGAGCTGTTGATGGGTGATGTCTGTCAGCCGTTTTACTATGACGCCATAGGTTTAGAGATGACCTCATCGAAAAGGAGAGCTTTGAGGGTACGCTCAACTTTTACTAACAGAAGGATCTATGCTTTGTCTGTCACAGTTACGTCTTTAACAGTCTTCTTCTTCTTCTATGAATCATAGAGGGCCAGTACTCTGCTGTCTGGAGAATGCCTGTATGGGAGCAAACGCTGCCTCTACCCCTGGGCTTCTCTCTTCATCTGGGCCGTCCTGCAGAACCGTAGCGAGATGGCTACCTTCTTCTGGGAAATGGTAAAACAACAAACATGACAACCTTTCTTTGTATCTTTTACATCTCTCCACAAAGATTTAAACCCTGACTTTCATCGCGTCTTCCTCAGGCAGGCGAGTCAGTGCTGAGCGCTCTGAGTGGCTGTAAGATCCTGAGGGAACTCTCCAAGCTGGAGGTCGAGACTGAGACCAAACTCTCCATGAAGGAGCTGGCTCAGAAGTTTGAGAACCTGGCACATGGTAATTTTTGGATAGTGTCAGAAAATAAATTTCCTTTCCTGAACTTTCATTGAATGTTGACCTCTCCTCCTCAGACGTCTTCAGCTCGTGCTACCGCAGCAACGAGAGTCGCTCTTTCACCCTGCTGATCAGGAAGTCTCCTGTTTGGGGAGGCACCACCTGCCTCCAGATGGGCACGGGCGCCGACGCACGCCTTTTCTTCAGCCATGACGGAGTGCAGGTGTGTCTACGTTTTCATTCCTCGTGTGGGGCTGATATAAGGAAGTAGGGCTGGGAAAATATGCTATTATCGCAATGCAGTTCTATTAAAAAACCAAGTGTCCAGGACTGAGCTTCTTCAGCAGTCTGTTCAGTCTCTGTCTCCTGGATCCTGTCTGCTCACAGCAGGTGAAGCTCTTCCAATGTGGCCTTGGTTAGCTCTGTTAGCCATGTCAGTGAATAGCATGATGCTAATCTGCCTTCTAGTATTCTCTCTGTTGCTGAGTTAGCACAGTTAGCTTGTCCATCTTATTGGAGATAGATCTTATGTTCCCAATAACGATGGATGGAAGGACAGGTCCATGTCTTCACTTCTTAGCTCACACCTGAGAACCAGCATGTCATCCTCACCTTGTGGGAAACATCTGGCCTTGCACCAGTTAGCACTGACATGCTACAGGCTGTTAACAGCTGATTTCACATGTGAACAATGCAGCTATGGTGACATGTAGGATCTCCAGACAAACACAGGAGAAAAAAATAGTAAAAATATCACTGAAGACAAAACCAGTTTGGTGTCCGTGACCAACAAATGAACCACACAAGGAAATGATCCACTCCAAATACAAAGATGAATAAAATACAAGAAACGGACAAAGAAGCTGCTGCAACAGGCAACTACGCCCATTAGGGTGGTGCCTAGCCAAATATATACAATATGTTTACATACATATGCACATATGAGCCACATTCACTTGATATTCATCTCTAAACTGCTGATGCTGTGTCTTGTCTTCCAGTCTCTGCTGTCACAGATCTGGTGGGGCGACATGAAGAGGAACACGGAGGTGTGGAAGCTTCTTCTCACCTTTTTCTGCCCTGTCCTCTGCTACACCAACCTCATCTCCTTCAGGTAAACTCCACATCCTTGTATCAAGGTTGTTATTTCTCTTTTGTAGCCTTAAGAGGATTTGAAACACACTGATATTGTTAACCTTCATCTATGCTGCAGGGAGGAAGAGGAGCATCAGCAAGAGGAGCAGGGGAAGCCTCATGAGGACACACATGGCAGGGACAGTGACAGCCTCTACGGCACAACGATTTTCTCTTTCTCAGACATCAAGCACATGTGAGTGCCAAAAAAGAGCTTTATGTAGACGTAGGAAAGTGTTTTTCTGTGTTTTGATTGGTTAAAAATGTTTCTGTGTTGTTCCAGTGAAGCCGACGCTCAAGGATTTCACTCTCCCAGAACAGCAACCATCAAAGGTCAGTCCTCTTTCAGCTTTTTACCACTATGAGGACTGTTTCAGCTTCAGACTCATGTCACATGATTGTTGTTTCAGGCATACCTCACACTCACAAACGACCAAAGCGCCCATTCATCGTGTCCAGGTGGCGCCAGTTCTGGTTCGCACCCGTTACCTCGTTTTTAGGGAACGTCCTGATGTATTTCCTCTTCCTGCTGCTGTTCGCCTACGTGCTGCTGGTAGATTTCACACCTCCCCCGCCTGCAGGCCCGGCTATTACCGAGTATGTGCTGTACTTCTGGGTGTTCACCATCGTGTGTGAGGAGATCAGGGAGGTGAGTGTGGGCAAAACTTTCCCCCTCACAGACTTGAAGTCATGACGCTGTGAGCTGAAAATTGTTTTTTCTTCTCCAAGACGTTCTTTCTGGGGACGAAGACTTGGCGCCAGAGGATCAGATTGTACATTCAGGACGTGTGGAACAAGTGTGACCTCATCGCTTTCACGCTCTTCATCATTGGATTGATCTGCAGGTCAGACAACAGTTGAACACAGTCTGTAGCATCACCACAAACCCCTGAAACCAAAGCCTTAAAGGTCGTATCTCAGACATGACAGAGACATGTTCACATTTTTTCTTGTTTACAAATTTTCCCAAGTTGACCACTAGGTGGCGCACTGGCCTCACTCTGGGCTTCTCTCTGTTCCAGGATGTTTGAGTGGTCGTACGGGTTCGGCAGAGACATCCTGTGTGTGGACTACATGGTGTTCACCATCCGTCTCATTCACATCTTTGCCATCCACAAACAGCTGGGACCAAAAATCATCATCGTCGGAAAGATGGTGAGACATGCTTCAAAAGTCTTAAAATGTCTTAAATTCATTAAAAATTTCACAAATGTCTTCAATTTTTGGGGGCAGAACAAGTTAATGTTATATGTTTTCTTCTATGTAGGCAAAGTCAAAAACTTTTATCTGTTAAGTGATATCTGCCCTGTGTACGAGACTCTTATTGTAGTAGCGGCATTAGCTTGCACAGCCTGTCATGTCTGGACTTTAACTTTCAGCTCTGGTGTGTCTGGTGGGTCTTATTTGCTCAGAAGAATATCAATCCATAACCTATGGTAGCCCATTTACGCCAATTTAAAAAAAAAATGAAATTATGAGAAAAAAAGTCATAATTTCAGATAAAATTCATAATAATGAGATGAAAATTCAAAATTGTGACATAAAAAGTTTAAATTGTAAAAAAAAGAGTCATAAAACAAAAGTCAAAATTATGAGATAAGAATTCATAACTATGTAATGATCACTAATAATTGTGACATAAAAAGTCAAAATTATGAGATAAAAAGTCGAAATCATTAGATGAAAATTCACAATTGTAAGATAAAAGGTTGAAAATATTGAAAAAAAAATCAAAATAATGGGACGAAAATTCATAATATTGAGAAAAAGTCATAATCATGAGATTTAAATTCATAACCACAAGATAAAAAGTTAAAATTATGAGGGAAAAGGGTCATAATTGTAAGATAAAATATATAATTACGAGATTAAAAAAATCAAAATTGTGATATAAAAAAATTAAAATTATTTGGAACAAAAATCACACTTATGACATAAAAAGTCAAAATAATGACATAAAAATTCATAATCATGTGATAATGACTTCATTGTAAGATAAAAAGTCTAAATTTTAATAAAATTTCAAAACTATGAGAGAAGAAGTCAAAATCATCAGATGAAAATTTGAAATTGTAAGATCCAAAAGTTGGAATTATGAGATAAAAATTAAGAAATCTGAGATGAAAAGTTGAAATTATTAGAAATAAAAGTCATACTTACGAAATAAAAAAATCTTAATTATGTAATGAAGAATCATTATTGTGAGATAAAAAGTCCAAATTTAAATAAAAAGTTGAAATTATGAGAAACTCAAGTCATAATTTCAAGATAAAAAGTCAAAATAATGAGATAAAATGTCATTATTTAGTTTCAAAAAAGAAAAAAATGTTTTAGTTTTATTCCTAAATAGAAAACACCTCTGCTTTTGTTTTTCTTCTATGGATACAATTTTCAGTTGTTGGTTTTGTCTTTAATCCCTGTGATATAAATTAGGTGCATGCTAGCTAGCCAGTTTGGGACTTTGGGTAAATGCAGATTTATTGAGGGTTGGTCTGATGGCGTCCTGTGGATTCAACTACAGTAGGATCCCCTCAACCATCGTCTATGATTAAAGCATTTTTGGCCTTAAGGTTCATTGAAGATGGCATTAAAAAATAAAAAAAAACACTTGATAAGATTTCAGTTTTTCAGTTTTTTCTCTTTTCCCTCCTGTTCAGATGAAGGACGTCTTCTTCTTCCTCTTCTTCCTGGGGGTGTGGCTCATGGCATACGGAGTGGCCAATCAGGCTTTGCTTTACTCCTACGACCCTCGGCTTGACCGCATCTTCAGGCGGGTTTTCTACCGGCCGTATCTGCACATTTTCGGACAGATTCCTGTGGAAGAGATGGATGGTAAGACTTTTTTTCTTTGGACATTTTGTCTTGTTTTGAAGCTGAGAGACTGGAAATGAATGACCTTTTCTGTTTTATGTGCATGGCAGTGGGAAAACACTGGGACATGCCCTGCACAGACAACGTGACGCTGATCCAGAACGGAGACGAACCGTGCAGGGTTCTGTACAGTAACTGGCTGGTTGTGATTCTGCTGGTTGTTTATCTTCTGGTCACAAACATCCTCCTCATCAACCTGCTCATCGCCATGTTCAGGTAAACAACAGGACCACCAGTGGCTCCACTGAGTCATTTTTGGGCCTCGAGCTGATCTTCTCTGACCTCTTCTCTGTCCCCTTTAGCAACACTTTCTCTGAGGTGCAGGCAAACAGCGACATCTACTGGAAGTTCCAGCGCTACAACCTGATCGTTCAGTACCACTCGCGGCCTTCCCTCGCTCCTCCTTTCATCATTCTGTCACACATCAATCTCTTTATTAAGAGGAACATTCGCAAGGTGCCATCCATCAAGATCCACCACTTTGGTCAGTTTGTAAACAGACCTCTAACATCCTTCAAGCTCCTTCCTGCTTGGTACAGGAAATTAAATAAATGAATCAAACAAATCTTTATCTTTTTTGTCTGCTAGTTTTGCAGTTAACAGGGAAAGCAGCTAACAGGCTAATGACGTGGGAAACCATCCAGAAGGAGGATTTTCTGACAGCCCAGAACAAAATCCAGAAAAGCAGCGACTCAGAGAGGCTCAAACGGATGTCTGGGAAGTGAGGACACCCTCTCACACTGACACCGGCTTAGACAAATGACATATTTCTTTAAACCCTATTGTGCTGAGCTTACTGTCCCCCTGTTTTTTTTTTTCAGAGTGGATGGTGTCATGAAACATCTGACAGAGAGCAGAGACTTCGACCACAGGCTGAGGGCTCTGGAGAATGAGGTAAAAACTACAGACGCTCATAAATCTGTTTCAATCGAGTCTTCGTGATGCCTTCATGTCTGTAGGATAGAGCAAGGGTGTCAAACTCATTTTCACTGAGGGCTGCATCAGCATAATCAATCAATCAATCAAACTTTATTTATAAAACACTTTTCATGCGCAACAGTGGCAACACAAAGTGCTTGACAAAAGAAAAGAAAACAAACAAACTAGACATGAGCGATTGGTGCTGATTTCCTCAATTTTGGGGGATTGGTGATCGGCCCATCCTTACATATGAAACTGATCTTATAAACCTCTAGGGAGGTCTGACAGCCAGCCATTGTTGCTTTTTGCTCTGAGACCTAAAGCTCAGGTCACTTTATTGGTTGTTTAAGTTTAAACATAAAGATTTTCTTGTTTCACAGGTATTTTTCAATGATTTTCAAAAAAATAGGATTGGAACATTGTAGGTATATGCTGTCAGTTATAAAAATTAAAAATTGGTTTTGGCCCAAATCGGTATCGGCAGGTCAGGCTTTTTAAAGATCTTGATCGGCCGGAAAATTTTGATCAGTGACCTGATAAACCCACATGAACACACACACCAATGCACAACCCTCCATCTCCAACCCACCAACCCACACTCCTAGTGCACAAGGTGAACACAATTTAATTAAAACCCATGCAGATGACCTGAGGAACTGTGGAAATGCTATCTGGAGACCTTCATGAGGAAACTCTAAAGTTAAGAAAAATGTTAAACTCAAAACTAGAAAAAGAACAAACAAATTAAAAAAAACCAAGACGATAATAATATCCATTAAAAGACTAAAGCAGTAAAGGAAAAAATGATGTAAAACTAAAACTTTAAGATACAAAAATAAAAAGCTGAAAGTAGCAGTGCAGTAAATAAGAAGATAAATAATTAAGGCAAAACCGATAAAAAAGATAAATATAATTTAAACTAAAGGTTAAGACTATACGCCTTTAAGAAGAAGAAGATCCAAACTTATTTAAATAAATAGATAAATAAGTAAAAGTAAACTCAGTTAGAAGCTAGTGAATTATGTGTAAAATGGTTGTCAAGGGCCAGATGTAACTGTAAGACTATAAAATGTAGCTAAATGTAACTACATTTAATGTAAAATAAAAACAGCTACTACCTCAAAAATGCACCTACTGAAAAAGACTTTCTTTGCCACATTAAAACTTACTTTCACTACCACAAAATGCTGATGTAGATTGTACTCTGTGACAACCGCCACAGCCTCTTAACACAAAAGACACACCAGTTTTTCTCCTTGAAGCACAAACATATACTCCCCTTCCCATCTGTCTTATAACAGCCTCAAATCAGCAACAACTTCCTGGACATTTTGGGATCATTGTTTTGTTTCTCAATTCCACTAGTTTGGAATGTTTTGATGTGAAAACACTGCCATCTAGTGGCGGGATGCTGCCACTCTTCTGGTAACTTAATCAGTCGGCATCACAGGAAATGTAGTTTATGGTCCTGGTCAGACCTTTTAAGCTTTCGTGGGCCACAAAAATGTTGTGGTGGGCCACATTTGGCCTGTGGGCCTTAAGTTTGACACGTGGTTTAGAGTGACTCAGCACGTAAGCTGAGTCACTCTATCCTAAGGAAGGTTGAATAAATGTCACCCCTCCACATATAACATGGTAACTCATATCATGACGGCTGGGACTCAGTGTTCTGATATCGATATCATCAGTTGGAGATTTGAGGTTGGTATTTGAACTCTTTTATTAGCAAAAGACTGAAAGCAAAACCTCTGTTAACTGCTGCAGACAGCAGCTGTGAGAGCAAAACACCCTCATTTGTTAAAGTAGCTTGCATAGCTTTGGTCATTTGCAAAAAGGGCTGAAAGGAGTTAGAAAGTCTTAGAAAAATCTCCCTTCTAGATATATGCCTGATTGTAATCCACACTGTAAAATGAGATTACTAGAGCTGATATTGAAACGATTTCTGTGATTAATTTTGTAGTGATGGTGGACACAGGGGCCTAACTGTCAGAAAGAAAAAGGACAGAAGAGCAGAAGAAAGAGAAATGGAAGAGTGATAGAGCGCAAGCTAAAGGCTAAAGCTAATCAGTTTGTGCTAATGTTCATTCCAACCCACAGTCAGCAGTTATTCTGCAGTGGTCTGTTCAAACTTGAGAGTCTATCAATAAAATAGTAAATATATAGTGTCGATAGCACTATATATAGCCGGCTACTACAACGTTAGCTTGATGTCACGTTTTAAACCGTAGGGCTACATAACTTTACTGATAAATACCTTACATCCAGTAAAAAGTTGTCTTGAACAAAAAAAATTTGTTTCAATCCTATCTCCATTTAATTCCAAAACAAACGCACGCTTCGCTAACAGTCATTTACGACAGTGTGTGGAGCCTCCAGGCCACAGGGTGGCAGATCAGGACACAGTGCACAAATCCTCCTCATTGCATCTTTAATAACCCTTTCTGCTTAGCATTAGAAAATACCACACTATAGCCAGTTAGCTTAGCATGCAGAAGGTGGAAGTATGGAGCATAAAATCCCATAAAAAAAAGGTTTTGACTCTTCTGGTCCCTCTCTCAGATGGAGTACTGCTCCAGCGCTCTCAGCTGGATCGTTGAAACTCTGGCTCAGGGCAGCACGTTCAAACCTCCTCGGCCTCCTCCTACACTGAGAGGTACCTTCATACGTGTATCTTTACATGCTGCATGTCATGAGTTGGAGTGTCACGTGTGTTCACTGAGCTTGTTTGACTCGTTTATTTGATTATTTGTTGTCAGACTTTGCACGTTACTCACTGTCTCTTTCCTCTGCACAGATGCTTTCCCCTCTTCCTCCTGATTCGGCTCACGTGATGCTTTCTCTCACCCAGAAAAAACAAAAAAGGTCAAAAAGCTTTAACTGAAAGGAGTGAAAGGAGAGAAACTACGTCTCTTTTTTTAAAGTATAAAATAATACACAGCTGATATTAAAGTGTGCAATTAATGTTTGTTAAATGCCAAAGTCAGCTGCATGGATTTATCATGCAGCATGTCTTAAGTTGCCTTTTTGTTCATTATGTTTTTACTGCTGTAGATTTAATCTGATGGCTGTCAATCATTTTTTATGGTTGGTATTTTACTGTTTTAACGAAAGTATGAACCTGTGACAAATGTCAATGCACAAATACTTTTTTACTTTTTGACTTCTGGCCAAATAACCGCTAAAAATCTTTTATTTGTGCTGCTATATTATTTTATTTTCCTCAATAAATTGTTAAGAAGCTATAACTGTTACATTATTTTATCTAATTTCTTTGTCCAACATGCAATAAACTAGTGAAAAATAAACTTTTTTTATTTGAATTTTCTTCTTCTTTTTTTTTTTTCTAAATTTATTAATTTCTTAATTTTTTGATTTTATGATTTTACTATTAATATTTTTTTTTTATTTTCAGCACTTGTGGATTTTCATGTAGGAGACATACATTGATTCGAGGTAAAAAATAAAAAAGACAAAAAAAACAGGAAAAAATTTGAAAAAAGGAGAAAGAATAGAAAATTAAATTTTAAAAAATCTATATAAAATTCTAAAATAAATTATACACACAGTCATTAAGAGGTCAATCTGATTTGGAAGAAAACTTTACCTTAGTTTTTAAGACTAGGTCTCTAATACAACACTAGGTCACAAACTAGTGATTAATCAACTTTTTTGATTTGAATTTCCTTTTTTTTCTGTTTTTTTTTTTTCTGTTTCTATTTTATTATTTTATTTTTATTATTATTTTATTTTTATTTTCAGCACTTGAGGATTTTCATGTAGGAGACATATACATTAAGTAAAGGTAAAAAAAAAAAAAACTTCAAATAAAATTCTAAAATAAATCATACACACAATCAAAAACTGGTTAATCTGATTTAGAAGAAAACTGTACATTAGCCTATAAGACGAAGTCTATAATACAACGTATATATCTCAAATATATATAAAACAAAGTCTAATAAACAAGTATCTTTGCATAAATCAATTCAACAGTTTTTGCCTCTATAATTATTTTGTTAATGCTTTTTTTTGTCAAAGTTTAGAAGAAGAAGAAGAAAAACCCTCCCACATCTTTATGCAAAGCAGGGTTCAAGACTTCAGCCACGCTTAGCCTGATTAAAGTAACTGTATATTATGTTGACTTTTGTTGGTTTGATCAAAAACAAAGTGTCAGGAGGAGTATTTCATGTAATACCATCTGTTACTTCTTTGAAAAGCGATTAAGGTAAGGAGCGAGATGGTTGGAAACCATGCAGAGAGGAGCTCCATGGTGCTGAGTTTCAGGCCACCAGCTCTCGACTGAAGGTCACATAGTGGAGCCGGGCTGTTGAAGGAGCCTTGACTGTAAATAGCCGGCCGGGCCACCTGTCAAAGCCCGGCGGTGTCATCACTTTCTGCATGTCGCTGCTTCATGGCTGCATGTGCAGATATGTTCCCATGTAACTGAACATGTGTGTGTCTCACTTCTCGTGTGTCATTGTCAGCATGAGTCTGATCCGTTGGCTCCTTATTTCACACAACCTGCAGTTGCTGCTGAGTCTCAACCCCCTTCTTGTTACCATAATTCAAACCCATAAAATAAACCTGGTGGTGGAGAAGTTCTGCTCTTCAAACTGTTTTAGTAGAATGTCAGCTGCAGACGAACACACTGCACATGTGCAGACCTCAAACATCTCTGTTTCCTTCTATTTACATCCTTCACATACATCATCCTGACAGGTTCTCTGCACTGAAGTGGGTCAGCATATTTTTCCTCTCAAGCTTAGAAGAGTTAAACTTTTCCTACACATGATTTTTCTTTTTTTCCTTTTTTTTTGTTCTACATCTGCAATAAGTAAATAAGGCCCTTCATTCAACACCTTCCTTTGTGTCAGTGGATGGAAACAAGCAGAAAAATTTAGCGCCAAAGAGTTTTAATAATCTATTTACAGGAGGTTTCTGGATTTTATTCTATTTAAGCCACATCATTTCTGTAACAGGATAAATGCAGAAATGAAAACATTAGACCAGGGGTCTGAAACCTTTACTTTTATAGGAGCCATTATTTCCAGCTCACCTGAATTATCATCTTTCTAGGGCCACATAATCTACTTTATCTTCATAATATGGGCTTTAATATGTAAACAGTCTTAATCATAGTTGAAATCCAGTAAATGATTACAAAAACAAGGAACTTTTTGAATTTATGAAATTGTACATGTGATGTCTGTTTTTTTTAAAAATTGTAATACATTTGCAGAAACTACAAAAAATGTGTCATAAAAAATAAAAAAAATAAATTAAAAAAAGTGCAGTATTTATTTATTTATTTTTAGAATCTTTTATTTTTTAAAACTTGGCATTTTCTTTTAAATTTGGCAATTTTTGAAAATTTCAATTTAAAAATTGAATGAATTCACAATTATTTGTTAAAGAAAAATTCAAAAAAATTACATTTTTTATGTTTAAAAAGAAGCAAAAACTTATAAATAAATAACTTTTGCTAATTTGATTATCATTTTTTAATTTAGCAGAGTTTTGAAATCTTGGCATTTCCTTTTAAACTTTGGCAAATTTTGGAAATTTTAATTTATAAGTTAAAATAAATTCTCATTGATTTATAAAAGAAAATTAGAAAATTCAATGAATTTACAAAAATTGTGACATTAGAAAAAAATCAAAATTTAAAAATACTGATAAATAAATTTTGCAATTTTTTTTCAACACTTTTTGAAATCTTGGCATTTCCTTTTTAATTTTGGCAAATTTTTGAAATTTCAGTTTAGAAATGAAATAAATTCAGGTTGATCTAAACAGAAAATACACAGGATTTTATTTAGTATCAGTGTCTTTAATCATCAATACCCTCTGTAAGAAAAATAAAAATTCTTTCTTTCAATAATATTTTTTTAAAGCTATAAGGAGCCACTGCAAAGGAGTCAAAGAGCCACAGGTTGAAGACCCCTGCATTTGGCTCATACACTCGTACACCTTTGTTTAGGCAATTCTTGGTCTGCTTCTCCTTTATTTCTGTGTTTGTATCCTGCAGAAAAGCATTAGACTGATTTCCATGTGTCGTCCCCCCTCCCCTCTGTACTTCGAACCCCGGCCCCCTCCTCTCCACCACATGCACACACCCACCTTCCTGACACGCTGCGTGGAGGGCATCAGGAGCATTCCTCCTGCACATGTGCTTCTGTCACTCATGCCAAGTCGACACACAACTCTCCACCACACACACCACACACACCCAGCTGTGTTTGCACCGTGTCCTCTGTGTTCCCAGCACAAGCCTGCTGCTCGGTCAGTGCGTCACTCCAGCCGGACTCTCTGAAGCTGGGCCCAGTCTTGAACAGACTCTCCTAGACCCCAGCACCTTTGTGACGTTTTCTGAGGATTTTTTTTTTTTCCGAGGCAGAAAAAAAACTTTTTGTCTCGTGTGGGAAAAAAAAGGAGTAAGAGCTTCTCCCAGAGTGGATTTCTTTGTTTAGAAAAGTCCTTGGCTGTGTGACTTTTCCAAAATGGCTCCTCTGAGAGGCTGGCTGCTGGGGCTCCTGCTGGTCTTACTGAGCCCCCCTCAGCTGCAGCTCTCTGGCCTGGTCAGCGCCCAGGACGTCGCCGAGGCAGAGGACGCTCTCCACGCCAGGAATGACGAGGTCGCCGAGGAAGGAGCAACTGCTGAGGGTGATGATGGTGCTGGGGAGGAAGAGGAAGACATAGCAGAGGAGGAGGAAGAAGAAGAAGCTGAGGGAGAAGAAGAAGAGGAGGAGGAAGAAGAAGAGGAGGCTGAGGAGGAAGAAGCAGAAACTGCTGAGGAGGAGGAAGAAGAAGAAGCTGAGGAGGTAGCAGCTGAGGAAGAAAAGGAAGAAGAGGAAGAGGAGGAGGAGGAGGCTGAGGAGGTAGCAGCTGAGGAAGAAGAGGAAGAGGAGGAAGAGGAGGAAGAGGAGGAGGAGGAGGCTGAGGAGGAAGCAGCTGAGGAAGAAGAGGAGGAGGAGGCAGCTGAGGAGGAAGAGGAAGCAGAGGAGGAAGAGGAAGAGGAGGAGACCGCTGAGGGGGAAGAGGAAGCCGAGGAGGAAGAGGAAGAGGAAGAGGAGGAGACCGCTGAGGAGGAAGAGGAAGCTGCTGAGGAAGAAGAGGATGAGGAGGAAGCTGCAGAAGAGGAAGATGAAGAGGAGGAAGCTGATGAGGAAGAAGAGGATGAAGTAGAGGAAGAAGCTGCAGCGGCAGAAGATGATGATGATGAGGAGGAGGATGCAGATGAGGACGAGGAGGAAGCTGAGGAGGAGGAAGCTGAGGAGGAGGAGGAAGAGGAAGAAGCTGATGATGATGATGATGAGGAGGAGGAGGCTGGTGATGTAGAAGAGGAAGAAGATGTTGATGAGGAAGAGGTTGTGCTCAACGCCACTGATGTGGATGATGAAGGTAACTCTGTTTATTTAGTTTGAACTGAAACTAACACACACACACACACACACACACACACACACACACACACACACACACACACACACACACACACACACACACACACACAGGTCTTTAAATAGAGCAGTTTATCTGTGATAGCTGACACCCTGCTCTATCTCAACCATCCAAACCTTTTGTTGAACTGATGGAGCTATTTTCAGATCCAGAGCGAGGTGGAGTCAGATCCAAAACAAGGTGGTGTCAGATCCAGGTTGAGGTTAGTGTTTGATCTAGAGTGAGGTGTTGTTATTCCAGAGCAAAGAATTTTTTAGATCCAGAGAAGGTCATGTCAGAACCACAGCGATATGGTGTCAGACCTAGAGAAAGGTGGTCCCAGATCCAAAGTGAGGTGGGGTCGTATCCAGAGTAAGGCTGTGTCAGATCCAGGTTGTGGTTGGTGTTTAAACTATGGTGAGGTGGTTTAGTCGGATTCTGAGCCAGGTTAGTTTAGACTCAGGTACTCGCAAAGTGGTGTCTGATCCAAATCGGGGTTGTGGTAGATTAAGAGTTTGGTGGTCTCAGATCCAGAGTAAGGAGATGTCAAATCTAGAATAAGGTGATTGTCTCAGATTCAGAGTAACTTTTCAGATCCAGAGCGAGGTGTGTCAGATCCAGAGTGAGTTGGTTTCAGGTCCAGAGCAAGGTGTGTCAGATCCAGAGTGAGGTGGTTTCAGGTCCAGAGCAAGGTGTGTCTGATCCAGAGTGAGGTGGTTTCAGGTCCAGAGCAAGGTGTGTCTGATCCAGAGTGAGGTGGTTTAGGTCCAGAGCGAGGTGTGTCTGATCCAGAGTGAGGTGGTTTAGGTCCAGAGCGAGGTGTGTCTGATCCAGAGTGAGGTGGTTTAGGTCCAGAGCGAGGTGTGTCTGATCCAGAGTGAGGTGGTTTAGGTCCAGAGTGAGGTGTGTCTGATCCAGAGTGAGGTGGTTTAGGTCCAGAGCAAGGTGTTTCTGATCCAGAGTGAGGTGGTTCCAGGTCCAGAGCAAGGTGTTTCTGATCCAGAGTGAGGTGGTTTAGGTCCAGAGTGAGGTGTGTCAGATCCAGAGTGAGGTGGTTTAGATCCAGAGCAAGGTGGTTTTAGGTCCAGAGTGAGGTGCGTCTGATCCAGAGTAAGGTGGTCACAGATCCAGAGTGAGGCAGAGTCACATCCAGATAAGGTGGTTTAGATCCAGGGTGAGGTGGTTTCAGGTCCAGAGCGAGGTGTGTCAGATCCAGAGTGAGGTGGTTTAGATCCAGAGCGAGGTGTGTCAGATCCAGAGTGAGGTGGTTTCAGGTCCAGAGTGAGGTGCGTCTGATCCAGAGTAAGGTGGTGTCAGATCCAGAGTGAGGTAGAGTCACATCCGGATAAGGTGGTGTCAGATCCAGAGTGAGGTGGTTTCAGGTCCAGAGCGAGGTGTGTCAGATCCAGAGTGAGGTGGTGTCAGATCCAGAGTGAGGTGGTGTCAGATCCAGAGTGAGGTAGTGTCAGATCCAGAGTGAGGTAGTCTCAGATCCAGAGTGAGGTAGTGTCAGATCCAGAGTGAGGTAGTCTCAGATCCAGAGTGAGGTAGTGTCAGATCCAGAGTGAGGTAGTGTCAGATCCAGAGCCTGGTGGCCTCAGATCTAGAGTTTGGTGGTGACAGATTCAGAGTTTGGTGGTCATAGATCCAGAGTAAGGAGATGTCAAATCTAGAGCAAGGTGACTGTTTGAGATTCAGCGTAATTTTTCAGATCCATAGTGAGGTGGAGTCAGATCCAGAATGATATGGGGTCAGATCCAGATCTTGTTGGGATCAGATCTAGAGTGATATGGAGTCAGATCCAGAATGAGGTGGTGTCAGAACTAGAGTAAGGTGGTGTCATATCTAGACTGAGATGGTCTCAGATCAAGATTAAAGAGCTGTCAAATCCAAACTGAGTAAGTGCCACATCCAAAACCAAGAGGTCTCAGATCCAGAGCAAGTTGGTGTCAGATCTAAAGTGAGGTGGTCCCACATTAAAAGTGTGGTGGTGTCAGATCCAGAGCAAGGTGGTGTCAGAGCCAGATTAAAGAGCTGTCTGATTCAGAGTGAGGCGGTGTCAGATCTAGAGGGAGGTGGTTTTCAGATCCATGGCTTGGTGGTGTCAGGTCTAGCTAGGTGGTGCCAGATCTAGAGTGAGGTACGGTCAGATCTAGAGTTTTGTGGTGTCCAATCTAGGGCTAGGTGGTGTCAGATCTAGAGCGAGCGAGAGATCCAAAGTGAAGAGGTGGAGTTAGATTCAGAGATAGATTCACAACAACCATATACATGACAGAAAATGTGTAACCTCACTATCCCAGGTGCTCCCATGGCTGTCTGTATGTTGCTACCAAGGCTGAAAACTGAGCTGTGCTCTAAGACAGGAAATCAATTCAAGATGAACATTTAGTTCTCATGGTTTCTCTCATCTCAAAGACAAACTATTGGCTTCTCAAGGATTCATTACGTTGGCACACATCAGGTTTCTGGTCCAGCTCTGGAAGCCCCGTTTGTCATGATCTGCTGACTGTATTTAGACGTGTCAACAGGTGATGATGCAGCAGAAGTGGAGGATGATGTAACTGAAGAGGAGCCAGTCGCTGACCTGCTGCAGTTCCAGCCGGGCTCACTGTGCAGCGTCTGCTCCATCTGTGATGTAAAAACATGACGACACATCTCAACCCAAACACTGGCTGATTTCTGTATTTCTGTAACAAATAACATTCATTCCTCTCACAGCACTGCTCTAAAAACTGTGCCAACTGCCCCTGTGAGGATGGAGATGAGTCCGAGGAGTGTGAGCACTGCCAGGTGAGCATCGTCACTGCCCATAAAAACACCACAAGAAACACACGGATGCATTTCATCAGTAATAAAAACCTCTTTCTTCTATTTTTAGGAGTGCTCCTCCTGTTATATCTGCCCATTGCTGTGTGACACAATTTGCACGCCAGGTGAATATTGAAAACTCATTCTGTGCATGCACTGACGTTCCTCTTTGTCTTTCACATTAGAGTTTGTTGACGTCTGTTTCTAATTCTTCCAGGCGGCCTGATCGACGAGCTCTCTGGCTCCCTCTTTCAGTGAGAAACTTTTTTCTTCTTTCAAGTTTTTGCAGCAAATGCTTTTCTGAATGATGAGCTTATACCCCTGCTTTTGATTCGCAGGTCTTTTTCTGCTCTTCTCTGAGCCTTGGGCGCCCCCGTGTGGTCGTATGAGGTACTGTGTCCTGGATTGGTGCTGTGGGGATTTTCATACCTTTAAAGCAACAGCAGGGCTCTGTCAAGAGCTCCACAGGAATCTGAGAGCTGGAGTGAAGCAACAATGAGCTGAAAACAGCTTCGTAGGATCTTTTTGAAGCAAAATAATACATTGCTAAGGATTTATGTACTTTAAATCTTCTCTTTTTGTAGAAACACTGTAATATATCACAAAAATGAAGGTGTATTGTGATCGGAAATTTTGTTAGAGATGCCTACTTCTTATTTATTAAAGAGCAGGGTCAAGTTTTCCTTTAAATGATTGTTTTTGCTATTTTCAACAAACAATTCTAGATTTCTTACTGTAAAACTACCACTTTGGCCTAAATTTGTGTTCAAAATACAACTTGTCTACCTTGTAACTCACAACACTGTTTAAGAAATACAATTTTAAGGTTTTTCATTCAAAGATTCATTAAAATAAATTATGTTGTGAAAAAAAAAGAGGTTTTATTTATTTATTTTTTTTTACTCAGTTGAAATGTCTGAGCCAAGTTTTAGGACATCTCAGTTTCCGCAGACTTGACAAATGTCACGTGCTGTGATGGGTAAACTGAGCTACATGTGAAAAATGAGTCATGACACGAGTCTGTGTTTATCACAAAACTTAACTAAACTCTAAAAATACCCCGAAGTGATAAAAACCTGATGCTATTTTACTTGAACACCACCTCAAACATTTTGTGCAACCTCAGCTGAAGAGGAGAAACATGAAGTTAATTGTCCAGCCAATCACATCCTGATTGCTGAAGGACATCCACCTGGGACTCAGGTGGATTGTGAACACCCCCCCTGGCCTCTACTACTCTCTGATGTTCATCCTGCGTGGTGTATTCCAGGTGAGCTCTTTCCCTCTGTCGTAGAAAAATAAAGACACTTCATACTTCACGGTGATTGAAATGAAAACAGAGAGAGGAAAAGTCCTTATCAGTGAGTCATTGAAACAACACAGAGGGAGCCAAGGATCTGTCCATTTGATGGCTTTATAAATACTGCTACTGAGCGTGCTCAGAGCTCAAACCAGACTGATCCACATGTCTCAGATATTTAATGAAATATAACTCTGAGTAACTCTCCTGTGTTGGACTGAAGGTCTTTGAACATATTGTATCTTTTGTGTTTATTTTGACCTGTTGAGCCTGTGTCTGTATTAGAGGTGTACACACAGGCATGTCCCACAGCATGAGGAGAAAAGAGTCAGGGTGGAAGGACATTTTGGAGGGCACAAAACCTGTTTCGTGAGCTACTTTATGGTGTGAAGGCTATAAACACAGAGGGAGTTACAATAAACATTACCAGGTACAAAAACATTTGGCTCCCTGTCAAGAAAAAGTCACCGAGCCCCAGTTCCTGTCTGCAATGGAGCTGGAGCGGGTTAGCTTAGCTTAGCACAAAGGCCCAAGACCCCAACTGAACATTAATGTATTTTCCCTTACACTGATTTTCCTCTGATTTTTTTTTTATTTTTTTATTTGAGATGTTTTCTTGAGCTTCAGACCTTTTTATCCACTTGCTCCAGTGGCTAAAGCTAATCTCTCTATGGAAATGTGATTTTTCGAATGATCTACAAAACCAAACATTAGGCTTGTCCCTGTGACTGTTATAATCAGCTGCTGTTCCCCACAATAATGCATAAAGTTAGGCCAATTTCTGTTTTTCACTTGTTTTTTTATTTTTATTTTAAACAAGTTAGGCTTCTTTTAGCCCAGAGGTCTGCAGCTAGTTTAGTTTAAGTGGACTTAATTTCATTCTGCCATTAAAAAACCCCAAACATATTTATCAATAGAAAATAAAAATAAAATAAAATATATGAATAATATTATTAATAGTAATTGATAATAATAATAATAATAATAATAATAATAATAATAATAATAATAATAATAATTATGGGAATAAAAAGGAGCAGAAAAAAGAGAAATAATTTAGTATCAACACTTTTCCAACAAGATATAAAATAAATGCAAAGTATAAAATTTGAAAAAAGCCACAGGGTAGCATGCCTTGTTTATTATTTCTAACTTTCAAAAAAAAAAAGGAAGAAAATGAAAAGAAGGGAAAATAAAGCAAACCAAAAAAAAAAGGTTACATATTAATTCTGCTTTTGCCACAAAACAATCAGCTAGACTACACTTTAATACATTTTCCTGTTTTTGATTAATGTGCTTGTTTCATTACTTTTTAAAGACATTTTAAGATTAACAAGTTATTTCTAAATTTGATTTAAATTTTTTTTTGCTTTTCATTTTTGTCAGGTAATAGTTTTTTTTGTTATTGAATTAAATAAAATGTTTAAATTATTAGATATTTTTATTATTTGATATTTTTTAAAAAATCAATAAATAATAAAATATATTATCTAATTAACTAAATGAATCTGTTTTAAAATATTCAAATAATTAAATATTACATAATTATATATTTATTTATTTAAATATCTTTAGATTTTTTTTCCCCCAATATTAGATAGTTATTGACAAATGTAATTATTTAAATAACTTTTTATTTACACAATTATTTAATTTATTAATATATTTTATTTTGATACTTTTAGTCCTCATAGCTAAGCAGGTTTTTTTTTTTTTTTTTTTTTTTTTTTTTTTTCTATGAACAAATCATGCGTAGGCTAGTTTTTTTTTTTTTTAATTTTTTTTTATCAACTTTACACAAATATGGAAAGGAGTCAAACAGGTGAGCATATTTCAACGTTTAATTGTTTTCAAAAGCCTACACACTGCACTTCGGTTTGGGGTTTTCTTGTTCTATAACAGGTAAAAATAGACAAAAATAAAACTTAACAAAACAAGCTGTGTTGTGTTTTGTAATGGTTGCAGACCCCTTTCTATAGGAGTCTGTCTTGATTTCCTGAGACAATCACATCTCCTGTAAGACCATTAAACACCAAAGGTTTCACAAGCTGAGCAGCTGATATTTAATCATATGTTTAATGATACAAGTGGATCCTGCTCTGCCTACACTTTGAGTCTCACATTACTGCAGTTTACAGTCAACATTCCTTCATTGGCCTGTGAAGGCTTAAAGCCTGCGTTTAATCCCATGTTTAGAGAACAGATCCAGTTTAGCTTCTCTGGTATCGGTTTTCAGGGCTCCCTGTCAATTAAGAGCTTAGCGTCGCGGTGCCGTGTGTTTAAAGAGAGATGTAATGGCTATTGAGAATTCCAGTGGCGTGTAATCTCCTTTATCTGGATTGTGCTTTTGTGTGTATGTGTTAAGCCTTTTGTTGCTGAATACCGCTATACAGGTGTTGAATATCACTTCCTCTCCGCAGGTTTAGGAATAAGATTGAAGCAGTTTTAGGTTGACAACTGTGAGAAATAACGCTTTAATAAAAGTGAATATAAGTAAATAAATATAAAAAATCTGTAATCTATGCTCAGATCTGCTCTAGCGGCATTTGTTTCCTAAAATTCTGAGGGATGCATCATGAGTGACGTGTCCTGGGGCCCTGTGGTGCTTCAGGTCTTTTCACACATCAGACACCCTCACCCACGGGATCGGTCCCCTGGCTTTTGTCCCAGCAGCAGATGACAAAAGGCTTTCTGTTTTCCGGAGACACCCTGTGACCCTCTTCTCAGCCGTCCCCGCAGCTTGGTGATGACTCTGCAGAGTGACCAGCCCACAAAGCATCCCAGTGCTTCAGTTACTGCAGAGAAAGAGGAAAGAGGTGTCCTTCAGAGGAGGGTTAAACATCTTATACAAGATAGTGTTTCACTCAGACGTGGAGATTTGTGAGACTAGGCCAGGGGTCTGCAACCTTCAATTCCACAAGAGCCATTTTGCCTCAGTTCACCTGGATTACAGTCACTCAGGAGCCACTGTGAATAAAAATTCAAACAAGTTTTTGTTTTCATAAAATTGCATTTTTTAAAATAAATTTGCAAATATAAAAAAACGGAAAAAAGTGGTGTCATAGATTTGCAAAATTTATACAATTTAAAAGGTTGCATAATTTTTCCAAAAATTCAAAAATTTGCAAAATTTACCAAAAAAAAAGAAAAGAAAAAAAAAATAGATGTGAGCAAAAATTAAAAAACTTTTGAAATTTCAGAATAAGCTGAAATTTCACACACTGGAAAACAAAGTAAAAATTCTTATTTAAAAAAATTTACTTTTTTTTTTTTTTCAAAAAACTTTAAAAAATTTGCTAAATTAAAAACAAAAATTGTTTAAAACATTTGCTTAAATTTGTAGAAATTTAAAAAATGTGAAATTTGGAAAAAATGCAAAATAAAAAAAAAATATGTATTTCTTTCTAAACTCAAAAGAAGGAGAAAATTTTAGATTAAAAAGTTTGACAAAAAAAAAAAAAAAAAGTAAAGTAAAGTTTTTGGCAAGATGCAATGTGTATTCAACTAAAACCCAAGCTGTATGGATCAGAATCCTAGAGAAAAAAAACAAGTTTAGCTCGGTCCCAACTCAGACAAAAACTCAGCCAAGACTTTTCCATCTCCACTTCCTGCTTGGGTGACCTCACTTCCTATTCCTGCATCTAATATCGTCAGCCTATTGAAATAACAGCCCAAGTCATTTTTTTGACAAAAAAAGATTTTTTTTTTTTTTTTTTGGCTTAAATCATCTCTTGATAATGCTGACCATCTCTGGTAAACTCACTTAAATCTTTAGCTTAAAGGATCATAATCTTTAACCCTCCTATAGGACAATGGCCTATGTCAAGAGGGGGACTTAGGCCCATGTCAAACCTTTGGATTATTGAGGATAAAATGTGTAACTTGGGCAAATTAACAAGCTTTCATGATGGAGGCTGCTTCAAAGGAAACAGAAACTTCCGAAGTTTTTTGTGTTTTCCTAAAAACTTGAAAAACGACTTAGGCCATTGTTTTAATATATGACAATACATGTAGCATAAAGGTCTGATTTACAACTGCAACTGATAAAACTGCAACTGGATTATAAAAAAGTCTTCAAAGCAGAATTTAACCCACAAAAATAGTGGGAGCAGTCTTCAGTTATGCCTCTTCAGTTGAACTCTTTAAGCACTGATCCAGCGCTGTGCATGGAAACTTGTGTTCTGTGTCATTAAACAGGAACTGGATTTAGCTTTGCTGTGTAAACCCCCTTTACCTGATCATTGGCTGGCTCCAAACACCTGTATTTTGATCACAATGTCCTGACAAAAGAGACCTGTGGTCAGGTTACGTGTCACCCCCATACTGATTTAGTGATGTATACACAAAAGCCCCCTCCCTCCTATTGTATGTCACCCTCTGCTCTATATCACTGACTGGAAACATACTGGGACACGTCTTCAACTTCTCCTCACTGGTGGATTTATCTGGTGGCTGAGGTTTTGATAAAATCGTTTTTTTCTGAATGGTAGGAAGCAGCATTGTTTTAAAGTGGGACGCCTTAAAATCAGCATTGCGCGAGTAATGGCTACAAAACTGCTAAACCTGACTTCTGATTGATAACATTTGTTTTCCTTTAAGATGCATCTCTCCTCTTTTGTGCTGTGGCTGTGTGTGGGAGCTGTGGTGGAGTATGGTGAGTAAAATACTTTTTTATTAAGTGTAAATAGTTTAATTAGCTCTTTTAACCCCAAATCAAACACAGTCAACGACCTGTTTGATAAAACTGTAGACGTTTAGGTTAAGGGTATTTGTATGTTTTTATTGATGATAAATATTTGACATTTAAAATCGTTTTTGTCATTTTTAAAGATGATCGTTGTGTGTGTTGTTATTGATCACTAGTTCAGTATTTTCCATCTGGGCCCTTCCAAGGGTCACACAATAATTCTTTGTGCTTTAATTTAATTGGCAAAGGTAAAGAAAGGAGAAAATGTTGTTTAGTTTGACTTTTTAAAATGATGTGTGAACTATTTTAAAGTACAATCTGTTCCTCTCTGGACTTCAGTTTTTATTTTGTCTTTAGAGAAACTAAACAGCTGTGAAGCATGATGAGGATAAAAACCCTGACACAGCTCAGCTTAACGGTTATAGCTACACAGGACGTTTTTTACTCGATTTTTTTTTTTTTTTTTAAATCTAAGACAGGTCTGGTGAGATGTTTTGGGAATTAAAAAAATATTAAATAATGCACATGTCCTGCAAACATTAATTAATTAATTAATTTATCTATTTTTATTTTTTATTTATTTATTTTTATTTATTTATTTATTTTTACTTATATTTTCATCTATTTTATTTTTGGTTATTCCATAATTATTTTAGTTAATTGAGGGTAAAAAAAGGATAAAATTCAATAAAATAACCAATATATGTGTATATATATATATATATATATATATATATATATATATATATATATATATATATATATATATATATATATATATATATATATATATATATATATATATATATATATATATATATATATATATATATATATATATATATATATATATAAGTATTAAAAATGATCTGTGTAACCTTCACTTGCTTCCGGCAAGAGCCACATCTTTGGAGCAGTGGTGCTCATGGGTAATGTAGTTTTCATTCTATGTTTCAAAAATGACTTTTTCCCCAGATGATTAGACAGGAATTCAGACTTTGATTAGTCAAGAAGATATCACTGTCATTATTTTTCACTCTGCTTCACACAGGACGACAGAGCCTGCAGGTAAATAACACCAAACTGGTTTTCTGAGAGGTGCTGTTGCTGGTAATGATAGCGCCGCCAGCCTCCATTCCTTCACGCTGATCAATGTCAGCGTGCCTGTTTGGGTTACACATGGCTCCTGTGGATGGTTATACACTCCTGTTAGCTTATGTGTAACTTTATCTGTACTTTCTAATCAAATCTAAAAAACTTTGCTCAGACGTCTTCTTTCAGCTGTGCTTGCTAACATCTGGGTAGTACAGCCCTGAGCAAAATTTGATGTGGGGCCCTCTTTTTCTGTTTGTATTACACAAATACAAACAGGTTAGCATGAAGCTTTTGAACTGGCAAGTCAAAAGATCTTTGTCTCTTGTTTTTGACTAGCTAGCTAGTTTGCTATTAATGGCTACACACATATCTCTCTGATAAACATTCCATTACCAAGATATGCAAACATCCCTTTATCATCATGTTTTTTCTCTTCTTCCTCTTTCTTTTCTCTGACCCTGAAGGGGGAAAGTCCTTTTCTGTGACATTATTTGGCCTTTAGAGAAAGTAAAAAAAAAAAAAAAAAAAAAAAATAATAATAATAATATATATATATATATATATATATATATATATATATATATATATATATATATATATATATATATATATATATCAATTTAAATGTTTACTTTATTTTTTTCTGAAATCCACCCTGAAATCCTGCCCCCTGTTGGAATCAGGATAGCCCTGTGTTTTTGGATTAATGTGATCCAGATCCTACTAAAAAGTTTTGAACGACACGAACTGAAAGTTTTTCAGATTAAAACTGGGATTACATTACGTGATCTAATCATACTTCAAAATCCTTCTTTCCCTTTTGAACAAACAATTTTTTAACATCTGATCTAATCCAATCACCAAAAACTGATCGGATTACCTTTGAACAATTTAGTTTTTAAGTTTATGCTGGGGAATATTAGGCTATAAGAAATAAGTGCTAAGATAAAACATAATTTATGAAAATCATGAATCTGGGCATGGACGTGTAGTTTGGTTTGTCCCATTGTTGGAGCAGTCAGTCTTTTTTTAGACAGCCAAAGATGACAGGTTGACCGTCCCCCATCTGTCTGCTTCAGACACACAGCTGCTCAAATAAAAGCCCATTGTGAGTAATTTATTTTTAATGCACGAGCAAAGATAAAAAAGCAAAAGAACAACAAGAGGAAGGAAAAACAACAGGCTGCTGGATATCTAAACAAACAGATCATCCTGGGACAGGTGAATGGCATTGATGGATGCGTGAGTGTTTCTACTTTCAGAGAGAAAAATCAGGCAATGAATAATGGAGAGATTAAAGAGAGGAAGGAGCAGAGTGAATAAATCAATATATAAATGGGTTGAAGAACAATAATGGGGATGAAAGTATGCATCATCTTAATCCTGGCTGTGTCACTGCTGCTGGCAAAACTACCACAACCAGCTCTTACAACAACTATAATTAACATGTGAGTAATAAATGAAAACATAAATCATGTATCACGTGACTTTTATTGTTTCAGCTGCTGGAAGTGATGGCAGTGATTGGTGCTACACAGGCTGCGGTAAGTAAAGGCCTCATCTCATTAAAAGCTGGGTTCGTCTATGATAGTTTGTGGTTGTAAGAGCGTCTCCTGCCTTTACAGAGCACACCCCGACTCACTGGGTATACATCCCCGGAGCGTCCTGTGGAGGAAAGAGGCAGTCTCCTGTTGATATCGTCACCAGCCACGTGAAGACTGATCCAAACCTGCACGACTTCAACCTTGTCAACTTCTCTAATCCGCACATCATCAAGTCTATCATTAACACCGGACACACAGGTTCACAAAAATGGAAGATTCATCTTCTCTTTCTTGATTTTACAAAAGATGCAAAAGAAGTTCTGATAATCCATGACCCACTCACACACTTCTCTGTCTTTCTTAAAAAAGTGAAATGCATCTTAGAGGCAAATGTGTCCGAAGTGAGTGGAGGAGGACTGAACGGGACTTACTCTACCATCCAGTTTCACCTTCACTGGGGGGACACCCAACACCACCCCGGGTCTGAACACACGGTCGATGGACACAGATATCCAATGGAGGTATTTCCTTTAGAGAAGGTGCTTCTCTTTTCAGTCTCTGCACTTTATGCTACGTCACTTTTTGTCTCCCTTTCCTCAGATGCACATAGTCAATCTGAAGAAAGGTTTGGAGAGTCCCACGGAGGATCCAGAGGGAATCGTCGTTCTTGGGTTTTTCTTGAACGTAAGTCCACCTCTTAAGAAGTGACACTCTAATAACTGTCCAAGCTTGATATAACTTCAGAAACACAAGTTGAACTTTCACTCCCTCGCCATAAATTACTTTTAGCGAGGCGTGTGTTTGTTTTGGGATTAGATGGTGATCAGATTGACACAAATTTTCTTTCTTCAAGACAACTATATACTGGATACAACGTGTGAAGTAAGGTTTTTTTTTTCCAGGACAGTTACGTAGCGCTACAGTTTGAAGCAGCTGTCCATATGTAGTGCTATCGGCTGCCCTGTGTTCTAAGACATGTCTGTAATATGTAACGTTAGTGAATCCTGGTTATGTCCTGCCAGTCATCTACCAATCAGAGCTAACGTAACCTCACTCTTCATTTTATTGATAGACTCTCAAGTTTGAACAGACCACTGCAGAATAACTGTTGCAGCAGTTTAGCCCTTTAGTCTTTAGCTCGTGCTCTATCACTCTCCCGTTTATCTTTCTTCTGCTCTTCTGTCCTTTTTCTGTCTGACAGTTAGGCTCCTGTGTCCACCATCACTACAAAATTAATCACAGAAATCAGCAGAGAAAAACACAGATCTCTCTTCTAAACTTTGTCAGCTGGCATGGTGTTGTCATAGAGACCTAGACATGACGTAGATCAATCCAGTCCTGGATGACCCGTCTTGGAAGCTAAGAAGTAGAAGTTTAAAATAACCTGCAACCAGCAACATTTGCTCTAATAATCTCATTTTAAAGTGTGGATTATGATCAGGCATATATCTAGAAGGGAGACTTTTTCAAGATAACTTAAACAGAATTCTCCCTAAGACATAGAGTTTCTATATTCAACAAAATCTGGAAGTTCACTGCAGGGAACAAGTCAAACAAGGTCAAAGGGAAAGAGTCATATTTGCAAGTGTCTCAACTGTCCCCAGTCTCCCCTTCATACTGGCAATGCCACTAGATTTTCAGGAATTATATAACACTACAATCAAAAACATGTGACCAAAAAGAGGGGAAAAGAATGGGGGGGAGAACTTCCTTTTGCTAATAATAGAAGCTGAACATTTTCTCCCTAAAGGCGACAGACGATGGACATATGACGGGACCGTGGGGCAACCTCACATCTTACCTGACAGCTCAAACAGGTACGTTCATGTTTTAAAGTTTTACTTCATCTCTGTCTTTGTCAAAGAGCACTGTGCAGAGACTCTAGTATAAAATGTATTGCATGTCACTGCAGGAAATAAATTGTTTTTTATTTAAAAAAAAAAAAAAAGGAAAAAATGGATTAAAATGTTCTGACTTTTTTTTTTCTTTTAAACTATTATTATTTTTACTATTTTTTTCTGAGGGAAAACTCAAATTTCTGAGTTTTTTTCCTGGAAAATAAAATGTAAAAAATATTTTTGGACTATTATTTTTTCGAAGTTTCCCTTATCCTTTGGTACTTATCATTACTTTTTTTTTCTTATTAAAACCTATTTCATGTTGTTTTTTTGGCATGTTTATCTTGAATCAGGACGTCTTCCTTCACTTCATTTTACTTTGATGTCTTGAAAATAAAATTATGTTTCGGTTTGAGGCATGCAGACCAAAGATTAGTCACCCCACAACCACGGCCCTAAATGTCTCGCCAGGTGTAGCCAGGTGGTAAATTGGTGAATTTATGGACACGCCTAGCGACATAAGTGCGTGAGAAGAAGTTTTTACACCTTATGAAAGTTTCACTTTACATGATCATGATGAAAAGAGTCGCTCTGCTGCTCAGGCAGGTTTTCTGTTTGACAGCCAGTGCGGCAGGGTCGAATTATGATCGTTGGTTGTCGTTGTGTAAAGAGGTTGGAAGAGTTGAGGCTGTAAAATTTAACTGCATGACAAAGTGGTGAGCCTTCTCCTCATTTCACAGGCACAGAAGTGGCTTTTAACCACAGCATCTCTCTCCATGACCTGATGGGAAGCGTGAACGTCACAAAGTTCTACCGCTACATGGGCTCTCTGACCACACCGAAGTGCAACGAAGCTGTTGTGTGGACGGTTTTTCAAGAGCCAATCAACATCAACAAAGACCTGGTGAGCTTATCCTCTGCAGGATGAGAGGAATAGGAAACATCCCTGATTTTCTTTTCGTTCGTACAAGAAAAGCAGCTTCACAAAGGAACAGAAATAAAAAGACTCGAGCAGTCGTAAACAGTCGTAAATGAAACATGGCTGCAACAAAGGGAGCAGCAGGATTTGGTATCTCACATTCACACCTGAGATATGGGGAACATGTGTTTACACGCTTTACATCTTTTATTTATTAAGTGCATCAAACTACCGCTCCTAGCAGAGACAGAGAGAAAGAATCATCGTAAACAATCTGTCAACCTTCAATGATCAAAGTTTTGGCATCCAGTGTAATGACTGACAGCTTGTTTGTATCACCCTGTCGGTTAACCAGACTGAGCTGGGTGTGGAAAATATGTCTCAAAGGCAGTTAATTAAAAACGGTATCAATTACAAGGAGGACAATAACAGAAACCACAAAGTGGTTGCTGTCAGACTTTAAGCAATCAGACGTATAACACAGACATGAGCAGAAGAGAAACAGCGCTGCATGTGACGCTGGAATAAGTCATCAATCAAGTGTGTGTGTGTCGCAGAGTGACACATCCTGCATCTTATCTCTGCAGATCATAAGATGCACATGTCTCTGCAGGTGCTTCAGCAGGTGCATAACTCTTTGACCTCTGCTTCAAAGAAACCAGTCTGTGAAATATTTCAAACATTCAGATTGGAAACTTGATTTAAACCTGTACCTTCAAACAAATAAACAATATACTCAGAGAGAGCTCAGGTAAAGATTTTCAAACAGGATAAAAAGTTGAGCAGTTTCTTTTATGATATAAACTTTCTCATATTGGACAATAAATCTCCAAAGTGAGACATCTCAACGTCTGCAGGCGAGCTTTGGGATCTGTAAGGGGAATTGTTTGTTATGCCAGTAGAAAGCATTCCACACTTTCACTTTTAAAGGCTCCATAAGCGCTGTGGATTCTCCCCGTGGGTTCAAACAGAAAGCTGCACGACTGGAAGTTCGTCAAACGACTGTAACTGTCTTTTCAGTAGAAGTCCAGCATAAAAAATGAAAACACGAAAGGATTTTGGTTTGTTACAAAAGATGCAATGATAAAAGGTAAAAAGTAGATTTCGTCCAAACCTGTAGTGCTTAGGGTTCGGTTCTGAAACACACTACACAATAAGATTTCCTGCTTGTTAGCCTGCACTAAATCCAAAAATATTTCATTTTCCAAAACCAAAAAGCACCTTTTGAACTGGACAGTGACCTCCGCCAAAGTTGGTATGTTTTTGGGAAAGTTTGTCTGTTTGTCTGTGAACAACATAACTCAAAAAGTAACAAACCGATCTCGATGAAATTATCAGGAAATGTTCAAAATGGAATAAAGAAAAAGTGATTAAAATTTGGAGGTGATCTGGACTATTGTCTGTGTCCAGGATTTCTTTAAAGGATTCTTTATCATTGTGAGATAAGGCCGTTTTCACCATATGTGTATATAACTCCACCATAAATGGTCGGATTGCTTTGCAAAACAATACAAGACAAGGTCACCATAATTTCTGACAGATGTAAAAGTACAATCCAGATCCTGGTAATTTTCTGGATACTAAGATCCAGAATATGAAATATGTACTGGGTCATCATAATTTTCAACACTGTCAGAAAACAAATTATCGTACAAACCTGCAACTAACACCAAATTGTAGCAGACAGTCTGCTGAAAGGAAGTATAACATTAAAGTAAGACTAATCACAATATGCTTGGTGGAGGTCTGCGCTCTCTCAGCTTCATTTTTGACTTGAACAATTCAAAGAACAAAACAAAGAAGTTTGCAGTTGGACAATGCAGAGAAATCTGGGTGTGTTGAATCTAATCCCAAAAACCCAAAACAGTGGACTGACAGTTAAAGCGCATTAGAGGAAATGTGAGCCAATAAATTCTCCATGTTTAGGATTTTTGATCTGAGATTTCACTCACAAATTCCCCATCTGAGGAAAGAACTTCCAACATTTCTGAACCACATCTGAAAGGTGACTTCCACACTGTGGTCAGAGCTGTTTCATTTCTTTTCTGGTGGTTAATCTGTTGGATTATGTTTTCTCAGATTCAGAAGTTTCCCTCTGTGACGGGCCTCTCCAATGTGTATCGCCCGACTCAACAACTCAACGGACGTCAGGTGTTTGCTTCTCCTGGAACTCCTCTACCCCCGAGTGAGTTATAAATCAGCCACGTTCAAAGATCTGCCTGATTTGCGACCCGACATGCCACATTAATGGATCTTCTTTCCTCTAGGCCATCCGTGGTGCTATGACGAGCACTGTGGTACGTATCGACACATTCTTACACTCAGAGGTAACATGAGGAGAGAGCAGCTGGGGATGAAATCTTGACTTGAAAATGTTTCTTTGGACCATCCAGACTACAGCCCATCTCATTGGTCCAGCCTCCCTGGCTCACACTGTGGCGGTGAAAGGCAGTCGCCTGTTAATATAAAGACAGAGGAAACCGTGGTCAAGAAGGAGCTCAAAGAATTCAAGTTCAAGAATTTTGATGATAAGCATGCGATCAAGTACATCATCAACACTGGACACACAGGTGAGGCTCCTGTCTCCATGAAAATTATTGTCCGGAAAGCATGAACGTTTTGAGCTGAAGATCTTACCTCCTTCAACTGTCAGTGAAGTGCGTTCTGAAGGACGACATGGTGGAGGTGTCAGAAGGCGATTTGGGACACGATTTCGCCACTCTTCAGCTCCACTTTCACTGGGGCTCCACGTCAGACGACTCCGAGGGCTCCGAGCACACGGTGGACTCACACAGATACCCAATGGAGGTACGTGTAAACGTTTAACTGGCAAATCACAAGGATGGGAGAAGTTCTCATCAGTGATTCCTCACCTGCCTCTTTGTTCAGATGCACATCGTGAACAAGAGGAAGGATCTGAGTCTGGAGGAGGCCGTCAAGACTCCTGACGGGTTGGCTGTGCTGGCATTCTTTCTCAAGGTAAGTGACGTTTAAGCTCACCAAATACTATCACATCATTAAATGGAGATTCATAAAAAGGAGAAGGAAATACACCTTAAAAGAATTCGAAAAATTGGAAAAACCTCACTTAAATCATTCAGTATCTCTAAAAAAAAAAAAACTATCAAAAACAGCATATCAAACAAATACAGGGATAAAATATATCCTTAACCTTGCATCTGAAATGGAAAAAATAATATGAAAGTAAAAAATAATAAATAATCAAATAATTAGATAAATAAATAAATAATAAATAAATAATACAAATAAATACATAAATAAAAAATAAAAAGGAAAAAATATTATTATCAATATTCTGTAAAAACCAATTACTGCTCCTTTTCACTTGTTTAAAGATTAATTTTGTTTTTGTATTGTACTTATATTTTTATGTCATCATAATTATAATAATTATAAACTTTATTTATATGGCACTTTTTAAAAGCAGTGTTACAAAGTGCTGTACAAAATGAAACAATGAAATAATAAAAGAGAAGAAATAGGAACTAAAGAAAATTATATATATATATATATATATATATATATATATATATAAATATATATATATAATTTATTTATTTATAATTAAATAGTATAATTATGTATATATTATTATTTATTATATAATTAAATAATCTTAATTATATATATATATATATATATATATATATATATATATATATATATATATATATATATATATATATATATATATATATATATATATATATATATATATATATATATATATATATATATAACACAGAGTTTCTTGGGAGCAGCTATGGTCTTGTTTCCTTTCTTATAGCAAAGATACCATGACTTTAAAATGATCTGTATTCCATTTCTGTACATAAAACCCTGCCTTTGGTAACATCAGAGGGTAGACTTAATAGTTGAGCTCCAACCCCCCCCCCCAGGTCTTTTAAACAGATGAGAAAATAAAATGATTATTCTATCTTATTTTAAGACATTTGGTGAGGCATAATTTTCTATTCTTTAACCCTGTACTTTTTTGTTTCACAATTGACACATTGTGCAGTTTTGGAAACTTTTGTAGTAAACTTTTAGTAAACGTGCATTCTTATGCAGAAAATACTTATTTTGAAAAATGAGTTAAAGTTTATACGTTATTCTTCCTGCAACTTCTTGAAAATTAGTAATGAAGTTTCTGAAACAAGTGTGTGGGTGATGTTATGGAGCCAAAATACAACAAAATACAACAACACTGCTACTTTTTCTAGATCATGTTTATTTAGTTAGATCTATTCAATCAGGTTAGATCCACATTAAGTTTACACAATATAGAATTGACCCCCCACTGGCTCCTCCAATGGCCCCCCGAAAATAAATCCCAGATACGCCACTGCATGACAGTGAGGTTTTTTTTTGTTTTAATTATTTTAAATAAAAAACAAACAAAAACAAGAGCTCTGAAGATCACTACATGATTCAGTTCATAACTAACTTTTCATCAGCCCCATTTCTTTACCGACTGGTTGTATGACAAAGATCAAAGATTACTCTCATGTTTCCAGTGTAAGGGAACGAACCAGTCCCCATCATGACGAATGACAGGTTTGTGCTTGATAGCTCCCGCCAAGTCACGGTATGTTTATGCTCCTCCCTGAGACAATACGACTGTCACATTCCAGGGAAACATACTTAACCCACTTCTAACACGGCTGACGCTCCAATCAGAGCACTTAGACAACATGAAAGGGGTAAAGCAGCCGGTTACGTAACTGAAGAGGAGACATGAGCTACTGTTTCATACCAGAGCACACAAACACACTCTGGTTCATCTCTGAACATATAGAGCACAGACCTGCAGAGGTATGAGATGTGGGTTACCATGCCAAGATAGTAAATTATCAAGGTCAACAAGTCCATTAAAGATGATTTAACAACTTTTACCCCAAGAGTTCTTTTGAATGTTTCCAGAGAGCTTCACTACGGGAGTCTTAGGTATCAATTTTACTCCCCTCATAATCTCAGGATATCAACGTTTAGTTTCTAGAGATTTTAGTAAAGTTGGAAGATGCAAAACTGGCTGCTCAGTTTAGCCTATTTCTAAAACAGAACAACCAAAAATAAGCAAAAACACATCATTAAGCATCAGCAGAAAGAGTTCAATTCAATCAATGGATCTGACAGAAAACTGAATCATCTGGTTCTCAGGTGAAATCTTCTTAACTTTTCAGTCAGGCGTTTGTAAAAGACAAAAGACCTCTGCCTGAGGAGGTAATCTACATGTCGTCTGGAGGCATTTCAGGAAGCCATGAACTTTTTTCTCACAGCAGCTGTCTTCACGTCATGTTAAGATCAGCAGGGCTTGCTGAAATTTCAGCCTGTTGTGTCGTAGGATGTAGGTCATGTAACATGACAAAACATTATCTTTCCAGCTACAGCGAACTGCAGAAAAGACAAAGTAAAATTGGGCCATATTTCAAGATAAGACCGCGCAGGACCCAGGTTAGCGACAGGTCAGACAGCAGCAGCATTCAGACACTGAGTTCTGAATACACTACCTAGCAAAAAAAAAAAAAAGGAAAACTTGCTTTTTATGTGGCACAACATCAGCTAAATACAAAAAGCAGTGAGTTAAGTATTCTTTAAAAAAATTATGAAATTTACTAATTTATATATTTGTTAAAAAATAATTGTAATGTTTTGAAATTTTGATTTTTTTTATTTTATTTTATATTTTTTATTTTATTTTATATTTTTTATTTTATTTTTGCAAATTTAAGTCATTTTTTCAAACTTTTGAAATTACAAAAAAAATCACATTTTTTTTTTAAGTATAAAAGTTTTTATTGCAAATTTTGCAAAGTTTTTAAAATGTCAAAAATTTGGCGAATTTATTAAAAATATTAAGTTAAGACAATTTCATAAATTTCAAAAACTTTTTGATAATTATTTATTACATTTTGACTACGTTCAGAATTTTAAACACCTTATTGTCTTTATTGTGAAGATAAAGTAGATTTTTTTTTGGCTCTGGATCATTTTTAACCCAGGTGAGCTGAGGCTAATGTATGGCTGTAAGTGAAGGTTGCAGACCCTGGTAAGAGAGTCTAGCTTCCCCACAGCTAGCAGGAGTTTAATCTATTGGGAGACACTGTAAATGGACAGAACAGGAGCAACACCTTCAACTTTATGATTCTGGTTTAAAAAAAAACTATGTGCACACTTCTTTCTTACCTAAGTCTGTCTTAAGTTATCGAGCTAACAGACTTCATGAATTGGTTTTCCAGGCTTCAGAGGACAAAAAAAGCAGCGGTGGATCCGAACATCATGAGGTAAGACTGGAAGCTTTTTTTAAAAACCTTCGTCTGTACGGTCGTTTCTCTGAGCTCTCACTGTCCGTCTCTGCAGACTGAACCATCAAAGCCAACATCCAATATGGAAGCCTGGAAAAAGCTGACCAGCTACCTATCACATATTAAAAACATCAGTAAGTGCATGCGCCTGCTTACATAACATCATCGAAGATGCTGCGTCATGATAACTCCTGCTGTGTGATGATGTCTCTCTAGGCTCTAAAGCTAACGTCACAAAGGAGATCTCCATCGATGACTTGCTCGGCGATGTAAACAGAGCTTCGTACTATCGCTACAACGGCTCTCTAACCACCCCGTCATGTAATGAAGCCGTGGTCTGGACGGTTTTTAAAGAGCCCATCATAGTGGATCAAAGTCTGGTAGGTTTAATGAAACAAACCAAACAGCTGATGTTTCTGCTTCTCGTGGTGTTACAACAGCAGAATCTTTAATTATCAATCTGAGCCAAGATTTTTAATCACTTCTTAAGATCTGTTAGTTCCTTAATGTCACGCTTTTTGGAAATCACAAGTCAGATCAGTCAGTGTTGCTTATGTTAAGGTTTGTTTGGCATCTCTGTTATGTGCACGTGTTTGCCAACCAGTGGAGGATGAAGGGTTTCAAAATAAAGTGATGGATCAGATAAAAACTGAAGCTGGTGTATGAGGGCATTAAGAGTCACGCCAAATGAAACACGGGACCTTGGAGTTTGGTATAAAACCCCCTTTTTTTTTAATCAATGTGGTAGTTGGATATTCTAGCTTTCAGTTTTTTCTAAGAATACAGCTGGAGTTATTGTTTTCTTTAATCAAGAATGTATTTTATACTTAAATATGCTGTGAGGAGGATCTGTTTTACTTGCACTCCCTCGCCACCTTGTGGCCCGGAGTCTCCACACATTGACGTAAATTACTTTTAGCGAGGCTTGTGTTTATTTTGGAATTAAATGGAGATCAGATTGACACAAATTTTCTTTGTTCAAGACAACTTTTTTAGAAGATACAACGCAATGAGGTAAGGTATTTATCAGTACAGTACATCAAGCAAATGTAGCAGCTGGCTATATGTAGTGCTATCGGCACCCCAAGGATTAGCTCTTTATTACAGGGTTTATTATTACATGGTACAAAATAACTGAATAATTTAACTGAAATGAACTCAAGACTAATTTAATACAAGACAACTCCCGCTCACTCATTTCTGATGACTTTGCCTTACATTAGCAGATGTTTCTGTTCTGATCCAGTGGTTTCAAGTAGTGGCGATTGCTCTAAGACTGCAAGGGAAGCTCAGCTTCCCCTAAAACATCCCCAAAAAAAGTGGTGATATGTTCTGCTGTGTGGACATTTCATGGACAAAATCTGAGCTAGAATTCCTTCATCTTTTGTTCAGAATCAGCTCCTATCACAGGTAACTGGCTCCACCTCCTTCTCATTCATCCCTGCAGCGTCTCAGCGCTTTAACACAGTCGGACGCTGAGCATCTTCTGACTTCAGCGGGGAAGCGTAGAGTGGGTTGTTCCACAGTGGAAACTGGACGGTCATTGGATAAACGCTGGGCTTTGTCCCGCCCATCAGACGCTCAGCGTCTCTGGGGGTCTATGAGGCAGTGGGCTGGCCTGGACGCTGAGCTTCTGCATGATGATTGGATGATCTGTCTGAGGCTGAATCCCTTTTTGATTGACAGTAAAATGAGCCAGTCGGCGATCTTGAAGTATAACCCTCCACTGGAGCATCTTCTCAGCTGTTCTGGACTGATTCGGAGGCTTTATTGATCCCCAGGGAGTTTACCTTTCTTAAAAAACGACGAGCGTTGAGAGAACACTGGTAAAATCCCTGGAAAAAACACCTGGTTGGTCCGACAGGGTCACAGATCAAAAAATGAGCTTTCCCTCCTTGACTGACCAGCAGCCACCACTAGTTCAAACCCATGAATCATCTGCAGTTTGCTCTCAGATTAGCAGTCATCACGACGCCACGAGGAGTCCACCCTGTGATTTTTAACTGTAGTTTGGCAAATAGTAATTGCATGTCATAAAATGTCAGGACATCTACCTGCAGTCTAATTAGGGACGCCACCCTGTCTTTATTCATAAAGAAAAGTGTTCAGTTGCCTCCCACCCCTCTCAGCTCATTGTCCTTCATGATCTAAACCATCATTAAGAACTCAACTGTGTTTTCCTCTCTGTCAGTTAACACTCACATTGTTTTCAATCCCACCAGATGAAGATGTTCCCGACAAACGCAGGATACCACAACGTGTATCGACCCGTGCAGAAACTTCATGACCGGACCGTCTTCAGCACCACATCTGCCTCCTCTTCCTCTGCTCCAACCCTGCTCGCTCTGCTGCTCACGTTTCTCTATGTTCTCATAAATAATCTGCATTTTTGAGAGGATTAGCAAACAGAACTTCTTCGAGGATAATTGTATATTGCACTAATTCACTGTGTTGCACTGGTTGATTATAACTGTGAGTTTAGCTGTAATCTTAACCACTAATCAAAGCAAAGAGGCCAACTAAGGAGATTTCTTATTGAATACTGTGAGTAGTTTTGTAGAGTTTGAGTGGAAAATTGATTGCATTTGAGAAATTAAATGCTTCTACTCAAAGTTCTTTGAGGTAATCTTTTCCTTGATGCTTTCTGGAGTCACACTCACACTGGCTTTGGGGAAGATATTTCCCACACACTGGAATTTTACCTTCAAAACTTGAACAAATGACGAGCTTAATATCACACCCCAAAAACTCTTGTGTTAAAGGCGATAGCGTGTGGGGACAGGATGAAAGAATCACAGTAGATTCCACGTACCTTTGTCAGAGTCTAGAGTTAAAATAATATAACAAGGTGTTGTAATAAGTGATGCTACACTGACTTTTAAGCTTTCATTTTAACACTCTGTGGTACACATAGTGATACCAGGTAGAAAAAAAAAAGTTTTGTGTGTTTTTTATGTCCTAAAGATGCTATAAGGAGGATAGGTTAAACTTGTGTTTGTTTTGGAATTAAATGGCGATCAGATCAAAACAAATTTTCTTTGTCTTTTCTTTGATGTAGTGCTACAGCTTCAAACATGACATCAAGCCATCCGTATGTAGTGCTATCGGCAGCCTGGTGCTCCGACCTATCTGTAGGCTAATGGACAACAAGTTAACACTGTCAGTTTGTAAGTAGTTTAGTAGCAGTTTATATTTAGCACAACTAGTAGCCTGGTGCTCTAAGACGTGTCTGTAACGTGTAAAGTCGGGGAACCCTGGTTACATCCTGCCAGTCATCTACCAATCAGAGCTAACGTAACTTCACACTTCATTTTATTAATTGTAAGGGAACCAGGCACAGGACAAAGGTGTGGGAAAAAAGTCTTAACCCTTTAATAAAACTCAAAATAATAATAATAATAATAATAATAATAATAATAATAATAATAAAAAACTCCAACTAAATGTGGTTGAAAATAAACAAATCCTGTGCCCACTCTTAAAGAGGCCAACTCGGCAAAAAAAAAAAAAAAAAAACTAACTTACATTCTAACAAACATAATTGAACAGACCTTACCTAAATGAGACACTAAGGGGGGTTTAAATAGACAAAGGACTAGTCCAACATAAACAGAAGGGGAGGAACTTCGGTAACAAAATCCAAACATGTAACGAACTCCGCAAAACTCCATAAAATTATCCAAACAATTTACAAAAACTAATGTGTCTTGAATAACTTATAAAATTACAAACAAAGGTTTCCTGATGAATCAAAAAGTCCATGCTTCTCCTGACTTCCCCCATGATGGTCTCTCCCACTTCCTGTGGTCAGGGCTTAAGAGGCCATCTTGAAGCCTGGGCCAGCTCGGACAAAGAAACAAACAAAAGGGTAAATATCACTTTGAAAGAAACGGTAACTGCAAACTGAATCCGGATGTAGAAAATTTGACCATGTGACAGCTTGTTACCTAAACTGTGTGCACCCAAATTGTGCAAGTGCCCATGTAATAAAAGTGACTTTGTTTCACCAAAATGTGTGCAATGGGATTTTTCTAAACAATCAAACTGCTGTGTTAATCCTCAAACACAAAAATAAACTAACATGAGACTACCACACTGATAGACTCTCAAGTTTGAACAGAACACTGCTAAAGGCTAATTAGCCTTTAGCTCGGGCTGAGAGAGACACGGTAAAAAGTGATGGGACAGTTTGAGGAGAGAGTTGGCTGAGTTGGTCCTTGCAAGAAAGTCTGCCAAAAAAGGGACTCTGCCTGACCTCCAGAGGGTCACATGGCAAATTCAAACACTGCTATTGGTTCCTTAGGGTCTGTAACGCCACATTATGTAATAACACCCCAATATGTAATACGTAATAATTTTTCGCTTAATTATTTTACAGTAAAAAAAAATTAAACATCACTTATTACAAATGTGGGAACCCAAATTTGTAATAAGTGATGCAATATGTAAGAAATTATCACATAATGTGGCAGAGTTTTTTAGAAATTGCGTTCAAGAATTTTAGGACAAAATGCGGCATTATTACATAATGAAGTGAAAATTTAGTACACAATTACATATTGGGGCATTAATATGTGGCGTTACCAGGTACTTTCACTTCTTTAAAAGTATTTCATGATAACTAGGAAGTATTGTTTGAGTGTAAAAGGCCAAAAATGGGTTTCCACCAAGCAGGTCAGTTCGGTCCTTCATCTTTGATTTTAAAGATGCCACTGCGTACAACTCAGAGGTAAACTGTAGCGTCACATCAAACAGGTTTCGACGGTTGAAGGTGTTCACCAGTGGACAAACTGGGATGGGTCCTCGTGTAGATGGAGAACAGACCGAGTGCATGCAAAGAGAAGAATGCAATACGTAGAGCTGCATGTGATGGGCATAAAAAAAACTTTAAATAAGCTTTATGATTTTTCATCTTTATAAGGTAGGGGACAGTTTCACTGTTGTGGAGGTGGTAACCTTTTAAAATACCTGCTTTCAGATGCACAAACAATGACTCTCCTTGGGTTGATCTTATCTTGACCAGCCCACAGCTTGTTTTCAACACACCCCTCAGCTGGCATCTCATCAGATGATTCCAGTACATCATGACTCACCAAACCTGAGTCTGTTTGGTGTTTTATTCACCTGAATGGGATAATAATAACCAGTGGTATTGAGCCAGATTTATGAGTTTAATTATCCCTCTGTGGTGCCTCATTGCCTCTAGGCAACACTCACACAGTGCATCCCGATTGACAAGAAATACTTTAGAAGAAGTGAAAAGACTTTATTGAACCAATAAAAGTGTTTGGATTTGCCATGTGACCTTCTCGGGGTCAGGCAGAAACCCTTTTTTTGCTGACTTTCTTCAAAACTGTCCAATAACTTTTTTACCCTGTCTTTCTCAGTCTAGAAAAAATATGTTCTTATTAACAGACAAGTAAAGCTTAATCTGTAATAGTTTAATCTACTTTATTTGCTAATTAGTTTTAGGAAACTTGTAAAAATGCAAATGTTGCCCTGAGGCAACACTGGACCATTACGGATTCACCGTGACAACATTTTGGTTACTATCTTTGAGTTTACAAACTGTTTAAAAACAAACTGGACATTTAATTTTTTTTGTATATCTTCAGTTGTCACCTACAGATACATTTGATGCCACAAAATGCGCGTCATACCGAGATGCCGCTTTTGACCCATTCATTTCAATGGGGTCTTCCTCAATGATACAGTGTTGCTTAGAGGCAACGTTCAGAGAGAAATCTCATAAAAATAGTTGTTTTTAAAAGTTTTTACATTTTTTATAGCAAGCATTGTAAACTGTTGGGGCCATCAAGTATTTTCCATGTGTTTTTAAAGAAAATGTGTTGCATTATAAATAGATAACTTTCCTTTTTCATTACTGACCATTATGGTACAGTGTTGCCTCAAGGCCAACAAACTCCCAAAAATATCTACAAAAAATTTAGATTTCTTCAGATTATGTTTATTTGATCTACTTTAAGAAAAAAAAAAGAAAAAGAAAAACTTTTATTTTTCTGACTGGCATCCCTATGCGTACCATAGAGGGTGTGGACTGCGAATTGTACAGAATGGTAACCAAGGCTTAACAAGGCAACTAAACAAGGCAACCTGCACTCTAAAGATCTCCTCCCCTTCAAAGTCTGTTGCTTTTTTTTAAATTACATATTTGTACTTAAAATATTGTATTAGAAAAAAACAACAACTATCAGCTGATGCATGAAATTAAAGGTCCCATATTCTGCTCCTTTTCTGCAGTTTAATCTGGATCATTGATGTCTTCATGAAATGGTAGTAACATGTTTTGGTCCAAAAAGCCAATAAATCAAGCACAGCAGCATTGTTTCCAGGCTCTCATAGCCCCTCTGTTCAGAACGCTCTGATTTAGTGGGCGTGGCCTTCATATGTAAATGAGCCACTGCTGATACCGCCCCGCTCTTCCACGTCACTGAGAGCGGCGCCACGAGCTCCGAGTGCACAATGTTTAGAAAACAGCGAAGCTCGTTTACCGTAACATTACAGGCTAAAACAACAGGCTAACCGCTGCTAAAGTTAGCATCCTGAAGCTAACACAGAGACAGGGGGGACACTGAGGAAAAGCTCTTCCATCTGCTCCACAGCACACAGCATTTAAAATACTCACATTTCCAGGGTCCCAGGTTTGTTGGTGGATGGTTGGTAATGGGCCTGGATTCAGGACCAGTCTATTGGCTAGCCCTCTGTTGGACTGTCCAAAGTTGGAAAAGCAGTCGGCCGTGAAGTGACTAGCACACACATGCACAGTTTTACTGAGTGTAGCTGGAACATTTCCTTGATAAATGAACTCTAGCCACTTAGTATTGTCTTCTTCCGAGATGGGAAGCTTTTGCATGGAACTATGTGGCTGTTTACAGCCAAAAACAGAGCAGTGATGGCTCTTCAACTTTGGTATTCTCCTCCACGCTGCTGGAGAGAAGGGGAGTGGGCGGGGAGGGGGTTTGGAGGTGTCTG